>NC_048571.1:38367295-38967295 GCF_013265735.2 Oncorhynchus mykiss
CCCTTATTGAATTATACTCCGACATTGTCCTTTTTGCCTCCATGGATCGACGTGAACTTTTTCTGCCCAAAAAGGATTTGGTGACCCTCTGAAAAGAAATCACACCGGACAGGTGAGGTAATTATGGACAAAGATACCTCTATTAATTCAGTTTTTAATGGAGCGGCAGGGTAGCCTAGTGGTTAGAGCATTGGACTAGTAATCAAAAGGTTGCAAGTTCAAATCCCCGAGCTGGCAAGGTACAAATCTGTCGTTCTGCCCCTGAACAAAGCAGTTAAACCACTGTTCCTAAGCCGTCAATGAAAATAAGAATTTGTTCTTACCTGAAAAATATTTCTACTTATTTAAATTCCGCCAGAAATAAGATAATGGTCTTCATTAGAAACCTCGTACCTACTGGCACTCTGGTTGGATGCCACAGTCCAATCGACATTAGATGACGCATATGGAAATAAATATATTTATGAAGAGATAGAATATCATCCCGAATGAGAGTAGAAAAAACCTTCTGCCGTTCCCATGTTCAATGCCAGTGCAAAATCAAATATACGTAAACATCACGCAGAAAGGCCAAGGACTGTAATAGCAGGAGTGGCAACGGGAAAACCCAATCGCTCATTTTATTCTGAGCTGGAAGCAGTATTGGATGACCATCCCACCACCCACCATTCATTCTGGACAGTGCTGTGGAGGCTAGAGTTATTGAGCCGCTGAGTGCTTTATAAACTTTTTTTTGTAACATGAAGAATAGTCTAATTCAGTTGCAGATTAGAAAATAATAGGCCACAGTAATATTATAGTCTACAGTGGCTTGTCTATGGAAATGTCCACACTGGCTAGATCTAAAGGTACAGGTGGAAAATTAGGCCTACACATTATACCTTGCCGTACACTTGTGCTGTGACTCCATCATAGTCCGTCCAATGATCCCTAATACATTTGTAGTTCAGTATATCTAGATTAATAAAAGTCACAATGTTACTAAATTATCACTGATCAATGGTTTGGAGGAAATCAAACAGTCATTTTTTCAGCATGTCACATTTTTGTTGCTTTGGTAAAAAAAACATTTAGGCCTATAACCTACTTAATAAGAATCTGACCCCTGAAATATAATGCAATCCTTTTTGATTTCATTATATTTGGTGAACCTTTAAGCCTTTTCCAGCCAAATCGCTAGCAATAAAGTGCGTAGCTTTCTGTAAGCATGAGCGAGGCCACTTCCACGGTTACAAATCATTCGGAATTAAAACAAAGATCATGAGCTGATGTATTCCCAACATGTTCAGTACACACTGCAGGAAGGCCTAGATTGCCTGGCAGTGAAGAAGAGTGAGGGTGAGAAGGATCAGTGGGATGAGAGGGTGTAAGAGGGGATGAGAGAGGCGAGAGGGAGTGAGAGAGGCGAGTTCTATACCTGTCAAAGTCCCCATTGCAGAGTGCTCTGACTGGAATGGTGAATGACTGCCAAACTGGATTCAACGTATTTTTCACCACCTCGGTCTTATGGCAGATAGTAAACCTGCAGGAGAGAGTGAGGGGAAAGAGGGGAGAAAACAGAGAGAGTTGGGCAGGAGTAAAGAAAGGAGATAGGAAAGAAGAGAATACCAGAGGGGAAGAGAAAGATAAGCGAGGAGAGACAGACAAGGACAGAATATATCCGGTTAAAAGACAGACAATTCATAGTGTTGAAAACAGCAACTTCATGATAGCGTCCGTGTATAATCTTTGTTTACCGACATCGCTGTCCAAACAAAGGTGTGTGTTTTTGGCCTTCACTATTATAATGACTCTCTCTCCTCCCTCACACAGGTGTGATACAATTTGCATATTGTTTTGATACTTGAGTGCCTTACCTAACGGGGACTGCACACCAACCCAGTGTGTCCACCCACCACAATTCTGCTTGAGCAGATCTAGATTTGCACAATATTGTGTGTTCCCTCTTTTATCCTGAGCAGTGGGATTTACTTCATCTTGCCTCGTTGCCTTCGGTCCTTTGGCCATTAGAACAGCACGGTCCATTTAGCAGCATCCGCCAAGTACTCATTTCTATGTGTGTTTGTGTGTGTGCCGTGCCGCCCGCTAATTTGTCCCTCTCCTCTCTCCTACACAGACACTTTTAGCACATCTGTGCTGGCCACTATCCCCTCTTGTCACTTTAAGAAATGCCTGAATGAAGATAAGGGCTAAGAAGTGCAGGCTCTCTCTAAACCAGTGGCCCTTAAATGGTCTGACACCGCTCGCTGCAAGGGCCTCTGGGACAACAGAGTGCACTCTGGTAGCCTGTTAGGGGATTGGGGGGTGTTGTATAGCGCATTCTCTCTGGGTATGGCTCATGCACACACACACACATACACACGTACACACACACGCTGGAAGCCTGTTAAGGAATGGGGAGGTGCTGTATGGTCCCTGGTGGGTTTGGCTCAGTCCTGCTGGTGTGTGTTTAATTTATTTATACAAAGACCTGTTTGCCTTCTGTGTGTTCTCTCTAATTGCATTCTCCACCGCACCAATTCTCCACTGCATAATTTGTCACACTGTAGAGATACAGTAAACCAGTGTGATTGGTAATGCAAGACATGACACCCACCATCGTTCTGAAATAGTTTAGAAACGGATAAGATTAGCATTCCTGCAACATTATTTTGTTGGAATATAATTAGATTTCTGGGAAATTAAGCTAATTGATTGCACCCAAATTGGACAGTTTAATTTATAGGATTCATAGAATATTCAAGAAATATAGTACCTAAGAAATGCTTTTCTAATAATGAGTAAGACATGAGGAATCCAAAGAAATTGTCAAAAGCCTCCCACAGACCTCCCAGTCCCTACCCCAATCCCAACCCAACAAAGAGTATACAGTACAGCGCTGCGGCTCGGAGTATTGTTTCTTCATCCTATGTTAGGTATTCTCAGTGAATTTTGTTTAAATTTTTTTTTAATGTAAAACAGTGTTCAGAGAATTTTGTCATTAAAGTTATGTTTATGTCCCATCCTTTATGTCCATATTACCTTGTTATGACCACTAGGTGGTGTGGTTCCTGCTATTAGGTGATTTTTATTAATACCCCCCTCAATGTTATAGGGATAGTTCACTGAAATTACACAATGACATTGGTTTCCTTACCCTATAAGCAGTCTATGGACAAGGTACTACAGCAATCCATGTTTTGGTTTTGTTTACCTGGCCACTGATTCAAATGCTAACTTTTTTGCATTTGTGGCACAAATCCAATGCAAGACAATGGTACCTATTAGCATATTTGCATTTCATATCCACATTTTCTATTAGTAACATCATTGAGTTACACATTCGTTTTTTGATATTTTGGATGATTTGGACATAAAGCATGAAAATGCTAACATAGGTACCATAACCAAAGCATGGGTTGCTGTCATACCTTGTTCATAGACTGCTTACATGGTAAGGAAACGAATATGTCATTTTGTAATTCGGGTGAACTATCCCTTTAACAGGATCAGGATCACAGAACACAGAGCCTTACGTTCCGTCTTCGTTGCTCCTGTAGAACACCATGAAAGGATCTGACTTGCCAAAGAAGTCCTTCTTGTCCAGTTTGTTGGCACAGAACTGCATCGTTGCGCTGTCCTTTGGGGGTGAGGAGAGAGAGAGAGAAAGAGAGGGAGAGAAAGAAAGGGCAGAAAGAGAGAATGAAAAGAGAGCAAGAAAGAAAGAAAATATTTCAACTTAATGATTCAGTTGATTAATATTGTTGTTTGTGCTTTTTTCCCCTGTTTGTTGTAGTCACTCATCTGTTTGTGTCAAATAAAAGGCAAAATGCATTTTGCATTCTAATCAATTCACCACTACTGCCACAATTACGACCAAGCCACCTCCATCTCAATGTGTGTGTTTGTGTGCGTCAATGTGTGCGTGTGTGTCCGTGTTCTTGTGTTTCATCTCTTGCAGTAGGATGAATATGAGAGCTCATTAGGGGTACACCGTGAGCTCTTGGGAGAAACAGAGCCACATAAATTCTACAGTAATGATGCCTACAAACCAACCCTACTCATCCCCATGTTCCAGAGAAGGACTGTGTCCCAGATGGCACCCTATTCCCTACATAGTGCACATGAAAGGAATAGGGTGCCATTTGGGATACAGACGAGATTATGTTACAACCTCTAACTCCCTGGTGCCTAGGTCAATCTCTGATGGTTGGGGGGGGGGGGGGGGGGGGCATGCTCTCCAACCAGTCAGTAATCCCCAGTCAAACCAACACTGATAGCACAGCAGCATGAGTAAAACTCCTCAGGTCAGACAGTCCCACTAAGGTCCTCTCAGATCTATCACAGACAGCAGACACTGTGCCTGATCGTTGACCATCACTAATGATAGTCAGACAAATAGCCCTCCCTCCCATACGCTCTCTCCCCTACTCTTCCATCGTCGCTGATGTAGGCCTATCTGCCAAAATACAAATTCAATTGCTACATCACCGAAAAGTTATTATAGTTGAAACATTCCAAGACAATGACAATCCATTTAAGGAGAAGTTTACTTTTATTCAACCAAATCTCTATTTTTGAGAAACTTTCCCCACTCGCGATACACTTCCCCATGGCTCATTCTGCAGTATGGGAGGTGCGAATAAAAACACCAAATAGAAATTGCAAAGCTCTCACAGTATAGTGATGCAGGGTCTTTAGATGTTGTGCACATTAAATATTGTCATTCCAAACTTTATCTGTTACAGTGCATTTTAGACCCCATGACTTGTTCCACATTGTTTTATTCTAAAATTGTTAGTTCCATTCAATCTACAAACAATACCCCATAATGACGAAGCAAAAACAGCTTTTTAGAAATTGAATAACAAAAAAAACCTCCCGGAAATATCACATTTACATAAGCATTCAGACCCTTTAGTCAGTACTTTGTTGAAGCACCTTTGGCAGCGATTACAGCTTAGAGTCTTCTTGGGTATGATGCTACAAGCTTGGCACGCCTGTGTTTGGGGCGTTTCTCCCATTTTTCTCTGCAGGTCCTCTCAAGGTCTGTCAGGTTTGATGTGGAGCGTCGCTGCACAGTTATTTTCAAGTCTCTCCAGAGATATTCAATCGGGTTCAAGTTCGGGCTCTGGCTGGGCCACTCAAGGACATTGAGACTAGTCCCGAAGCCACTCCTTCGTTGTCTTGGCTGTGTTGGTCGTTGTCCTGTTGGAAGGTGAACCGTCGCCCCAGTCCGAGGTCCTGAGCGCTCTGGAGCAGGTTGTCATCAAGGATCTCTCTGTACTTTGCTCCATTCATCTTCACCTTGATCCTGGCTAGTCTCCCAGTCCCTGCAGCTGAAAAACATCCCCATAGCATGATGGGGCCACCACCATAGGGATGGTGCTAGGTTTCCTCCAGACGCGAGGCTTGGTTTTCAGGCCAAAGAGTTCACTCTTGGTTTCATCAGACAAGAGAATCTTGTTTCTCAAGGTCTGAGTGTATTTAGGTGCCTTTTAGCAAACTCCAAGCAGGCTGTCCTGTCCCTTTTACAGAGGAGTGGCTTCCGTCTGGCCACTCTACCATAAAGGCCTGATTAGTGGAGTGCTGCAGAGATGGTTGTCCTTCTGGAAGGTGCTCCCATCTCCACAGAGGACCTCTACAGCTCTGTCAGCGTGACCCTCGGGTTCTTGGTCACCTCCCTGACCAATGCCCTTCTTCCAGAGTGCTCAGTTTAGCCAGGCAGCCAGCACTAGGAAAAGTATTGGTGGTTCCAAACTTCTTCTATTTAAGAATGATGGAGGACACTGTGTTCTCGGGGACCTTCAATGCTACAGACATTTTTTGGTACCCTTCCCCAGACCTGTCTTGGCGATCTACGGACAATTCCTTCGACCTCATGGCTTGGTATTTGCTCTGACATGCACTGAGAACTTTGGGACCTTATATGGACAAGTGTGTGCTTTCCCAAATCATGTCCAAACGATTGAATTTACCACTGGTGGACACCAATCAAGTTGTAGAAACGTCTCAAGGATGATCAATGGAAAACGGGATGCACCTGAGCTCAATTTCGAATCTCATAGCAAAGGGACTGTGTTTAAAAACTGTTTTCGGTTCGTCATTATGGGGTATTGTGTGTAGATTGATAAGGAAAAAAACAAATGTAATCCATTTTAGAATAAGGCGTTAACATAACAAAATGTGGAAAAAGTTAATGGGTCTGAATGCTTTCTGAAGGCACTGTGCATTCCATTTTGTTGCAACTCGAGCTAAACATCTCTGTCCATTCTAGCAGCAGGCTACACGGAGAATGGAACAGCTGGACAGGGAAAACCATTCGAGTTGCACAAAATGGGATATAACGTTGTGGATAAAGTTTGGAATCACACCATTTCATGTGTACAACAGACCTGCATCCCTACATTGAGAGCGTTTCCTGTTCTAAAATTGCGTATTTGGGTACAAAACGAGGATGAGGAAGTGTATCGCTGGTTGGGGTAAGTTTCTCAAAAACAAGTGAAATCACAAGGAAAATTATGTCTGGACACTTCTATAACATGCCATTTACATTCAAAATACAGAATTGGTTGTAAAAAAAGCTAAATTCTCCTTTAAGAATGTAAATTAGCAGTAAGACTTGAATAATTCAAGCGTTATTCTAAATTACTGTTGTTGTCTGTCTAACTCTGTCTCTCTCTGGGGACCACTATGTTTGTTTGCTAAAGACATTCTGAAGAAGCTATGGGTCTGAGTCCCAAATGGCACCCTATTCCCTACATAGTGCACTGCTTTTGACTGGAGCCCAATGGACCCCGGTCAAAAGCGGTGCACTATATAGGGAATAGTGTGCCATTTGGGACACAGTTGCAAAAAAAACAAACAAAGAGCCATTATTCTGTAGGAGCTCCTTGTAAATCAGCCCGGGCAGAGTTTGTAGCTGGCTAATCTTACCATGGGAGTAGAGATTGAATAGCTTTGTTATCTAAAGAGCTGAAGTGCCAGCAGACAGCCAAGGCAGTGGGCATCAGGAAGATAAACACCTCTCCTGTTGTTGTTGGAGAGCCCGAGGCTCTACACTGGACACTACCGGCGCTAGCTGCACCTCGTAATGATACTGCTAATGGCTTTTTAATGTTGAAGCAGATCTACTTTGTGTGAGTGTGATGGTTTGTGTGTGTCCGTGTGTGTGTCTGTCCTAGGTCCTGTCTCATTATCACTCTCAGTCAGACTTAGACTGCAGGCTGTGTTCAGTGAGTACAATCACACTCCTCTCCACGGTGGCCCGACGTTTGAAATCACTAAAATACTATTTAACGTAATTTTTCACACCATTCATCCTATTCTCCTAGGTATGGGTCTCAAACTTGTTAAACGCGTCAATAAAACATATACAAATATATACAAATAAATGAGTGACATTCATGATGTTCTGGGTCAAGAAACAAGATGCTTGCTGCACAGGAATGGTGCAACCATGCTGATCAGAGGCTGAGCAACACACTCAACACAATTTTTGACAAACTATGATTTATGGGGTCGGATATCCGATGATCTGATGGATTTGTGACTTTTTTTTACATGCATCAAACATTTGGCTCTATCTCTTATCAACCCTGGGAAAAGAGCATCTGAAAGAGGACATTCTCTGCAACATTTAGATAAGGGAAACTGTACTTAGTGTTCTATGTTTACTGTACTTACTGTAAAAGAGTCTAGTGACAAATTCGGCTACATCTCAGGCTGCCTTGGGGGAGTTTTGACACTGAGGGTTTGTACGTTTCTGATAGCATTTAGTGACTTTTCCCACTGAATTCTGCCGCAAACGAGCGTGGGAAAAGCTGTCTGTGCAACAGAAGTCACAGCAATGTCACAGCCCAAGGGGAGGGGGCGGGAGATGGGACGAAAACACTATGATGGGTACTGCAGCTGTGCCGCAGCAAGACAAATTGGTGGTGTGACATTGTCATGGCAATGGCAAAACGTCATCTAGCAACAAATCAAGGCGCCAATAGCGATGCTCACTGATGAATAGTTGGCAACATTGAACGCCTCGTCAAAGAGATCGCATTTATTCTGGGAGACCGCAAAACAGAACTTCTAAATTCAAGACAGGAGAAGTAAATTGTTTCAGATGATAATAAAAACACTTTTCTTTTAGTTACTTTTTTTCTCAGCTTGTTTCTAATCCTTTCTAGCTCGACAAACTAGATAACACAGAGTAGCTAGCTAGCAAGCCAAATAGCTTTGAAGCCATTAGTGTGCATCTTCCATTATTTAGGTGGTAGATGTTTTTCTTTTGTAAACAGGGCAGAGGAAGGCAACATTCACCACCACAGAAATGCTGTTTATATTGATATTTATACTGAATTAAGCACTTACGGGACCTCATGGGCACCATTAACCTTTTCACATAATTTAAGGATACATTTAACCTCAATATGCTTTGTGCAACTGCTTTAAATGTAAGGAAATGTTCATGGAAAAGGGGAAAATGTACATAAAATGTTTTATGCATTATCTACAGAATAGGGTGCCATTTGGGACGGAGCCTGTATCTTCCCTATGGAGCGATTAAAATCGACTCAGTCCATTCTAAAATAAATATAAGAGAACGGAATTTCACATTGTCTATACATTCTACTTCTATGGTTTGACTTAACATGGTCACCACTCCCTCTAGCTCCTCTGTCATCTCCATACCCACTATACTGCTTATTTTTGTTCATAGTGCTTAGTTTTTTCAGATCAGCAGTAATACAGTTGAAAAGGGAATTTGGAAGGTAATTCAGGGCAACAGAGACACCATCTTGGATTGTTGAATACAGGGACCATTTTTTTGTGGAGGGATCACTGAGAACTAGCAATGTCCGGCTACTAACTCAGACTAGCATTAGCGCCTTTGCGTTCTCATTGGGAACAATGTTTAAACTAGTGCCAGTGTTGGTCAGTGTTAGCGCCACAGCACTCCCATTTGGATCAATGTCAGAATAGCATTAACGCCTTAGTTTAACATTGTTCCTAATGGGAATGCTATCACTAGGGTTGGTCAAAAGTTTGGACACACCTACTCATTCAAGAGTTTTTCTTTATTTGGACTATATTCTGCATATTATAATAATAGTGACAATATCAAAACTATTAAATAACACATATGGAATCATGAAGTAACCCCCAAAAACATCTGGTTTGCCCTTAGTGGGACTATAATTTGTTTTTCAACAGGATAATGACCCAAAACACACCTCCAGGCTGTGTAAGAGCTATTTGTCCAAGGAGATGGATTGCTGCATCAGATGACCTGGCCTCCACAATCACCTGACCTCAACCCAATTGAGATGGTTTGGGTTGAGTTGGACCACAGAGTGAAGGAAAAGAAGCCAACAAGTGCTCAGCATATGTGGGAACTCCTTCAAGACTATTGGAAAAGCATTCCTCATGAAGCTGGTTGAGAGAATGCCAAGAGTGTGCAAAGGGTGGCTACTTTTATAAAATATTATTTAATTTGTTGAACACTTTTTTTGGTTGCTACATTATTCCATGTGTTATTTCATAGTTTTGATGTCTTCACTATTATCCTACAATGTAGAAAATAGTTTAAAAAAAATAACTTTTGTCTGGTACTGTAAGTGGGAATATCCACAGATCAGATTTGTTGAATGTGAGCTTGCCAACCAAGGCCAACCCATACCGGGTTGACTTCAAAGTGCGATGCGAATTTGAACAAAGAGGCACGCTACAACAGGACATGCGCCATTTCTATTGAAAAAAGACAATTTCCCAGACTTTCCCAAAAACAGATGTTCCAACGTGTAAATGAGAGAGAGGCCTATTAGACTGGTTTTCAGGGCTGCCAACTTTTGAAGAAAGCTTGGAGTGAGATTTTCTTTGTGAATTTCATTCCTTGGCACAACTGCTGGACTGGGCGTCCTCCCCCAGGACTATTTTAGTTTTAAAGCTAAATTCTTGCAATTCTACGTGTTTTGACATGGCTTAGGCCAGGGTAAAAAACTTTTTTTTTATGATAACAAATAAATAAAACATAGGTCAGGTGTATTCAGGATGCTTTACATTAAATGAACACTCAGAATTTGATGACTTTGTTCCTTTGAGATTTTTGGGGGCAGTACATTTAATGTATGCTAAAATGTTAAATATTTTTTTAGGTAGTTTGACACTTTATTCAGATAGTAATGAAATGAGATCGGGAGACAGGCAAATGCTAGAAACAGTGGGGAGGTTGGAAGCAGTGATTGAGCCTTGTTGTGTTATCACTACAGCAAGGCTCTGCACAGGATCTTTTAATATTAATGGTTGATGGCAGTCGGTAACCAAATCATAGATTGCAGTCTCCTTGTCCATAGACTGCTTTCAAGGTAAGAACACAAACATTTTGTAATTTGGGGTCGAAGTCGCAAATTTAAAATAGGGCTAATTTCGCATAATCACCCAACCCTGAAGAAAAATCAAATGAATATCAGTATTCCGGTGGTTTATTCCTACTAGTTGAAGATCCTTACCATGATCTTACTCTGCATAGAAAAAAATATGATGCGTTTATGAGTTGAGTCCCCTTACCATCTCTGCCTAGCATGTGCACAATAGTAAAATAAAATACATCTATTTTTTGATTCCTGGAGCATTCAATATCCATTGTTTATCTGTATGACCTTATTAAAAACTGTCCATGAATCACTGCGAAAATACGTCGCCTCATTTAACTCACTTTCAAAAGACACAAGGAGGCATGTCATATTTCAAATTTGTGATTACACAAAATTGGGAAGAAGTGGAATAATAAAATATGTGTGGGGAATAATAGTAGTTTTCTTGCTGCCAAGCACATTAATTACCCTATATTTTAGCACATTGTTAAGAATGAAAGTTGTTCCACTGATCAGGCTAAATAAAGTAAATTGTCAATGTTGTGCACTGCTGGTAAAAAGTCAGGTGCAGGAGAGCAGTGAGTTGTGATCAGGCACCCTTTTATTTGGAAAAAGCACAAAAGACAGACGCAACTGCGTCAAAAATCCTCCAGCCAGAGGTAAAAGTCAATAAGCACGAAATCACTCACAAATATACAAATGTATGACAAATACATACAACGGGTCAAAATACGATACCCGGGAGAAAAACCAGTCTGGCTCATCACACTCAACACGCAACAAAACAATTTCACACAAAGACATGGGGGGGAACAGAGGACTAAGTACATGCAGTGTGATTAGGGAATTTAAACCAGGTGTGCAGGGAACAAGACAAAACAAATGGAACAATGAGAACATGGAGCGGCAATGGCTAGAAAGCCGGAATGCCAAGAGAGGGCCGCCCACCAAAACTCACGGACCAGGCAAGGAGGGCATTAATCAGAGAGGCAACAAAGAGACCAAAGATAACCCTGAAGGAGCTGCAAAGCTCCACAGCGGAGATTGGAGTATCTGTCCATAGGCTTTAAGCCGTACACTCCACAGAGCTGGGCTTTACAGAAGAGTGGCCAGAAAAAAAGCCATTGCTTCAAGAAAAAAATAAGCAAAAGACTCCCCAAATATATGGAATAAGGTACTCTGGTCAGGTGAGACTAAAATTGAGCGTTATGGCCATCAAGGAAAACTATGTCTGGCGCAAACCAAACACCTCTCATCACTCCAAGAATACCAACCATGTTTTTCATCCTCAGGGACTGGGAAACTGGTCAGGATTGAAGGATTGATGGACGTTGCTAAATAGAGGGAAATTCTTGAGGGAAACCTGTTTCAGTCTTCCAGAGATTTGAGACTGGGACGGCGGTTCACCTTCCAGCAGGACAATGACCCTAAGTATACTGCTAAAGCAACACTTGATTGGTTTAAGGGGAAACATTTAAAAGTCTTGGAATGGCCTAGTCAAAGCCCAGACCTCAATCCAATTGAGAATCTGTGGCATGACTTTTAGATTGCTGTGTACCAGCGGAACCCATCCAACTTGAAGGAGCTGGAGCAGTTTTGCCTTGAAGAATAGGCAGAAATCCTAGTGGCTATATGTACCAAGCTTTTAGAGACATACCCCAAGAGACTTGCAGCTGTAATTGCTTTTGTCTTATTTTTTATTTGTTTCACAATAAAAAAATGTTTTACATCTTCAAAGTGGTAGGCATGTTGTGTAAATCAAATGATACAAACCCCCCCTGTGATCAACATTGGATGGGTAAGGTGGGCAGAATAAGTTTATCAATATTTGAACGGGGTGGGGAGGATTGCTGGGACCGTGGGGTGCCTGGGGACAGGAACACACAGGAGGTAGAGGAGAATGACGGAGAGAGTGAGAAAAAAAAGAGAAAAGCTTGGTATTGTGAATGCTGGGTATCATATATCATGTCTGTGGTGGTAAAGAGGAGAGGGAATGGGATGAAGAATGCTTTGGTAATGTAGAAGGCAACAGGGTGGTGGTGATGAATGAAGAAATGGTTGGGAGAGAAAGAAGGGGACAGGGTGGGTGCTGGTGGTGGTGGTGTAGACGAGAGAGAAGGGGATGAATATAGGCTTTTTTAGAGAAATAAGGGAACAGGGTGGGTGGTGGTGGTACGTTGGAATACAAGGAGAGATAGGCAGGAAGGACAGAAGGGATGCAAGTCCTGTTAGTTCCATACCTGCTGCTTTAACGGAGGGAGGCATGAAAGACACATGGATCAGAGGGAGAGAGAAATAAAGAGAGAGAAGATAGGGGACATAGTGATTCATTTAGAGCCCCTGTTGAAGGAAGAGGCTGGGACAGGGGGAGAGAAGGATGAGAGAAACATGACAATAAATCTCTGTGTTAGTTTGTTTGGTGCCACATGGGGTTGCTATAGGGGGTACGTATATTGTGCGTATGTTTGTAAGTGTGTGTGTTTGGAGAGTGTGTGTGCATGCATGGCTGTGTTTGTGTACGTGTGTGTGTGTGGTCTCTCTCACTGTGCTGGTCTTGTTACTGTACATATTGCTAGTCAGTGACAAGTCTACTGGTCCTTTTAACAGCTGTACTGTAACGTTATTGTCCCCCAGTCAGTTTGATACAAGGTCAGTCAGACGGCTGGGTTTTATTTAAAGCCCATTTAGTCACACATTACGATCAGCTGTAGTAGCTTTTACAGTCAGAGCTGCACAGAGCATCAATATAATCCACTATTGATTCCTTCCTCTGGGTCTGTCATTTTTTCTCTCTTTGTCTCCCTCTCTCTCCATCTCTCCCTGACTGTTTCTCTCTATGTCCCTCTCTGTATTTATTTCCCCATCCTCTCCCCCATCTATTTCTCTTCTTGTCCTCTCTCCCTCCCTACCTCTCCTCTTTCTCTGTCTGTCCCTATATGTCTCTCACATCAGTGTCAGATCTAGCCTAGTACTGAGAGCCATATAAATGACAAAGATTACAGAGCCTAGAGATGACAGAGCTTAGATATCACATAGATATAATCTGTCATGCCATAGCTCAGTGGAGCCCAGTGAAGAGCTAGGAGAGCCAAGGGGACCATTCAACCTCCTCTCATCATCTCACTGTGTCATTTCCTTAGATACACACCGTTCCACTGACATATCACACCCATCCCAGGCTACAGTGACAAGTAGCCTAGCGGTTAAGAGCATTGGCCCAGTAACCGAAGGGTCGCTGGTTTGAATCCCCGAGCCGGCAAGGTGGAATAATCTGTCTTTCTGCCCTTGAGCAAGGCAGTTAACCCCCCAACAACACCTGCTCCCAAGGTGCCAATGACATGGATGTCAATTAAGGCAGCCCCCACACCTATCTGAGTCAAAGAGGTTAGGTTAAATGCAGAATACACATTTTGTTTAAATGCATTCAGTTGTGTCCACTATTAGGGTAAAGGTGGCCGCATACACCGGTTCGGTTGGCACCTAGTAGAACTTGGCTAAGCGAACGTCTGTGCTCGTATACTCCCTAAAGACATTCGCTTGAAAAATGAGAACTACAATATTACTGTTGTTTGTCCCTCTTGGGCCACCGTAGCAACAACATAGCCAGAAACAATTCCTCAAAAGACTAAATTAATCAAAGATGTATCAGGAAATCTGTCATTTATTTTGACATTGTGGCCGAAGAGGTCTTAGTCTTAATGATGTTTGTTGCAGTATTTCGCAGTATTTCGCAGTATTTCTCAAGTGAAAGAATGTGCTTGAAAACTAGTCGTCTCTCATTCCATGACAACAAACACTTCATTTTCCCACTCCTACTAGCTGTGATACTGTTGACCAATCACCTACGAAGGGGGCGTAGACTTCCGCTACCGAACTTTGACTTGCCTCAAGATTTTGTTTTGTGTGCACAAACTGTTTAGACTGGGAAGCATACGGTAAGCTTAAAAGTATGTGTGAAATGTGTGTGTGTGTGTGTGTGTGTGTGTGTGTGTGTGTGTGTGTGTGTGTAAATCAGTCCCATCCCATTCTAATAGCTGAACAGGGACGCTACATCCTTTGAAAGGTTAGAAACATCAACTGTCTTTCAGCTAGGTTGAAAGTCTCTCAGACAACTCCAAGGATGTTCTGTACTGTATGTCCCGTTTGTCTCCTTTATGGATCCTGTGTGCTTCAATAAGTAGGTGCTTCATCTCTTTGTGACCAGTAGACCCAAGGACCCAAGGATACGTATGTATTCCATCATTCTGATCTGTGAAATCTGTCTGAACATTTTGGCCTCAAGTCAACTGTAACTTTCTGCATACATCTAAAGTGAGTACTGTAGCTAGAAACCTTATTCACACTGTTTCTCTACAATCAGACAGTCGGGCAGTAACAGACTAACACTGAATACAGTGCCAACATGATGAGCTATTAAGGATGTCTTAGAAGCAATGATAAGCGGTAGTATCTCCGTAATAAATCTGCTATAAGCAATGATACGATTAGTCTAGGGTATTCCAAACTTACCCTACAAGATCTGGAGTACTGCTGGTTTGCTGTTCTACCTGAGAAATATAATTGCACCCACCTGGTGTCCCAGGTCTAAATCAGTCCCTAATTTAGATGTAAACAATGAAAAAAAACAGTGGGACTGGTTTCAAGGTCTAGATTTTGAATTTGAGGGGTATAGGCAGTTGTAAGAGTAAGCAGTAGTGCTATGGTATTTATATGATATTGTGTGCCGTAACAGTGATGGTAATGTGAGAAGGTAGATTTGTGCTTCCTCTGCAGTTATATACAGTACAGTATGAAGATATGCAGTGACAGGTAACAGGAGAATTATGCTTAAGTTGTACATAGTGACAAGGCAGTTAAAATGAATATCAGAAGGTAGTGGTGTTTACAGTCTACTTCACAGTGATAGTATTGTCAGAAGGTAGTAGTAGCTCTACTTACTCTACAGTTTCCCAGCTCCTCTGCAGATAGAATTATGGTGCCACATTTCTTCCCAGCTATCCCCCTGCAGAAAACAGGGAAAGAAAGAGAGAGGACAACACATGGTTGCGTTTAGCCAGGTGCAGGTGTAGAGGTGTCTGTACAGTAGAGGTGCCAAGTTCCAGTCCTCCAGGGCCAGAGTGTCTGGATCTGTTGGCACATATTGATCAGGAAATGTCAATTAGCTAGAGATGGAACACACCTGGTTGTCCAGGTCAGAATGAGACACTCATTTGCATGTACCAGAATCGGCACGCTACTCTCTGTCACTGTCCATGGTGCTGAACGCAACCAGAGCGCAAGGTTGAGAGTTGTTGTCCGTGGTGCTGAATAGAGTTCTCCTCTACTTCTCTTTTTAAACACCATCTGCCACCCTTCAGCAGTGCCTGCTTCTATTCTTTCCCTCCGTTTAGGAGACATAATAACTGGACAGATTAATGTTATGATCCATATGTTTAGTTTTATTCTAATGCCCTCGAACGAGCGTGTTATGAATGTCATAATTTTAGTTTTTACAGTTTTACAGATCAGTGAACAAAGCAGCCACCAGCAAAATATGGTAATATATAAGGAGAGAGAGAGAGATAGAGAGAGAGCGAGAGGATCACTTAGGAAGATGACAGACAGAGATGAGAGAGTAGGAGAGGAGAGGTGGGGAAACACCTGAGGCTGAGTGAAAAGCACCTTTTTGACTTCTCACTCACTCTCTCTTTGTTTTTCTCTCTCTTTCTCTCTGTCTCCCCCCCCCCCCCCCCCCCCCCCCTCTTTCTAGCGACTGTGTGTATAAGAGCCTTGGTACCAACCCTCATTAAAACCCATCATGGATCCATCGTGCCTCTACCAGACACTACAGGCTGCTTCTCAAATATCCCATAATTC
Source organism: Oncorhynchus mykiss (assembly GCF_013265735.2). Taxonomy (NCBI): domain Eukaryota; kingdom Metazoa; phylum Chordata; class Actinopteri; order Salmoniformes; family Salmonidae; genus Oncorhynchus; species Oncorhynchus mykiss. The sequence goes on from NC_048571.1 coordinate 38,383,498, forward strand.
CTCTGACCTTTGTAATAACCCAGCCATGAGAGTTACAGCCGCCATTAAAGTGAGCTGTTAGTTTGTGCTGTTCATTATGCACTAGAGGGAAGTGGTGTGTGTGTGCGTGTGTGTGTGCTTTGGTGTGCGTTTGTGTGTGATGTCTCTCTGTTTGACCAGGGGGTTTAATGACACCGGCGTGGATGTCTGCTAATTTGCTCATTCATCAATGGACGTGTGTCACGAGAGGAGGGGGCTGTATCTTAACAATGTGACAGGACTGCGAATGGGTGAGGTGGCAGGGCAGGGTTGTGTGTGTGTGCGTGTATGCGTGTCATTCCCCATTATCCTTATCCATCTCTCGCTTTGCCTCAACTTCTCTCTCCCAATATCCCCTCCCTCCTAGATGGTGAAGCTGATGTTCCAGTATGAAGCTCATTGGTGCTGGTTGGAGGTCAAAAAGGCAGTGGTCCCTAAGGATCCCTTCAGATCTACACTGCCAGGTCACTCAACGAGAGGAGAGGGTCAGGGAATGGATTTATTTATTCATTTAGGGCCCAATTCAGACTAAGGAAATGCTCACTTCTCAGTGATTGGTATTCAGACTTACCTTATGTAGGTACGTAATGAGCTTTGCAGGCGGGATTCCCTTGCATGGGCTGAATAAATTGAATTCAACTCTGAAAACCCTCCCACTTGCTGGCCAAAATCATTTATTGTGGTGTTTTAATTCAATAGGGTTTTCAGTACATTTATCTAAATCCATCCCTTTAAATTTGGTGTACCTTTAATTTTATTAAGCCATGTAAATCAGTGGAGGCTGCTGAGTGGAGGATGGCTCATAATAATGGCTGGAACAGAGTGGATGGAATGGTATCAAACACATGGAAACTATTTGTTTGCTGTATTTGATACCATTCCACTGATTCCGCTCCAGCCATTACCACGAGCCCGTCCTCCCCAATTAAGGTGGCACCAACCTCCTGTGATGTACTACACACATATTTGTCTCCTTTTCAGCACCAATGGGTAGATTTTTAAATACTCTGATCATGTAGATTATGCAGGTTTAGAAAAGTATGAATAATACATAAACAGAGTTGGAGAGCCTTGAAAGTTGCCATATTCAATTGATCAAACCATTACATTTTGGAATGTCAGAAATCGGACAATAGGTTGAACAATACTCCTAGAAATCTATCCTGATCCTCACTAATCAAGGAACTGTGTTGACAATGGTCCAGTCATCGTGAACTGTGAGCCAGGGTCCAGGTGTAGACTTCTATGTACGGTCTGCCTTCCACAAGGATTAAAATACTGTAGGAAACATGTCCCAAATTATTGCACTTCTATTACGTTAGCCTAACGCGATCCACTATTGCTAGCCATCCTCGTGAACAACCGCATAGACCTGACAGAGGAAAGAAAGGTAAACTAACGATGCAATGATGCAATGATGCAAAATGTAGGCTACAAATTGAAGGAAACTAAAAGATCACTGCACAAGTGGCATTTTTTATTATGCATGTGGGTATTACTGATGGTGGCTACTGATGGTGGCTCATATTTAATATAATGGAAACTGTATATATATATATATATATATATATATATATATATATATATATATATATATATATATATATGTATATCAAAAGGGCATATAAATAAAACATTATAGAGTGCATTAATCAACTCGGTAGGTTTGGCACTACCATCAGTGCGCAAAGGTTTCCATAGATTACAGCCTCGACTTGGGTCTCCAAATTTCACCCCTGCAAATTATGAAGCCACAGGCCTAGAATAAAAATGCGGAATATCGACACAGCTATTTATACTTTATTGTGGAAAAGAGGCCCGAAATACCTGTCATGCTTTTCAGTTTGCTGAAATTACTATTTTCACATTTGTCTCCAGCAATCACAAGGTAAAATAGATCTAAAACAACTGTCCTTTTTATTTAAATCCCCTACTTATTTACCTAAGATTTCAATTTCAGCCAGTTTGCTACAGCAGGAAGAGAATCCCGCAGCAACAGGAAATGTCAAATATTGTTGTTATTGTAGGAGTTGATACACTTTTTGTTAGGGCAAATCAAGTCTGAGTTTTAAAGTGGAAATTACAAACTTTAGAAGCCTTTTAAAACCTTGAATACATTGTATATTCTATTACAATATGCACATATTGGGGCCTCCCGGGTGGCGCAGTGGTCTAGGGCACTGCATCGCAGTGTGCCACCAGAGACTCTGGGTTCGAGCCCAGGGCCGAACCATGGGGCGACGCACAATTGGCCTAGCGTCGTCCAGGTTAGGGAGGGCTTGGCAAGTGATATCCTTGTCTCATCTCGCACTAGCGGCTCCTGTGGCAGGCCAGGTGCAGTGCACGCTAACCAGGTCGCCAGGTGCACAGTGTTTCCTCCGACACTGGCACGCAGCTGGCTTCCGGGTTGGATGCGCGCTGTGTTAAGAAGCAGTGCAGATTGGTTGGGTTAGATTTCAGAGGATGCATGGCTTTCAACCTTCATCTTTCCGAGCCCGTACGGGAGTTGTAGCGATGAGAGTAACTACTAACAATTGGATACCACAAAATTGGGGAGAAAAGGGGGTAAAATTCATTAACAAAAAAAGCACATATTTGCATATCGCATAAATACAATATTTGGAACACTGGATTTTTGCTTTATTTTGACTCCAGGACCTGGATTTGCAATTTGCTGTCCAGAGCAAATTGTGGAAAAAGACGTACAATGCATTTTTGGTGCATTTTTTCAAAGAAAATGTTATCTAGAATAAAAATGGAGAGTATGACCAGCCTTCAATTGGCCCAAACAGACATTTATTTATGTTTAGTTCCGATTTTTTGGCCCGGTCTGAACCAAAGTAATGGTAAGTAAAGTATGTTTCAGTACAATACAGTCCAGCACAATAGAGTATAGTACAGTATAATAAACTGTATTGTACCCTACTTTACTCTACTGAATTAAACTGTACTGTACTCTACTGAATCAATCTCTAATGTCTTGTACCGTACTGTACTGAACTGTGCCGTACTGTACTATGCTGTTCAAACTTGAGAAACATAGCCTAGGCGTCTATGATTCGTTCAGATTTGGTCTGGTCCGGACCAACCACATTTGTATTTGTTTGGGGGGGTGGAGCTCATTAGAATAATAACCAGAATGCTTTGCAAGTGTTTGTTTTCGATTTACATTTTGGTTATTCAGCACATACTCTTATCCATAGCGATTTACAATCATTGCATTCAACTAAGATAGATAAACAACAACATATCACTGTCATAGCAAGAAAAATATATTCTGTAAATATACTTCTGTAACTGTTACTGACAATGCTATTGTTGTTGAAGTTGTCTGTTCTGTAGGTTGAGCTACTTTGAACATCATCGCTGACAGTTTTAAAGCTTTTGAATAGTAAGTGCATGTGACAGATGGGAGCAATAATAAATATACTATGCTGCGATCTTCAGTTGGTTCCTCTTCTATATTAAATGGGTTTAAACATAATTATTGTGATATAATGCTTACATCATTGAGAATGTATGTGCAGTTGAAATCTGCAAAATATATTTTTTCAACATCTTTAAATTACGTCTTTTCAACTTTAATACTGAACCGAAAATGTACCTGATTTCAATGTCTGGATAATACGCATTTTCAACGTCTGGACAATACACATTTTCAACCTCTGGACAATACGCATTTTCAACGTCCGAACAATACGCATTTTCAACGTCCGGACAATACGCATTTTCAACCTCTGGACAATACGCATTTTCAACGTCTGGACAATACGCATTTTCAAGTCTGGACAATACGCATTTTCAACCTCTGGACAATACGCATTTTCAACGTCCGAACAGATGCCTTTTCGCCTTTCATTCAGAATATAGAATGAACCTAACTTACTTTGCCTACTGGGTGGTAAAGTGTTAATGCTCTGAGCAGCAAGATTGAGAGAAGACAGCACACTACGTCATTATGGATCTTTCGTAGAGAGAGATCACACAAATACACCCTCCCCTTCCCCCTATCGGCTATTTCATCACCATTCCACGAGTTCTGAGAAAACCTTCAAAGGCCACTGAAACCCCAAGACACACACTCTCTCTCTCTCTCTCTCTCTCTCTCTCTCTCTCACAACTTTATGGTCCTTTCAAAACAGCCTCAGATAATGAGCAGTTGCTCCAGTGCAATCTGTCTCCTTGCAGGATCTGAACACTCCTTTCTATCTCTCCCTTCTATCTCTCTGTGTGCGTGCGTGTGTGTGTGTGTGAATGTAGATAACAGGAGACAGTTTGCCTTTGAAGGAAACCAGGGAACTAGAGAATGGGGAGAAGATCCAATCAGATCCTATTCACTCCTCACCACATACATACACTTCTGAATGAGAGACACAGAGTTCCACAACACCCCTGTCATTATTGAGAACCTGCCGCGGCACCACAACATTAAACCAAACGCACAGACGATCGAAAAGACTCAACGCAATAAGCAGCGCTATTTGAACCTTGCAAGATGAGATGCGGAAGTGAACACTGTTCACAGCAGACAAAAAAACGTACAACAGAGAAAGCGACGGTGCGGCCATGTTCTCTCCATCTCCCTTGCATGTGTAATAGAGCCATTAATACACAGCTTCAAAGCCAAGGGAGAAGACAGGGGTTTGAAGATTAAAGTAGAGCACTGTCAAAATGCAACTGCGAAATGGGGAGAGGGCAAAATGGGGTGTGGGTGCTGGGTGTGCACACACACACACACACACACACACACAAACACGCACTTACTATCAGCGTTGACAAGCTTTAATCACCGTACAATACTCTTGAGGTAGACAAAGAAAAACAAGTATAAAACGCTATGAATATGAAAACCTTAACGTATTCCTCTGACTAGAGAGAGAAAGGTAGAGACATCGTTAGAAAGCAGTGACATGATGGGTAATGGGGAAAAACACGCCTGTGTAGATTTGACATAATTTATAATTTTCAAAATAAATATATTTTGGATAGATTTTTAGAATGTACGATTAAAGTATTTGATTATTACATAATATTTCAACGACGGTAAGGAAAAGGCTATGTTATATCTCCATACTCAGGTTAACACCCCACATACTGTACATTCCAGTGCTAGCCTCCCTACATTGGCTCCTGTTAAGGTTAGGGCTGATTTCAAGGTTTTACTGCTAACCTACAAAGCATTACATGGGCTTTCTCCTACCTATCTCTCCGATTTGGTCCTGCCGTACAGACCTACAAGTACGCTACGGTCACAAGACGCAGACCTCCTTGTTGTCCCTAGAATTTCTAAGCAAACAGCTGGAGGCAGGGCTTTCTCCTATAGAGCTCCATTTTTTATGGAATGGACAGCCTATCCATGTGAGAGACGAAGACTCAGAGATCTTCGTGGGCTATACTCAGCCTTGTCTGAAGGTAGTATGTTGGGGGTCTGTTGACTTCCCTCTAGTGGTCTGGGGTTATATCCTGCCTGGTTGGCCCTGTGGTATCGTCGGAAGGGGCCACAGTGTCCCCAGACCCCACCCTCTACAACCACTCCCTCCTGCAACAAAGCACCCCCACAACATGATGCTGCCACCCCCGTGCTTCACGGTTGGGATGGTGTTCTTCGGCTTGCAAGCCTCCCCCTTTTTCCTCCAAACATAATGATGGCCAAACAGTTATATTTTTGTTTCATCAGACCAGGGGACATTTCTCTAAAAAGTACGATATTTTTTAATGGCGGTTTTGGAGCAATGGCTTCTTCCTTGCTGAGTGGCCTTTCAGGGTATGTCGATTTAGGACGTGTTTTACAGTGGATATAGATACTTTTGTACCTGTTTCCTCCAGCATCTTCACAAGGTCCTTTGCTGTTCTGGGATTGATTTTCACTTTTCGCACCAAAATACGTTCATCTCTAGGAAACAGAACGCATCTTCATCCTGAGTGGTATGACGGCTGCGTGGTCCCATGGTGTTTATACTTGCGTGCTATTGTTTGTACAGATGAACGTGGTACCTTCAGGCGTTTGGAAATTGCTCCCAAGAATGAACCAGACTTGTGGAGGTCTACAATTTGTTTCTGAGGTCTTGGATGATTTCTTTTGATTTTCCCATGATGTCATGCAAAGAGGCACTGAGTTTGAAGGTAGACCTTGAAATACATCTACAGGTACAGCTCCAATTGACTCAAATGATTTCAATTAGCCTTTCCGAAGCTTCTAAAGCCATGACATAATTTTCTGGAATTTTCCAAGCTGTTTAAAGGCACAGTCAACTTAGTGTATGTAAACTTCTGTCCCACTGGAATTGTAATACAGTGAATTATAAGTGAAATAATCTGTCTGTTAACAATTGTTGGAAAAATAACTTGTGTCATGCACAAAGTAGATGTCCTAAACGACTTGCCAAAACTATAGTTTGTTAACAAGAAATTTGTGGAGTGGTTGAAAAACTAGTTTTAATGACTCCAACCTAAGTGTCTGTAAACTTCCGACTTCAACTGTACATATACAGCACAGGAGGTTGGTGGCACCATAATTTGGGAGGATGGGCTTGTCGTAATGGCTGGAGCATAATTGTTGGAATGATATCAAATACATAAAACACATGGTTTCCTTGCGTTTGATGCCATTCCATTTGCATCGTTCCAGCCATTATTATGAGCCGTCCTCCCCGCAGCAGCCTCCATTGATATACAGTGTCTTCAGAAAGTATTCATGACCCTTAAGGTATTCCACAGTTTGTTATGTTACACCCTGATTTTTTTTATCACCCCTCTACACACAATGACAAAGTGAAAACATGTTTTTAGGCATTTTTGCACACTTATTGAAAATTAAATACAGAAACATTTAAAAAAGCAGCAGCTACTCTTCCTGGGGTCCACACAAAACATGAAACATAACACAGAATGACAAAATACAGAACATCAATAGACAAGAACAGCTCAAGGACAGGTGTGTTGGGTCATTGAGATGAGATGTGTCTGTTACTTGAACTCTATGAAGCATTTATTTGGCGCTTTGTGGTTTTTGCGACTGCACTTAAAGAAACGTTCAAAGTTCGGATTTTCTGACCTTTATTTTTCTTTCCTTATTTGAGCTGTTCTTGCCATAATATGGACTTGGTCTTTTACCAAATAGGGCTATTTTCTGTATACCACCCCTACCTTGTCACAACACAACTGATTTGGCTCAAATGCATTAAGAAGGAAAGTTATTCCACAAATTAACTTTTAACAAGGCACACATAAATCTTGTTGAGAGAATGCCAAGTATGTGCAAAGCTGTCATCAAGGCAAAGGGTGGCTACTTTAAAGAATCTTAAATGTAAAATATAATTTTGATTTGTTTAACAACCTTTTTGGTTACTACATGATTCCATATGTGTTATTTCATAGTTTTGATGTCTTCACTAATATTCAACCATGTAGAAAAATAGTAAAAATAAAGAAAAACCCTTGAAAGAGTAGGTGTGTCCAAACTTTTGACTGGTACTGTATGTATTCACACCCCTTTGCTATGACACTCCAAATTGAGCTCAGGTTTATTCAATTTCCTTTGATCATCCTTGAGATGTAACTTCAACTTGATTGGTGCCCCCCTGTGGCCAATTCAATTGTTTGGATACCTGTTTATATAAAGTCCAACAGTTCACAGTGCAGGTCAGAGGAATACAAAATAAAAGATTGCAAAGGTGGATGCTGGGTTCAAATCAACCAGTGCGCCGAGTAAAGTTGGTCAAGACAAAAGTTCTGAATGGACAACAGTAGTAGCAGAAACTCGAACAAAAATGAAGTTGTCTAAAATTGGAGTGGAGGATGGATGCATTAAAGATCGCTTCTTGTTGGGATGCGTTTGTCGAGAAAGGATGCATATGTGGGAAACCCGTTTGAGGTGTCAAATGGTGAAGTATGTGCTAGGAAAAGTGGAGTCTGTCAGAGTGGTCTTACTTGGATTATTAATTGTGTTTCTGAAGAACAGAGGAAGATAGCAGTGAGCCTCAAAAGAATCAGAACAACAGAAGTTTTGAACTTCGGAGATGAGCACCCGTTAATGGAATAATCTCAGGGGTGATGCCTTATGTTCAGGTTGAATACCTGAAGAAAATTCCTGGTGTGGATCGTGCCCTGCATCTGACCCGCCAGTCCTGTTGTTTTTTGATAAAGAGCAAATATCCCACAGTGGCGGTCAGTGGCGATTTTTTTTCATGAGCGTGGCCTTATTTCTATTACAGGATACTGGAGGACTGTCATTCATATTCCATTCACCCAGTTCAATGTAACAGCTGTAGGTTTAGGCAAAATTATACTCAAATTTCCCTATACCCATCATGAGGCTGCTACAACCTAGCCTATGAATGCAAGTTTACAACACAGGTGCACACAGGTTGAGAGACAAATTTGAGGTGACAGATAGTGACATTCAATACCAACCTGCACACTCTTGCCTGGATCTAGTTGATATAGGGTGCAATCATTAGTCCAACAGTTGGAAACGAGAGTTTCTATTGAACAAATCCAGGTATGTTTATCACCGTTTTGTTCCGTTTGCTTCTGTTTAAGAAATATTTTTGAACAGAATCGCGGAATGAATACAGCCCTGATCAAGCGTAAACACAGTTAACTTTCATAGCAGCCACGTTGTATTCCTTCTTGCATCTATGCACTCTCTTTCTCTCACCTCTTCCCATCGCTTGTGGACTTCAATGCACAACACATCAGCTGTATGTGACCAGGCAAAAAAAACTTTCCAAGCCAAACCGCTACACACAGCCTACATCATTGTTACCATATTAGTTAAAGTAAAGTCATAGTTAGTTAGTAAACCCACTACATTTATGCAGTAACGTTATAGTGTACAGTCAGTAAGCACTTACACCGGCGACCCCCGGTGGCAATAAATTAGTTCGACCAAAAGCATACAGTTTTCTGTTGGATAGTGATATGCAGCTGGCTAACATAGCATCCCTCTGTTTAAACATTGAGTTTCAGTATGCTAAACTAGCTAGCTGCATTTGCTAGCTAAGTAAGTGAAACAATGAAACAAAAAAAATGACACACTATACAATAGTGCTTTTAAATTATTCTGTGACATGATTATATCTAGTAAAAAAATGATAACTAAAAATGCTAACTTTTAAAAAATTCACTGAGGAGGATGGTACTCTCCTTCCTCCTCTAAGGAGCCTCCATTGATACCTACACATGTGAAGCTTGGTTATGTCAGATATGTAAAAAAAAATTAGCAAAAGCTCTTGCAGCATAAACGTTGTTTGATTTAGTTAAATTGATTCATTAATTTAATTTTGTATTTTGTAAAATTTTGGGGAATCCTGTTTCACATTGAATTGTGCCAATATACCATAGAAGTAGTGCATGTCAGAGAGCACATGCTGCTGTTGAAGTGGTTTTGTCCGTAGCGTTGTTTTGACAGGCAGCAGGGACTGCTGGATCCGAGGAGTCGGAAATGGCGGTCGAGTAGTGTGGACAAAAGGGAGGAAATTGAGAAAAGTTGGTGAAGCAACATCTGTGCTGGGTGTCAGTTCTGATGGTATGGAGCAGGAGGATGAGGGTCAAGTACCGGAATGGTCGGTAGTGGAAAGATATAGGAAGAAGCGAGATCATGATACAGAAAGCAGTGGAGCGCAAAGAAAGCATAAAGAGAACCAAGGTAGGAAGCAAATATGTGTTAGAGTGGAAAGTGGTGATATTGTCTTTTTTTGTACTTTTACTTATTTTTCTCCCCAATTGGTAGTTACAGTCTTGTCACATCACTGCAACTCCCCTACGGACTCGGGAGAGGCGAAGGTCGAGAGCCATGCGTCCTCCAAAACATGACCCTGCCAAGCTGCACTGCTTCTTGACACACTGTTTGCTTAACCCAGAAGCCAGTCGCACCAATGTGTCAGAGGAACCACCACAAGAGGCCCGGCCCACCACAAGGAGCGCAATGGGACAAGGAAATCCCAGGCCGGCCAAACCCTCCCCTAACCCTGACGATGCTGGGCCAATTGTGCGCCGCCACATGGGTCTCCCAGTCGTGGCTGGCTGTGACGCCGGCTGTAATACAGCCTGGGATTGAACACGGGTCTGTAGTGATGCCTCAAGCACAGCGATGCAGTGCCTTAGACCGCTGCGCCACTCAGTAGGCCCCAGTGGTGATAGTGTTTGATGAGACCACGGGGTCTCACTTACACCCTATCCGACCAACTAAGGACGTAGAGACAGTGGTAGGTGAAGTGAAATTAGCTTGGTTCATTGAAAATGGTAGATTGTTAATATTTTGTGGGAGCCAGGCTCAGCAAGTGAAGATTCTGAAAATGGAAAAGCTTAATGGGAAGAAGATTAAAAGTCATGTCCCTGGTGCATATGCTAGATTGAGGGGAGTCATCACTGGGCTTCCAATATCTGTATCCATAGATGATATTAAAGAAAATGTGAAGGGAGGAAGAATGATTGAGGCCAAAAGGTTGATCATTAGGAAAGAAGGTCAAAGAAGTGAAAGCCTATCAGTGCCTGGGAAAGTAACGATAGGATTCCTTAGTTTCAATGTCAGAGAATTTGTCCCATTCACATTGTGTGTTTTAAATGCCAAAGAATGGGACATGTAGCTGTTCAACGTAAAGGAAGGAAAAGATGTGCCAAGTGTGGAGGGGAACATGATTGCACTGAATGTGGGAGCAATGTGGAGGTTAAGTGTTGTAATTGTGGGGGGAATAGCCCAGCATTTGGTGGATGCCAGGTGCAGAGAGAGGCTAGAGAGGCTCAGAGATATAGAATTACTCATGATGTATCGTATGCAGAGGCTGTGAGACAGATTGGTGGAACTACAGTGAGGACTCATGGAGCTTCATGACTGCTCCTGTACTAAGTGGACCAAATGTCGGGGCTGGTGTTTCTGCTGGTCCTGGCATGGTTGGGAGTCCTGTTCGGAAATCTTGCCCCTCATGAATGTGCGCTATCAAAGGACACTTTGATAATGAATAAAGTGGACTTCATAGCTTTTATTGGTAAGGTTATCAATATGACTCGTGTTGTGGAAAGCAGAAATGTCGAGGTGAAGGTTACTGTGGAGACGGCAAAAGAGATATTGGGGGTAACAGATGTTACCTTTGAAATGGTTGTTGACATGCTGAACAATCCTAAGGGTGGAGTGGTTCAGCATGATATAAATCAAGTTTAATGGGGCTGGGGGGTTGGGGAGGAGTTTTGGGGGGAGGGAGACAGTGTGGTAAAAGTTGGTAGGGATTTGTTTTTTTATTTTATTTTCATGGTAGTACAGAATTGGGCAGATTGTGATTGATCGTACATTCCAGCACAGTAGGTAGCGAAATACACTTAAGCAATTGTTTGGGGACTGCCATGATATCAAAGAAGAAGAAGTAGTGCATGTCAGAGTAGGAGTTTGAAGTGGATGGAGTACAGGGCCTAGCATGTCTCTTGAGGAGGCTAAAAAGAGATTTTGGCTTGGAAGAGTTGAATATTTTCAGGAGTCGGGTAATTGGTTATGGGAGGAGGATTGGAGGGAAAGAAAAAGGGGGTAGAAAAGACTGAGGGAGGCAGAGGACGGGTTTGAATCTGTTGAAGCTAGCAATAACAAGGGAGAGGGTATGTCGAAGAAGATTGGTGTCAAGTTCAAACAGAGGGAGCCAGATGCCAGTTCCAGTTCGGGAGGTGAAATGGAAGGCGTAGAAGGTGTTGTGAGGAGCTTCGTGCCCGGGCTTTGCATTGATGGACATGGTAATGATAAAGATACGTTTGGTCCAGTGGGAGTGAGATTTTTGAAGAGGATGGAACCAGGCCTTTTGGCTGAGGTTTCAGGTTTCAGGTTAGGCCCTTCGTGGGAGGTTTCAGGTTGTGTGGAAATGATGGTGGGTGCTGTTGAGTCGGTAAAGGTAACCCGAAGTGGGCTTGTGATGTTTGTTTATGTTCCTTCAGATCAGAGGGAGCAGCCATTCCTGTGGGACACCTCTTGGGGAAAGACTTCTATTTTGCTTTATGCTTAGATACAGGGCACCATTGAAGGGAGTGATTTCTGGGGTAGTTTTAAGTGTGAGATGGAGAAATTTAAGTTGAAGATTCCTGGTGTTTGTGATGTCTGGTGTTTGTGATGCCTGCCGTTTGGTGCGACACAGATCTGTTGGGGAGCGTGGTGAAACAGAGGTGACACAGTCTGTTCTTTTGAGCTTTGAGTCTTTACCTGACAAAGTAATGTTAGGATACATGAGTTATGCTGTTAGAGCTTTTGTGCCGAATACACTGCGGTGTTATAGGCGTCATATTTATGGGCAGCAGTGTGTAGGAGGGAGATTTCAAGATGTGGGTGGAGTGCAGGAGGACATGGGACAGAGGAATGTGTAGTTGCTGCCCATGTTGCTGGGGATTGGAGGTATCCGGTGCGAGAGGGGCAGGTTGAGGTGGCCAGGGTCAGAGTAGTGCAGAGGATGTCGTATGCTGAGGCAGTGATGAAAGTAGAGGAGGGTGGATCAAAATGTGAGGGATTCTGAGAGGATCCTTCTAAATAGTAGATCTGTGCCAGAACAGAGGGTTAGGCCAATGAGTGATATGTTTCAGTAAGGTTGGCTTCTTAGCTTTCATGGCTATTATTATCAACTGTACCGAAGAGACAGAAAATAGATGATGTGGTAGCAGCTGCAGAGAACTACTTGGGGGTATGAGATTTGTAACTTCAGAAGAGTTACAGGGTGTGTTGAGAGGTAGTGTCCCGTCCTCTCAGGCCGTTGGCCTGGGGTAGGATCAGAGAGGGTTAAAGTAGTGGAATAAGGTGGTGGGTTTGATGAGTTTAGTTGGCTGGTTAGTTGGCAGGGTAATTAAATATATATTTTTATTTTATTTTTCCCATTTCCCCTTTTCGTATCACAAAGTGTAATGGATTCATACTATATTTTAGTTGGAGTCATAATGCAACATATTGGATGCCAACTGCCAATAAATTCCACTGAAGAAGAAGTGCATGTCACGGCAGAAACTATACCATGAAGTCCAAAGAACGGTCTGTAGCCCTCCAAGAATGTGATGAGGCAGGGTTTTTCTTTATTTTTACTATTTTCAGCATTATAGAATAACAATGAAGACATCAAAACAATGAAATAACACATATGGAATCATGTAGTAACCAAATAAGTGTTAAACAAATCAAAATCTATTTTATATTTGAGATTCTTGAAAGTAGCCACCCTTTGCCTTGATGACAGCTTTGCACACTCTTGGCATTCTCTCAACCAGCTCCATGAATGCATTTCAATGAACAGTTGTGCCTTGTTAAAAGTTCTGCCAACTAGCTTCACCTGGAATGCTTTTCTAACAGTCTTGAAGGAGTTCCCACATAAGCTGAGCACTTGATGGCTGCTTTTCCGTCACTCTGTAGTCCAAATCATCCCAACCCATCTCAATTGGGTTGAGGTTGGGTGATTGTGGAGGCCAGGTCATCTGATGCAGTGATGGAGTCATCACTCTCCTTCTTGGTCAAAAAGCCCTTACACAGCCTAGAGGTGAGTTGAGTCCTTGTCCTGTTGAAAAACAAATGATAGTCCCACAAAGCGCAAACCAGATGGGATGGCGAATCGTTGCAGAATGCTGTGGTAGCCATGCTGGTTAAGTGTGCAAAGCACCATCACACCTCCTCCTCCATGCTTCACGGTGGGAACTACACATGCAGAGAGTAACCGTTCATCTACTCTGCGTCTCACAAAGACACGGCAACAAGAACCAAAAATCTCAAATTTGGACTCATCAGACCAAAGAACAGATTTCCACCAGTCTAATGTCCTTTGCTCGTGTTTCTTGGCCCAAGCAAGTGTCTTCTTATTATTGGTGTCCTTTAGTAGTGGTTTCTTTGCAGCATTTCGACAATGAATGCCTGATTCATGTAGTCTCCTCTGAACAGTTGATGTTGAGATGTGTCTGTTACTTGAACTCTGTGAAGCATTTATTTGGGCTGCAATTTCTGAGGCTGGTAAACTCCAATGAACTTATCCTCGGGGTCTTCCTTTCCTGTGACGGACCTCATGAGAGCCAGTTTCATCATAGGGCTTGATGGTTTTTGCAACTGCATTTGAAGAAACTTTCAAAATTTGGATTGACTGACCTTTATGTCAGTAATGATGGACTGTCATTTCTCTTTGCTTATTTGAGCTGTTCTTGCCATAATATGGATTTGGTATTTTACCAAATGGGGATATCTTCTGTATACCACCCCCTACCTTGTCAAAACACAATTGATTAGCTCAAACGCATTAAGAAGGAAAGAGGAAATTCCACAAATGAACTTTTAACAAGGCACACCTGTTAATTGAACTGTATTCCAGGTGACCACCTCACGAAGCTGATTGAGAGAATGCCAAGACTGTGCAAAGCTGTCATCAAGGCAAAGGGTGACTACTTTGAAGAATCTCAAATACAAAATATACATTGATTTGTTTAACACTTTCTTGGTTCCTACATGATTCCATATGTGTTATTTCATAGTTTTGTTGTCTTCACTATTATTAAAAACAAAAAAACTTGAATGATTAGGTGTGTCCAAACTATTTCTGGTACTGTGTATATATTTTGTTTAGTGTTAAAATACATATCTTATATCTTTCAGAAATAGGACAGACACTTCAGAACAAACTTCCTTTAGATTTTTTTGGGGGGGACAATCTCTTGTCGCATGTACAGAATCTGTTATTCAATGTGTCTTAAAATTCCAAATCAAATAGCTAAATAATCCTTGGTATGACCTTCTTAAAACAACTCCATCTAGCTTACTACTCCATCTAGTTTACTAGAACCCCCCCCCCCCGGCCTGGACGGGGCTTAGACTCTTATGGGTTAAGATCCTTTCACAGTAGCTACTAGCCGCTGAAAAGTGTGGATATGTAATATTCCTCCATCCTTCGCTTTACTACTGCACTTGGCGTCCCTAAGCGTATATGTGGCCTGTGCTCTACCAGCCACTGTTTGTGCCCGCAGTCTACCCAGAGTCTTTTCAGGTTAATGTACCTACAGCCCTGGGTGTGAACTCATACCTATGTAACTGGGTCCTGGACTTCCTGATGGGCTTCTCCCAGGTGAAGGTAGGAAACATTACCTCCTCGACTCTGATCCTCAACACAGGGGCCCCACAAGGGTGCGTCATCAGTCCCCTACTGTATTCTCTGTATACCCACGACTGTGTGGCCTCACACAGTTCCACTCCGTCATCAAATTCGCTGACGACATGACAGTAGTAGGCCTGATCACCAACAACGATGAGATAGCCTACAGGGAGGAGGTAGGCACTCTGATGGTGTGCTGCCAGGTAAACAACCTCTCCCTCAACGTTAGCAAAACAAAGGAACTGATTGTGGACTTCAGGAGGACCCAGGCTGGACACACCCCCATCCTCATCAACGGGGCCACCGTGGAGACAATCAATAACTTCAAATTCCTTGGCATACACATCGCAGAGAAGCTGAAAGGGTATAACCACATGGACATCGTAGTGAGGCACGACAGCGACTCTTCAACCTCAGGATGCTGAAGAAATTCATGCACTGTTTTCCCCGCTTCAATCACTCAGACGTGGGAAGTGCAGAAGCATCATGGCAAAAACTAAAATACTGGCCAATAGTTTCTACCCTCAGATCATCAGGCTGCTGAATAGCCACCACTAATCCCCCCCCCCTCCCCTATGGACATTCTTTCTCTTTCTTGCTGAATCTGAAACCCCATTTTACGCTCGGCTCCACTTTTTTCCCCATTGTCTCACCTATGGCTTTTCACCTTCACGTCGTTGTCCAGTTGTCCGTCGGGAGCGCATCTGCTGGGATTGTAGGAGAGCTCAGGCAAGGCTGTTAAGCTCTTCGCTCATCGAGCTACCACCCTCAGAAGTGGGTGGGCCCTTCTCTCTTCGATGATGTCGTGCTGGATATTACATTGATTTGTAATGGTTAGGGTGGGGGTACTGTTTTGGGGTAATTCCTCCTTAAACTGAGACTGTGTGCGCCTTGTATTGGGCTTTGTTATGAGGTTGTTGTTTCTGTACCCTCCCTCAGTTTCGTGACCTCTGAGGGTTGCTGATGTTAGGACTACCCTAGCTGCAGAGAGCCTGTCTTTGCTATACGGGAGTTGACCATATACCCACATGTGAGATATCGGAACAAATAATTGAAAGAGAACTTAAGGGGTTACGCAGGTAACGTTGAGTTATTCCCTATAGAGACTTTATTTTGACTGGTATTTCGCTGGTATTTCTCTGGACAAAATGATGATTGGTGATGCGCTAACGGAGTCAAATGGTTTTCCAAGGGTCAGGTAGGGAGAGGCAATAGGCAAACACGTGCGTCAGAGTGAATACACTGAGAACCCACATGCCGTGAGAACACCAGCACATACACACTCATCGAACAGACACAGGCACACACACCCCTACATACAGACACACAGATACAGTACAATGACACAGACACAGACACACACACACACTCTACATCTCTGCTATGATTGCAGCATACGTATCTCTGAGTACCCGCTGCTTCATTTGTAGTAGTTGATCTTTACCCGCCATGACACCCCCTCTTAAGACAAGTACACTGTGCTGTGATATGACATCAAAGGGTCTATTAAATCCACCCAATATATTCCATGATACATTCTAGTGATCTGGTTACAGACAAACATAACAGGAAGCATGGAATCAACAATACAATTCACCCTGATATCCTTTGTTGATCATGACTCACACTGACACCTCACTGATTGCTGTGGGTGTTACATAATGAACAGGGGTCATATCCAGTCTAGTTTCAGATGCTTGATTGACGGGGTAAAGTATTGATGAATGATGATTGATGATCAGTCCATTCTGACTTGACATTAGACCTGTCAATCATGAATTCTCTTTCATTGCAGGAAAGTCTGTTGAGGGCTAGAGGTGCACGCCTGATCTAAGCTAGTGATATACTGTACCTGGACACTGACAGGTGTGCAGGATTTGGTTCCACGCCAGCAACTCATGTCAGTATAATACAGCCTCAACAACCTACATACAGTACCAGAGATACGGTACTGCACTGCTACACCAGGCAACAGTCTCTCTCTCTGGCACAATTACTGAGAAACTGCACCAAAGTATTTCGACGCACTAATTCAAAGCATGCGCATAAAGAGGAGCCAAGTCACACCAGATCCCTTGCAGTGTTAGATGTTTGTCCTGGTCCCCAGGACATCGGGAGATGCCTTCAATACCATCCACTAGGGTCAACATGAGCACCTATTACCATCTAGTAGCCTCACGGCTTGCTAGGTTGTTGTGGACAGAGCTAGAGGAAGGGCTTTAACACTAGAACGGATAAAGCAGTCATTCTGACAGCTCATTCATAAAAAAAAAATATTACTCTACCATTCACGTCCCCCTCCGTCCTTGACTTTTCCTAACTAAGCCCATATAACAGACTGTTGTTTTTAGAATCTCAATCTCACAAACAGACCTGGCGTTATAACCAGTTTTAGGAGGGCATGTCATTTTTTGAACGGTTATCCCCGTTGCCTCTCCCGACAGTAGGGCCTGCTCCGCTCCTTCTCATGTGTCCAGCTGATAATCACCGGATAATTGTCTCGAAACTGAACCTAAACTACACCATAACTAATTTCACACATATAACAAAAGATTTAGTACATTAAGTAAAGTATGATGCTGCGAAAGGGGGAGAATGGGTGAGTTGATGAGCGAGGGGAAGCGAACTATACATAATTATGTCATCAAAATTGTGAATGAAGGAAAGGGCAGGCCATTCTATTGTAATGATCTATTTTAAATATAATGTACCCTATATCAGTCCACTGAATCCAAGCAGTCTTATCAGTCTACTCTGGTCTACTTGGTGTAGGCTACACTGTGAGAGTGTGCATAATTGTACATGCTGAACGGCTTTCAATATCTGGGAAAAGATCTGCATCAGGCAGCAGGTGAGCAAGTGTTGGAGAATGTGGTGATGAGGCTTGTGGAACCTTACGTTGGCAAGGGGAGAAATGTTACCATGGACAATTTCTTCACTTCACTGTCATTGGTGAATAAGTTGCTTGCAAAGAAAACAAGCCTGGCTGGCATCATGAACAAAGTGAGACGGGAGTTTTCTCCCTCTGCGCAAACTAAGGCAGCTGCACAGCTGTTGTACTCCACAACGGTGCTGAAGAATGACAAGACAACGGGCCCCCCCTGTTTTGAGCCCATCATTTGTTTTGCCTGTTTTGCATATTGTTTTGGAATTAATGTGTCACATACTGTATCTGTTTGTAAACAATGTAAAAAATAAATTAAAATGCATTGAGTTAAAAAAAACTACAAACATGGTTTCTTTTTTGCTTTCTTGAGTATGGCAGCTCCAAAATGTAGGTGTTTCAGCCTACCTCAGTGCTTTCTGTGGTGGTGGGGCAGCCAGTGAAAAATACAGAGCGTAGGGGTTGGTAATTATCTCTAGATGTGCCGTGATTGGCTCAGTGTTCTGTCATTCATGGGGACACTACGTCACTGCCAAATCTAAGGGTAGAGCTAGAAATTTCAAGCCCATCCAAGAAGGCTCAAGGTCATTGGCCACAGATAAAATGACGTCAAATCATGTTATATTTACAGTAGCTTTGATTGGACTGATCAGACTTTCAAAATATTAGCTAGCAGCCATCATCATGAATCATCATGTATCGACAATCTACTGGCAAATTATTTTTAATAGTTGTCATATGAAGAGAAATGTGTGGAGAAATTATAGCTAAAATGTATAGGTGCTCATCGGCCATTGGACATAAACATTACACAAGTTGGAAATTGCAAATTCAACAATGAGTAGTTTGGACGGTATCAATGGCTAACTGCAAGCATTGCAAAACAATCACTAGCCTGCAATTCGGTCGAGTGGGTGTGTGTACCCATTTCTCGGTTTAAGGATCTATTTTCAAGCTTAAAATGATAAACATTCAACATTGGCCATGCTGTCAATCCAGCATGATTTCTTCCGCTCTCAATCAGTCTGAATTCAGTGAGATCCAGATCTGTGATCTCAGGAAAAACGAGCTCTGACTGGGAAAATACGTTTTGAACGGTCATCCAACACGGAATTGTAAGTCGGGATCACAGACCTCTTTCTAGAGCTATGACCTGAAGATCACTGACGTCATCATGATTCGACATTGTTTTTTTTCCAGAGTTCCCAGTTGTCTTGAAAGCACCATAAACCCAGAGAATGACAGACTTTGATGACAAAGTTTGATCACGAAGGACCACCACGCCACCTTCATGTTCAAGTGAGCACAGCACAACAAGGTGAGTCCATAGAAAGTAATACTAAGTGAATGTTGTGTAGTAAGCTGTTAGTAGCCCATGTGCCTCACCCTAAAAATGTGGTCTATTTTCCCCTCTTAATTTCACCTACTGTTCTGACTTGGTGGTGCAGTTGTAGCCTGTAAGTTTTAGAGAAATAGTTGGTTTAGCCACAGAAAAAGAGAGGAACCTTCCCGCTAGCCATGGTTGGCTGAGATAATGGATGGGCTGGACATGCTGAGAGATGAGTTTCTGATTGGTCTGCTGTGTAGCATCTTCTGTCTATAATACGAGCTGCTCGTTATGTGTAGAAAATTATTTATACTGCAGTTCTTTCGAAAGATATACCGTTAGCAATGGAGAACTGCAAATTTGTTGCTAATGCTGTCAATAACATTGCTGCCCTGCATTTATCAGGCACTATCGACAAAGGTCAGTGGGGAAAGAGTTGTGATGGACTACTTTCAGGAGGACGATCGTACCGTGCTGATTCTCCCTGAAAATGAATCTCGACGATGAGGAAATCCTTGATTTTAGGTCAAAACATTTTCATTGAAGAACACATTGTAGAGACTTCTGAAGACAGTGATGGGGAAGAAACGGAGATCAACAGTGTTGTTTTCACGGAAGAAGTTTACTGAGTTTTGAAATCAGTAGAATGTCTGGTGGAAGCAGAGTATGATAAGGATATTAATACAATTCTGGAGTTTGATTGCAAATCCAGAGGGAGTCGAAAAGAGATCACAGAAGGCTTGTTGTCTAAAACACCTGTCTCCAGATTACATCTTCAAACTAAGGGCAACAATGGCATCCGTGACAGAGAAGGAGAAAGATTTGATTATTCTAATGGCATTGCACACGGTCAGTGTGAACTAGAGGGATTTGACACAATGGACCAAGCAAGCTGTGCAAACAAAACGGAAACAACACAGGACGTCTTATTTAATGAAAGGGATTGCAGTCTGCCATGAAGCGTTCATCCATGTATACAGTCTTGTTACAGTTTCAGATATTATATGTTTCTAATTTTGTCAGAAAGTTGTTTTCATTGCAAGTTAAAGCTTACTGTTAGCTAGCTGACATTAGGTGGCTAGCTCGCTAGCTAACTTTAGCGTTACGTGCATGATTTGTGTCGTAAGATTATCTCAGAAAGCCATTTGCATTGCTAGTTATAGCCTAACTTTAGCTAGCTAACTAGCTAACATTGAACCTTGCAGCGAGCTGTGAACATCATCAACGACTATGCAGAGGATAGTGCAATAGTATTACCAGGACGCCACCCAGGACACAAACACTCTGGTGGAAAGTTGCTGCCATCTCATGTGCCAAAAAGCAGCAGTGTGGCATCTCTACAAGGAATCGATGACAACTCTTTGCCACACCCTAATCTGTTTCACCTGTTCTTGTTATTGTCTCCACCCCCTCCAGGTGTTGCTTGTTTTCCCCAGTGTATTTATCCCTGTGTTTCCTGTCTCTCTGTGCCAGTTTGTCTTGTATGTTTTCAAGTCAACCAGCGGTTTTCCCGTTCTCCTGCATTGGCTATTCTCCTTTTCCTCCCGGTTTTGACCCTTGCCTGTTTCTGGACTCGTTACCCGCCTGCCTGACCATTCTGCCTGCCTTGACCTCAAGCCTGTCTGCCACTCTGTACCTCCTGGACTCTGAACTGGTTTTGACCTTTTGCCTGTCCACAACCATTCTCTTGCCTACTCCTTTGGGATTATTAAACATCTTAAAGTCCAACCATCTGCCTCCTGTGTCTGCATCTTTGTCTCGCCTTGTGTCATGATACACTTAGTATGTAAAGCATAAACAACACGTTTTGATTATTTAATTTACCTCCAACATGATTGTCTGGGTAAGCGTCATCTAATATTTATATAATATTTTTATCTGGACACTATGTTTACCAGGAATGTTTCCTTTTGTAGGCTACTGCTTTTATTCTTAATCTTTACCACACTACATGACCTTTAGCACATGACCTCACAAGTGAATCCTTAAAGAGATAGGTGGGGCTAAGGCTTAAGAGGGTGTGAACAATGCTGAATGGGTGTAGACAAAAGAGTTCTCCAGTAAGTGTACCAAAAGATTTAAGGGCCATTTTCTCAAAAAGTGAGGTTGCAAGTTTGTCAACTTTCAAAGCAGAATTACTTTCCCATTGTTCCCCAAATGCAGTGTATGATAAACCATTTTGTAGCTCTGAGTCTCTACTTTAATCCAATGTAAAAAAACACAATTTCAAATGTTGCTACATAAGACTGAATCAAGGTGGTCGGTCATATTTGTTTAAGCAAGTCAGCCATATCAGCAATGTTTTCTTTAAAGGCAGTAAAGGAGGCTGAATGAACTTTCGCTGCCATACACGGCTCCGCTGATAGCCAGGTGCAGTAGTGGTAAGGTGTTGGGACTGCTGTTTATGTAGGCACTAACAGTTTGTGGGCACCGTTTGTCAAGATTCTCGTGCAATTGATGTATCGTTTAGTGTTGTGTACTGGAGTGGCTTTGCTGGCATGCATCCCCAACATTTGTTTTTTTTAGCCCCACCAAGATTTACATTCTAAAATCACCACTGGTTGGGTTATTTCGTTTTTACATATAGCCTACAGTAAAATAAACTAATTAAAATACAATTGTGTTATCTGCAGGAAAACAATTGTATTCTAATCATAAGGCCTTCATAAACACAACCGAGTTATTATTTATGTGATAGCATTTACACTATATATACAAAAGTATGTGGAGACCCCTTAAAATGAGTGGATTTGGCTATTTCAGCCACACCTGTTGCTGACAGGTGTATGAAATCGAGCACACAGCCATGCTATTTCCATAGACAAACATTGGCAGTAGAATGGTCTTCCTGAAGAGCTCGGTGACGTGGCACCGTCATAGTATGCCACCTTTCCAACAAGTAAGTTGGTCAAATTTCTGTCCTGCTAGAGCTGCCCTGGTCAACTCTAACATTCTGACGACACCACTTGCGTCACATGCACAAGCAATGCAAAATGTGTTTATTGCACACACACTGCTCACATGCTTCAATGAGAGTCTGCGTAACCAGGCGCTAAAATAGAACTTGGTTCTATTTGTGACGCTCGCAACGCTGCAATTTCCCTAAGATTACACAAACCCACAAAGTAATTGAAAATGAATAAAATGTTGATAAACTCCCATATGTATTGGGTGAAATTCCACAGTGTGCAATCACAGCAGCAAGATTTGTGACCTGTTGCCACAAGAAAAGGGCAACCAGTGAAGAACAAAAAACAATGTAAATACAAACTATATTTATGTTTATTTATTTTCCCTTTTGTACTTTAACTATTTGCACATCATTACAACACTGTATATAGACATATGACATTTGAAATGTCTTTATTATTTAGGAACTTTGTGAGTGTAATGTTTACTGTTCATTTTATATTGTTTATTTCACTTAGGTTTATTATCTACTTCACTTGCGTTGGCAATGTAAACATATATTTCCCGTGCCAATAAAGCCCCTTAAATTTAAATTGAATTGAGAGAGAGGTAGAGAAAGAGAGAAAACCACACAATATAGCTGGAGATAGAGAAAAAGAGATATATAAAGAGAGAGTCAGAAGAAAGAAGGGGAGGGGAGATCCACTTCCTAATTTACAGGCTGCTGATTCCACAAAGCCCCAGCCAGCCGAGACCTCCTCCGACTTTAATAGTAGGATGGGAGAGAAAATTCCATTAATAAAGAATAATACAGAGACCCAGACAGCCACAGAGGGAAACTGAGGAACACAGGAGGAACCAAAAAGGCTGGCGCTGTGTCTCTTCTGTCTCTCTCTCTCTCTCGCTCTTCATCTTTCTTTCTCTCGCTCTATGTCAATATAAAACCAGCAGATCCCAATGAGCTTCCTCCTCTCCTCGTCTCAAACAGAGGCTGTTTCAAAAGGTAGTAGCTGTAGTTCCCTGGCAGTTCCCTGGCTGTAGTTCCCTGGCAGTGAGGCACAGAGGCAGTAAAATACTAAGATAATTAGCTCCGGTACATCCTTTGATTGATGTCACCATTCTTATTCACACTGCTCATAAAACATATGCTTTATTTCCTTTGTAACAGTTTTTTATTTTTTATTTTCTAATCCCAGTCATTACAAACTGTCGCATCATCCATTTTTTAAATATAATTTATTTATGCGGAAAATGAGGCAAAAATAATAACCATTTTGAAAAAGAATATTCAAAGTAGTACATCTAAAGCATCACATTTAAAGCATCGCACACTACCTCACATCAGACAAGCTGAGAGAATTAATTCCATTCCATCTGGTTTAGTGGATTTATTTTCTCTCTAGTTTGCTAAGCAACAGGGGAAGGTGAAGCCAAGGCAATTATTGTTTTTTGTAGCACCTGTTGGGGAGAGCAAATTAAACCCCAGGCAATTAGTTCCGTGTGTGTGTGTGTGTGTGTGTGTGTGTGTGTGTGTGTGTGTGTGTGTGTGTGTGTGTGTGTGTGTGTGTGTGTGTGTGTGTGTGTGTGACAATAACAAGGCAACCAAACTATCTATGCTTTGTTTGCCATCAGGGCTGCTGGGCCTGTTAATTCATTTGGAGTTTGGAGGGAAATCAATGTTTGTCGACAGAGTCAGAACAGAGACCCAGGACCTGATCCTAGAACTGTTGCTTTGTGTGATGTTGAATAGGGACCTTTGTTGATTCTCTCTCTCAAATTTAAGCAGATTTTTTTGGGGCATGAAAAACAATATTACAATAATTATATTAAAAAAGTGATAAAAACGTAATTATAAAATACGGAAATAATATAAATAACAACAATAGAATGGTAACAATGAATAGTAAACTCTCTCTTTATCTCTCTCTCCTGTAACAAGGCTAATTGAGGTCAAAAGGGCCCTAATACAGCAGAGACCTACCAGAGGTGAAGAGGTTCATTTGTTCAAAGGTCAAACTTACCCATGAAACATTAAAGGCCCAATGCAGCCATTTTTATATCATTATCAAATCATTTCTGGGTAACAATTAAGTATCTTACTGTAGAAGATTTCCAATGAAATAAGCGAAAATAGTTTTTCAGCAAATCTGCTGATTAAACAGTCCTGTGCAGATTGTACTTTCAACCAGCAAAAAATATTATATAAAACACAGGAAAAATATAATTTGCACTGCACTGGGCCTTTAAACACTATTTTCCCTCCACAACTTCACTCCTAAATATGTTTAGTGCTATAGAGCAGCCATTGGGCCACTGCCATAGGAACTGTGATTGATTGTTTTACCTCAGCTAGCTACACCCGAAGAATACAACATGCGGGCTCACACACAAACAGCCAGACTAACAGATGACACTGGTGCGAGAAACTTGATGAATTCTGCCTTCTGAGAGGAAATGGTTTAAAAGGACTCCTGCCGTGAAGAGACTAAGACACAGGACTTTCATATTGGCCAAAGGATGATTCTTCCTCCTAAAAATATATTGTCTGTACAAATACATGACCTCCGGGATCTCACACACACACACACACACACACACACACACACACACACACACACACACACACACACACACACACACACACACACACACACACACACTATTGATAAAGGATGTTTTTTTTCCTCCTGACAGATACACAGCCTCCAGAGATCAAACCCATAATGCAGTGAGAGACGGATGGTTGTCAGTCGCTGATCTATCAGGGTATCGCAGAGATAGGCTTACAGTGACATGCCGTTCATCATCATGAACCACACACACACAAATGAAATGAACGCACATGACACTGGCATTACACACACGCATGAACACAAGGAGACACGCAAACAGGTATGTACACACCTACACACACACAAGTTTGACGAAATATCTCAAAGACACATAGACAACGAAGTGTACATGATGTTGTGCATATACAAAATATTCCGCAATTATTTTTCCAGCAGAAGAATGAGCAGGCAAGCTGAGCAGAAGCTGAGACAGCAAGACGACAAATCATTCACCTTCCCCCCTTTCTCCCTCTAATATATTAAAAGTTTGTTTCTGCTCTCCCAAAAGAGAACACAATCCATTTTCTCCAACCTGCGTCACTGTATCTTAATTCAATTCTCTACTGTCTATTTCTTCTAAGTCAACTGTTATTAAATCCCTTAAAAACAGTTTAATTCAAACACCCTCGCTTAATTCAAGACCAAAAGGTTGCCTTTTAAGTAACGCTACATTAGCCTACATTCCAAGGTTGCCTTTCAGTTGCACTGCCAATCAAAGCTGCAACATTAATAACCTTTTACAGAAGTGGGCTGAATCACACAGAGTGATTCTGGGTAATCTTCAACAAATCTGATTTGAAACAAAAGTGTTCACCTCACCCACGTGGTTATGGAATTAAAAAATGAAGACATCGGTACCATGTCGGAGATAGAGTTGAAATGCATTCCATTTTGAGCTTGCATCCCAATATTACACTCAATAAACACCAGATTTGAGTCATACATTTAAAAAAAAAAAGTGTATTAATTAAGTTATGAAACATTCCACCCCATGAGGCCAAATAGGGCACTTTTGGTCATTGACTGCAGGTTAAGGGCTACCCTAGAGCTTGGATATGTAAGAGTTGTTTAGAGTCCATTCTCTGCTGCTAGTATCAGTCTATCAAGCTGGTGATTGGCCTGTGAAGCCTGTAGGGAAATATCAATCAGCCATCTGTCTGTCTAACAAATATCAATCAGCCATCTGTCTGTCTGTCTAACCAAACCCCAACCGAAACCCCTGCTGCTGCTGGATCGGGCTGGTCTCTGGAAGGTTGTTACGAGCAGCACAGCACCAGCTGTAGTTTTTGGGCTTAAAGAGATAGCTCACCGTTAATAAGACAGCGGCAATCTTTTCCAAACATTTTGGAATATGTAATATAGAATTTGGAACATGGAATATGACAGCCAGGACAGGCATGCAGGTGTTTTCGAAGCCAGGGCTAACACGCACAGGGCTCCAAGCTCTCCTCCTAGCATTAGTAGTGCCATGCTCTGCTCTGAACCTTGAACTATTCATTTTACTTCACACAGAAGAGCGCACACAGCTCTCAATCACTACCTGCCTTGAGCCTCGCGTGTCACCTCTCATCACTCCATCAAAGTCCTCTCATCCATGCCAGAACAGACATAGGGAGAGTAAGAGTAAGGGAGGAGCTGCCTTTCTTTTATCCCTCTGTTTTTTTATGGCTATTCTCTCTCTTCATCAATGGCAGCTTTAGACCAGGTCCTACAATCTCTCTGCTAGGTCAATGTATGATGAGTCTCATCAAGCTCAAGGGACACATCAACACACGTGCGCGCACACAGAGGCACGCCCAATTTTTCAGTTTTTGATTTGTTAAAAAAGTTTGAAATATCCAATAAATGTTGTTCCACTTCATGATTGTGTCCCACTTGTTGTTGATTCATCACAAAAAAATACAGTTTTATATCTTTATGTTTGAAGCCTGAAATGTGGCAAAAGGTCGTAAAGTTCAAGGGGGCCGAATACTTTCGCAAGGCACTGTATATAGTATATTGGGAATAGGGTGCCATTTGCGGAGAGAGTATCAGGAACTACCGTAGTAAAACCATCACACTGCTGCTCAGGATACAGTGAGGATAGAGAGAATGAGAGAAGGAGGGATGAGCCATTACCCTTCTCACCCGACCACACAGACCCCCAGGAAGGAGAGAAGAAAGGAAGGAATTGATGAGGCAATTCCTGTTCCTCCTCTCCACACATAACCAGTGCTGGACCATTACCAGACATACACACCTTCTGTAATTACTAACCGAACCATATCTCATCTCTCTTCAAGAGGCTCAGGCCCAGACCACCAGAGAAGAGACCCAGGCTATTTTACCATTCTCTCTCTCTCTCCCTCTTCTTTTCTCCCTTTGTAATTCTCTCTCTATTTTCCTCTTTCTGTCTTCTCAACTCCACAATAGGGACCAGAGACCTCATCACTGCATCAGCCAGACACCGTGGCGAACCGTGGTAATTGGACCTAGGTCTTCAGTGGGGTGTGTGTGTGTGTTTGTGGGGGGGTGGGGGGGGGGGGGGGGGGGTCTTCTAACACATTGTACCAAACTCAAAAATCAAGACAAATTACAGAAACATAGCATCACTTAATGTGCTCAACTGAGTCAAACAAGGCTGAGCCTGAGCTGTGCTTCGGGCTGCCACTCACATAGTAGAGACAGAACCCGCCCTAATAATGCTACCAGCAACAACAACCACAGTGCTTACACAACCGACGGTAGCCTTACGCCATCCCTATCGCACGATTTACCAAACGTGACAACGGTGACATATCAAAGAATGCGAGTGTGACAGCGTACTCTCAGCGTACTCTATGTAGGAGAGAGCACACTTTTTTGTAAAACACTTAGGGACGATAGAAATTCACACAGTATGATGCTATAGGATGAGCAGCCCACTCCCTTGGACATAATAATCCAGTACGTTCCAAACTTCAGTATACAAAAACGCAACCATTAGGCTAAGAATTTCCCATTCAAAATGCCTTGCCTTCAATGCCTTGCCTTGTGTTAACTAGCCCCGGAGGAAGTTGGTGTGGGATGGAGAGGGAGGAAGAGAGCGAAGAGAGGGGAGGAGAGGGCAGATAGGAGGAGAGAGGGGAGAGATAAAGAGAGCACAGATGGAGGGGGGAAGAGAACAGAGACGATGTGACAGCTTTATCAAAAGACCTGTGGTCGCTCCAGATCCCAGATCTCCACTGGGGCTCTATCTGCCGTAGTACCATGCCCGAGGAGGAGGGGGGGGGGGGGGGGGGGGGTGTTAAGACGCCATGGGTTGTCCCTTTTCGCCTAGGGGTTGGTGTGTGCTCCTGGTGGGGGGGGTGGGGGGGGTGACTGCACTGGCACCCCTACAGCTCCAACTCAGCTTAGTCACTGTGTGGGGAAAATCTAAGGTGAGATAGGGGGTATTCGGAGGGGAGCAGAGTTCCTCAAAGGAGGAAAAATAAACCCATAACTCCAAGCCAAAGGAGCCAGAGTCTTATAGTGGCAGCATAGAGCGACAGCATCTGCTGTCTCCTGGCAGCCTCTTAATCCTGATCAAAGGCTCCCAAACCCACTCCTTCCACCAGGAGGTATATTTTTAAGCCTTCTGAAAAAGAAAGTGAAATCTCTCCCTCTGGCCCTCTGCCTGGTCCAGGCATGTGATCTACTGTGGTTCTGAAGCTGTAAGGAAAACTACCTGCCGTCTGAAGACATATACTGTACCTCCACCCAGAGAGCCTGCCTGCATCCCAAATGGCAACCTATTTCCTTTAAAGTGGACTACTTACGACCAGGGCCCATAGGTGGTGCACTATACAGGGAATAGGGTGCCATTTGGGGGACACGTCCTGAAACCCTGGAACCATGACAACCACACAAAGAAGTAGATCCAAAGCCCCTGAAGTCCCTGAGCCCAACGAGCCTCCCCCTCCACAGACACAAAATGTCACTCTCTCCAACTCCGTCACACAAGCTAAAAATACGTCCCTTATCGCACCAAAATGCCAGCCAGCACAGAGCCAACTATAGGGGTTGCAACAGGACCCTATTATACGGGTATGGGTTTGTGGGCATCTGCATATTCCAGATAGGTAATGACAAGGCCCACCGGAGCCGCAGAGGGTTAGAAATAGCTGGTAGCCATGCAACAGAGTAGAGACATGCTGCATTGTGACAGGTAGGAGGAGGGGGGAAGACAGAAAATGAGAGGACGAGAGGGGAGAGAGAAGGAGAAAGCAGAAGAGAGAGAAAGCGGGGGAGGAAGTTAGATGAAGCAAGAGATGTCAGTGAACAGAGAGAATGAGAGAAGAGAAAGGGAGAGAGAGAAGTCTTTGAACAGATAGAGAGAGCGAGAGAGAGAGAGAGAAAGAGAGAGAGAGAGAGAGAGAGAGAGAGAGAGAGAGAGAGAGAGAGAGAGGACGGAAGAAGAGACAGATCACTGGAGCGAGGGAGAGATGGAGTGAGAGAGCAATACAAATGTAAAGGGAGTGTTCAGTAATGTTTATTTACCTGAAGAGCATGCCACAGTGCAGCCTACGCATGCTGCCTTACGAATGGCTGTCATCTTATAGGTCATAACAGTGGGCGTCATACGCCACCTAGCTTCTTATTCAACAGATGTAAATGATCAAACTTTTCATGTATTTCTCAAGGACCATGCAAAAATTTTGCATTGCTATATAGCTATATAGCTTAGCTTAGCTTATCTATGAAACTCATTTGTCTCTTGTACATCTCCAGTTCCTGGCTCAACCCATGCCCCCCAGCTTAGTGCCTCAGAAGTGAGGTTTAGCTAGCTAGATGCTCCTGTGACACCTAAGAAAGGCTTCGGGCAAATGGGAAGAATTCCAGGAGATACAGTATCTAGTAATAAATACAATGTAAGAGGAGATTGAACCAGAGTTCCCGCCAGGTTAAAATGGGGTTTTATACAAATGATACCGGAGGATCGAACTCTGGCAGGCAAGAACAGTTTAGGGTTGTGAATGTGATCCCTGAGATAATTGATCAGGAAAAAGGCCTGAGAATGAACGGATCGGGAAAAAGGTCTGAGAGCGAATGGATCGGGGGAAAGGTCTGAGAGCGAATGGATCGGGGGAAAGGTCTGAGAGCGAATGGATCGGGGGAAAGGTCTGAGAGCGAATGGATCGGGGGAAAAGTCTAGTGGAAGAGTTTGGTTGGAATCAAAGGCTAGACAATGTCTTAATGGCGGTGATAGTGGTGGTGGTGAGCGTGGTGTGTGTATGGGGTGAGGGAGCATTAGATTGAATGCCGTCAACCTTACCCTTTGACCCTAACAATTAACCTGATTGGTAAATTCTCCCCTGATCGTTTCTTTGACTAGCCCGGCCCTCGGGAGAGTTCGACCAATATCATATCTTCAGCCGGACCCATGGGACAAGAATGAGCTCTAACATTTTACCGTAGGAATAGTGAACTATTCCTATTTATTTTATTTAAAAAAAACATTTATCTTTAACTCTGCATTGTTGGAAAAGGACCCATAAGGAAGCATTTGACTGTTAGTTTACACATGTTGTTTACGAAGCATGTGACGAATAGAATTTGATTTGGATTGACTTCATTTGATTTGGACACACACAAATACATACAGACACACACACGCTCGCACGCACGCCCACAAAGTTTAAGAGAAGGTCGTCAAATGGGCTCTTCATCATGTTTCTCGCGCTGACACTCTCGCTCTCTCTCTCACATCCCCACGCACCACAGTTATTTCTCACATTAGACAAAGCGATAGCAATATCTGCCAAACGTCAAGACCAGGCAGAAAAGCCACTTGAGGGAAAATCAATAATGAGCATTGCTCTTTCCTCGCTCCGTGTAAACTGTAGGAGGCAGGATCCCTGTGCAGCCCAAGCATCGGGCATTACCTATCTTCAACTCTCTCTCTCTCTCACTGTTTCTCTCCCTCTCTCTACCTCTCTCAAATTCAAATTTCCTGTACCTCTCTCTGCCTGTATCTATCTCTCTCCCTTTCTACCACTTTATTCATAAAAGCAATTTAGGGGGCTGATACCAGATAAAGGTCTTCAGTTTTACTTGCCGCTCCAAAGAATTGCCAGTGGCATTTCTGTGATTGTTTTCTCAAATCCGCCACCCCGGTGAACATTAAAATGCATCTCCACATATTGCTGCCGGCTTCGACTCCGCTCAAAATCAGGCATGCACGCACGCATGCATGCATCCACGCATGCCCGCAAGCGCACACACACGCGCACACACGCGCACACGCGCACACACGCACACACACGCGCACACCTGTTTTAGAAGGAACGCATCCTTCATGGCTTCAGACAATTTCACAGTCCTTCCTCTATGTGGTAAAACAAAGCTTGGGTCCTTTTTCCTTTGCTTATTTCTCCTTGGTGATCCGAAGAACCAACCATTTTACACTTCAACACGACAATTATGGTAAACATAGAAATCACAGACATCTGTGCTTTTTAAAATAGACACATAATGAACGGGTTCTAACATGGGAGGCAGCTCCACTCCCCGCAACATTGACATGCATTTCTCCACACTGCCATGGTGGCTGTATTGGTAGTGTTATCTTAGTGTTCCTCACGATCAGGGTGTTATTATGGTGCGATGGTTGGGTTTTATATATATATATATATATATATATATATATATATATATATATATATATATATATATATATATATATATATATACACACTACCGTTCAAAAGTTTGGGGTCACTTAGAAATGTCCTTGTTTTTGAAAGAAAAGCACATTTTTTTGTCCATTAAAATAACATCAAATTGATCAGAAATACAGTGTAGACATTGTAATGTTGTAAATGCCTATTGTAGCTGGAAACAGCTCATTTTTTATGGAATATCTACATAGGCGTATAGAGGCCCATTATCAGCAACCATCACCCCCGTGTCCCAATGGCACGTTGTGTTAGCTAATCCAGGTTTAGCATTTTAAACGGCTAATTGATTATTAGAAAACTGTTTTGCAATTATGTTTGCACAGCTGTAAACTTGTTCTGATTAAAGAAGCCTTCTTTAGACTAGGTGAGTATCTTGAGCATCAGCATTTGTGGGTTCGAATTGCAGGCTCAAAATGGCTAGAAACAAAGAACTCGTCAGTCTATTCTTGTTCTAAGAAATGAAGGCTATTCCATGTGAGAAATTACCACGAAAGGCCAGCATCCTGGAGTCGCCTCTTCACTCCTGACGCAGAGACTGTTGTTTTGCGGGTACTATTTAATGAAAGGACTATATAGACAATGGGCTAATGAAACAAATACCAAAAGATAGCTTTTAGGTCGAGTTTACCATTTTGTTGTTGCAATTTGAGAACACAAGTCCTACTTGTTAAATAGGCTAATCTCAAGCACTACTTCTTAACGAGGTTAGTTGTAGCTCCTTTCCTTTTCGTCTTGATGGTGTGTGTGTGTGTGTGTGTGTGTGTGTGTGTGTGTGTGTGTGTGTGTGTGTGTGTGTGTGTGTGTGTGTGTGTGTGTGTGTGTGTGTGTGTGTGTGTGTGTGTGTGTGTGTGTGTGTGTGTGTGTGTTTGAGACATCCACAGAGCACTTGTGTGGCTCTTCGCCTGTTCCTTTACTCCCCTGCAAGGCACACACAGCCTAATTCAAATTACCCAGCAACTAAACAAACAAATTCTAGCTTGCGGCCCCTTAACAACCATCATAGTAATTATTTCTCACATAGTAAGAGGTAGAGACAGAACACCGGGGTTGTTGTGGGGGAAATAATAAAGATGCTATTCAATCAAACACCAAAACCAGGTGGAACCGAAGATACAGTGAAAATTTATTTTTTTATGGAATGTTGGCATATTGCCATTCCGATAAAACTGTCTGACTAGCTAGCTAACGAATATAAAGTGCAGATAAATTCTCCAAATTCATTATTTTACACAATATCTTAACACACTCCTGATAAACCTCAGTTGCTCAGCAACTTGGCAACTGGCAGCAATCAAAATCTGCCTCTGGAAAAGATCTTAAAAATTGAGAAATTGATACCTTTTTTAACAGAATGAGAAAAACAATAGTTGTCATAAAACCATAAACCTCAGAGGCAGAAGCACAGAAGGTAAGACCTCTGAAATACCAAGTACTTTAAAGAAAACAAGAAAATAACTAAAAGCTAACTTAGCATTAGCTAAATCAAAAAGCAAGCTCGGGAACACATGCTGAACAAATGCTGATGCCATAATGAAGAACCAAGCCATATGCCCAGGGTGCGTTCAACATGGAAAATAGTTTGCAAACACTGGCTAACGTTAACTAACATTTTCCATTTGTTTTGTGTTAGCCACAACCATTCGCTAACGTTAGCTAACAGTCTGAGAAGGTGGTGTGCAGCGAACGTAAGTGTCTGTTTTGGGTCCAAACTGACGCTAAAAATATTCAAGTGGCCATGTAAACTTTCTACTATATTTAGTAGGAAAAGCTAAGTCATTTTCAGTTTGAATATTGACGATAAAAAGCCACAGTAATCCTAAAAGTAACTGTTTGATGGTTCACCAGAACATTTTGGAATGTTCATAGAAATAGTTCAACTGAAATTGTTACTCTGGCAACATGTTCGCCTCAAACAGAAGCCTTGTTGAACTCGCCTCCAGTCGGTATAGAACATCGGGACCCTGATAGCCTGTGGGGAAACCAACCTGTGGTTACCTAGGTTACCATATTGGTTCACTGAAAAAAATTGACCTTTGTCAAACGCAATTTTCTTGTTGTCTACTTGTTTAAGTCAATTACAAAACTACATTTAAGAAAAGTACAACGTCTAAAGATTACTTTTCAACCTTGCCTGCTCCCTAGCGTTCTCACTTCTTAGAAAAATGTAATATTGCCCTTTTTCATGATGATGCTAGCAGAAACTAGCCAAGACCAACAACACAAACAAACAGACTACACAGCTACAAATGGACTGTTCTAAACAAGTTAAACGTCTTACCTGTGATTAAATGTTTTCCACACACACGTGTAGCCTACTTGGACACCGCGCCCCCACATTTCCCACACCGAATAGCCTGAAGCCATAGGGCTCTTCTCGCAGGCTCTATTTCCCAATATGGGAGCATTGAGAACGGTAGGCCAGGCTGTTTGGCCTGGCTACATGTTGTGAAGGAAAGTAATTAATGACATACTATGCTGTTTAATTAGGTATACTAGGCTGTTTTTGACTTAAAGAATTGTCCATTGTTATATGCTAGTATTTTTTACTGATACAAAACTCTCGTGAGACTTAGTCATAAATCTGAACGTACAGATTTATGAGCCATTTGGGTACGGCCGCAGTATGTGACCTCCTGTGTTCACAATCGGCAGGAATTTATCTATATGGGAATTGCAAGGAGGAACAGAGCATGGTGGCGATACCAGCTATCTTGCTTTGCACAGATGAGCTAAATTACTTTTTACAACTCTGTTCCCCGGCCCTGTTTCTCTACATCTGCTAACTGTAACATAGATAAGAGTATGTACTTTCTATAAAAGGAGAGAGCCAACTCTGTTCGTCGTGCTTTTCAACTGAACTATTTGAGTGATGTTGATTGTTCCATTTTTGCAAATCTTATAATAAAGTTGTTGTTAGAAGAATCTACAGTCGCTCTCTTCAGAAAGTATTCATACCCCTTGACTTATTCCACATGTTGTGTTACAGCCTATTTTTTCTCACCCATCTACACACAATACCCCATAATGATGATGTGAAAACATGTTTTTTGAAATTTTTGCTAATTTATTGAAAATTAAGAACAGAAATATCTAATTTACATAAGTATTCATACCCCTGAGTCAATGTTAGAATATACATGTTAGAATAACCTTTGGCAGTGATTACAGCTGTGAGTCTTTCTGGGTAAGTCTCGAGCTTTGCGAACCTGGATTGTACAACATTTGTCCATTACTCTTTTCAAAATTCTGGAGACACATTTCAGTTCAATGCATTCAGTTGTACACCTGATTAGGTATCCCCCATTCCCTTTCAAGCTCCAATTGGTTGTTGATTATTGCCAGGCAACCATTTTCAAGCAGATTTAAGTTAAACTGTAACTTGGCCACTCAGGAACGTTCTCTATCTTCTTGGTAAGCAACTCCAATGTACATTTGGCTTTGTGTTTTAGGTTTATTATCCTGTTGAAAGGTTATTTATTTATTTATTTAATTTTATTTTTTTTACCCCTTTTTCTCCCCAATTTCGTGGTATCCAATTGTTGTAGTAGCTACTATCTTGTCTCATTGCTACAACTCCCGTACGGGCTCGGGAGAGACGAAGGTTGAATGTCATGCGTCCTCCGATACACAACCCAACCAGCCGTACTGCTTCTTAACACAGCGCGCATCCAACCCGGAAGCCAGCCGCACCAATGTGTCGGAGGCTACACCGTGCACCTGGCAACCTTGGCTAGCGCGCACTGCGCCTGGCCCGCCACAGGTGTCGCTGGTGCGCGATGAGACAAGGAGATCCCTACCGACCTATCCCTCCCTAACCCGGACAACATGGCCAATATACCATGGCTAAGGGCTGTTCTTACTGTATGCCCGACACAATGCAGAGTGCCTGGATACAGCATTTAGTCATGGTATATTGTCCATATACCACAAACCCAATATGCCCTTATTGCTATTTTAAACTGGTTACCAACATAATTAGAAGTAAAAATAAATGTTTTGTCATACCGGAGGTATACGGTCTGGCTTTCAGCCAATCAGCATTCAGAGCTCAAACCACCCAGTTTATCATTTCAAATAAACCATATTTGACCAACTCCCTGACCAAAATGGCTGGCATGTATCATAATAAGTCCATTCTTGTATACTAATTCTTAGTTTTATGGAGCAAACCCTATCCATCCCGCTATCTGTGAAAGCATGGCTGACATATTGTTGTCCTACACTTGGGTCACTGAAGTGCAACAAGCTCTGCTACTGGAGGGGATTGGCTGTCCAATAGTATCTCCTCATAATATTCCTACAGGAGAATCAACATGTCCACAATGTACAGAGCGTGCAGTATCGAAGAGCCCTCACTGCTGTTCGATCATCCTATTTTTCCAACTTAATTGAGGAGAATAAGAACAATTAAAAATGTACTTTTGATACTGTCGCAAAGCTAACTAAACAGCAGCATTCCCCAAGAGAGGATGGTGATAAATTTATGAACTTATTTGACGAAAAGATAATGATGATTAGAAAGCAAATTACGAACTCCTCTTTAAATCTGTGTATTTCTCCAAAGCTCAGTTGTCCTGAGTCTGCACAACAATGGCAGGACCTAGAATTAAGGGAGACGCTCAAGTTGTTTAATACTATATCTCTTGACACATTGATGAACCTCTAAACCTTCAAGCTGCATACTGGACCCTATTCCAACTAAAAGACTGAAAGAGCTGCTTCCTGTGCTTTGCCCTCCTATATTGAACATAATAAATGGCTCCCTATCCAGAGGATGTGTACCAAACTCACTAAAAGTGACAGTAATAAAGCCTCTCTTGAAAAAGCCAAACCTTGACCCAGAAAATATTTTAAAAATCGGCCTATATCGAATCTCCCATTCCTCTCGAAAAATTTTTAAAAGCTTTTGTGCAGCAACTCACTGCCTTCCTGAAGACAAGCGATGTATACAAAACGCTTCAGTCTGGTTTTAGACCCCATCATAGCACTGAGACTGCACTCGTGAAGGTGGTAAATGACCTTTTAATGGCGTGAGACCAAGGCTCTGCATCTGTCCTCGTGCTCCTAGACCTTAGTGCTGCTTTTGACAACATCGATTACCACATTCTTTTGGAGAGATTGGAAACCCAAATTGGTCTACGCGGACAAGTTCTGGCCTGGTTTAGCTCTTATCTGTCTGAAAGATATCAGTTTGTCTGTGGATTGTTTGTCCTCTGACAAATCAACTGTACATTTCGGTGTTCCTCAAGGTTTCATTTAGGACCACTATTGTTTTCACTATATATTTTACCTCTTGGTGATGTAATTGGGAAACATAATGTTAACTTTCACTGCTATGCGGACGATACACAGCTGTACATTTCGATGAAACATGGTGAAGCCCCATAATTGCCCTCCCTGGAAACGTGTTTCAGACAAAAGGAAGTGGATGGCGGCAATTGGAAGGACCTCGGTGATACTCTGGACCCTGATATCTCTTTTGATGAACATATCAAGACTGTTTCAAGGACAGCTTTTTTCCATCTACGTAACATTGCAAAAATCTGAAACTTTGTCAAAAAATTTGGCAGAAAGATTAATCCATGCTTTTGTCACATCTAGATTAGACTACTTCAATGCTCTACTTTCCGGCTACCTGGATAAAGCACAAAATAAACTTCAGTTAGTGCTAAACACAGCTGCTAGAATCTTGTCTAGAACCCAAAAATGTGATCATATTACCCCAGTGCTAGCCTCTACACTGGCTTCCTGTTAAGGCTAAGGCTGATTTCAAGGTTTTACTGCTAACCTACAAGGCATTACATGGATTTGCTCCTACCCATCTTTACGATTTCGTCCTGATGTACATACCTACACGTACGCTATGGTCACAAGACGCAGGCCTTCTTATTGTCCCTAGAATTTCTAAGCAAACAGTTGGAGGAATTTTTATGGAATGGTCTGCCTATCCATGTGAGAGACGCAGACTCTGTCTCAACCTTTAAATCTTTATTGAAGACTCATCTCTTCAGTAGGTCCTATGATTGAGTGTAGTCTGGCCCAGGGGTGTGAAGGTGAACGGAAAGGCACTGGAGCGACGAACCGCCCTTGCCGTCTCTGCCTGGCCGGTTCCCCTCTCTCCACTGGGATTTTCTGCATCTAACCCTATTACGGAGGCTGAGTCACTGGCTTACTGGTGCTCTTCCATGCCGTCCCTAGCAGGGATGCATCACTTGAGTGGGTTGAGTCACTGACATGATCTTCCTGTCCGGGTTTCCACCTTGGGTTTGTGCCGTGGGGGAGATCTTCATGGGCTATAATCGGCCTTGTCTCAGGGTAAGTTGGTGGTTTGAAGATATCCCTCTAGTGGTGTGGGGGCTGTGCTTTAGCAAAGTGGGTGGAGTTAAATCCTGCCTGGTTGGCCCTGTCCGGGGGTATCGTCAGACGGGGCCACAGTGTTTCCCTCCTGTCTCAGCCTCCAGTATTTTGGCTGCAATAGTTTATGTGTCGGGGGGCTAGGATCAGTCTTTTATATCTGGAGTATTTCTCATGTCTTATCCACTGTTCTGTATGAATTTAAGTATGCTCCCTCTAATTCTCTCTCTCTTTTCCATCTTCTCTCGGAGGACCTGGGCCCTAGGACCATGCCTCAGGACTACCTGGCCTGATGACTCCTTGCTGTTCCCAGTCCACTTGGTCGTGCTGCTGCTTCAGTTTCCACTGTTCTGCCTGCGGCTATGGAACCCTGACCTGTTCACCGGACGTGCTACCTTGTCCCGGACCTGCTGTTTTCAACTGTCTCTCTACCGCACCTGCTGTCTCGAACTCTGAATGATCGGCTATGAAAAGCCAACTGAAATTTACTCCTGAGTTGCTGACCTGTTGCACCCTCTACAACCACTGGGATTATTATTATCTGACCCTGCTGGTCACCGATGAACGTTTGAACATCTTGTCCATGTACTGTTATAATCTCCACCCGGCACAGCCAGAAGAGGACTGGCCACCCCTCAGAGCCTGGTTCCTCTCTAGGTTTCTTCCTCGGTTCCTGCCTTTGTAGGGAGTTTTTCCTCGTCACCATGCTGCTACATCTGCATTGCTTGCTGTTTGGGGTTTTAGGCTGGGTTTCTGTATAGCACTTTGTGACATCGGCCGATATAAAAAGGGCTTTATAAATACATTTGATTGATTGATTGATTGATTGATTGAGTGGGATTCGCTGTAAAAACGAAACATTATGTACTGTGTAGGCACGCAATATACAATGACACTGTACAGTAGGGGGAAAGACTGTCTTAGACTGCTGAGCTAAAGCCGAAGGTATTAGTCCGAGGAGCTAACACACATTTCATCATCACGTAGTTCACCGACCGAACCATCTCTGTTTCTCTTTCACCACTGACTCTGTGCGCCTGTCACTGTGAGACCCAGCAGGAAGTCTTCATGCTCTGTTCAAGTCATACAGTTCTATTCATGTTCCCGAGAACATTCCTTTCATTCTGCTACACTGTATCACTAATCCCTACTGATAGAACACATAACCTGTAAAGGCCACGCTCACTCTAACCCATTGTTACGCACCCCAACTATTCTCCTCCTCCCCCTCTCCTCCCCCTTATCTCTTGGTCTCCTCTCCACCATCTATTGCCTTGGTACTGCTCTCCTCTCTTCTCATTCTCATTCTCCATCCTATATCTTGTTCTCCTCTCCACCCTCGCCCTGGTATACCTCCTCTCCCTTTCCTCTCTTCCTTCTCCTCCTCGCCATACATAATACAAACTAATTCCTATGAGGCTTAGGCCATAATGCTTTGTACGCCATTTTGTTATGACAGCAACAACAATGCCACAACATTCCACAACGCCTACCGTGCTCAGCGAACTGCAATGCAATCTGAATCCACAAACACTGCTCTTAAATCAACCCATTTTGTTAGGACCACATTACCATACTAAAACAAGCCGCACCTGGGTTGTTTCTGAACCCTTCGGGTCATGCTAATATACAATTCATGCTACAATGTAGTAACGGCTGATAGATGGCTTTAAGCTGGGGTGGCAGGTAGCCTAGTGGTTAGAGCGTTGGACTAGTAACCAAAAGGTTGCAAGATACATTTTTTTTTTTTTAAACATATCGGCTAGGTGTACACACAGCTCACTTACAAAAGCATGCACTTTCATAACACACACAAGTACCTGCTTGCTAAATGGGCTAATCTCAAGCACCACTTCTTAATGAGGTAATTTGATCATTTGCAGCTCCTTTCCTTTCCTCTTGATGGAGTGTGTGTGTGCGTCTGTGTGTGTGTGTGTCTGTGTGTGTGTGTGTGTCTGTGTGTGCTCGAGACATCCAGAAACCACTTGTGTGGCTCTACACCAGTTCCTTGACTCCCCTGCAAGGCATAGGCAGCCTAATTCAAATTACCTAGCAACTAAACAACCAAATTACACCTGTGCTTGAGGCCCACTAACAACCAACAACCCAACATCACAGTAAATATTCTTTACCAGGAAGTGCAGGGTTATAGAAAAGAACACCGTAGTCATTCTGGTGACACTATTCAATCAAACACCAAAACCAGGCGGAACTGGAGAAACGGTGAAAACATCCGTCTTGTTTCAGTGCACGTTTGGAATCTCTAACCTGGCTTCTACCGTTACAATGGGAAACTAGATGATCCTATATGTAGAGAGGAGATGTTACCCATGAGGTTTGGACTGATTGCCAACAACAAAAGGTTTAGATGCGAAACAAACTCCCCAAAAATCAACCGTGTATGAATTATATAATTCTTTAATTTTTGACTTCCAACAATCCCAACAACAGGTGTTTGACTGAATAGGTTCCAAACTGTGTCCACTCCACCACCCCCTCCTCCAGGACTGGCCACCCGGCCTTGGTCTATCTGTTTGAACTATATGGCTGTTTCCCAAATGGCACCCTATTCCCTACACAGAGCACTACGTTTGACCAGGCTATGGTTCTGAATCCCTGGATATCAGCCAATAACGGACTACAGTGCCTTCAGAAAGTATTCATACCCCTTGACTTATTACACATTGTGTTGTGTTACAGCCTAAATTTCAAATGGTTTAAATTGCTAATTTTTTCTCACCCATCTATACACAATACCCCATAATGACAAAGTGAAACCATGTTTTTGGAATAAAAAAAATAAAAATAAAAAATATGAAATACAGTAATATTTCATTTACATAAGTATTCACACCACTGAGTCAATACTTTGTAGAAGCACCTACAGCTGTAAGTCTTTCCATACCTGGATTGTGCAACATTTGCCCATTATTCTATTCAACATTATTCAAGCTCTGTCAAATGGTTGTCGATCATTGCTAGACAACCATTTTCAGGTCTTGCCATAGATTTTCAAGTAGATTTAAGTCAAAACTGTAACGCGGCCACTCAAGGAACATTCACCGTCTTCTTGGTAAGCAACTCCAGAAGAGTTGGCCTTGTGTTTTAGTGTATTGTCCTGCTAAAATGTTCCAGTATCTGGTAGAAAGCAGAATAAACCAGGTTTTCCTCTAGGATTTTGCCTGTGCTTAGCTCCATTCTGTTTCTCGTTTATCCTGAAAAACTCCCCAGTCCTTAAATTTGACAAACATACCCATAACATGATGCAGACACCACTTTGCTTGACATTTTTTTTGCTGTATTACTTTATGCCCTGTTGCAGACAGGATGCAAGTTTTGGAAAAAAATGTATTCTGTACAAGCTTCGTTCTTTTCACTCTGTCAACTTGGTTACTATTGTGCTATAACCACAATGTTGTTGATCCATACTCAGTTTTCCCCCATCACAGCCAATAAACTGTTTTAAAGTCAACATTGGCCTCATGGTAATATCCCTGAGGGGATTATTTCCTCTCCGGCAACTAAGTTAGGAAGGATGCCTGTATCTTTCTAGTGACTGGGTGTATTGATACACAATCCAAAATGAAATTAATAACTTCCCCATGCTCAAAGGGATGTTCAATGTCTGCTTATTATTTAAATAATTTACCCATCTACCAATATGTGCCCTTCCTTTGCGAGGCATTGGAAAACCTCCCTGGTCTTTGTGGTTGAATCGGTGTTTGAAATTCACTGCTTGACTGAGGGACAATTGTATGTGTGGAGTACAGAGATGACTTAGTCATTAAAAAATCATGTTAAACACTATTATTACATACAGAGTGAGTCCATGCAACTTATCATGTAACTTGTTAAGCACAACATCTCAATTTAATCATTTTTAAATGCAGGCTGTAACACAACTGAATGTGGAAATAGTCAAGGGGTTTGGATACTTTCTGAACTTCCTCACAACACAAGGAAAACATTGTATTCCTGTAAACTTCCATATAGAGGCTTTGATTGTATACCGCTCAATTGAAGCTGTAGCTGGGTCAATGGTGCCCAGGTGTGCAGTGGGCATGTCACTAATAACTAAAGAATACAATGTATTTAAGATATAACACATTGAAATTAATCAAGTCTCCTGAGTACTTGGGGCAGCTGAATCTCATCATGCATTCATTACTACTCCGTATTAATTACCAGTGAGTCTCTGTCCTCTCTCCAGACAATGACACAAGGAGAGGGTCTTGACGATAGATGTGGAACAGGAATAAATCAAGGCATAAAACTTCCTTCCCAGCAGAACTGTTTTGTTTACTCCTTCTCACAAATTTGCTTGAGCAGGAAAAAAATACCTCACACACTTGTCTGTCCAATGGCTTCCCTACTATACTGCCTTCCACCCTTCTTATTCTTCTGTTCTCAAAAAGCCTTTCCTCGGTTCCATCCCTCTCGCTCTTTCGCGCTCTCTCACCTCGGTATTTGATAAAGATTAACACAATGGCCGCTTCCTAACCGAATGTAATACATACCGGTAGTTATCTCAAAGTTAAATGCCGAAAATATGATATCCGCAATGTCACAAAGCAGAAAACAAACAACCAAAACATCAATAGCCACTACAATGTCAAAAATGATTTTGAGTTCAGTACCATTTCCTTGATTTTGCGGAACCGCAACTATGGTGTATCGACATTAGCTAGCTATCAATCTATCTAACATTACCATGCTAGCAACGCTAGTCAACATAGGCCCCTACAAGGTAATCAGCTTGCATTAGCTTGCTAGTATTAGCTACCTACCTAGCCAGCCTAGCAAAATCGAATCCAATGGAAACCGATGCAACCCTGCTGGCTAATGGCTAGCTAGATTACCAATGGTGACAACGAGGTCCTTATGCGATTTACGGCATCAATAAGCGCCATCGTCTAGAAACAGCTAAGAAAATACTGGTTTGTGAGCTAGCTAAGCTAGCTAGCAAGGTGGCTATGACAGTTACCAGTGTGCATGCACAAATGCATGATGGCACGTAGTATCAAAGTCAAGAAGGCAAGCAGAACAGACTGTCTCTCTGGGACTGGACTGATTGTCACTAGTTGTCATACCTGCTTAGTCCAAGATGGCATAGCAGTCAGATGTCCTCGTTTTGTCGTGACTCGTGTACATGTATATTTACAGCTTTCTTCGCATTCTTTTACATATTTTATATTCCAAAAACTAAACTTCAAAACACTCTCCTGCAACCCGCCTCACCAATTTAAAAATATATATATTATTTACCTCAAATCTGATATCCACAATAGAAGCAAGCCAGAAGCTAGCGTTAGTATTCAGCTAACCACGGTTGATGGTCATCAGCTATCTTTTAGCTCAAAAAGCCTTTGCCAGTTTTGTACTACGCGACTCAGACCAGAACATACCGGACCTATTTTTCTATCCATATCCCCGGATTTCAACCGAAAGCTCTGGACATTTACACCTGGACATCGCAGCTAGCTAGCTGCTATCTGAGTGACAATTGGCTTATGTTGATCCCGGAGGAAACATCAATTATTCCGGAGCAAGCCAGCTGAAGAGTTCCATCAGCCACTCCTAGGCTACAATCACCTATCCGGATTCGTTTTACTGCCGATGCGGAGCCCCACCGGGCCTTCACGAATGGACTACCAACGTTATCTGCCCGAGGCAGTTATCCAACTGGCCCCTCCGTCACAACGTTACCTGAATGCCCATCTGCGGCCTGCTAATCGTTAGCTATCTTATCGGCTGCTATCTGAATAGGTCTATTGGACAATTTTTCTTGGGTCACTATAACTATATCTGTTTTGCCAATTGGATTGATCCCCTCTACCACACGGAACACCACTAATCTACCGACGGAAACGCACGAGGTGGCTAAAAACATACCTCCATCCTATGCTAGCTTGTTACCGATGGCCCGGCTAGCTGTCTGAATCGCCGTAACCCCAACCAACCTCACTACACACTGGACCCTTATGATCACTCGACTAAGCATGCCTCTCCTTAATGTCAATATGTCTTGTCCATTGCTGTTCTGGTTAGTGTTTATTGGCATATTTCACTGTAGAGCCTATAGCCCTGCTCATTATACCTTATGCAACCTTTCAGTTCCACCTCCCACACATGCGATGACATCACCTGGTTTCAATTATGTTTCTAGAGACAATATCTCTCTCATCATCACTCAATACCTAGGTTTACCTCCACTGTATTCACATCCTACCATACCTTTGTCTGTACATTATATCTTGAAGCTATTTTATCGCCCCCAGAAACCTCCTTTAACTCTCTGTTCCGGACGTTCTAGACGACCAATTCTCATAGCTTTTAGCCGTACCCTTATCTTACTCCTCCTCTGTTCCTCTGGTGATGTAGAGGTGAATCCAGGCCCTGCAGTGCCTAGCTCCACTCCTATTCCCCAGGCACTCTCTTTTGATGACTTCTGTTTCATGCATGTTAACATTAGAAGCCTCCTCCCAAAGTTTGTTTTATTCACTGCTTTAGCACACTCTGCCAACCTGGATGTTCTAGCCGTGTCTGAATCCTGGCTTAGGAAGACCACCAAAAATTCTGAAATTTTCATCCCTAACTACAACATTTTCAGACAAGATAGGATGGCCAAAGGGGGCGGTGTTGCAATCTACTGCAGAGATAGCCTGTAGGGTTCTGTCCTACTATCCAGGTCTGTACCCAAACAATTTGAACTTCTACTTTTAAAAATCCACCTCTCTAAAAACATGTCTCTCACCGTTG
Organism: Oncorhynchus mykiss; assembly: GCF_013265735.2. Lineage (NCBI taxonomy): Eukaryota > Metazoa > Chordata > Actinopteri > Salmoniformes > Salmonidae > Oncorhynchus > Oncorhynchus mykiss. The sequence goes on from NC_048571.1 coordinate 38,428,119, forward strand.
CCGCCTGCTATAGACCAGCCTCTGCCCCCAGCTGTGCTCTGGACACCATATGTGAGCTGAATGCACCCCATCTATCTTCAGAGCTCGTGCTGCTAGGCGACCTAAACTGGAACATGCTTAACACCCCAGCCATCCTACAATCTAAGCTTGATGTCCTCACTCTCACACAAATTATCAATGAACCTACCAGGTACCACCCCAAAGCCGTAAACACGGGCACCCTCATAGATATCATCCTAACCAACTTGCCCTCTAAATAAACTTCTGCTGTTTTCAACCAAGATCTCAGCGATCACTGCCTCATTGCCTGCATCCGTAATGGGTCAGCGGTCAAACGACCTCCATGCATCACTGTCAAACGCTCCCTGAAACACTTCAGTGAGCAGGACTTTCTAATCAACCTTGCCAGGGTATCCTGGAAGTTTTTTTAAATGCCTTCCTCACCATCGATAGCCTTGGTTTCACCATCGATAGCCTTGGTTTCTCAAATGATTGCCTCGCCTGGTTCACCAACTACTTTTCTGATAGAGTTCAGTGTGTCAAATCGGAGGACCTGTTGTCCGGGCCTCTGGCAGTCTCTATGGGGGTGCCACAGGGTTCAATTCTTGGACCGACTCTCTTCTCTGTATACATCAATGATGTCGCTCTTGCTGCTGGTGAGTCTCTGATCCACCTCTACGCAGACGACACCATTCTGTGTACTTTTGGCCCTTCTTTGGACACTGTGTTAACAACCCTCCAGACGTGCTTCAATGCCATACAACTCTCCTTCCGTGGCCTCCAATTGCTCTTAAATACAAGTAAAACTAAATGCATGCTCTTCAACCGATCGCTGCCTGCACCTGCCCGCCCGTCCAACATCACTACTCGGGACGGTTCTGACTTAGAATATATGGACAACTACAAATACAGTGCCTTGCGAAAGTATTCGGCCCCCTTGAACTTTATAAATGCACCTGCACTGTAATAGTCTCAGAGGTCCGTCAAAAGCGCAGAGAGCATCATGAAGAACAAGGAACACACCAGGCAGGTCCGAGATACTGTTGTGAAGAAGTTTAAAGCCGGATTTGGATACAAAAAGATTTCCCAAGCTTTAAACATCCCAAGGAGCACTGTGCAAGCGATAATATTGAAATGGAAGGAGTATCAGACCACTGCAAATCTACCAAGACCTGGCCGTCCCTCTAAACTTTCAGCTCATACAAGGAGAAGACTGATCAGAGATGCAGCCAAGAGGCCCATGATCACTCTGGATGAACTGCAGAGATCTACAGCTGAGGTGGGAGACTCTGTCCATAGGACAACAATCAGTCGTATATTGCACAAATCTGGCCTTTATGGAAGAGTGGCAAGAAGAAAGCCATTTCTTAAAGATATCCATAAAAAGTGTCGTTTAAAGTTTGCCACAAGCCACCTGGGAGACACACCAAACATGTGGAAGAAGGTGCTCTCTCTGGTCAGATGAAACCAAAATTGAACTTTTTGGCAACAATGCAAAACGTTATGTTTGGCGTAAAAGCAACACAGCTGAACCCACCATCCCCACTGTCAAACATGGTGGTGGCAGCATCATGGTTTGGGCCTGCTTTTCTTCAGCAGGGACAGGGAAGATGGTTAAAATTGATGGGAAGATGGATGGAGCCAAATACAGGACCATTCTGGAAGAAAACCTGATGGAGTCTGCAAAAGACCTGAGACTGGGACGGAGATTTGTCTTCCAACAAGACAATGATCCAAAACATAAAGCAAAATCTACAATGGAATGGTTCAAAAATAAACATATCCAGGTGTTAGTATGGCCGAGTCATAGTCCAGACCTGAATCCAATCGAGAATCTGTGGAAAGAACTGAAAACTGCTGTTCACAAATGCTCTCCATCCAACCTCACTGAGCTCGAGCTGTTTTGCAAGGAGGAATGGGAAAAAATTTCAGTCTCTCGATGTGCAAAACTGATAGAGACATACCCCAAGCGACTTACAGCTGTAATCGCAGCAAAAGGTGGCGCTACAAAGTATTAACTTAAGGGGGCTGAATAATTTTGCACGCCCAATTTTTCAGTTTTTGATTTGTTAAAAAAGTTTGAAATATCCAATAAATGTCGTTCCACTTCATGATTGTGTCCCACTTGTTGTTGATTCTTCACAAAAAAATACAGTTTTATATCTTTATGTTTGAAGCCTGAAATGTGGCAAAAGGTCGCAAAGTTCAAGGGGGCCGAATACTTTCGCAAGGCACTGTATCTGATTCAATGTATCAAACCTAATTAGTTAGCAATCAAGTGTGCTATTGTTGGGCTGGAACGGAAGTCTGCTCACCCAGTAGATCAGTGATCAGTCGAGTGAGGTTGGCCACCTCTGGTTTTGACAATTTTTTTTTGTTCACCTGAAATGATGCTTTAGTAGTAATAGCCTACTTGTTACTAAAATGTCTAGCCTTGACATACGAGTCAGCTTACATGTACGCTTTGGAATTATATGAAATAGTGTTGGTTCTTTGAAGTTGAGTGTTTAAACTTGTTTTAATTGTTAACTTAACTATATTTCAAGACGAACTAGTGTCGATGTTGATTAATCACAGATCACAATCCTGCAGCAGAGGGGAAGGGAATCTGTCTCTAATATGTCTGTGTTTCTGTGTTATATTCTCAAATGAACATGACCTTTTTGTTCAGGCATAAGCAATTCTTTCAGGATATCATCCATGTGAACCCATTTTCTAACTGATGATGGCATGCAACGCCAGTGCCGCCATAGGTCTATAGCAGTTGTTCCCAACACCAGTCCTTGGGTACCTCCAAAAGCACAAACACACCTGATTCAACTCGTTGAGGGCCTGATGATTAGTTGACAAGTTGAATCAGGTGTGTTTGTCCGGGTCTACAATAGAACTGTACTGTTGGGAGTACTCAGGGACCGGAGTTGGGAACCACGGTCCTACAGTATGATGGCAATTGCCTTATGGGCATTTGCAATGCACGCCTTGGCATTGTGCATCTGAAGTAGAGGATAGCTTAACACACACGTTGTTTACACGTTTCAGCCATGTGTCCTCTTATTTCTTATAATCATTATACTTGATGTTGCACATGCCTTGTGCGGAGATGAAATTGTTTATTGCAAATCCAACCCTTGTAATCTAGGCGGTGAAATGTCTGGAAGCAGGAGATAATGGGATCCTTAGCTTAAAACATACAACTTCTACTACCACCATGTTCAATGCCAGATACTTTTCTACCAGAAGGTCTGTGTGGTACTTGGAGGTGCCAGTGTGATAATGAAGATGATTTGCCTAAGACTACCACAACAATTACATTGTCTATGCTGAATGTGTTTAAATTGTAAAAGAAAGACAATAAGCAAAGCAGAGATTACCTTTTCATTTTACCCATGTTTACAATATAAACAATAGTCTTTAACTCTTTCAAAATTATATTATATATATATTCATACACTTTTGTCATGACGACAAGGTGAAGGTGCTCTCTACTTGAATGGCACAACAGTATCATTCAGACTGTCCAAAGCACAGAATATGACAACACTCGTATAACTGGGATGTCTCCTTTTATATCTGTAAAATAACACAGTAGAAGTAGAAACTGATGCTGCTGCAGCATTGCTCGTCTTCACAGTGGGAATCCAGTCGACATTTAAAAAAATAAAATGTTTTAACTAGGCAAGTCAAGACATAGGTGTCTTGATAGAGGTCAGCTGGTGAACCTACAGTACATAAGCAAATGAAAAGCACACCTGGTGTTAGAACTTCAGCATCACCTACACCATCAGGACACTTACGTGTTTGGTTGTGCTTAATTCATTCATATGTTTTAGTGTCATATAAAGATTAAATCCATTGTTGGGCAACCGATCGTCAACATATCAGGTTGTCCTATCCCATTGAGGCCTTTGTCCCATGCTGTAATATCCATACATTTCCCCCTCCTCTTATGAACAAAGTTATCAAATTATCATTGTGTTATCACACAAATATATGATAACCACTGGAGTATGTTTGGACAATAATGTCCTCCAGGCTATATGGATGTCATATTGTACAATTTGCATCTCCCCTTTTCATGATCATGGCTAGAAGGGATCCAGCTTTTGTCAAATGAACGTAATATTTGACACTTCATAGCAGATTAGGAGGATTTACGCAGCAGGTTAGGAGAATTAGGTCAAATATAACCTTTTATGTGTATTTGACAAAAGCTGGATCCCTTTTAGCCAGGACCCCTTTTCGGTCAAGATTTCATGGTTGCGTTCAAGACAAAGTCATTTTTAATGATCTGTTGTCAATGTCAGTAGGGTAGGCCTAGACTAACATCATATTAAAAAATATTCTGCCGATGTCGCTTCTCCAGTCACATAACGTGCAAGTTAGTAGAATTGCATGAAAGGTTTATTAAAAGGCAACATTTTTCCCGTGCAAGGGAAAGAAACATCTCTGATACAGCCTGTAAACGTATGCCACTCCACACTTATTAATAGCCAAAATTATCCCTATCCAATCTACTCATCACAGTAGGAATAGTAGTCTGCATTAGTCTGCAAATGCGATGTTAGAGGCATGCAATCTTTTGTTATAAAAGATCATTTAAAAAAAATTGCTTCCCCAAAACTTAACTCAAGCGACAACATGCTGATAGCTAGACAACAAGCTATTGAGCTAGCTAATTTTGGCTAACTTAGTGTTGATGTCAACACTTGGTTAGTATAACAGCGAACCTAAACTCAAAATCAATCAGACTTGATTTACCAGTGATGAAATTATCATAGCAAACCATGTATTGACAACTGTCTGGGTTCAGGTTTTGACGGGCAAAAAGTTTTCACTTTTCTGACAGTTCTGGAGTTTTTATCTCATTGGTGTCACCAATCGTGTTTCATGATTGCGGGGAATCTGTAAACCTTTTTTCCCCCGTTGTCTCTCCTGCCTGGTTAGAGCAGCCGAATACTCGACAGAAAATGACCGTGGAGATTAATCAACTAGCTTCAGGCACTGTTATCATGCAGTTTGGGGTAGCCACTCAGCTGTTGTCAGAATAAATAATGCGGTAGCCTTCCAAAATGGCCTCCAGGAGGCATTCTACTTCATCTTCAAGCCCTTTATATCGTAAAAAATCATTACATCTAAAATGAGCTTTTTGGTTTTAATTTAAGATTAAGGTAAGGCATAAGGTTAGCACTGCGGTTAGAGTTAGGGTAAGGTTTAAAATCAGATTTTAAGAAGATACATTTTAGAAATAAGCAGTTTATCCATAATTATGACTTTGTGGCTGTGGTAACTAGTGACAACTGACTGGAGTACCCATCTTAGCTAGCTAGCAGAGGGGTACAAAAGAGGCGGTACACAGATGCATATCTCATACAATTATATTTGGGTCTAGTCAATGACAACACGTGTTACAAAGTAAATACCTGTGTCAAATATATCTCATTGCATTACATGCTAGTGCATAACATCTATAGTTGTGTTTTTTTGCATAGGAAAGAGGAGTCACCCATCAAGCTTGGATACACATTTATGTAGCCTAGCGGTTAAAAACGTTGGGCCAGTAACTGAAAGGTCGCTGGTTCGAATCCCCGAGGCAACTAGGGCTGCAGTCCAAACTCAAAGTAGACACCCATTGGCCCTCAGCCCTTGAATGACATTTTACAACGTCACATCAGAGTGATTCTTAAATGAGAGTGATGGCCTTGGTGGAAATCTTGAAGTAGAGGTTAAAAACAACCAAACTAAATAAATTTATGTACCTAGCTAGCTAACGTAAACTCACCCCATTCCGTACAAATGTGCGCAACCGCAACATTCAAACGAGTCTACAAAGAAAACTAATGGGACTGTAGGGACTGTGTTGACTTCAAAATCGGGGGTGTGAACTAGGTTTCTATTCAAGCGTTGATCGACATGGTAATGGCTCTATAGTATTGGAGAAAAGTTTTTAAAAACTGACCCTCCGCTACATCTTGACATGTCATGTCGTAATGTACGCATAACGCAACTATTTCTGTCTTACAATCTCTCTCCACCTGGGTTCGAGCCCAGGCCTTGCCGCCACCGGCCGCGACCGGGAGGCCCATGGGGCGACGCACAATTGGCCCAGCGTCCTCCGGGTTAGGGAGGGCTTGGCCGGCAGGAATGTCCTTGTCTCATTGTGCACTAGCGACTACTATGGCGGGCCAGGCACAGCGCACAAGACTCTCACAAACACTATTGTCATGACTTCCACCAAAGTCGGTTCCTCTCCTTGTTTGGGCTGCGTTCGGCGGTCGACGTCACCCGCTTTCTAGCCATCGCCGATCCACCCTTAATTTTTCCATTTGTCTTGTCTTGTTTTCCTACACACCTGGTTTCAATTTGCCAGCAGCATACCCCCTTGCATACCACTGCTGGCTTGCTTCTGAAGCTAAGCAGGGTTGGTCCTGGTCAGTTCCTGAATGGGAGACCAGATGCTGCTGGAAGTAGTGTTGGAGGGCCAGTAGGAGGCACTCTTTCCTCTGGTCTAAAACGAAAAAAATTCCCAATGCCCCATGGCAGTGATAGGGGACACTGCCCTGTGTAGGGTGCCGTCTTTCGGGTGTCCTGACTCTCTGAGGTCATTGAAGATCCCATGGCACTTATCGTAAGAGAAGGGGTGTTAACCCCGGTGTCCTGGCTAAATTCCCAATCTAGCCCTCAAACCATCACGGTTAACAAATAATCCCCAGTTTACAATTGGCTCATTCATCCCCTGTAACTATTCCCCAGGTTGTTGCTGCAAATGAGAACGTGTTCTCAGTCAACTTACCTGGTAAAATAACGGATAAATAAAAATTCCCTCAGTATTAGACGTGCATATAACCCTCTGTTCCCCCCCATGTCTGTGTGTGGAATTGTTTGTTGTATGTGCTTGCTAGACTGGTTTGCGCTGGGTTATGTCAACCCACCTTCTATTTAGTGTTCTTAGTGCCATGTTTTTGTTCGCTGAAATAAAAGGCTCCTTTGGCTACCGAACTTCTGCTCTCCTGCGCCTGACTCCCTTACAGCCAGTTACGCATACCTATCAACAATGGTGTTCTTTGTTTTGCTCATTGACCCCCACAAGTGTCCCGTGACTAGTCTGAAGGTAACCCATAGAGATGAATGGAAGTATGGAGGTAGTTTTGTGCCATCAAAAATAAGGGGTTAAATATGTGTCCAAAAAACTAAAATATACACTGTATTTCCTGAGCCTTCAAAACCTGATTCCTTATGATTTATTTTTTTACTGCCTTTTTTGCAATTTATGAATGTGTTATTCAATGTGTTTCTATGGGTATAGGTAGTAGAGGCCAAATTCAATATATTTTTTTATACCTAAAGGGGTCCTAAAATTCAAAATCAAATAGTTAAATGATCCATGGTATGACCATCTTAAAACAATTCCATACTGTACATTAGCTTAAGCCAATGGCTTGGACTTTTAGAGGTTTCATTTCAAAGCCTCCTTCAGATTCTTATTAGACATGCAATGTCTGTTTTAATAAAGCAGCTGTATACTTGGAGTGGGGGGGGGGGATGATGTAGTGTTGTACTTGAATCATGAAGTAAGCAAACAAACTCCCACGATTGCCACTTTGACTCTCGTCACACATTCTTCTCCCCATCTCCTCAACTAACCACCTCAAATCACACTCTTCATGCACTCCCACTCGTCCCCACTTTCACCCATGTCACATTCTTATCCCCTCTTTCAGTTCTGTCATATAGGCCCCAACCTAATCTCTTGTGGACAGATCTACATTAACATAACTGGTTCATCTCAGCCTATATCGCCCTTAAGTCTCTAGAGTTTTTGTTGGTGACGGAGACACGGATTACCCCAGAGAACACTGCTACTCCTGCTGTTCTATCGTCACTTGATTAGTCCAAGAGCATCTGGTCATCGCGGTGGTGGCACAGGGCTACTCATTTCTCCTGTGGAGATTTTATCTTTTCCCCCTCTCTCACATCCTCATTTGAATGTTGTCACTGTCACTTGTCCACTCAAGCTTTACATTGATGGCATCTATCGCTCAGCGGCTGGAGCGTTCCTCAATGAGCTTGACACCTTGATAAGCTAATTTCCCGAATATGGCTTGCCACTCATCGTAATGGGTGACATAAAACTACATCTCACTACAACCCCCCCTTCGTGTCTTTGATCAATACTTTGTTTATTTTTCTCTCCCTCCCGCCCTCTCTCCTCCAACCCTACCCACTCAGCCGCTATCCAGATGGTCATGCACCATCGCAACCTTTGCTCTCTCTCTCTCTCCTATCCTATCATCTCTTCCTTCTGTCTCCTGATTCTGCCTCTATGACCCTACTCTCCTCCCTTTCCACATCCTATGACTCTCACTGTCCCCTTTCCTCCTGGCTGGTTCAGCCATCCCCTCCTGCTCTGTGGTTTAGTGACTCACTCCGAGCTTACAGAATAGGGCTGCGGGCAGCTGAGAGGTCATGGCGGAAAACTAAACTTACGGAGAACCTTCTATCACTTTAAATTTCAAGCTTCTGCCTCTAATCCTCCCTCCTTAATCCTCAACCTCCTCCCCCTCCCTTCTCCCTCTCCATGGGCAACTTTGTTAATCACTTTGAAAAGAAGAGACTTCTTTTGCCCCCTCTCTCTCCATATGCAATCTGGCAACTTGTGATATCCAATCGCCCAAGAACCTGCCCGCTCGATCCCCATCCCCTTCTCCAGACCATCTCTGGAGACCTCCCATTCCTCATCAACTCATCCCTGACCACTGGCTTCATCCACTCTGACTTTGAGATGGAAAAGTCGCTCCCCTCCTCAAGAAATGAAGACTCGACCCCTTTGACGTCAACTACTACAGACCAGTATCTTCTTTCTTTTCTTCCCAATACACTTGAGCGTACTATCTATTGCTAACTCTCCCGTTATCTCTCTCAGAATGATCTTCTTGACCCTAACCAGGGGCTGGGCATCTCAGGCTCTGCACACTCTTGGATTGCATCCTACCTGGGAGGTCACCTACCAGGTGACGTGGAGACATCTCAGCTTGGATATCGGCCCACCTCCTTAAGTTCAACATTGAAAAGACAGAGCTGCTCGCCCTGCCGGAGGAGACCTGCCCGCTCCAAGACCTCTCCATCATGGTTGACAACTCCACTGTGTCCCCCTTGTAGGTGTAAAGAACCTTGGCGTGACCCTGGTCAGCACCTTGTAATTCTCTGCAAACATCAAAGCAGTGACTAGCTCCTGCACGTTCCTCAAATTGGAACCAGCGCAGGTCCTAATCCAGACATTTGTCTTCTCCCATCTGGACTACAGTACTTCAACCCTGTTGGCTGGGCTCCCTGCTTGTGCCATCAAACCCCTGCAACTTATCCAGAATGCTACAGCCCACCTGGTGTTCAACCTTCCCAAGTCACCCAACTCCTCAGCAAACTCCACTGGCTTCCAGTTGAAGCTCGCATCCATTACAAGACCATGGTGTTTGCCTACGGAGCAGCAAAAGGAACTGCCCTTCCATACCTTCAGGCTATGCTCAAACCACACCCCAACCCGAGCACTCTGTTCTGCCACATCTGATCTCTTGGCCATTCCACCTCTTCGGGGGGTCAGCTCCCGCTCAGCCCAGTCAATGCTCTTCTCTGTCTTGGCACCCCTAAGGTGGAAGCAGGACAGCAGAGTCCCTGCCCATCGTCCGAAAGCGTCTGAAACCCTACCTCTTCAAAGAGTATCTTAAATGAATCCCAAGGTGCTATTACTACTAATTGTTGTAATTCTGGTTCAGCGCCTCGCCCCCTTTCTCTAATGACAATAATTTGTCAGAACGAGTACAATTTGATTTATTTTTGTTTCTTTCTCTCTCCTTCTACTTCCCTCTCTGTTTATTTCAAGTAATCTTCTTTTCTCATTCTTTTTCCTTTGTATGTCTTTCTGTCCCTTTTCTGTCAACATAGTCTCATTAGAATATGTAAAAAAAAATACATTTAAAAAAAGACTCTACAGGAGTAAAACATTCTGTCTATTCTCATTATCACACAATGACAACCAACAGCCTTGAAATGGACCCAGCAGTTTTGGGTAACAGCAGGGGGTCCCGGCAGGTAGGTACTTTTCAGGCAGGTACTTCAGCAACATTAGGGGTCCAGAAAAACAATCCCAACTGACACAGGTGGAAAACAAGGCTGTGTGACTTTGCCACAACAAGAGCAAAAGGTAACAACAAGCAAATTAGCGGGGATCAGAAATTTCAGTACCATGGACAGGCGTTCACCACCACAGAACAGTGGACAGCGGCCAACTTTTCATCCGTAATGGTCTCATTTAGGACAACAGCGGTTTGAAAAAAAGTTATGATATTATCAGAGAGACTCACCCCAGTGGTTTCTCCAGTCGACTGGCAGGTGACCCCACGATCTCCCCCAGGGTACAGAACACTTGACCCAAGAAGTCCTGAGAGGGGGAGGAGAAGGAGGGAGAGAGAGGGGGGAAGAGGGAGGGAAGAAGAGACAGACAGGATGGAGGAGGTATAGGGTTACAAAAGGGAAACAAGGGGAGAGGGGAAGTAAACAGGGATGAAGGGAGTTGGGGAGAAGATTGGACAAGGTGATAGCGAGAGCGAAAGAAAGGAGGGAGGTAATATACTGAGGTTATTAAAGTGTGTTACATGCATTACAGCTGTGTGTGTTTTCTGTATCTAGCTAAAATATACTATAGCTACAGTACTAAAAGAAAAGGAAAGAGGCAGAGACGTACGTTGAGATCAGAAGGCTTCCAGAGGGCAGGGGAGAGCAGGCAGCAGGGTCAACAACAACAACAACAGAACACATCATGTACACACAAACACTACAATACCCAGAACACCTAGCACCACTCAAACCAGGAAGTGTAGCAGGAGAGAATACAGATTAGGTGTCATATAAGAGCTGTAACAAAACATCCGGGAGGAATAGAATTCATGAAAATCATGCAATTGGAGATATGCAAATCTTCTCTTTGTATGCAAATGCCTCAAATAATCTGTTAGACTGTTTTGATCCAACAAGTCTCCCCAGCGACAGAATGTGAAGATTGTTATCCTCTTATTAGCAGTCAAATAGTGACACGATGATTCACACATCCTGTTTATCCAATTCAAATGCACTAAAGCATTTCATGATCAATTCTAGTCTAGTTGAGGACACAGAAGGTACATTATTCTACAACAGTAATCATCTGCATATGAATGTAAATCCTGCACCAAAGCAGTGGTGGAAAAAGTACCCAATTGTCATACTTGAGTAAAAGTAAAGATACCTTAACAGAAAACGACTCAAGTAAAAGTGAAAGTCATCCAGTAAAATACTACTTGAGTAAAAGTCAAAAAGTATTTGGTTTTAAATATACTTAAGTATCAAAAGTAAAAGTATAAATCACTTTACATTCCTTTTATTAAACAAACCAGATGGGATAATAATATACATATACATATATATATATACATATATATTAAGGATAGCCAGGAGCACACTCAGACATCATTTACAAGCGAATAATTTGTGTTTAGTTAGTCAGATCAGATCAGAGGCAGTAGGGATGACCAGGGTGGTTCTCTTGAGAAGTGTGTGAATTGACCCTTTTCCTGGCCTGCTAAGCATTCAAAATGTAAGTACTTTTGGGTGTCAGGGAAAATGTATGGAATACAAAGAACATTATTTTCTTTAGGAATGTAGTGAAGCAAAAGGAAAAGTCGTCAAAAAAATGTAAAGAGTAAAGTCAAGTACAGATACCCCCAAAAAACTACTTAAGTAGTACTTGAAAGTGTTTTTTTACTTAAGTACTTTACACCACTGCACCAAAGCCTACCACCTTATCCTCCAATGGAGACGTTTCTTTATAATTGCCCAATTGTTATTTTGCACTGGACCCAGGCATACTGAACATACAGAAGGTTTGCCCTACTGTATGGTCACGGAGCCATTGTATGTACTTGTAGTAACAACCACATTGTATGAACAAACAAAAAGGTTCATAACATTTTCATGCTGTATATTTGGATACCTGGATGGTTCTTTGGGGGGGAAAGGGGGGATACCTTGTCAGTTGTCCAACAATGTATTCAACTGAAATGTGTCTTCCTTCCGCATTTAACCCAACCCCTCTGAATCAGAGAGGTGCGGGGGGCTGCCTTAATCCACATCCACGTCTTCGGCGCCCCGGGAACAGTGGGTTAACTGCCTTGCTCAGGGCAGAACGATAGATTTTTTACTTTGTCAGCTCGGGGATTCGAGCCAGCAACCTTCCGGTTACTGGCCCAACGCTCTAACCACTAGGTTTGCATAAATCCATGAAGGTAGTTTGTTGACAGAACATGCAACATGTAGCAGGCACAACTAATCAAACCATGCAACTTCACGATCAGACCAGAGTCATAGATAAGGAGAGTTTGGCCAATCAGAGTGCAGGATTCTCATGTTTCATCTCTCTGGACATTCCATCAGTTGTCCATGATGAGTCCTACGCTTCTAGCCCTGATCATTTTGTTCAGGAAATTCTGTTAACTTATATTGATCAATGATAACTTTGAAAAATCAATGGTTTCAAGTCAGTGGTGTTGATTATTGTTGGGAGTATTGGCCAATACCTGTTCATCTGTGTCTGTAGGTCTGAGAGGGTGTGTCACTCACGTGTTTGGACAGGTCTGGGCTTTTAGAGTCCACATCATATCTGGAGGAGAGATAGGTAACACAGGTTACATGTGCGTGTGTGTGTGTGAGCGAAAGAGAGAGCGAGAGAGAGAAGGAGAGAGAGAAAGGGATCTCTAACGAGGCCTCTGGTAGATGAACTTTCTCCGTGGCTCATTACTGACATCCATATAATCCAGCGTTTCCCAAAACTCTGTGTTCGGGACCCCAAGGCATGAACGTTTCACTTTTTTAACCTAACACTACAAAGCTGATTCAAAATGATCAAAGCTTCATGATTAGTTGATTATTTGTGTAGTGCTAGGAAAAAAAAACGAAACGTGCGTGCCTTGGGGTCCCGAGGACCCGAGTTTAGGAAACCCTAATCTAATATTTCCACATCTATCAATGTACGTGAGTAAATGCTAAGGGGGTCGTATTTCATCTTGGTTATCTATTTCACCTTCCTATTAGTGGGAAGATATCTCACCATTGGAGGCTAGTTGTTCATGGGCCTGATCACCTGCACGTGAGTGTAAAGGCCTGCACCAAAGCCCGCCACCTTATCCTCCGTTTCTTTAGAACTGCCTAATTGACCTTTGACCCACTGTATTTTGTTGATGCATACACGGGTATCGATGACGTAATGCATTACAGATGAGGCCTGTACCATGTTTTGACTGGTTGTTTCTTAGTGTCTCAAAGCTCAATTTGAGTGGTCCGCAATGCGTTTCTTATTCTCTCCAGCTGTGCTCTGTGTCACTGTGTCACTGTGGAGGGACACTTGAATACATTTCTCTAAATCCTTGAACATAGAGACATCAAGGAGAAGGACATCCACTTTGTGAGCCCTGTGAAGATGAAACAGGCCGTGATACAATAGACCACTACAGCCCAGAGTCAGACGAGAGCCGCACATGCAATAGCATGTGACGCAATACAGATCATGAATCAGGATGACTCAGATTACCAAGGGTCATCACCTCAGAGCAAAAGGGGGTAGCTTCTTATTATGTCCGACTCTGCGTACTTCTACACTATACAAATTGGGGTAATCATATACGTCTGACAGGGTTGAATTGAACCTCTATGGGAGGTCCTTGCTCCTCCATTCCCCTCTGTTCTCGCTGGATGGGACTGGCTGAGGATTGAAACCAAAGCCACATGTGTTTTTATCTCCCTACGTTTTTATCATAGAAGTCATAGATCACTATAACTAACTGTTCACAGTTAAACTCCAAAAGATAAGATTCATAATGTTCTGTGAATATTATATTAGCTCGCCATATTCCATCATCGCCCAGCCATTTGCTGTTATAGTTTTCGTTCCAAAATCCAATCCTAGCCCTGTTATTGCACTACCTCCTCCTGGATACATTATGTGTGAGAGAATGAGACAGCTGTGTGCCAACCACTATCGTGTCTGTCTGATGTTTACTATTGATGACTAAACACCATTCGAAAGGAGAGGAAACCGTCTCTAGGATTCCTCTCGGTGTGAACATGAGGCCAACAAGGAACAGAATAGTCACTACAGTATAATGGAACGTGTCTTTTTAAAATTTATTTGACCTTTATTTAACTAGGCAAATCAGTTAAGAACACATTCTTATTTTAAATGACGGCCTAGGAACAGTGGGTTAACTGCCTGTTCAGGGGCAGAATGACAGATTTGAACTTGCAACCTTTCGGGTACTAGTCCAAAGCTCTAACCACTTGGCTATCCTGCCGCCCCAATACGGTTCTTCTTGTTTGCTTTGACAATGTAAGTCCCTACACTTTCCAAGCTAATATAGCCTCTTGAATTGAATTGAATGGGGAACACAGAGAGGGGGAAAGAGAAAGATACAGAGACAGTGATACAGACAGAGAAAGAGAAAGAAAGGGAACAGAGGGAGGGTTGTCATGTGGGGACTCATCAGGGCCGGTGTTTAAAAGAAATAATCACTCACAAGTCAAAGCGTAGATTCTGCTTCTCCTCAAAGAAATAGTCCAGGATGTACTTCCTGACAAAGTCTGGGTTTAGAGTGTTGTCAATCACCTCTGTTCTCCCAAACTAGAGAGAGAGAGAGAGGGGGGGGGGAAGCATTATTCAGCATTATACATATCTATCTCTCTCTCCGACATATACACACCTGTCAGAGAGAGAGAGAGAGAGACAGAAGAGGGATGATTAGGAGTATCACCCCGTGAATACCAACACATCACACACTCCTGTTGTGTGAGTGTGTTTCCTTGATCCTGTCTCGTCTCTTTTCTCCCATTCTAATTACTGAGCCAGAGAACGCCCACTCATCACCTCAACTCACCCTCCAGAGAGAGAGAGAGAGAGAGAGAAGGAGGGGGGAGGAGAGGAGAGGAGAGGAAGGAGGGGAAGAGAGGGAGAGAAGAATAGGAAGAGGGAAGAAGAGGGACGAAGAGGGGGAAGGAGAGAGGGCTTGGCGAGAGAGTGTAGAGATGAAGGGTGAGAGGGAGGAGAGAGAGAGCGATACAGAGCGGCAAAGTTGTCAAAAGGCATGAAAAGACAGAGTACGAGAGATGGGGTAGAGAAAGAGGCGGAATTAGCACCGGAGACCAGGAAAAGGGAGAGACAGGGAGATGAGAAAAGAGAGAGGGGGAGTAGAGAATAAAGAGAAAGAGAGGGGGAGATGAGAAAAGAGAGAGGGGGAGTAGAGAATAAAGAGAAAGAGAGGGGGAGATGAGAAAAGAGAGAGGGGGAGTAGAGAATAAAGAGAAAGAGAGGGGGAGATGAGAAAAGAGAAAGAGAGGGGGGAGATGGGCAGGGGGGGTTAAACCCAGTTAATTACTGGAATTCTCACTCCTACACGAACGGCTGCAGATCCAGGAAAAAAGCCAGCAAGCTTGGAAGTCACCCAATCACACACCCCACCTAGTTCCGAAAGAGGACAGTGTGAGTGACATGACACTGTTGGTAAAGCCCATGGAGGAATCCTAAATATAAGGTAGGGGTTACAACCCCTTCTCTAAATATAGCTGCTGTAAGATACGGGTTTCAATCATGGAGACCTGGTAAGCCAATATGGTAATGGGATTATCTGACTACACATTTAAACATGTCTGAAACAAAGACTATGTCACCCAGTAAGGGGTCTGATTCTGATTGCAACTCTCTAGGAGGAGATACAGTGGGGTGAAGTACACCCATTGATCTCACATGAATTGAGACTGTAAATAAACTGCTGAAATATGGTTGCTTCGGAGTCAAACTGGGGCAACGTCTGTCTACATCCCTTAACAGGGAGGCAGTGCCGTCTGCAGTGGTCGTGTAAAATGGGCCAATGTCTGTAATGTAAGGGGAAACAAGTACAGAGAGGCAGCACAGTGGTTATATGGTGTATTGGTCAAAAGTAGTGCACTACATTGGGAATGGGGTGCCATTTGGGACACATGCAATAAATGTTTTGTAAACTACTGGAAAAAAAATCACTGTTTCAGTCTGGTTTTTAAGTAAAACGGGGCCGACATCTGAAGCCCTTAACAAGTGTACAGCGTGGTGAAACAGCAGCATTATGGTTGTGTGGTGTAGAAACCCAGTAGTTGAATGCGGTAGACTCTAGAGGCTTGTGCCCAGAGGTGGGCTGCAGTTTGTTCACAGCTATTTGTGTTGATCCATGAATTATTCAGACTGGGAAACAGAAAGCGAGAGAGAAAAGTGAGGGGGAGGGAGAGAAATGGAGAGAGAGAGAGAGATGGAGGGAGAAGGGAAGGTGTGAGAGAGGAAACCGAGAGAGAGCGACAGAGAAAGACAGAAATAGAGAGGAAGAGAAACCTAGCCTCTCTGATAATGCATGAATAAAACAGCCATTTCCCAACCGTGCTTGCCTGGCTCACACTCCAGAGAAAGCTAGTCATTTTCCAAACAGGGCCAGTTATAAAAGCTAGAGAGGATTGAGGTTAAAACGTCTCCATTCTCTGAAGTTGGAGGACAAGATGTAATAGAGAGGGGCTTCAGTTGTACTATTTAAGGGAGTCCCAAGAGTCAATGTTGCCTATGTATTTGGAGACAAGAAGTGGTTCGAACTTTGAGAAGTCAACAACTTAAATTGGACACATTAGCAAAGTTACTTGAACTGTTCAGATGATGCAAATTGTTTTTCATTATGGAAATAAATGACCTTTTTACAAGATACATAGCTGTGGGTTTACAGCTCTAATCTCCTGACGTACAGACTCATTAAATAATAACAATGTGTAATGTGAACAACGCCTCCTCATTGGCATTTTTTTTTTCCATTGCTATTCCAATCGGAGTAAACAACTGATCTGCCATTTGGGATTCTGTGTGTTTACTTTGTAATTACTCTTGGTGACATTTGCAATCAATGCATCCTCTCTAAATGCAGAGATTAACCTCATTTAGCCTTTATTTAATCATGCAGGATAAAATCCCTTGAGGTTAAGACAGGGGTTCCCAAAATGTGTCACTCGGGGCCCCCCTTCCAGTATTGGGGAACATCCCGAGCCATGTCTATGACACAAACTGTTCTTGTTGGACGAGATAATTTTCTAGGTTTAAAGTTTATTTCCTGCAATTTCTACACATTTTGTCATGGGGGGGGGGGGGGGCAAAGAAATGTTTGCAGTTTTAAAGCACATTTTCTTACAATTCTATACATTTTGCCATGCCTAATGTGTATTCATGTATTTGAGTGAGAAAAAAATGCATACAGTATCTATGGGCAAAAAAAAATTTGTCTGACATGGGCTAGTTGATCTGGACATTTTCTGACAATTTATAAATACAGTGCCTTGCGAAAGTATTCGGCCCCCTTGAACTTTGCGACCTTTTGCCACATTTCAGGCTTCAAACATAAAGATATAAAACTTTATTTTTTTGTGAAGAATCAACAACAAGTGGGACACAATCATGAAGTGGAACGACATTTATGGGATATTTCAAACTTTTTTAACAAATCAAAAACTGAAAAATTGGGCGTGCAAAATTATTCAGCCCCCTTAAGTTAATACTTTGTAGCGCCACCTTTTGCTGCGATTACAGCTGTAAGTCGCTTGGGGTATGTCTCTATCAGTTTTGCACATCGAGAGACTGACATTTTTTCCCATTCCTCCTTGCAAAACAGCTCGAGCTCAGTGAGGTTGGATGGAGAGCATTTGTGAACAGCAGTTTTCAGTTCTTTCCACAGATTCTCGATTGGATTCAGGTCTGGACTTTGACTTGGCCATTCTAACACCTGGATATGTTTATTTTTGAACCATTCCATTGTAGATTTTGCTTTATGTTTTGGATCATTGTCTTGTTGGAAGACAAATCTCCGTCCCAGTCTCAGGTCTTTTGCAGACTCCATCAGGTTTTCTTCCAGAATGGTCCTGTATTTGGCTCCATCCATCTTCCCATCAATTTTAACCATCTTCCCTGTCCCTGCTGAAGAAAAGCAGGCCCAAACCATGATGCTGCCACCACCATGTTTGACAGTGGGGATGGTGTGTTCAGCTGTGTTGCTTTTACGCCAAACATAACGTTTTGCATTGTTGCCAAAAATATCAATTTTGGTTTAATCTGACCAGAGCACCTTCTTCCACATGTTTGGTGTGTCGCCCAGGTGGCTTGTGGCAAACTTTAAACAACACTTTTTATGGATATCTTTAAGAAATGGCTTTCTTCTTGCCACTCTTCCATAAAGGCCAGATTGGTGCAACATACAACTGATTGTTGTCCTATGGACAGAGTCTCCCACCTCAGCTGTAGATCTCTGCAGTTCATCCAGAGTGATCATGGGCCTCTTGGCTGCATCTCTGATCAGTCTTCTCCTTGTATGAGCTGAAAGTTTAGAGGGACGGCCAGGTCTTGGTAGATTTGCAGTGGTCTGATACTCCTTCCATTTCAATATTATCGCTTGCACAATGCTCCTTGGGATGTTTAAAGCTTGGGAAATCTGTTTGTATCCAAATCCGGCTTTAAACTTCTTCACAACAGTATCTCGGACCTGCCTGGTGTGTTCCTTGTTCTTCATGATGCTCTCTGCGCTTTTAACGGACCTCTGAGACTATCACAGTGCAGGTGCATTTATACGGAGACTTGATTACACACAGGTGGATTGTATTTATTATCATTAGTCATTTAGGTCAACATTGGATCATTCAGAGATCCTCACTGAACTTCTGGAGAGAGTTTGCTGCACTGAAAGTAAAGGGGCTGAATAATTTTGCACGCCCAATTTTTCAGTTTTTGATTTGTTAAAAAAGTTTGAAATATCCAATAAATGTCGTTCCACTTCATGATTGTGTCCCACTTGTTGTTGATTCTTCACAAAAAAATACAGTTTTATATCTTTATGTTTGAAGCCTGAAATGTGGCAAAAGGTCGCAAAGTTCAAGGGGGCCGAATACTTTCGCAAGGCACTGTAGCTCTCGAAGGTATGCAATGACTAACACAACAAGAGGAATTGATGATGCCCTACCCAATTTTCGAAATTGCATTGTGCATTGTGCATTCTACTATTACAACTTTCAAGAGTAGGTTAAAAGCCGGAGTTAGTTCATTAAAAAAAGTATAAATACATACTGTATATTATTATTTATTATAATAATTGGAGGGGGGGGGGGTGTATGAGCTTCGATCTAGAGTCTCCTGACAGAGAGATTTGAAGAGCTGCAATATTGTCTTACTGAAACGATGGCTGGATGATGACGGTGGATTCTCCGAGCAGCGGCAGGATCGTTCAGAGTCTTCAGGGAAGTCGAAAGGAGTGTGTTTTTTTTCTTCTCATGAATAACAAATGGTGTGCTGCTTCAAGTGTGAAGGAAATCTCAAGCTTTTGTTCACCTGATAAAGAATACCTCATAGTAAACTGCAGACCCTTTAATCTACCAGGAGAGTTTTCCCTCCGTATTTTTTTCAAGCCAGTGTGAGCAAAATGTTTAAACAGGTTAACAATCAGAGACGGAATAACATGGCTTGTTCTCAAAGCACGCACTGACCAGCTGGCAAGTGTCTTCACACACATTTTCAATCTCTCCTGGTCCCAGTCTGTAATCCCAACATGCTTCAAGCGGACCACTATTGTCCCTGTTACCAAGAGCCTGCCTAAACAACTATCACCCTGTAGCACTCACATCTGTAACTATGAAGTGCTTTGAAAGGCTGGTCATGACACACATCAACACCATCATCCCAGTCACCCTAGACCCACTCCAATTTGCATACCGCCCCAACAGATCCACAGATGACGCAGTCTCAATTGCACTTCACACCTGAAGGGGGAAAAACTACATGACCAAAAGTATGTGGACACCTACTCGTTGAACATCTCATTCCATGGCCATTAATATGGAGTTGTTCCCCCCACTTTCTGATATAACAGCCTCCACTCTTCTGAGAAGGCTTTCCACTAGATGTTGGAACATTGCTGCGGGGACATGCTTTCATTCACCCACAAGAGCATTAGTGAGGTCGGGCACGGATGTTAGGCGATTAGGCCTGGCTCATAGTCGGCGTTGGGGTTGAGGTCAGGGCTCTATGCAAGCCAGTCAAGTTTTTCCACATCAATCTCAACAAACCAT
The DNA here is from genome assembly GCF_013265735.2 of Oncorhynchus mykiss. NCBI lineage: Eukaryota > Metazoa > Chordata > Actinopteri > Salmoniformes > Salmonidae > Oncorhynchus > Oncorhynchus mykiss. The sequence goes on from NC_048571.1 coordinate 38,448,303, forward strand.
TTCTGTATGGGCCTCGCTCGGGGGACGGGGGCATTGTCATGCTGAAACAGGAAAGGGCCTTCTCCAAACTGTTGCCACAAAGTTGGAAGCACAGAATCATCCAGGAAGTCATTGTATTTCCCTTTACTGGAACTAAGGCACCTAGTCTGAATCATGAAAAACAGCCCCAGACCGTTACTCATCCTGCATTCTGGCAGGTAGCGTTCTCCAGATGGTGAGATGTGACTCATCACTCCAAAGAAACACATTTCCACTGCTCCAGAGTCCAATGGCAGCAAGCTTTACAACACTGCAGCCGACGCTTGGCCTTGCGCATGGTGATCTTAGGCTTGTGTGTGGATGCTCGGCTATGGAAACCCATTTCATGAAGCCCGATGAACAGTTCTTCTGCTGACGTTGCTTCCAGAGACAGTTTGGAACTCGGTAGTGAATGTTTCAACCGAACTTGAAGGGGTGTCTACATACTTCTGTAAATATGTGAACTATGTGAAAATGCTGTTTGTAGACTACAGCTCAGCATTCAGCACAATAGTCCCCTCCAAGCTCATCAACAAGCTAGGGACCATGGGACTGAAACCCTCCCTCTACAACAAGATCCTGTACTTCCTAAAGGCCCGGCCTCAAGTTGTGAGGGTAGGCAACAACACCTCCGCAACGCTGACGCTGAACATGGGGGCCCCTCAGGGTGGTAGGCCTGATCACCAACGTCGATGAGTCAGCCTACAGGGAGGAGGTCAAAGACCAAGGAGCTGATTGTGGACTATAGGAGAAAAAAGGGAGATTAAGCCCCAATCCACATCAAGACGCTAACATGGTCCACACACATCCGAGGAGTCGTGAAGAGGGTAGTGCAGACAGCCCAGTACATCACTGATGCCAAGCTCCTTTTCATCCAGGACCTCTATACCAGGCAGCCAAAAATGGCCACAGAATTGAGCCAACCAAGCCATAGACTTTTCACCTTACTACCATCCGGCAAACAGTAACAGAGGCTCTCGGACCAATAGGCTTCGAGAAAGCTTGTACCCGCCCAAAGCCATGACTGCTAAATAGCCATACTGCTAAACTGCCATATTGCTAAATAGCTAGATTGCTAATTTGCCAGACTGCTTAACAGTCAATAAAGGCTACCAGAACTATATACAGTATATATACACAGTTGAAGTAGGAAGTTTACATATACCTTAGCCAACTACATTTAAACTCAGTTTTTCACAATTCCTGAAATTGAATCCTAGTAAAAATTCCCTGTTTTAGGTCAGTTAGGATCGCCACTTTATTTAAGAATGTGAAATGTCAGAATAATAGTATATTTATTTCAGCTTTTATTTATTTCATCACATTCCCAGTGGGTCAGAAGTTTACATACACTCAATTAGTATTTGGTAGCTTTGCCCTTAAATTTATTAACTTGGGTCAAACATTTCGGATAGCATTCCACAAGCTTCCCGCTATTAGTTGATTGAATTTTGGCCCATTCCTCCTGACAGAGCTGGTGTAACGGAGTCAGGTTTGTAGGCCTCCTTGTTCGTACACGCTTTTTCAGTTCTGCCCACAAATCTTCTATGGGATGGCCACTCCAGTACCTTGATTTTGTAGTCCTTAAGCCATTATGCCACAACTTTGGGGTCATTAACTTCCTGACTGATGTCTTGAGCTGTTGCTTCAATATATCAATATATCCACGTAATTGTCCTCCCTCATGATGCCATCTATTTTGTGAAGTGCACCAGTCCCCCCTGCAGCAAAGCACCCCCACAACATGATGCTGCCACCCCCGTGCTTCACGGTTGGGATGGTGTTCTTCAACTTGCAAGCCTCCCCCTTTTTCCTCCAAACATAACGATGGTCATTATGGCCAAACAGTTCTATTTTTGTTTCATCAGACCAGGGGACTTTTCTCCAAAAAGTACCATCTTTGTCCCCATGTGCAGTTGTAAACCGTAGTCTGGCTTTTTTTATGGTGGTTCTGGAAAAGTGGCTTCTTGCTGAGCGGCTTTTCAGGTTTTGTCGATACATTACTATTTTTTTCTGTGGATACAGATGCTTTTGTACCTGTTTCCTCCAGCATCTTCACAAGGTCCTATGCTGTGTTTATACTTGCATGCTATTGTTTGTACAGATGAATGTGGCACCTTCAAGCGTTTGGAAATTGCTCCCAAGGATGAACCAGAATTGTGGAGGTCTACAATTTTTTTTCTGAGGTCTTGGCTGATTTCTTTTGTTTTTCCCATGATGTCAAGCAAAGAGGCACTGAGTTTGAAGGTAGGCCTTGAAATACATCCACAGGTACACCTCCAATTGACTCAAATTATGTCAATTAGCCTATCAGAAGCTTCTAAAGCCATGACATCATTTTCTGGAATTTCTCCAAGCTGTTTAAAGGCACAGTCAACGTAGTGTATATTAACTTCTGACCCGCTGGAATTGTTATACAGTGAATTATAAGTGAAATAATCTGTCTGTAAACAATTGTTGCAAAATTACTTGTGTCATGCACAAAGTAGATGTCCTAACCGTCTTGCCAAAATTATAGTTTGCTAACAAGAAATTTGTGGAGTGGTTGAAAAACGAGTTTTAATGACTCCAACCTAAGTGGAGTCTTCAACTGTATAGTGTATATACAGTGCCTTGTGAAAGTATTTGGCCCCCTTGAACTTTGCCACATTTTGCCACATTTCAGGCTTCAAACATAAATATATAAAACTGTATTTTTTTGTGAAGACTCATCAACAAGTGGGACACAATCATGAAGTGGAACGACATTTATTGGATATCTCAAACTTTTTTAACAAATCAAAAACTGAAAAATTGGGCGTGCAAAATTATTCAGCCCCTTTACTTTCAGAGCAGCAAACTCTAGTGAGTGTGAATATGGTGTGTGTACAGTATCTACCTCAAATACCTTATTATTATTATCTATCCTGATGTCTAGTCACTTTACCCTGCCTTAATGTACATATCTACCTCAAATACCTTATTATTATCTATCCTGATTCCTAGTCACTTTACCCTGCCTTGAAGTACATATCTACCTCAAATACCTCTAACCTCTTCACATTGATCTGGTATTGGTACTCCCTGCATATAGCTCCATTCTCATGCATTTTATGTTATTCGTCTTGTGTTACTATTTTATTTTTCAACTCTGCATTGTTGCAGAGGTCTCATTAGCATTTCACAGTAAAGTCTAAACCAGTTGAAATCCCTGCATCTGACACATAGGAGGCTACTGAGGGGAGAACGGCTCATAATAATGTCCAGAACAAAGCAAATAAATGGTATCAAACACCTGGAAATGGTGGGTTGGATGTGTTTGATACCATTCCACTGATTCCGCTCCAGCCATTACCACGAGCCCATCCTCCCCTATTAAGGTGCCCCCAACCTCCTTGTCCCTAGCAGAACCAGGGACAGAGTGACACTGTGATAACAGGGTAGAGTTCTGTCTTCCGATAGGCAGTTTGTAGTAATAGAACACTGCATCCCCTCTATTGGCTTTCATTGATGTTCTTCTCTGAGGGTGTTTTTCTGTTCAGCAGCTAAATTAGGGTGTTGAGGATTGTAGCATTTGGATGTGTGTCATCATGGCTTTTCTGTTTCCTCTCTATTTCACTCTCTCTCTTTATCACCCACCCCCCCTTTCTCTCTCCCTCACTTTCTCTTTCTCTCTCCATGCAACGGATCTATCAATTTCTCTTTCTTCCTCGGTCTAGCTCTATTCTGTCTTGCCAGTCCTGTGTTCCCAGAGACACATTGTAGTAATAGATAGAGTGATCAGTGTACTGAGAGTAAGTTCTTTATGCTATGATGCTCAATATTTCTCAAAACTGTCTGAACAGACGTCCAGCACATATGCACTGGCAAACACACTGGCAGCACTAGAGGGGGGTTCTGATTCACAGGACAGCCCCCCTCAACCTTATCCTTGACTGTCACCTGGTCACTTACTTAAAAAGGTGGGAACTTTGAGTTTCTCCCTTTGCGGAACTTATACTGCGATTACACAGGCAGCGATTGGTATGGTAGCACACAGACACTGGCAGTGGGAACTGGTCGTGTTCTCTCGCCTGGAGTGTACAGCTAGGATGTCACAGACAGGCAAATCAGACGGTACAAGGCTTGAAAAGGTCAAGCTTGTCAGATCTCCACTAAACAGCTCTGGATAAACATATCATCCCCCTATGCACGCACACACACACACACACACACACACACACACACACACACACACACACACACACAGAAAGGTTCTTACAGTAATGAGTTTGTCCTATTTTGAATCTCACGCTGTGGCTTGTATATGTTGAGTATAGAGGTGGGTGTGTGAAGAGTTAAAGCTACATTTATTCCAAAACTAATCCTAAAGTTTAAACTTTTAAATGTCAGCACTGGGCTAAATTGATTGGTATTTGAAAAAAAGGACAAAAATAAAGAGAAGCTATTTCCCTCACAAACAGTCAATACCCCACTGCAAGGGAATCATTGAACTTTAGAAGTGTGTGTGTGTGTGTGTGTGTGTGTGTGTGTGTGTGTGTGTGTGTGTGTGTGTGGGTGTGTGTGTGTGTTTGCGTGTGTATGCTCACCTCTCTCCACTGCTTGGTCTCCACTCCTTGGGTGTAGAGCACACACACTGAGGGAGAGGGAGAGAGCGAGAGAGTAGAGAGAGTAGAGAGAGAGAGAGAGATAAAGAGTGAGATTGAGATAAAGAGTGAGATTGAGAGAGAGAGAGAGAGCGAGAGAGAGAGAGAGTAGAGAGAGTAGAGAGAGTAGAGAGAGTAGAGAGAGAGAGAGAGAGATAGATAAAGATTGAGATTGAGATAAAGAGTGAGATTGAGAGAGAGAGAGAGAGAGAGAGAGAGAGAGAGAGAGAGAAATAGAGATTGTGAAAGAGAAAGCGAGACATACAGGGCAGAAAGACTATCAGAAATAGATGCTGGCAGATTGAACAGCGCAGATGAATACAAAAGTTTTAGCTCCAAAACACTGAGCAAACAACAGACGGAGGCTAAAGGCAAAGCTAACATCTACTCCTCAAGTCAACTATCATGCAGGGACAGAGAGGTAGGGATGGGGAAGGGGGGGGGGGGGGGGGGGGGTGGACGAATGGAGGTAGGGAAAGAGGGAGGGAGGGAAGGAGGGATGGAGGCATGGAAGGACAGATAGACGGAGAGAGGAAGGAAGGTAGACAGGGAAGGAGCACATAAAAGGTTGAGTCATACTCACATGGGTCAGATTTGGAGAATGTGTCTTTATCTAGTAGATTCCTGAAAGACAAAGAGGAAAGAGGAAAACTGTCAAGCAATATCGACTTCATAATCTTATCGAAACATATCAGAGACCAATTCAGAGACCAATTCATCCAATTGTTCTGTGCTTCAGTTATTGCATGAGTCATTACACAGGCATTAATGGCTTTCAGAATTTCTCCTGAGCTCTATTAAGTTAACCATAGAGGTCCTGACTGAGTACCTATTCATATCATCCAACAGCTGTAGTGGCTTGCAGTGTCATCAACTAAAATAATGACGACCCAAAATCCTTTTGCATTTGGGTTAACGAAAACGAGACGAGACTAAGTTATCCCTGTGACTAAAATCTGACTAGTAAATGGATTGGGCAAGATTGAGATCTTTTCAGTGTTACTTGCAATCTAGAGGCAACAAATCACTGATGCATATAAGACACATGCCATGGCTACTCTCCTGGTGGTAAAAGCTCCCGGTAGAAAAAGGGAAGATGTTTGGAGCCACTTTACGTATAGTGCAGATTCAAACAAGACCGAATGCAATGTTCCCATGGGAGAAGACAGCGTTTGCTCCCACAAGTTGATCAGGAAAAATACTGCCGACCTCAAGAGAAATCCAAAAGTGCATCATCCCAATATATAGCCTACGCTAAGGTAGGCTAATAACAGATTGATAATGCTAGCTAGTAGTTTGCTGAAACCTATCAGGCCACTAATTTTGACACAACTTTGATTACAATATTACGACAAGGGGCGGGTCGTCCAAACTGCAACCATTTGGCATTTTGCGACCATTTGACCTGACTGCGCAAGTTACATTTGTAATTTCTGTCATGCAAGTTGAACGTTCATTACATGGTCACTTCGCTCAAAAGTTTCAAAACGTCCTAATGAGCATTATCCTCATGATTCCTCTAATGATAGTGTCTGCCCAGCCCCGGGGGCCTGTTTCGCCGGGGCCTGTTCCGCTGGCAAGTGGCCCCTGCTGTGATGAGTGAGCCACTTGATGTGTGCTCTGAGAGAGAGAGACAAAAGGCTTCTGATTGTATAACATTTAAAAATCTCATTTGCGGGAAACACATAGCTCCATATGGCTGTGGGCTACACCTGTTAGTTTAGCAGACAAGATTAGCGTTGAATTCCGAGGCATTATTTTATATTATTTTATAGTATGAAGAATACAATTGAATACAGCTGAATAAATAGAAAGGATATTTTCTCCAAAGATTTCCAAGGGAGTGCGCACATTCGGCCATTCTGTATTGAACCAATGCCTGCAACCCAGCAATATTGTATTGTATTGACCGGTTGACGAAGAAACAGTTCCTCCTATATGCGTAATTTAGAGCTATTAATACAATTTTAATTGTAATACAAACATTATGGCTATATGTTTTGATTGTTAATACATTCTAAGGCCACATAATGTTGCATGAAAGGCATGAGCTCTGCTCTGCGTCTTGCGCAGGCTGCATACACTTCATCAGTCTCTCATTCACAATTTCACAAGAATTTGATGATATTCTCACCCATCAGACTATTCTGAATTTAATCTGGTCTTTACATATAGCCTACTAATATATGTGTGGAATTGTTTGTTTGTTAGAACGGCCCACAAAAACAAAATGTCATCAAATAGCAAATGCAGGTTGTGCAGTTACGTCCATAAGACTAGGGGAAGCATACGTTTTAAATCAAATAAAAAAAATACATAGATTCATTACAAATAGGCTACTAAAGCATGATTTGGCCACAGAAGATATTTAAATATTTGGATTGTTTTAAATCGCAGGAAATGCAGCGCACACAATTTTGGTAAATTATTGTTGAGTTGCAACTGTCTGTGAAAAGAGGCCAAACCAGGCATATGCAATATTTCAAAATACAATTGCGGGAAAACATAGTTTGGAAAGCAAAAGGTTATTGCTGTAAAAAGAAGACCATGAAAAGACTACTCTGTCTTTTAGTCTCTTAAGATTCCCAACTTCATTGAGCGAACAACAGTATAGCCTATCTTACTAGCACCAGGGGAGAGCATCGGCAATATCCTCGGTGACTGCGCACTGTGCATATTCACTATTTATCATTGTTGGGTCAGCGCCACTTAAAAGTTTGTTTTTGGACAATAATTTCCTCCTCCAGTTTAGATGGAAGTCATATTATATTTGTGTCTCCACTTCTCATAGGTCGATTATATGGACAATGACATTTTTATTGATAGTTTGTCACTGTCGTCAGAGTAGGCTACCCTTCAATATTCTGCTAATGCCTCCAGTCATATATAAAGTATGGTAGAACTAGATGAAATGTGTTCATAAAAGGCCACATTCCTCCCACGCGAAGAAAGAAAGAAACATATCGGATGAAGCCTAGGCCTGCCCTACGCCAAATGCATTGAACATCTTTTTTTTTTTGCGAACAATGATGGAGTTATAGGATATTATTATCCTAAATTATGACTATCCAATCGACTCATCACATTACTAATAGTAGGCTAGTTTACCTAAATCTGCAAACGCGATTATTCATGTAGGCCTAATACTTTATTACAAAGGTGCATTTTTATTATTTTCTTTTCAGTTTTTGGACTATTTACGTATTGTTTGTATTGCTAGGTATTATTTTGGATAATACTCACTGTTGAGTATGGAAAGCCGTAGGCTCACTGGTGGAGCTAGAAACACAAGCATTTTGCTGCACCTGCGATAACTTCAGTAAATCTGTGTACATACGACCAACACATTTTGACTTGATTTTTACTATGTAATGAATCCTATTTGCTTCTAGTATTCCATTCTCAGACCTCACTTAATACTATATTCCTATAACTCTATACGAGTCTTGCTTACACATTGCTATGTATCTATCGGAGTCAGACAATATACACCTTGATAGGCCTTGTTAATATTATTTCCATAGTCTTATTACTGGCCACATGTGTATATATATATATATATATATATATATATATATATATATATATATATATATATATATATATATATATATATATATATATATATATATATATATATATAAAACATACTGCATATAAAATATTCCAGCACCACACAGTCATGCCTTCAGTGGCAATCATGTAGTATTATCTAGACTAAGATCACACTACATGGACTCATCAATCATCAGTTTTCCTTGTCAGCTGTATACTGCTTCGTACAAACAAATAACTGTATATTTAAGCAATTAGGCCTGAGGGGGTGTGGTATATGGCCAATAAAATCACAGCTAAGGGCTGTTCTTATGTACAACGCAACGCAACGCGGAGTGCATGGATACAGGCCTTAGCCGTGGTATATTGGTCATATACCACAAACCCCTGAGGTGCCTTATTGCTATTATAAACTGGTTACCAACGTAATTAGAGCAGTATGAATGCATGTTTTGTCATACCTGTTTGCAATGCAGCCTTCTAGAACTGTTGTTCTGTTTCCGTGCTGTTTACATTAGCTCACAAACAACCAACCAACCACAAAGAGATAAATGCATTTAAATAACACTAATATGAAGATTTGTTGTGATAGTCATGATTTTTCGATTTTTATCTTCACATTATGTTCTTGGGCTGATGAATCACATCATGATGAATATTTGAACATGGATGTGCACACACACACACACACACACACACACACACACACACACACACACACACACACACACACACACACACACACACACACACACGCACACGCACACGCACACGCACACGCACGTATACAGGCACGCAAACATGCATGCACACAGACGCAAGCACACACACACAAGCCATCTGTCATGTTTATCAATGCACATTTTCTGCATCACACTCAATTGGCACTGTATTTCTCTGGGCTCCCTTAGAGGAGGGTTTCATTAAAGACATGCTCTGGAACTTTGGCGACTAGTCAGTATTTTGTAAACCTGCCACGTTGGGCTGGATGTGTCAATGTGTAGTTCACACATGCATAATCTATGAGCAGAATTCATGTCTTACCTCAAATAGCCATGAAATCCCTAGTTTGAAAGTGACTGGTTTCTGGATGCTTCCGGCTCCATTTTACCTATATTTTCCCCCACATGGGCCAGCCCCCTAGCAATTTGAGTTTTAGCTAATGAGCTTCAGCTCCTTGTCATTTGAGTGACATCTAGCAAGATGCCCACACAGCAGAGCGAGAGAGAGCAATGACGTGGTGTCCATATCTGCACATATGTGACACATTTCTGGGACCATTTTTGGCTCATGACCGCTACTTTCAGAACTACTAGCGAAAAGGTATTTAAGTACCGGAGAATCTTTAAAATGGAGGGTAAAGATGCAGCTAGGTTATTTGATATGGCTTTACACACAAGAATGGAGAAGTCCTATTGCCTTACATACGTACATGTAGTATAAACAGACGAACAACAGCTATAGTATTATAGCAAGATGTATTACCTTTGCATCTCTCCTGCCACAGTCTCATCTCTCCTGCCACAGTCTCATCTCTCCTGCCACAGTCTCATCTCTCCTGCCACAATTTTATCTCTCCTGATAGTCACTTTCAAACCAGGGATTGTATGGCTAATTGAGGTAAGACATCAATGCAATCCTCTTAAGGATTAGCCTCTTTTTTCCCATTTTCACCTAAAATGACATACCCAAATCTAACTGCCTGTAGCTCAGGCCCTGAAGCAAGGATATGCATACTCTTGGTACCATGTGAAAGGAAATACTTTGATGTTTACGGAAATATGAAAGGAATGTAGTAGAATATAACACAATAGATCTGGTAAAAGATAATACAAAGAAAAAAACAACCGTTATTTTGTATTTTTTTGTACCATCTTTGAAATGCAAGAGAATGGCCATAATGTATTATTCCAGCCATGGTGCAATTTAGATTTTGACCACTAGATGGAATCAGTGTATGTGCAAACTTTTAGACTGATCCAATTAACCATTGCATTTCTGTTCAAAATTCTGTATCAAGACTGCCCAAATGTCCCTAATTTGTTAATTAATAACTTTTCATGTTCAAAATTGTACACTTCATGTTCAAAATTGTGCATGTTATTATTTTACTGTAATAGCTACTGCCTACGTTTGCTCAACCGTCCCATGGAAGGGACACAAATTCGAAGAAGTTAATTCTGCTCATAGATTATGCATCTATAAACTACACATTGACAAATCCAACCCAACGCGACAGTTTTAAAAAGACTTACTAGTCGCCAAAGTTCCAGAGCATGTCTTTAATGAAACAGTCCTCTATGGGAGCCCAGAGATAAACAGTGCCAGTTGAGTGTGATGCAGAAAATGTGCATTGATGGGGCGGAAGGTAGTCTAGCAGTTAAGAGCGCTGGGCCAGTAACTGAAAGATCGCTGTAGTTTGAATCCCCTAGGTGAAAAAGATGTTTGTGTCCCCTTGAGCAAAGGACTTAACCCTAATTGCCCATGTAAACCACTCTGGATAAGAGCGTCTGCTAAATGACTAAAATGTAAGTAGACCGGTGTGGTTTGAGAGGGGGTGGGGTAGCGTGTGACTGAGTGAGACTGGCAAGATAGGGAGGGGAAAAAATAGGCACTCTGGGAATCTGAATGCTTGAAAGTTACCACACTCCCCGACTCTCCTCAACTCCCCCTACACACTTCTGGACTTAATGAACTTAAGAGAGAAACACTTACTCTAATGAACCTGCTGGATCTTAAATTGCGGCCAGAGAGCAAAAGGGACGTGTGTGGGAGGAGAGGCGTTGGGTATAAGTATATAAAGTGACGTGGGCGAGATGAGGGGGCTGTAGCCGTTTCTATTTCTATCCCAGTAATCTACAATACACTCTTAGAAAAAAAAGGGTAATTCGAATGTCCCCATAGGAGAACCCTTTGAAAAACACTTTTGGGTTCCATATAGAACTCTTTCCACAGAGGGTTCTACGTGGATCCCAAAAGGGTTCTACCTGGAACCAAAAAGGGTTCGCCTATGGAGACAGTCAAAGAGGCACCATCAACATGAACAGCGTGTGTGAATATGTGTACTTGTGCGTGAGTGCGTGCGCGCAGGCGTGCATCCCTGTGTGCCTGCCTGTATGCGGCCTACCTGCCTGCATGCATGGTTGCGTGTGCATGCAAGAAAGGGAGACAGAGAGGAGAGGAGGGAGCTAATAGAGCTGATCTATTACACTGCTTCTATCTCAATCCATCTCAATATCTTCACCACAAGAAGAAAGATTCAATTGTTTCTTCTCTGTGAACTTTAAACCACACAGAGACTATACTTTAAGAGAACTACAGCTCCCCGCCTTTCTGAACACAAACACACTGCACTCCAGACACTTCCCCGTAAGCTTTTCGCAGTTAGCATTGTGTCTGTGCGTGTGTCTGTGTGTTTTTCTGTATGTGTGTGTGTGCGCGTGTGTGTGACTGAGGCGCTTGACAACTCTTTCATTAGTGACCTCCACAATGGAGGTAAAACAACCATACTAAGCTAACATATGGAATTGTTTTAAGATGGTCATACCATGGATCATTTGATTCTTCATTTTAGAGTATAAAAATATAAATATATAATTTTAATTTAAAAATAGATTTTTTTCTAACTAAACTAAACTGCATTTTATCTCTGGGACCCTCACAAATCAGAGCAAGATTACTGAATGTAAGTACATATTTACCTTCAGATGTCAATGTATCGAACCAGTTGCCCGTGATAAAAGTGTTTTGTTGTTGTGCACTGTCCTCAAACAATAGCATGGTATTTGTTTCCTGTAATATCTACTGTAAATTGGACAGTGCGGTTAGATTAACAACAATTTAAGCTTTCTGCCCATATAAGACATCTCTATGTCTCAGAAAGTTGGCTGTTGTAGACAATGTTTTCCAGTCACATTATCGCACATTGAGCAACAACCGTCCCGGTTTAGGGACACCGATCCCGTATAGGTTTACTCATTTCTATGAAGTGTTTTCGACTAAACTGAGCACCTTAGCGTCTAGTCTGGATATAAGAGTCAGCTGTCTATAAGCTCAGCTCTCCAGGTTCCTGTTCAAACACTTATAGTGTGTATGTGTGTGTGTGTGTGTGTGTGTGTTCCTGTTCAAACCTGTTTCTGGGTAGGACACACACATGTATACCTACACAGCACGTCTCTATATGAATAATGAATGGTGCTGGTGTTTGATGCTCCAGCTGTTGAAACAGCTTTATGTTACATGTGCACGTTAAACAGCAACAATACTTTTCCAAATTCTCCAAACATCCTTCTTCCCCAAACCTGTAGTGTTAGTTCCATAGCATATCCTCTTCCACACATTATCTTCAATCTATAATCCATAAACTATCCCCACACACCCTATTGTACAAACTGTCAACCCCAAAACCCTTACTAATCCATAATACCATCTGTCTAAATATGCACACTACCGTTCAAAAGTTTGAGGTCACTTAGAAATGTCCCGTCAGCCCGTCAGCAACCCGTCAGGATGCTCTTGATGGTGCAGCTGTAAGTTCTTTTGAGGATCTGAGGACCCATGCCAAATCTTTTCAGTCTCCTGCGGGGGAATAGGTTTTGTTGTGACTTCTTCACGACTGTCTTGGTGTGCTTGGATCATGTTAGTTTGTTGGTGATGTGGACGCCAAGGAACTTGAATCTCTCAACCTGCTCCACTACAGCCCCATCGATGAGAATGGGCGTGCTCGGTCCTCCTTTTCCTGTAGTCCACAATCATCACGGAGTTCCAATCTTCATATTGTCAAGCATGGTGGGTATGCTTGTCATCGGCAAAGACTAGGGTGTTTTTTATGATAAAAATACATTGAATAGAGCTAAGCACAGGCAAAATCCTAGAGGAAAATCTGGTTCAGTCTGCTTTCCAACAGACACTGGGAGACAAATTCACCTTTCAGCAGTATAATAACCTAAAACACAGGCCAGGGGAGGAGAGCGTTCTAAGCTAACATTTGCAATTGTTTTATGCTGGTCATACCAAGGATCATTTAGCTATATTATTTTTAATTTTTAGACCCCTTACGATGACATTACTGCTATTAGCCAATAGAAACACATTGAATAACAGATTCACAACATGGAACAACAGATAGTCTTGCTGGTGGTTGGTGGTTGAAGATATCCCTCTAGTGGTGTGGGGGCTGTGCTTTGGCAAAGTGGGTGGGGTTATATCCTTCCTGTTTGGCCCTGTCCGGGGGTGTCCTCGGAGTGGGCCACAGTGTCTCCTGACCCCTCCTGTCTCAGCCTCCAGTATTTATGCTGCAGTAGTTTATGTGTCGGGGGGCTAGGGTCAGTTTGTTATATCTGGAGTACTTCTCCTGTCCTATTCGGTGTCCTGTGTGAATCTAAGTGTGCGTTCTCTAATTCTCTCCTTCTCTCTTTCTCTCTCTCGGAGGACCTGAGCCCTAGGACCATGCCCCAGGACTACCTGACATGATGACTCCTTGCTGTCCCCAGTCCACCTGGCTGTGCTGCTGCTCCAGTTTCAACTGTTCTGCCTTATTATTATTCGACCATGCTGATCATTTATGAACATTTGAACATCTTGGCCATGTTCTGTTATAATCTCCACCCGGCACAGCCAGAAGAGGACTGGCCATCCCACATATGCTCTCTCTAATTCTCTCTTTCTTTCTCTCTCTCGGAGGACCTGAGCCCTAGGACCATGCCCCAGGAATACCTGACATGATGACTCCTTGCTGTCCCCAGTCCACCTGACTGTGCTGCTGCTCCAGTTTCAACTATTCTGCCTTATTATTATTCGACCATGCTGGTCATTTATGAACATTTGAACATCTTGACCATGTTTTGTTATAATCTCCACCCGGCACAGCCAGAAGAGGACTGGCCACCCCACATAGCCTGGTTCCTCTCTAGGTTTCTTCCTAGGTTTTGGCCTTTCTAGGGAGTTTTTCCTAGCCACCGTGCTTCTTCACCTGCATTGCTTGCTGTTTGGGGTTTTAGGCTGGGTTTCTGTACAGCACTTTGAGATATCAGCTGATGTACGAAGGGCTATATAAAATAAATTTGATTGATTGATAGTCCCAACATAATCAAAATGAAGTTTGTTCTGAAGTGTCTGTCCTATATCTGAGAGATATAAGAAAGGTCAGGAATTTTTATATTTATATTGATCTCCTGGTTTTAGGCACTAAACTATCTCCATATATGTACTTCCATTCACTTTTTAAACTGGTACGGGGACCTTCAGACGAGTCTTGTGAGGCTTGTGGGCTTCATAGGGATGTCTTGCAATGATCAACAACCAACTTGACAGAGCTTGAATATATATTTTTTAAGAATAATGTGTAAATATTGTATAATCCAGGTGTGCAAAGCTCTTAGAGACTTACCCAGAAAGACTCACAGCTGTAATCGCTGCCAAATGTGATTCTGAATGTATACTTGAATCTAATTAGTATTACTACAAATATATATATATATATATATATATTTTAACACATTTTAGAATTTTTGGGGGGGGGAGTATTTGTAGCTCAGAAACTATTAAATAAATTTTTCCCACTTTGTAACACAACATAATGTGGAAAAAGTCAAGGGAGTTGAATATTTTCTGAAAGCACCGTATTTGAAACCAGGCCTGCTTCATTGACACGACCTACATGACACGGACAAAAGACAACCGTCAAAACAGGCTCTATAGAGGCTTAAGTACTGGCCATTTACAAATTAGCTAATCATACATTTTAGTGGCATGAAGCTTTAAGAAGCTGTTAAAACGATCAACAAGGAATCCATTAGGATAATTCACCAGGATGACTCCATGTGCTTTAATACAATGAATAAGGTAATGCTGGCATCAGTTGGATTGTTTATCATAATTGGTCTAATGACAAGCATACATATATATATTATAATTTATCATTGCCCTTTTTTTTTTACCAAGGAATGTTTATTGGGATTAAGGGGAGGGTATATTTAAAAGTTTACCAGAAAACTACAGGAAACTTGAGGATTTTATGGAATTTACATAAAATGTAACACACACACATATACAGTGCCTTGCGAAAGTATTTGGCCCCCTTGAACTTTGCGACCTTTTGCCACATTTCAGGCTTCAAACATAAAGATATAAAACTGTATTTTTTTGTGAAGAATCAACAACAAGTGGGACACAATCATGAAGTGGAACGACATTTATTGGATATTTCAAACTTTTTTAACAAATCAAAAACTGAAAAATTGGGCGTGCAAAATTATTCAGCCCCTTTACTTTCAGTGCAGCAAAATCTCTCCAGAAGTTCAGTGAGGATCTCTGAATGATCCAATGTTGACCTAAATGACTAATGATGATAAATACAATCCACCTGTGTGTAATCAAGTCTCCGTATAAATGCACCTGCACTGTGATAGTCTCAGAGGTCCGTTAAAAGCGCAGAGAGCATCATGAAGAACAAGGAACACACCAGGCAGGTCCGAGATACTGTTGTGAAGAAGTTTAAAGCCGGATTTGGATACAAAAAGATTTACCAAGCTTTAAACATCCCAAGGAGCACTGTGCAAGCGATAATATTGAAATAGAAGGAGTATCAGACCACTGCAAATCTACCAAGACCTGGCCGTCCCTCTAAACTTTCAGCTCATACAAGGAGAAGACTGATCAGAGATGCAGCCAAGAGGCCCATGATCACTCTGGATGAACTGCAGAGATCTACAGCTGAGGTGGGAGACTCTGTCCATAGGACAACAATCAGTCGTATATTGCACAAATCTGGCCTTTATGGAAGAGTGGCAAGAAGAAAGCCATTTCTTAAAGATATCCATAAAAAGTGTCGTTTAAAGTTTGCCACAAGCCACCTGGGAGACACACCAAACATGTGGAAGAAGGTGCTCTGGTCAGATGAAACCAAAATTGAACTTTTTGGCAACAATGCAAAATGTTATGTTTGGCGTAAAAGCAACACAGCTGAACACACCATCCCCACTGTCAAACATGGTGGTGGCAGCATCATGGTTTGGGCCTGCTTTTCTTCAGCAGGGACAGGGAAGATGGTTAAAATTGATGGGAAGATGGATGGAGCCAAATACAGGACCATTCTGGAAGAACCTGATGGAGTCTGCAAAAGACCTGAGACTGGGACGGAGATTTGTCTTCCAACAAGACAATGATCCAAAACATAAAGCAAAATCTACAATGGAATGGTTCAAAAATAAACATATCCAGGTGTTAGAATGGCCAAGTCAAAGTCCAGACCTGAATCCATTCGATAATCTGTGGAAAGAACTGAAAACTGCTGTTCACAAATGCTCTCCATCCAACCTCACTGAGCTCGAGCTGTTTTGCAAGGAAGAATGGGAAAAATGTCAGTTTCTCGATGTGCAAAACTGATAGAGACATACCCCAAGCGACTTACAGCTGTAATCGCAGCAAAAGGTGGCGCTACAAAGTATTAACTTAAGGGGGCTGAATAATTTTGCCTGCCCAATTTTTCAGTTTTTGATTTGTTAAAAAAGTTTGAAATATCCAATAAATGTCGTTCCACTTCATGATTGTGTCCCACTTGTTGTTGATTCTTCACAAAAAAATACAGTTTTATATCTTTATGTTTGAAGCCTGAAATGTGGCAAAAGGTCGCAAAGTTCAAGGGGGCCGAATACTTTCGCAAGACACTATATATATCTCTATATATATATATATATATATATATATATATATATATATATATATAGCAAAACATCTTGGAAGATGGTGAATAGCAAAGTTTCTGATCGACTATCCCATCATTCATATTTGAAAATAGATTTGCAGCCTACTGCCTGCCGTGCATTTAACTAGCTATATGCTTTAGTAGCTAGGACTAGAAGTTGTAACTGAACAGTAACATTAGCTACTTGGTTACTTGCTGTTGAGCGACAACTTCATATTTAACATTAGCCTAGTTAGTTAGCGAGTTTCATTGCACATAGGATTGTAATCGTTACTCCAAAAGTTGCAAATCGATCTGTTTTGCAATGAAAACTAGAATTTCTATTGGACAGATTCAGGTAGGTCGCTCCCTGTTTGCTGAACCTGTCCAATAGGAATGCTAGTTTTTCGTTACAAAACGGAACACACTGCAACTGTTAGGAGTATACACCCCTATTAGGTTGAAATTAATGGTAAGATGCACTCATTACTGTTTCACCTTGGCACCCAAATTTGATAGAGTATGAGTCAGTCCAGCTACAGAAAGTTCGCACAACAATAGCTTGGTTGATGTTTGGTTAATGTTGTACTTCATCTTGTGTATTTTCAGGATCTATGTGAAAGAGTGTGAGCTGGAGGGGGGTTAAAAAGAAGTGGGCTCCTCTCCCTCCCACAAAGGTCCAGATGTTGAGGCGGGAGAATGTATTTTATGTATAGCTATTAATTTATTAATTTTCTACTGTTTTTGGTGAATTCCTGTTTTTAACCAAAAGTAGATTTCTGTTTTCTCAATGAAAAGTGTTTCTTGTTTGTAATAAACTGTTGGTGTGTTTTACTTTCAATATAAAAATGCACTCGCACATCTGAGCTATCTTGTTGCAGGTGCATGGAAACAATTAGATAGATACGTTAAAAGAAACCTGTACACTGCTCTTGCTAGTATCACTTTTTTATTGAAGCTTACTTGTCGGCCTCTTGGCCTTCATCAGAGCTTTTTTGCTCTACTAAACTAAATAAACCATCTGTGGTATAATAATTGATGTTTTCTATAGCGCTTTTCATAATGTCAAGCGTATCAAAAGTATAAAATACGAATAAGCAATACATGATCACAAGTAGCCTAGCTATAGATGGCTAGGTCAACCACTAGAGGCCAAGTCTGAGTGCATGGATCCTCCAAAGATAGAGAGGGACAGTTCATGGCTTGATCAGAGTAAGGTGGTCAGGGAGATGGTTAATGAAGATGGGATTTGGTAACGATCTTGTAGAGGGCTACTCTGGGAACCAGCCTGATTGATGTAGCCACTGGACTTCTCCTTCACAATTTTCAGTTGTGGCCAAAAGTTTTGAGAATGATACAAATATTAAAGTATGTTGCTTCACTGTCTTTAGATATTTTTTGTCAGATGTTGCTATGGAATACGGAAGTATAATTACAAGCGTTTCATAAGTGTCAACGGCTTTTATTGACAATGACATGAAGTTGATGCAAAGAGTCAATATTTGCGGTGTTGACCCTTCTTTTTCAAGACCTCTGCAATCCGCCCTGGCATGCTGTCAATTAACTTCTGGGCCACACTGATGGCAGCCCATTCTTGCGTAATCAATGCTTAGAGTTTGTCAGAATTTGTGGGGTTTTGTTTGTCCACCCGCCTCTTGAGGATTGACCACAAGTTCTCAATGGGATTAAGGTCTGGGGAGTTTCCTGGGCCACTTAGTTATCACTTTTGCCTTATGGCAAGGTGCTCCATCATGCTGGAAAAGGCATTGTTCGTCACCAAATTGTTCCTGGATGGTTGGGAGAAGTTGCTCTCGGAGGATGTGTTGGTACCATTCTTTATTCATGGCAGTGTTCTTAGGCAAAATTGTGAGTGAGCCTACTCCCTTGGCTGAGAAGCAATCCCACACATGAATGGTCTCAGGATGCTTTACTGTTTACACAGGACTGATGGTAGTGCTCACCTTGTCTTCTCCAGACAAGCTTTTTTCCGGATGCCCCAAACAATTCGAAATGGGATTCATCAGAAAAAATGACTTTACCCCAGTCCTCAGCAGTCCAATCCCTGTACCTTTTGCAGAATATCAGTCTGTCCCTGATGTTTTTCCTGGAGAGAAGTGGCTTCTTTGCTGCCCTTCTTGACACCAGGCCATCCTCAAATTCTGCCCCGATCCCACAGCTGAATCAACTTTAGGAGACAGTCCTGGCACTTGCTGGACTTTCTTGGGCACGCTGAAGCCTACTTCACAACAATTGAACTGCTCTCCTTGAAGTTCTTGATGATCCGATAAATGGTTGATTTAGGTGCAATCATCAGCAATATCCTTGCCTGTGAAGCCCTTTTTGAGCAAAGCAATGATGACGGCACGTGTTTCCTTGCAGGTAACCATGGTTGACAGAGGAAGAACAATGATTCCAAGCACCACCCTCCTTTTGAAGCTTCCAGTCTGTTACTCAAACTCAGTCAGTGTAACAGTATAACTTTAGACCGTCCCCTCGCCCATACCCGGGCGTGAACCAGGGACCCTCTGCACACATCAACAATTGACACCCACGAAGCATCGTTACCCCTCGCTCCACAAAAGCCGTGGCCCTTGAAGTAGTAGTTCCCCTTGCTCTGCAAGGTCTCAGAGCAAGTGACGTCACCGATTGCAACACTATTTAGCGCGCACCACCGCTAACTAAGCTAGCGTTTCACATCCGTTACACTCACCCCCCTTTTGACCTCCTCCTTTTCCACAGCAACCAGTGATCCGGGTCAACAGCATCAATGTAACAGTATAACTTTATACCGTCCCCTCGCCCATACCCGGGCGCAAACCAGGGACCCTCTGCACACATCAACAACTGACACCCACGAAGCATCGTTACCCATCGCTCCACAAGAGCCGCGGCCCTTGCAAAGCAAGGGGAACTACTACTTCAAGGTCTCAGAGCAAGTGACGTCACCGATTGAAACACTATTTAGCATGCACCACCGCTAACTAAGCTAGCGTTTCACATCCGTTACATCAGCATGCCAGAGTGATCTCCAGCCTTTTCCTCATCAACACTCACACCTGTGTTAACGAGAGAATCACTGACATGTCAGCTGGTCCTTTTGTGGCAGTGCTGAAATGCAGTGGAAATGTTTTTTGGGGGATTCAGTTCATTTGCATGACAAAGAGGGACTTTACAATAAATTGCAATTCATCTCATCACTCTTCATAACATTCTGGAGTACATGCAAATTGCCATCATACAAACTGAGGCAGCAGACTTTGTGAAAATTAATATTCGTGTTATTCTCAAAACTTTTGGCCACGACTGTATGGCACCCACTTCGGTGATGCCTCAGCAGCTCTAGACGCTAGAAAGCTTGCCACACAGGTAACAAAGATTTTTCCCAGTCTGAGCTTGTTTTGTTTCTGAATTCCCAGTTGTCTTGAACACACCAAAAGTAAGACGTTTTGGCTGTGGCATAATGCATATTTTTTTACTAAACAGTATCTGCTAAATAGTACACAGTGTGCAGTTTAAGTAGCAAGCAGGCCAGATTTCGTCCTATATAAACGCCAAGTAAATGGCAGCAATAAGAGACAACACCAGAGTGGCGAAATCTGGATCCTGAGATTCCCTATGCAAAAATACTTCAGTGATTTGTTGTTGAAACTGCATCCACATATTCTCTGATGGGGTGACTGAGTATTATGGCCTAAATCGGAGGACAGGATGACAGTTTGATGACAAGGGATCTGCCATAGACTTGCATCTGTAGTTCTATTCCACTACTATGTGAACAGAGCAGTGGAAGCTGCTGAGGGTAGGATGGCTCAGAATAATAGCTGGAATCGAGTAAATGGAATCGTATAAAACATGTGGTTTTCATGTGTTTGATACCATTCCATTCCCTCCGTTCCAACCATTACACTGTATTCCAGACATTATTATGAGCCGTCTTCCTCTCAGAAACCTCAACAGGCGCAGAGCCACAGGTGGCTCAGCTAACGGTCTGCCATGTTGGCACCAAACATTCATTATCCATGATAATGGAATTACGCTGAGACTCCGATGTTTCAGTTAATATATACCAAACAAAAACCATAGATTTCTAAGTTAAACAAACCATAGAAGTCTATCCACAAAGACTAGTTTTATCAATTTCCACAGAAAATGGTACAAAAACCAATTTACAGGACAACTGTGTCGATACAAGCATTGAAATCAGTGGTTTTTGTTAGACCCACGTCATCCAAAAAGTTGACTCACATTTGCCAAAAAGCACCTGGAAGCACCTGGATGATCATCAAGGATCTTGGAAGAATGTTCTATGGACAGATGAGTTAAAAGTATAACGTTTTGGACGACATGGGTCCCATTATGCCTGGCAGAAACCAAACACTACATTCCACAGTAAGAACCTGATACCAACGGTCAAGCATGGTGGTGGCAGTGTGATGGTTTGGGGATGCTTTGCTGCCGCAGGACCTGGACAACTTGCCTTAATAGAAGAAACCATGAATTCTGCTCTGTATCAGAGAATTCTACAGGAGAAATGTCAGGACATCCGTCTGTGAGCTGAAGCGCAGCTGGGTCATGCAGCAAGACAATAATCCAAAACACACAATCAAGTCTACATGCATGAAAACACAAATGTCACTGAGTTATAGACTTTCGGCATTGAAGAGTGGGCCAACATTTCTCCACAGCCATGTGAGAGACTGACCAACAACTACAGAAAGTGTTTGGTTGGAGTCATTGCAGCTAAAGGTGGAAGGGGGCAATTACTTTTTCACACAGGGGGTATTGGGTGTTACTTTATTTATTTCATAAATAAAGTTATGCAAGTATGTCATTGTTGTGTTATTTGTTCACTCAGGTTCCCTTTATCTAATATTAGGTTTCGGTTGAAAATCTGATAATTCAATATTAGAAATATGCAAAAGTAGAGAAAATTAGAAAGGGGGCAAATACTTTTTCACAGCACTGTAGATTTATATTCTGGACCCTGGGCCGGAAGCTGAATTCTTGCAATTCTATCCATTTTGCTCTCGGGTTTTGTACTGTGTATTTAAATACTGCATTCTCGACATAGCTCATTCTATTATTTCTACCACTGTGCATTGCGTTTTAGTTACATTGCTTATACATACCACATGTTCATTTCAATACTGGATTCTTGACATATCTCACTCTGCCATATCTACCGCTGTACATGTCATTCTGAGTATATCTTGTGTAAAATTATCCGGCTTACATATAGAGACTGCATTTTACTGTTACAGTGCTATTTGAGTTAATTGGATTTTTTTCTGGCATTTTTATATTTCTTGTTTTATCATACTTTTTTTCGTGGTTGTTGATTTATTTGTGTACTTGTTGACATTTTACTGCTTTGTTAGGAGCTAGCATTTCCCTGCACCTGCTAAAACTGCCACAACATCTAAACTGTGTGCCACCAACAAACTTTTATTTGATTTGCCCTACTTTTATTTTCCTGCATCGGTAAAATCCGGATTGTGCTTCTACTGCCATTCATTCCCACTAAACAGTCCTATTGATTTTGAATGCTGTATTTTCTAAGGCCAAAAGTTCACATCCAGAGTGTATTCCAGCTGGCCAGCTGTATGCACAGTAGGGTCTCCACTAGTGGGCGCATAACATGAATATGCATACAAAGGTCACTGTTTATCTGACCTCCCAGCTCTAGCCTACTGTGTAAGAAATACATCTGCTAGTCAAAAACGGCTCATGGATTCAACCAGGTTGATGTTCTGCTCAGGCCCGAATGCCACTGAGATTGTGTTCACAATGGAGGGATATTATCAAGGCATGCTTTCGCATTTGAATCGCAATAAAATCAAATCGATCTGGAAAAGGTGTGCACACCTCGCCAAACATATTCATTGTTTGGTGAGTTGCCTCTCCCTACCCCAAAAAAGATCTCATGTTCTCACTTCAGTATTCAATGTTTGTCCAGGCAGGGATAAACGTCTATGTGTGAAGTGAAGGTAGGCCTGCTATGTCGCAACTGTGCCAGTTGAAACCGAAAGTGAAACTCGAAACTCAGCGGTTAAATTTAGGCATTCATTCCTAGGGATTAAGGTGAGAGTTACGGTTTGGGGTAAGGTTGAAACAGAAATCATTTCAAATAAAACCGTGTCTAGCACTGGGATTGAATTCACGATCCTCGGAGCCGCAGTTTAAGCTTTTCCTGTATCCCTATCCACAACACCCTCCTAGCAAGCCGCAAGCCTACGAGATGATGAAAAGGTGCTCATGTTGCCCCTAGTGGACAGTAGGAAACCTATTGAAATTGCATGCATGCACAAGGGGACCTGGGCAAACATCTAATACTGCAGTGGATCTGGTATGACCTGGCTGCCCTACCTCCCCTTCTCCCTCTCCCTGCTTCTCCCTCTCCTCCCTGCCTCTGCTCGCCTCTCTAGCTCTGCACTGTCTGAATCACAAACCATCTGTGCTTCTCAATTAGATCCCAATCGATGGCCTCAGCCACGGCCACACTAGTATCACCCAGACAGAAATTTACAGGATATGATCTGTATGTGAGTTATGAGATCAGCTCGCTCTCACCCCTAAATACACAGAAAAAGAAACCACACAAAGTTGATTGATTGTCGCCCGGGGGAGACACACCACAGTTCTGAAATCAGAATGTAGAAGGCACACAGCAGCATCTAGATGCAGAAATAAGAATTCTTTGATATTCCGCCCCTAGTCCTCAATCACTCCTGAGATTAATGTCAGCAGGGAGAGAATGTTTAGAGGACAGAGGAGGGGGAGAGGGAGGAGAGAGTAGGGGATGAAGGGCTTTGCATGCTGCTGAGTAGATGGAGAGGGTGATACGGAGGGAAGGAAGGGAAGGAGGAGGGTAATGGTGTGGGAGAAGAGAGGAGGATGGAGGAAGGGAAGAGATAGAGAAGAAATAGGTTGGAGGAGTAAGGAAACAAGTTGTGAGGAGAGAGGGATGGATGAGGAGAAAGGAGCATAATAGAGGAGGATAAAGGCAGTAAAGGAATAAGGGGTGGCATTGCCCCTGCAGACCTCTAGCATTAGATTCGAGGTCGGTCTTCCCAGGGTGGATGAGCGTTGGTCCTCCCAGGGTGGATGAGCGTCGGTCTTCCCACGGTGGATGAGCGCCGGTCTTCCCAGGGTGGATGAGCGTTGGTCCTCCCAGGGTGGATGAGCGTTGGTCCTCCCAGGGTGGATGCGTGTTGGTCTTCCCAGGGTGGATGAGCGTTGGTCTTCCCAGCGTGGATGAGCGTCGGTCTTCCCAGGGTGGATGAGCATTGGTCTTCCCAGCGTGGATGAGCGTCGGTCTTCCCAGGGTGGATGTGGGATCGATCGCGGAGCTGGATCATTTTTCTCACAGAACCCTTAATTATTCATAAGTGTTTCTCTCTGGTGAGATCCCCTGACAGGAGCCAGCCACCACATATGCACACATACACGCACATGCAAATATACACACACGCACACACACCAGTTACCGGCCGACAGCCACAGAGGGAATCTTGGAACTGACTATCATGGAACGTGTCACGGAGACCCATGTTCCAGCACACAGAGGAGCTATGATTAATTATGTTTGCTTAGCGTTGATAATAAGCTCTTTGTACCAGGGCAGTTTGTACCTGTTCTTTCCTCCAAAGGGAATATAATAAAATGAACAGTGGAATAAAATAAAAGGTTGGAGGGAGAAAAACTAAATGTATTATTTTTTTAGATTTAATTTTTTATTTATTTTAATTTTACCCCCTTTTTTCTCCCCAATTTCGTAGTATCCAATTAGTAGTAGTCCTCCGAAACACAACCCAACCAAGCCACACTGCTTCTTAACACAGCACGCATCCAACCTGGAAGCCAGCATCACCAATGTGTCGGAGGAAACACCGTGCACCTGGCGACCCTGGTTAGCGCGCACCGGCCTGCTGTAAACATTTCTTGATAGTAATGACCACTCGCCTTCACTCCCCAGTTACACCAAGCCACTGCTTTTAATCTTTGCGGGGGTCTGAACGAGTGCACAGGCGACTAGGGGTGCGAATTGGGATTGTGCTCCTGTCATCCTAGTAGTACCGTAGCACATGCACGCAGTCTTCCCATTTCTAGTTAGTCATCAATCATCGTTGACGCTGACAGCTACTTCTCAGATAAATAACGCTGTTGCTTGTTGTTTGATTTAGCTAGTTAGTTGTCATTACTTTGAGCAAAGCTGCCACTATGCTCCGAATTACCAGTAATCAATGATTATTTTACGAGTGGTCCCAACGATCGTCTGTCACCTTATAATGGATGAAGAGATGAGAGAGCATCTTCGACGAGGAGCTAGCAAGGCATGTTAAGCTAGCTAGCTAATTAAGTACACAATCCATTAGCTAGCCTTTAAAAACCATCAGGCCTCCACTACCTGCATCTACTTTGTATTTGTTCAAGGTAGGCTTCAGCCAGTGTTGTTGGAGTGACAGTACTCTCGAAGACAAATTTGAAGACCAGCAGCTATAGCTCATGGTAGCCTAAATGTTACACTGACTATTTCACCAGCCATGGTATTTTCCCTCCCTATTTTTCATCCACAAAACATTTTAGCTAGCTAACAAGAGTGTAATTAAAAAAAAAAAATCTACATTTGGGTCTCCATGACAGTTGACCTTATTGTGGGCCCAAAGAAATAAGACTGATAAAGCACTGAAACGTGTGTTTTTCCCCTCAGGGTAAGATGGTGAAGAGAATATGCTAGCTCATGGATCTAGTGGTCAGCGCTGGATCCAATATAGTCGTCACCATGGAGCACTCGGCCAAGGCAAGAATGAAGACCTACTGTAGTAGTTTGTGTTTGTGTGTGTTAGAGATCTCTTTGTGTTTGTTTGTCAGAGAGAGAGAGTCAAATTCATTAATATCAATATTAATTAAATCCTTCTTGCCAAATGCAATCCGGGCCATCAACAATACCAGGTCACAGTCAACACACGACCTTACCCAATCACTTTATTTTGTTTTGCACACTAGTACTGTACTCTTTTATTTGCCTCTACAGTTATATTTAGGTTTCGTGTGATTGTCTTCTAGTTTTGTGAGTGTTTACATTGTTTTTACTTTGCCTGTATGAAAAACTAATTGTTCCTCCTGGCCATAGAGACGTAGGCAAATCATTCCACTAACCATTCCTGCAAGCTGAAATTTCATGCCATCCAGTGTTGTCACATCAAACAGATATTTTTTTTTAATGTTTTTCTTTTTAAGGAAGTGTTATTGACGGTTCATAATTGCATTGAAATGTACATTATTTTGGCTACAATTCAAATATATGTATCTATTATTGTACAGTATGATAATTTGTTCTAGTAATGATTATTTAATGCAAACAATACCAGCAGATGCTGTTTTAAAATAATATAGTGACAACCTCTTGAAACAGTCAAGCTGAGAGTTGGTGTTTTTCTGATGCCTCTCAATGGAACTTTCGAATGCTGTTTTCTCCTTTTTTATATTTTTAGCCAAACTCAACTTTAAAATCTCAAAACTCGGGTTCTGATGAAGATATCTCAGTGATTTGGGACAGCATCAGAACTATGAAAATGTTTAATGTCTCCTTGCCAGGAGTGGGTGTAATTACTCTGAAGTATTTGACCTGAGATAAGGTTATTGGGGTCCATGCATGTTCCCGGGTGGTCTTCTTGAACAAGCCTTTGATGTATGACAAGTTCTATGTAAAGCTAGCAGTTGGATATTAAATATGAATCATCTAAGAGCGAAGTTATTCGGCAAATCTTTATATCCCCGCCTTACATACACGGTGACATTCGTAGTCTGTGAACATACTACAGGAAGGTTCTCATTAATAAGAAACCCAAAATGCAGCCCACACACAAGGCCGTTCCTTTTGAGTGGTCAAGGGAAGCAGCTTTCAAATACTTGAGACAGACCCTCTCTGAGCCACCGTACAGTAATTATTTTACGAGCTCTTCCTCATTCACTGTTTTGCATTCAAGCTGGCAATTGGTGCTGTTCTCAGTCAAGTGCAGAATGGCAGAGAAACAGTGATCACCTATGCTAGTCACATGTTCAACCCGTCTGAGTCAAACTGGTCCACATATGACAAGGAACTCATCCAATATTTCAGACATTATTTGGGCTGCAATCCGTTCAAGGTCATAACTGATCACAAACCACTCGTGGCATTCAGGAAGATCCCACTGGACAATGACCCCACAGGGTGGAGAGCACGATGGGCACTGGAACCCGATGTTTACAACTACATGGTCGAACACAGGGAAGAAAGGAAATATATCAATGCTGACTCGTTGATCCGTTGCCCAGCTCGAGCAACGGAAGATGACCCCTCTACGCGGCTAACACTCCGCCTCTGCTACAAAAGCATCGACCAAATCAGACACAGGAGAAGCCCAGTCAGGTTCTGCAGCTGTGCAATATTCTCCTGTCAAGCTTGACCAAACGTCACCACACTTACCTGATTCAGTTACTGGAGAGCAACCATCCCCACCTGAGGATGACGTACCGCACTTAGATAGCCTCCAAGCTGCCCAACACGCTGACCCAATACTACAGGAAGTGTTCCACTGGCTCGAACGGGATCAGATGAGGCCAGTGGGGAGACCACCTCAAAACTCCCCTGCAGCACTTTGGAAATGATGGTCTGAATACCCAAAGCTTTCATCCACAACAGTCTCTTGTGAAAGGAAGTCCTTCTTTCTCCAGGTGATACGCTGGCATACCAGGTTATCATTCCAGGTACACTGATCCTTGAAACCCTAGCCCACCTACATGGACACCCTCTGTGAGGGTATATGGGCCCAGTGACAACACCTGAGCGGGCTAGGAAGCTCTGTTACTGGCTATTCATGAACAAAGATATTGGCCACTTTTGTAAGGGTTGCCTCTCATGTCAATCTAGCCACTCACCAACGCTTAACTCGAAAGCTCCCCTCCAGCAGAAAAAATGGCTTTACGCCCATTTCAGAAAGTGACTACAGATTTTGCATAGTTGAACGCCACTACTGGTGGAAAAATATACATTTTGGTCATAATGGACTATTTCACAAAATATGACAATCTCTATGCTACCCTAAACCAAACAGCACTGAATGTAGCTAAATATCCACAAGGGAACTGTTTTCAAACCATTTTAAGTTGGTGATCTGGTTTTCATGACAGATCCAGGCAAGCTGCACTGTAAACTAGCACCACGTTGTTAGGGCCCCTGCAAAATCCTACATCAGTTCGACACAGATGGACAGCCTGGTGTCACATACAAGGTACTGGACTTGAAAACTGGACTTGAAATCATCTCAAACTACCCCAAAAGTTATTCATCATTCTATGATGACGTCGCAAAGAATCCCCCACCCAATAGGCAGCCACAAGTGTCAGCAGGGTTTTGTACCTTCAGCCAAGTCCCATACCCCCCACTCACTGCCCTCTCAGGGGCATTTTGATTCAGTCACCCACTATCTCATGAAAATGGTTTGAGACAGGCAGCCCCACTGTCAGCTACTCCTGTGAGAGCACTCCGACAGGGTCCCCCCAGGGTATATACAGAAGCCACAGTAGCTGATGGACTATGATTTCTAGATAGATTTTTGAAAAAAAGGAGAGAAAAATTTAAAGAAAAGAAAATGAGTGACAAAAAAAAAAAACTTCTCCCTGTCTGGTAAAAAATATATTGGACTATCTTGGACTATCACAGGAGTAGCTGACCGGGAGTAGCTGACTGGGCCGTCCTGTCTCAAACCATGAGATAGTGGGTAACGGAATGACTAGAATATGCAAACACAGAACACTTTCAGATCAATCATTTAAACAGATTTACTTTCCCAAATAGTTTTTGCACAATCTCCTATCCCTTCTTATTTTTATCATTCCGATTCCGTTTACCTGAAAGTGCTCTGTGTTTACATATTGTAGTCACAGTGTAGTAAGAATGTGGATTACAGTCATGTTTTATCCCCTAACAACTAACATGTTCTTCTCATGCTTTACGGTTCTTTTACTTCTAAATTAAGTCATTTTCTTTCTGTTTTTTCTTCTTTTTTACAGGGATGTATGTAGAAAGTGATGTATTGTTAATGTATCCTCACCAGGAGTGGTTGTACTCACTCTATGGAATACATTACATGGGAAAAGGTTATAGGGGTTCATGCATGTTCCCAGGTGGTCTTTTAAATGTTTTTATTACATTCTTCTTCCATTTTACCCCCTTTTTCTCCCCAATTTTCCGATCTTGTCTCAACGCTGCAACTCCCCAACGGGCTCGGGAGAGGCGAAGGTGGAGTCATGCGTCCTCTGAAACATGTCCCCGCCTAACCGCGCACCTTAACACCCTCCAGTTTAAACCGGGAAGCCAGCCACACCAATGTGTCAGAGGAAACACCGTTCAACTGGCCTTTGATGTATGACATGTTCTATGTGAATATGAATCATCTAAGCGATTTGGCTCAACTTTATCATCTATGCATTACAATCCCAAACCCTGACCATCCTCAACTTTACATTTTGTGACCCGTTTCAGGAAACTAAGCATATGTCGCGGGTCATGAATTCACACGAGAGCCATTTGAATATAATCCTTTTTTTTTTATCATAATGCGTTTTTTTGGCAGAAATGCCTTCTGGAACATGTGAACTTTAATGTGTCTTAATAACAAACTTGTATGCCATCTGTAAATACAAACAACATTGTTAAATTGTGAGCCTAGTTGGTTTAGCCACAGAAAAAGCCAGCAACCTTCCTGCTAGCCATGATTGGCTAAGATAATGAGTGGGCTGGACATGCCAAAAGATGAGTTCAGATCGGTCTGCCATATAGCACACTTCTGTCTATTTGAGCTGGTGTAGGTAATCCTGTCTAATGCTCCTTTAAAAAAATATATTGCTTAGTAGAACTGCAGAAGTGTTGCTCTCCACTTTCTGTAGGACCGAGTTTTGACAGCTAAGGAGATGGAGAAAACACCTGTCTCTGGATTACATCTTCAAACTAAGTGCAACCATGGCATCCCTGTCAGGGAGAAGCATCCAACCATGATGTATACGGATGGGTAAGATATTCAGATATTACACGTTTCTAATTTTGACAAAGACGTTTTCATGTCAAGTTAAAGTGTACTGTTAGCTAGGTAGCTAACGCTAGCTGTCTGTCTCGCTAGCTATTGTTACGTGAATTATCTTATTATTCATATCGCAGAGCCATTTGCTTGGCTAGTTATAGCCTAATGTTAGCTAGCTAACATTGAACCTGGTTGGTTAGCTACCTGCAGATTCATGCAAGGTAGTAATATCATGAGTTGGGAGTATGGTTCATTGTTTAGCTAGCTAGCTACATGTCTTAACAAAAGACTCCACGATGCAAGTGTGAACGATGCTGAATGGGTTTAGACAAAGAAGAGCTTTCCAGTAGGTACCAAAATATTCAAAGGCCATTTCCTCAACAGTAAGGTTACAAGTTTATCAACTTTCAAAGCATAATTACTTTCCCATTGTTCCTCAGATGCAGTATATTATACACAGGTTATAGAGCAAATTACGTAATTATCACAACACAGGTTGTAATATGGCTTCTTTTTGGGCTTCCCCAGTGATTTTACCCCCTCACGGCTACTGGTTGCTGGTAACGGAGAGAGGGGTATGAGACACTGGAGCAATGATGATTAATGATCAACATGCACGTGATTAATACATTTCATACATTTATTAAAAACATTATTTCCCAATTTATTTACTAATCTCCTATAGCTTGTTATTTATTGCCAGTTAACAGCCACATCTGTACTGAAATTCATAAGCTAACAAACAAGGTGGTACTGTCCAGGCAATCAACCTGCTGCCAGTCAAGTCAATGGCAATGCAGACATGAAGATGACTAGATTCAGCAAACCTCTAACTCCATAATAATAATAATAATAATAATAATAAGATGTGAATGTGGAAAATGAAATATAATTAGTTAACTAATTTAGCCAGTTTTTAGCCAGTTTTTCCCATTGACTTTGCTTTCACTCTGGTTGGCATGCTAACCGATTATAGCATGTGCCCCACCATGGATATTTTCGTCAGTTAAACATGACAAACTGAACACAGTATCATGATCATATATTGTAGTGAGTAAACATTTGCGACTTGAATGGCCAACATTTCACTCCAAAACAGAAATTGATTTTCTCTACAACGGTCACCACGTTTTCCAAAACGTTTTAGAACGCCAGACTGATCACATTACCAATATCTGTGCTCTGAAACACACACCACTGCCTATCACAGATGCATGTACATCAGGGGAGGCTCCTCAGAGGAGGAAGGTGAGAGTCATCCTCAGTCAATTTCATTAAAAAAAATATATATATTTTTTAAAGTTATCCTTTTTAGATAAAACTATACTAAATACAATCACGTCACCAAATAATTTATTAAATGTAACTATTTTGAAATGAATATATACAGTAGCCTCAACAGCACCATGGTGCAGCAGGAAGACAGCTAGCCTCCGTCCTCCTCTGGCTACATTGACTTCAATACAAAAACCTAGGAGGCTCATGGTTCTCACCCCTTTCCATAGACTTAATTTACACAGTAATTATGACAACTCCGGAGGACAGTCCTCCAACCTATCAGAGCTCTGGCAGCATGAACTGACATGCTGTCCACCCAATCAAAGGATCGGAGAATGAATCTACAGCAGTACTGAAAGCATAAGCTACAGCTAGCACTGCAGTGCAGTGCATAAAATGTGGCGAGTAGTTGACTCAAAGAGAGAGAAAGACAATAGTTGAACAGTTGAACAAATTAATTTCTTCCAAAATGAAGTAGAAGCAAGAGAAAGATATTGTACAAAAAAGAAAGCCCTTTCAGTTTAACTTACTTAGTAGGTAAATGCAGCTAGCTAGTTTAGCCTACTCAAACACCCTGCTCAAAGAGAGGGATGCTATGTTACCTAGCTGGCTATGACTATCAAACACAACACTGGAACTCTTCCAAGTCAAGGTAAGCTTTTGGTTTGACTAATTTATTGCCACCTGAGCCCGCCGGTGTAAGTGCTAAAGTGCTTACTGACTGTACACTGTAACATTACTGCATGATTGTAGTTGGTTTACTAACAAGTTAGTTATATTATCTGTGTTGACTATGACTTTACTTTAGCTGGTATGGTGAAAAAAATGTAGGCTGTGTGTAGCGGTTATGATATGGTTTTGAAAGATATTTTTATGTGTTGTGATGTGTTGTGAATTGAAGTCCACAAGCAAAGGGAAAACGTGAGATGAGGAGAGCTCATACATGCGAGAAGGAAAAAAAGATGGCTGCTATGAAAGTGAACACGTGATCAGGGGT
Organism: Oncorhynchus mykiss; assembly: GCF_013265735.2. Lineage (NCBI taxonomy): Eukaryota > Metazoa > Chordata > Actinopteri > Salmoniformes > Salmonidae > Oncorhynchus > Oncorhynchus mykiss. The sequence continues at coordinate 38,480,520 of NC_048571.1, forward strand.
GTATTAATTCCACAGAATCTATTTAAAAATGTTTCTTAAATGGAAGCAAACAGAACAAAACGGGGACATACCTGAATTTGTCCAAAATAAACTCTTGTTTGCAACTGTTGGACTAATGATTACACCCTATATCAGCTAGATACAAGCAAGAGTGTGCAAGGTGGTATTGAATGTGTCACTGTCTGTCCATGTCACCTCAAATTTTTCACTCGACCTGTGGCACCTACATTGTAAACTTTCATTCATAGGCTAGGTTGTAGCAACCTCATGATGGGTATAGGGAAAATGTGAGTATCATGTAGTAGCCTAAACCTATCACTGTTAAATTGAACTGGGTGAATGGAATATGAATGATTGTCATCCAATATACTGTAATAGAAATAAAGCCATGCTCGTGAAAAAAAGTAAATCCTCCCTCATCTTAAACTGCACCGACCGCAACTGAGTGTACAAAACATTAAGGACACCTGCTCTTTCCATGACATAGGTCAATACAGGTGAAAGCTATGATCCCTTATTGATGTCACTTCTTAAATCGAATTCAATCAGTGTAGATGAAGGGGAGGAGACAGGTTAAAGGATCTGCCCGTTTGATTCAATATTTGCCTAAAATGACATACCCAAATCTAACTGCCTGTAGCTCAGGACCAGAAGCAAGGATATGCATATTCTTAATACCATCTGAAAGGAAACACTTTGCAGTTTGTGGAAATGTGAAATGAACGTAGGAGAATATAACATATTAGATCGGGTAAAAAAATAATACAAAGAAAAAAACTACCGTTTTTTTGCACCATCATCTTTGAAATGCAAGAGAAAGGCCATAATATATTATTCCAGCCCAGGCGTAATTTAGATTTTGGCCACTACATGGCAGCAGTGTATGTGCACAGTTTTAGACTGATCCAATGAACCATTGTATTTCTGTAAAACATTGTGTATCAAGACTGCCCAAATGTGGTTAATTGGTTTGTTAATAACTTTTCAAAGTTCATAACTGTGCACTCTCCTCAAACAATAGCATGGTATTATTTCATTGTAATAGCTACTGTAAATTGGACAGTGCAGTTAGATTAACAAGAATTTAAGCTTTCTGCCAATATCAGATACGTCTATGACCTGAGAAATGTTCTTGTTACTTACAACGTCATGCTAATTAACTCAACCGTCTCGTGGGTGGGACACCAATCTGTAGAGATCCTTAAGATTAAAGAATGATTTTCAAACCTTTGAGACAATTGAGACATGGATTGTGTATGTGCCATTCAGAGAGTGAATGGGCAACCTCAAACTAGAAAGTGCCTTTGAACGAGGTATGGTAGTAGGTGTCTGGCGCACCGGTTTGTGCCAAGAACTACAACGGTTCTGGGTTTTTCAACAGTATCTTGTGTGTATCAAGAATGGTCCACCACCCAAAGGACATCCATCCAACTTGATACAACTGTGGGAAGCATTGGAGTCAACATGGGCCAGCATTCCTTCGGAACAATTTCGACACCTTGTACAGTTCACTTTGTAGAGTACATCGACACCCAGAGTAACAGTGTCTTTACGACAGAAGGCAACTTTCATTTGTGGCTTCACACATCAGCACATTTTCTCACTAGACAGCTGTCCACCCAGTTAGCTCCAAAACTGGCTGAGTCTGACATGGAAATAGACTGACTAAAACAGATCTTGTCAGTCTTGTCTATTGCACCTCTAACACCCCCCACCCCCCCACTACATAAATATAACTTCCTGCCTGCCTGTTGTCATTCTGAGAAACCTCTCTCTCTGTCCTGGGGCGTGTTATGACATTTTGACCAGGCTGCTATTTTTCTCCTTTCTGTCACAAAAATCAATCTCTTTTCGCCTTTTTCCTTCCCCCTTTCTCCCCCGACTCTGGAGTGGAAATGTGTTGTAGGTTGGAACATGGAGCAAGGCAGAGCTTTGTGTTGGTGACCTACAGTATCTCAGAGCTTTGTGTTAGTGGAACACAGTGTTTTTGACCTGACTAGTCTCTGTGTTCCGGGCTGTTGTGGTTGGAACACAGTGGGGCTCATACTTGCGTACATTAGAAAAAGTTTCAGTTTAACCTGGACCTCCGTCTCATAATGCGCATCGGCTAATTTCAATCGTTGATGTAGTTGCAGGTGATCAAACGCTATATGTTAGGTGTCCCAATCAGATAACCTGGCAAACTTAGCCCTGTGCTAACCTGCACACCTGGCTGTGATTATATCCGGTTCAAATTCCATAACAGCCAATTAAAATGCCGTAATAGTTTTTGATCCAACACTTGTTCATGAAAGAAAGAAGTCCAAAGGCAAGTTCTGATAATCAAAGCAACTAGATCACGTGCGTATGACTGACTGGTATTATAGCTCACAGAGTAGAGCACCTAACTCCTCATAATTGTGGCAACGGTTTGAGTTTTCCCCCCTTTGAAATGTAGAATAACATGTATTGTTTTAGTGTGCCGAGAAGGAAGTGCAGCCAACCGTTTGAATGTGAAGATTAAGAATTAATTTAATAAGGCGCTACATCTTTCTTCAGCCTTACAGACAAACACACTGCCGTGGCCTAATAGTCATATTGCGTAGGCTATACTACACGGATGTGTACGCCTAAATGTAGGCCTACAACTTTTTACATTCATTTTTATAATCATTTACTTTGTCACATATGCGTGTGGACCAATAGCGGTAATTTATTCCTCAAATAAAAACCTTTGCCCTGAGGGGAGACGAAATCGGCGACATCATATCTCGACGTCTCTGGGCTTAACGCCTTAGTGGATCACACCACCAACTAGCGATAGCAGTAATGGGTAAATGACAGCCATTTGACATGACCACAAGTGTCTTCAACTTAAAAAATAAATGCTGTATGAATATAAAAGTACATGTTGTATAATCACCCTACATCTTTATTGCTGTGAAAGCACATGAATGTGTGTGAAACGAAAAAAGAGGTGAATTTGTCATGTACGTGAAAAGGTGCCTTATGAATTTAGTAACTAGTAGCCTAGTCAAGGATGAGTCATACAATATTATTGGGACACTACACTTTACAGACCTAGAATTTTGAGTTTTAAAATATCCCTCTGGAGGCCCAATCGGTTGGCATAGGTTGGTGGTTAGAAAGTCAAAGATATGTGATAGGCTGTCATTTGTTACAGGAAGTAATCACTGTCAGCTGGTGAGGTACCATAGGGTTAACGTGTGCTAGGTTATCTTATGGGACAAGCTACAATGTAGCGTTCTATCACGTGCAACTACACCAAAGATTGTAATTGGCTGATGTGCATTTTGAGATGGAGGTCCAGGTTAAACAAACTTTTTCTAATGTTCGCAAGTATGAGCCCCACAGTGTTTGTGACCTGAGGTACCTGGGTTCTGTTCTGGGCTTTAGACTGCAGCTGTTTCTATCGGAGACTGAGACTGACCTGGGGCCAGTAGAACCTGTGTATGACAAGGAGTTTAGGGTCTGACAGTTGTGGAGATGATACAAGCTTCTTCCTAGCCTGTTCTCAGATCTGTTTTCCAATTCCAATCACATCTTGGACCAGGTTAGCGTCTTCCGTACAGTCCTGCCAAATGCGGATGGATCTGAACAGCTGTGTTTGAGATTATTACCACGTCTGTCTGCTGGCTTTCTCGCTTAACATATTCTCTACCCTCTAAATATTAATATTGAATATTCATGCACTTCATAAACGTCTACAGTCAATCCATCCATCTATCCCTCCATAGTGTAAAGAAGTACAGTAAGTGTACAGCAGCCAAGGACACACACCCTTTTTGAAGGTGAGTGGGAGCTACAGTAGCTACATTATGTCTAGTCTCCAGGATTTAATACCTCATGATGTGCTGCTGTCCAATCTGCCCCAGATCAGTGACGAACCATCAGATATAGGATGTGCCCGAAATGGCACCCTATTCCCTATATAGTGCACTACTTTACAGTATAAAGTAGTGCACTGTAAAAGGAATAGGAACTCAACCATCAGATATAGATAGAGAGTGTCTGGTTTCATATGGCACCATGCATACAACTTTCTGCTAATTTAAAGTGGAGACTCAGGGATTTATATCTAAATATATTGAGTACAGTATAGTGGAAATGTTACTGTGTGATGGTACCAACCCAGAAGTATCTTTCTCTCTCACTCTCTCACCGTACCTCCATCCACTCTCTCTTTATCTCCCTCCTTTCATCTCTTAGATGTAAAGTAACTAAAATAGATGTGTTTCTCAGTTTCAGGACCCTGAGGGCTCTAAGTACTGTAGTAACAGTAATAACAGATTACAGAAGCAGCACTTCCCATTTGTCTCTGTCACACCGTACTACTAGCTTTGTTATTTCCTTTTTTTTAAAGCCAATTTTCTATTTGTTTTGTCATTTTTACAGGTACAATATCCATTTCAATGTATATATTCAGTTTGTGTAAAAAGTACCCATGTGCTACACTGAACTACATTCTCAAGAGGAGCAGTCATTCAACAAACACACAGGAAGTGCAGCATGATGTACAGTGCCTTGCGAAAGTATTCGGCCCCCTTGAACTTTGTGACCTTTTGCCACATTTCAGGCTTCAAACATAAAGATATAAAACTGTATTTTTTTGTGAAGAATCAACAACAAGTGGGACACAATCATGAAGTGGAACGACATTTATTGGATATTTAAAACTTTTTTAACAAATCAAAAACTGAAAAATTGGGCGTGCAAAATTTACTTTCAGTGCAGCAAACTCTCTCCAGAAGTTCAGTGAGGATCTCTGAATGATCCAATGTTGACCTAAATGACTAATGATGATAAATGCACCTGCACTGTGATAGTCTCAGAGGTCCGTTAAAAGCGCAGAGAGCATCATGAAGAACAAGGAACACACCAGGCAGGTCCGAGATACTGTTGTGAAGAAGTTTAAAGCCGGATTTGGATACAAAAACATTTCCCAAGCTTTAAACATCCCAAGGAGCATTGTGCAAGCGATAATATTGAAATGGAAGGAGTATCAGACCACTGCAAATCTACCAAGACCTGGCCGTCCCTCTAAACTTTCAGCTCATACAAGGAGAAGACTGATCAGAGATGCAGCCAAGAGGCCCATGATCACTCTGGATGAACTGCAGAGATCTACAGCTGAGGTGGGAGACTCTGTCCATAGGACAACAATCAGTCGTATATTGCACAAATCTGGCCTTTATGGAAGAGTGGCAAGAAGAAAGCCATTTCTTAAAGATATCCATAAAAAGTGTTGTTTAAAGTTTGCCACAAGCCACCTGGGAGACACACCAAACATGTGGAAGAAGGTGCTCTGGTCAGATGAAACCAAAATTGAACTTTTTAGCAACAATGCAAAATGTTATGTTTGGCGTAAAAGCAACACAGCTCATCACCCTGAACACACCATCCACACTGTCATACATGGTGGTGGCAGCATCATGGTTTGGGCCTGCTTTTCTTCAGCAGGGACAGGGAAGATGGTTAAAATTGATGGGAAGATGGATGGAGCCAAATACAGGACCATTCTGGAAGAAAACCTGATGGAGTCTGCAAAAGACCTGAGACTGGGACGGAGATTTGTCTTCCAACAAGACAATGATCCAAAACATAAAGCAAAATCTACAATGGAATGGTTAAAAAATAAACATATCCAGGTGTTAGAATGGCCAAGTCAAAGTCCAGACCTGAATCCAATCGAGAATCTGTGGAAAGAACTGAAAACTGCTGTTCACAAATGCTCTCCATCCAACCTCACTGAGCTCGAGCTGTTTTGCAAGGAGGAATGGGAAAAAATGTCAGTCTCTCGATGTGCAAAACTGATAGAGACATACCCCAAGCGACTTACAGCTGTAATCGCAGCAAAAGGTGGCGCTACAAAGTATTAACTTAAGGGGGCTGAATAATTTTGCACGTCCAATTTTTCAGTTTTTGATTTGTTAAAAAAGTTTGAAATATCCAATAAATGTCGTTCCACTTCATGATTGTGTCCCACTTGTTGTTGATTCTTCACAAAAAAATACAGTTTTATATCTTTATGTTTGAAGCCTGAAATGTGGCAAAAGGTCGCAAAGTTCAAGGGGGCCGAATACTTTCTCAAGGCACTGTAAATGACCCAACCATTCATCAACCAGTTACAATGGTTCACCAATTAAGACTATTTAATTGTACTTACAGTGCCTTCAGAAAGTAGTCAGACCCCTTGACTTTTTCCACATTTTGTTACATAAGCCTTATTCTAAAATGTATTAAATATAATTTTAATTCTACACACAATACCCCCTAATGATAAACCGAAAACAGGTTTTAATACATTTTAACAAATATATATATAAAAGAAAAAAACTGAAATACCTTATTTACATAAGTATTCAGACCCTTTGCTATGAGGCTCGAAATTGAGCTCCGGTGCATCCTGTTTCCATTGATCATGTTTCTACAACTTGATTGGACTCAACCTGTGCTAAATTAAATTGATTGGACATGATTTGTAAAAAGGCACACACCTGTCTATATAAGGTCCCACAGTTGACACAGCATGTCGGAGAAAAAAACAGGCCATGAGGTCGAAGGACAGGATTGTGTCGAGGCACAGATCTGGGGAAGGGTACCAAAACATTTCTGCAGCATTGAAGGTCCCCAAGAACACAGTGGCCTGCATCATTCTTAATTGGAAGAAGTTTGGAACCAGCAAGACTCTTCGTAGAGCTGGCCGCCCGGCCAAACTGAGCAATCGGGGGAGAAGATCCTTGGTCAGGGAGGTGACCAAGAACCCGAAGGTCAGTCTGACAGAGATCTAGGCTTCCTCTGTGGAGATGGGAGAACCTTTCAAAAGGACAACCATCTCTGCAGCACTCCACCAATCAGGCCTTTACGGTAGAGTGGTCAGACTGAAGCCACTCCTCAGTAAAAGGCACATGACATCCTGCTTGGAGTTTGCCAAAAGACACCTAAAGACTCTCAGACCATGAGAAACAAGATTCTCTGGTCTGATGAAACCAATATTGAACTCTTTGGCCTGAATGCCAAGCGTCACGTCTGGAGGAAACCTGGCACCATCCCTACAGTGAAGCATGGTGGTGGCAGCGTCATGATGTGGGGATGTTTTTCAGCAGCAGGGACTGGGAGACTAGTCAGGATCAAGGCAAATTTGAACGGAACAAAGTACAGAGAGATCCTTGATAAAGAGCACTCTGGAGCACTCAGGGCCTCACACTGATGCAAAGGTTCACCTTCCAACAGGACAGTGACCCTAAGCACACAGCCAAGACAACGCAGGAGTGGCTTCGAGACAAGTCTCTGAATGTCCTTGAAATGCCACGCCAGAGCCCAGACTTGAATTCGATCGAACATCTCTGAAAAGACCTGAACATAGCTGTGTGCAGCAGTGTTCCCCAGCCAAGAGTGTGCAAAGCTGTCATCAAGGCAAAGAGTGGCTACTTTGAAGAGTCTCAAATATATTTTCATCTGTTTAACACTTTGTTGGTTACTACATGATTCCATATGTGTTATTTCATAGTGTTGATGTCTTCACTATTATTCTACAAATGTAGAAAATAATACAATAAAGAAAAACCCTTGAATGAGTAGGTGTGTCCAAACTTTTCACTGGTACTGTATGTGATGTAAAAAAATAATACTCAGGAGGCTATCAAACCTTTACTCACAAAAGCTGTCTTCTGCAAAAATACATTATTGTATATAAATATTATAGGATGTTCTAAAATCAACATTCTATATTCCATCCCACATGTACCACCCATTATGATAACCAGACATTTTCAACAGGCCCGGTAGTTTACTCCCTTTGGTAGTCTCTGACAGTATGTATCAGCACTGAATGGTTATGATTACTGTGTGTGTGTGTGTGTGTGTGTGTGTGTGTGTGTGTGTGTGTGTGTGTGTGTGTGTGTGTGTGTGTGTGTGTGTGTGTGTGTGTGTGTTTGTGTGTGTGTGTGTACCGTGTGGTGTCAGGGGAGAAAATATACTGTTACAATATAGATTAGAACCCTGCCAGTAATACATCCTGAATGTATTTTATTCACTGCCATTTCATTCACAGCCTTAACAAAAGCCATTAAGATAGATTTGTAATGCCTTGAAATATTAAACGGTTGGATGTGGACGTACTTGAGAAGTGTGACAGATTGATGTATGATGTCTGTATAGTTTTGGAAGGCCAGGTTGATGCAATGTGTCATTTGGTGTCACAGACATGGAGAAATTCTATTCAAAGATTAATTGTTTTGCACCATAAATGGCAGTTGACAGCTTCACCCCCATAGGAGAGGTCACGGGTCATGAGAGCCCCATCAATGCCATCTACACCAACTCAAGACACATCTTCACCACTTCCAGGTGTGACAATATTATACCACAGACACAGGCACACACACACACACTAGTGATAGGTGGGTTGACCCACAACCGCAGTCCCCTTGGTTATATCTGTGGGGCAGGTGGATTTAGGGTCATGAAATATTGTGTGGATGAAGGGCGGGTGTTTGGCGGGCGGGTTAAATAAAGAGAAAACAATCCATTAAAAATCTATGAATGTATAATTCTTGTGCAATTGATCTATATGCTACATTGAGGTTTTTGTTTCAAAATGTGTACCTGCAAATAGTGTGTAAGCCTAAACTTCAGGGCCTCCTAACTGTACGCTTGGCAAATACACGCCAATCTGCAGGCTTTTGGGAACTTGGGCAGCAAAAGTCCTTGATGATCCAGTGAGGCAAAAAGGACAATGTCGGAGTTGAATTCAATAAGAGAAAAGGCTATGAAATGGACAGTTGAAAATAAAGTGAAGGGAGGGCCAGAACAGTAATGTTTGGGAAAGATTTTGTGAAATGGTAAAAGAGGATGATATCATTGTCGACTATGGTATGTGTGACGCTATACAAATTAGAGAGTCACAAGACTGGGACTTCAAATATGGCACATCAAGAAAACTCCAGTCTGTTCAGATGGGTTAAATCGAATAATGACCTAACTGAAATCTGGACACTGACTGTAGGTCTATAACCTTTTCACATAGCCTAATATTATATGAACTATTATTAATTAAGCATTTCTTGCAGTAGAACGATAAACCCCTTGTACATTTCTGCTCGGGAACAGTAATGGAGAATACTACTTGCCAATGTTCAATCTTTAATTTACCACCTTGATGACTTCAGAGCGAGGATCTCCTTCCAGAGGAACATCAGATCCGGCAACATACTCTGTTTTTCTGAGACTTGGCTTTCTTCCATCACCCAGATGGATTATATACAACCGGAAGGATTTAACAGTTTTTTGAGCGGATAGGAAGCGGGCTCCTATCTTGCGAGTTTCTGCTCCGCCGACTTGGAATACTTGGTCATAAAACGTCTTCCTTTTTAACTTCCGAAAGAGTTAACCGGGATTATCGCCATGGCTGTGCACATCCCGCACCAAGCCGACAACAAAAAGGCTCTCAAAGAGAGAGGACCCTGAACAAACTGGAGACTGGATTCCCGGAGGCAGCGTTCATTGTTGCGGGGTGTTTAAACAAAAGTAATTTGAGATCCGTGCTCCCAAATTATTACCAACTCATTGACTGTCTAACGCTCAGAAATTCTACTCTTGACCACTGCTACACGCCTTTTAAACACGGGTATAAGGCCCTCTCCCGTCCTCCTTTCGGAAAATCCGACCATGACTCCATCTTGATTCTCACTGCCTACAAACAAAGACTCAAGAGGGAACCTCTGGTGATCAGGTCTGTACAGTGTTGGTCCGACCAATCAGAATTCAAGATTGGAATATACATTTCAAGATTGGAATATGTTCCGGGTTGCCTCTGGAGATAATGTCAATGAATATGTTGACTCACAATCGCCATTGCACTGTACACTGCCCGTACCCACCTGGACAAAAGGAATGCATACAGTATGTGAGAATGCTGGTCATCGACTACAGCTCAGCCTTCAGTACCATAGTGCCCTATAAGCTCATAACAAAGCTCACAGCCCTGGGTCTGAACTCCTCCCTATGTAACTGGGTCCTAGACTTCCTGACGAGCCGCCCCCAGGTGGTGAAGGTAGGCAACATAAAAGGAGCATAAAAGAAGCATCCATTACAAAATACAAATCCAAACATAAAAACATGGTAGTGAAAAATGGGTTGACAAAATATGAGAAGTGGATGCTATCCATTCCCTATTTCTCTTATTTTCATTACCATTTCAGAACATTATCTCCTCGACACTGATCCTCAACATGGGGGCCCCACAAGGGTGCATCCTAAGTCCCCTCCTGTATTCTCTGTATACCCATGACTGCATGGCCTCACACAGTTCCAACTCCATCATCAAGTTCACTGATGACATGATAATATTAGACCTGATCACCAGCAACAATGAGACAGCCCACAGGGAGGATGTAGACACTCTGACGGCGTGGTGCCAAGTAAACAACCTCTCCCTCAATGTTAGCAAAATAAAGGCGCTGATTATGGACTTCAGGAGGAACCAGGCTGGACACGACCCCATCCTCATCAACGGGGCCCCGTGGAGAAGTCAATATCTTCAAATTCCTCGGCGTACACATCTCAGAGAAGCTGAAATGGTCTAATTACGGACATGGACATCATAGTGAAGAAGGCACGACAGCGACTCTTTAACCTCAGTATGCTAAAGAACTTCCCTCACAGTGTTCTACTGGAGCAACATCGAGAGCAGACTGTCGAGCTATATCAAAGCCTGGTACAGCAGGCTGTGATGTACCACGGACCTCAAGGCTCTTCAGAGATTTATACGTGCAGCCGAAAGCACCATTTGGGTGCCCTACAGGACACCTACAACACCAGGTATCACAAGAAGGCCAAGAAGATCATCAGGGACCCCAGCCACCCTAGCCATGCCCTGTTCTCCCCGCTTCAATCACTCAGATGCGGCAGTGCAGGAACATCACGGCAAAAACTGAAAGACTGGCCAATAGTTTCTACCCTCAGACCATCAGGCAGCTAAATAGCCACCACTAATCAGCTACCTGCTCCCCCCGCTATTCCCTCCCATGGATATGTCCACCAGAGCTGTTGCTAGAGAATTTAATGTTCATTTCTCTACAATAAGCTTCCTCCAATGTATTTTTTAGAGAATTTGGCAGTACGTCCAACTAGCCTCACAAGAGTGCACAACAACAACAACATTTTATCACGGCAACCAACTGGTCTGATACATTCACCTCTGCAGGTAAATAATGTACTTACAGTCAGTAATCTTGCTCTGATTTGTCATCCTGAGAGTCCCAGAGATAAAAATGTAGCATAGTTTTGTTTGATAAAATCTATTTTTATATTCAAATGTAGGAGCTGGGTTCTACAGTTTGTGAACCCCTACTGTGTCTGGCACCACACCCACCCCGCCCGGCCATCTAGTCGTGTGAAAGTTATTGTATAAGCTAATGATCCATCATGTACGACATTCCTGGGAGTGTGTAAACTTACACAAATTATATGGTAATACAAAATGTATGTTCCCTGTAGTTATGTACTTGAAAATGTATCAATTTACCAATTTGCCAGATTTGGGCAGACTTCATACAAAATACTGTGCAGTATTGCAATGCTTCCCTGAATCCAGCTGAACCTTTGCACGCACACGCACACGCACACACACACACACACACACACACACACACACACACACACACACACACACACACACACACACACACACACACACCAAAATATAAATTGCTCCCAAACTGCAACATTATTTTATGGCCTTTCTCTTGCATTTCAAAGATGATGGAATAAATAAGTAAATAGAAAACGCATGTTTTTTTTCTTTGATTTATCTTTTACCAGATCTAATGTGTTATATTCACCTACATTATTTTCACATTTCCACAAACGTCAACGTTTCAAATGGTATCAAGAATGTGCATATCCTTGCTTCAGGTACTGAGCTACAGGCAGTTATCTATGGGTATGTCATTTTAGGCGAAATTGGAAAAAAAAGGGTCCAATCCTTAAGAGGTTGCATAGTTTGAAGCATTCATCGATTTATGATATCATTCTGGTGAGCAACAGTTAATTTAGTCTTCTATAGCAGTAACGACAGAAGAGAAGCTGCATGTGCCTAATTATAGACGAGTTCACTAGCAAATTGCCTACCAAAATGTCAGAAATCAAAACACCTAAATTAGGCTTTACATTTTTTTTTTATCCTGCACCCCCTGTCAGAAACTCGTTCTGACATCTCTGACTGCAGCCTACGGAGCATTTTCAATCAACTCATTTGTGGGTTAAGGTCGGGTGCGGGCCTCAGACATTCATTTTATCACATATAGTCTGGTGGTTGAGGATGGGTTATTAGCAATTGCGGGGCGGGTGAACAAACAGCTGACCCGCGCATCACTTACACACACGCACACACACACGCGCACACACACACACACGCACACACACACGTTTTCCCATATCCTCATCTTTCTGGAACACTCTCTGAAAGCCAATGGAATCAAACCTCTCAAAAGAGATGAGTCACCCCAGCAGTACAATACAATGGGACAAGGAAAGGTGCCACTGCATCTGAATCAAATTACAGCGTTTAGCTGAATGATCGAGCCAAAATTGCACATCCTCAAGCATAATGAGACCCAATTGCACCCCCTCTACCTCTCCATAACTCTCTTTGTTAAACATAGGTGTTAAGAAGCACTCAGCCAAATGGATTAAGTCTTGATTTAGTCAGTGGACTCACTCCATTTGGCTGAGTGCTTCTTAACACCTACATTTAACAAAAGAGAGTTATGGAGAGGTAGAGGGGCCGCCCACCCACACTTGAAAGAGTGCGTTTTTAAGTGTGACCCCCACTGGGCACAGACATCAATTCAACATATATTCCACGTTGGTTTAACGTAAATTCAATGAATTGCTGTGGAAACGATATTGTTTCAACCAGTGTGTGCCCAGTGGGGTGCAATTTTGTCTTATTCTGCTTGATGTTGCGCAATTTTGACTCAATCATTCAGCTAAATGCTGTAATTTGATTTAGTCAGTGGACTCACTCCGTAGGGAGGTAAGTCCACATTGAATTTACCAAGCCGTCACTGCTGACACTCACGATGTACCGGTAGGTCGGTAGGAAATAAAGACTGCAGGCTTCACATTCACGCTCAGCACAGCAGCTGGTTTTCAGCTCATGTTCCAAGTTGTATTAGTCGTGTGTACACGATTTGCATGGTATACGTCGTTCAACAAAACGCTTACTTGTAGATTCCTTTCTCGACAATGCAAGAACACCAAGAAATAATAAAAAATAAGAATACAAAACAAAGTAAATAGCAGTAGAATAGAATAAACATTTAAGCATAAGTATAATACAGGAAGGCACAATTTATGGTCCAATATTTACACGTGTATTGGGGAAGGGGGGGCAAGTGTATTAATTGAGCAGTATAATAGGAGTCTGGCAGCAGCAGTTGTGATGTGTGTGTGTGTGTGTGTGTGTGTGTGTGTGTGTGTGTGTGTGTGTGTGTGTGTGTGTGTGTGTGTGTAGTGTGTGTGTGTGTGTAGCATGAATGTATATGTGTGTTTGTGTATGTCTGTGTGGGTGTGTGCATGAATGAGTGCATATTTGTTAAGGTGTGGACAATCAAAGCAGGTGGTCAGTCCAGTCCAAGTGTTCAGCAGTCTGATGGCTTGTAGATACCAAAAGGCTCAGAGACCGTTTCTATCAGAACTCATGCTCTGATACCATCTGCACAACAGTAAGGGAGAGAACAGCTTGTGGCTAGGGTGTGTGGGGTCCTTGATACAGCCTTCCTCAGGCACTGTTTCGAGTAGATGTCCTGGATGGGTGGGAGCACATGATGTACTGAGCCATTTTTTTTTGCAGACAAATGAGTCGAAACCCCGTCCTTGTGGGTATTACTGCACTATGTGGGTATTACAGCACTTGCTACAATCAACGAAAAAGTACAATCCCACTCGCTCGAATGCCAAAACCAAACAAACACGTGAAGGAGATGCAGTTTTACATATGAATGTATATGGTTTCTTCTTTGTGGATGTACAGTTGAAGTCGGAAGTTTACATACACTTAGGTTGGATTCATTGAAACTCGTTTTTCAACCACTCCACAAATTTCTTGTTAACAAACTAGTTTTGGCAAGTCGGTTAGGACATCTGCTTGTGCATGACAAGTAATTTTTCCAACAATTGTTTACAGACAGATTATTTAACTTAATTCACTGCATCACAATTCCAGTGGGTCAAGTTGAATGTGCCTTTAAACAGCTTAGAAAATTCCAGAAAACAACGTCATGGCTTTAGAAGCTTATGATAGGCTTATTGACATCATTTGAGTCAATTGGAGGTGTACCTGTGGATGTATTTCAAGGCCTACCTTCAAACTCAGTGCCTCTTTGCTTGACATCATGGGAAAATCAAAAGAAATCAGCCAAGACCTCAGAAAAATAATTGTAGACCTCCACAAGTTTGGCTGATCCTTGGGAGCAATTTCCAAACGCCTGAAGGTACCACGTTCATCTGTACAAACAATAATACGCAAATATAAACACCATGGGACCATGCAGCCGTCATACCGCGCAGGAAGGAGACGTGTTCTGTCTCCTGGAGATGAAGGTACCTTGGTGCGAAAAGTGCAAATCAATCCCAGAACAACAGCGAAGGGATTCACCTTGTGAAGATGCTGGAGGAAACAGGTACAAAAGTATCTATATCCACAGTAAAACGAGTCCTATATCGACATAACCTGAAAGGCTGCTCAGCAAGGAAGAAGCCACTGCTCAAAAACCGCCACAAAAAAGCCAGTCTACGGTTTGCAACTGCACATGGGGACAAAGATTGTACTTTTTGGAGAAATGTGCTCTGGTCTGACGAAACAAAAATCAAACTGTTTGGCCGTAATGACCATTGTTATGTTTGGAGGAAAAAGGGGGAGGCTTGCAAGCCGAAGAACACCATCCCAACCATAAAGCACGGGGGTGGCAGCATCATGTTGTGGGGGTGCTTTGCTGCAAGAGGGATTGGTGCACTTCACAAAATAGATGGCATCACGAGGGAGGAAAATTATGGGGATATATCAAGACATCAGTCAGGAAGTTAAAGCTTGGTCTTCCAAATGGACAATGACCCCAAGCATACTTCCAAAGTTGTGGCAAAATGGCTTAAGGACAACAAAGTCAAGGTATTGGAATGGCCATCACAAAGTCTTGACCTCAATCCCATAGAAAACTTGTGGGCAGAACTGAAAAGTATGTGTGAGCAAGGAGACCTACAAACCTGACTCAGTTACACAAGCTCTGTCAGAAGGAATGGCCCAAAAGCTTGTGGAAGGCTATCCGAAACGTTTGACCCACGCTAAACAATTTAAATGCAATGCTACCAAATACTAATTGAGTTTATGTCAACTTGTGATGAAAGAAATAAAACATGTGATGAAAGAAATAAAATATGAAAGATAATTATCTCTAACATTATTCTGACATTTCACATTCTTAAAATAAAGTGGTGATCCTAACTGACCTAAGAATTCTTACTAGAACTAATGTCAGGAATTGTGAAAAACTGAGTATAAATGTATTTGGCTAAGGTGTATGTAAACTTCTGACTTCAACTGTACATAGTAGCTCCCCAGCGCCAACACTTGGTTTGGAATGTAAATACATTCTAGCATGCCTAGTAGCTAACGTTAGCCAGCTGGAACCAGCTAGGCAGCACCAGTTCTCCATATGACGTTGAGAAATAGTGCACTGTATGTAGTTTCGAAGACATCCGGAAATAAGTTAATATGTAAAAACTGTAAAATATAACTATGTTTGTAGATATAGATAACCACATTGTGACTACAACTAAGTTACTAAGTCTTTCACCAAACTGTGTTGTTACTTTAGTGAGTAAAAACTCTCGCATCCGACCTTTTAAAATAGGAAATCTGAGGAAAACGCTTCCGAAATTCTATCAACATCTCCTGTGCTCTTCACAATTGCTCCTTTCCCTTCCGGGGTGGCGACTAGGCCCTCTCCCACCCACCCTTCAGCAAATCAGATCACGCCTCCACATTGCTGCCCCCCCCCCCCCCTCTTTAAGGCAGAAACTTAAAATGGAAGTACCTGTGGTAAGAACTGTTCAGTTCAACGTTGGCCTAACCAATCAGAAATCCATGCTTCAAGATTGTTTTGTTCACGTGGACTAGGAACTGTTTTGGGTTGCCTCTGAGAATAGTATTGGCTTATACACTGACTTGGTGACCGAGTTCATCAGGAAGTGCATAGAGGATTTTGTTGTTCCCACTGTGACTATTGGAACTTATCCAAACCTAAAACTGTGGACAGGTGGCAGCATTCGCACAAAACTGAAAGCGCGAAGCACCGCATTTAACCACAACACAAGCAATATTCCATAATGACAAAGCAAAAACAGTTTTTGGGGGATTTTTCCAACGTATAAAAATGAACAAAATGAAGGAGCTGATCGTGAACTTCAGGGGGCAGAGAGAGCATGCTCCCATCAACAGGGCAGCAGTGGAGAAGGTGAAAAGCGTTAAGTTCCTCGGCGTGCAAATCCCTGACAACCTGAAATGGTCCATTCACACAGACAGTGTGGTGAAGAAGGCACGACAGCACCTCTTCAATCTCAGGGGGCAGAAGAAAAAATCCCACAAACTTCTACAGATGCTTCATTGAGAGCTTCCTGTCGGAATGTATCACAACCTAGTACGGCAATTGCACCGACCGCAACCGCAGGGCTCTCCAGAGGGTGGCGGTGGGGTCAGCCTAATGCATCACCGGGTGCACACTGCCTGCCCTCCAGGACATCTACAGCACCTGGTGTCACAGGAAGGCCAAGCAAATAATCAAGGACCTCAGCCACCCGAGCCACGGTGCAGGTGCATTAAAGCTGGGACCGAGAGACTGAAAAACAGCTTCTATCTCAAGGCCATCAGACTGTTAATTGTCACCACTAGCCGGCCTCCGCCCTGTACACTGCCCTGAACCATAGTCACTGTTACTAGCCGGCTATCACCCAGTACTCTACCCTGCAACTTGTGCCCTAGGTACTGTACATAATTATTGAACACTAATCACTTTAATAATGTTTACGTACTGGTTTGCCCACTTCATATGTATATACTGTATTCTAGTCATCATATATAACTACTGCTGTACACACACTTTATATACATATTTATATTCCGGACTGATTTCTCGTTCTCATATCTCTTAATTTCTTAATTTTTATTTTATGGATTTGTGTGTTTTGTATTGTTAGATATCACTGCACTGTTGGCGCTAGAAACATAAGCATTTTGTAGCACCTGCAATAATATCTGCAAAATATGTGTACTGTACACAACCAATAAAATGTAATTTGATTTTGACACACACACACTGCAAAGTGGACTTAAGCGGACTCTCGAATCACTTAAAGACCCACAGACTCACACTCAAACATACCGTGCACTGCGGGTGCATCAAAGTGCACGTATTCCTGCAACCTGTACTCTACACTGGAGCATCATTCACCACCAACAACAACTAAATAATTAGCCAATACATGGTGACACAGTACAGCCAGCCAATCTATTAAAAGTGATTCATCCAGCTAGGTTCTGGAGAGCGGCTGGATGGAAAGTGGCACTGTAGCACAGTGATAATTACATAACAAACAAAGAGCACATGTCTGTTTAAATGACACATTTTTTTCAATCCAAGTGTAACTTTCCTCAATGAAAGAATTGATCCCTATTTTTTTTTTTAAAGCTGATGTGAAAAAGATAACAGCACTTGCGATAGTGACATCTCAGCTGTAACTTCCTATCCTGTATTATTCAGCCACAGCCTACCTTAGACGAATGCAGATAGCAGTCCCACCCAAAACCCCTCCACTCTCAGTGAGTCTCCCGTATCCATTAGCCTACAAGTCTACACGGAGTATACCAAACATTAGGAACACCTTCCTAATATTGAATTGACTATGTGACACTGCTACAGTGTGCTTGCTAATGATCTCAGTTGATTAATGGTTACCCGAACTATCTGCACTGATCCTATCTTGCACTGACGCTATGCACAATCACAAGACTATACACTGAGTGTACAAAATATTAAGGACACCTTCCTAATACTGAGTTGCCAAGTGACATCAATAAGGGATCTTATCTTTCACCTGGATTCACCTGGCCAGTCATGGGAAGAGCAGGTGTTCTTAATGTTTTGTACACTCATTGTATATCTACGATCCATAGGCTATCTGTCCTCACCATAACGCGCGGCCAGTCGTCAGGACTCAACAGCAGTTGAAGACGACTTGCTAAGTGGTGTGTTATCAAATGTAAAACTAACGGTATGTTCTTTTAAAAACATCACAGCGTACACGAAAACCCTTGGGATATTCCTACACGTGAACGTCCAAAACTGACCACGGACCACTGCGGTTAAGAATAGCACAGCTTTGGAACAATTTTGGAAGAACTTAGAACTGAAGATCAGAGTCTACCGGTCCACTCGGGGTTAAGAACTTACCTGCATGAGACGGTGATCTCTACTTTAGTAGCGGGGATGTTCCCGGTGATCGGGTCGAACTCATACACCGAGGCCATGTCCCCCAGTTTGTCCATGACGTCCCCCTCCATGGGCGCAAGCCCAAGGGCGAGCGCGCGGGGCGACTCGGGAGCGATCCGTGACTCGCACAGCCTGGCCCCAGTCGAGCGCGTGTTGGGTGGTGATTGTGTCGTGTCCCCCCTCCCGGTGAGTCGCGAGGACAGGTCGGAGATCAGATCACACGCCAGCCCCCCGCGATAAGACCGGGAGAGCCAGCCAGAGAGAGAGAGAGAGAGAGAGAGAGAGAGAGAGAGAGAGAGAGAGAGAGAGAGAGAGAGAGGTATTCAGGGAAACCGGACACCAACAGCCTTTCTCTGAAGAAGCGCACTTAGCAAACTGTCCAAAGATAGTGCAGTTTTGGCTGGAGAGACCATGAAAGTGACGTGCCGCTCTACCGCGCTAGCTACAGCTGTTGCCGCACCGCTGACAGGCAGCGCATTGTAGGGGAGTAGCCTGATGACCTGCTCTTTGCGCGTCAAGCAGAGCTCTACTCCAACCGCTGGCTGATGATCTCAGACTGCGCGGACCAGAGACTGAAGGCAGAACGCGGTTTCTACACTACACTACTGCTCTGTACTCCACCTCCCTCATTCCTTCTCTACACAAGTTATTCCACGCGGGCGTTCACAGACCAGCCCATGCCCGCCTCTTAGCCAGATGCGTAGCCTACAGCTGGCCAGCTCTGGGTTTGCTGCTGTCACAGTTCCAAGTGTAATAATGAGATGGACAGCCGTTTTGACACATGGGTGTGGGTGAGATAATATTGCTTCTCTCAGCAAGAGGAAACAAAATATGTTATTTTCTGTGAGAAATTAATTTTGCAGCGCTGCTCGAATTTTAAAAAAATGTAGGCTACCAAAATTAGAATCCCATTATTTCCAACTCTACAGGAAACCCGAATCCGACATGGATGCATTAGGCCTATGCAGTTATCGACACGTCGGCTCTTTTAGATATCGATCCATTGATTCATTTAGTCAGTTGTTGCTGTTACATAATTATATGTGTGAGAGAGAAAGAAAAATAAAGAAAAAGCGAGAGAGAGAGAATGTACAGAGCTACATTGAAAGTGTGTCTCGTTCAGCACCACATTGGTGGACAGCTCCCAAGTCGTCGGCGCGGCTTGTGCTGCTTTCATAGAGCAATCTGCTTTTATCGAGCGATCCGCTTTTATAGAGCGATCCACTTTTTTCCCCACAATTTTTCTGTGGAAGACAGTGAACCTCGAGACTAGAAGCCACACAGGAAAGTGATGATTTTTCATCTGTAAAAGTTGCCCTCCACCTCAAAGCTCCCAGTTCTTACTAAGGGTCTGGCTCCCAGAAATCAATTTACACCCCAACATGGGCTCACGCTGGTCTCTCTCTGCAACAGGAACTAGGCTGACAGTGACAACCCAACCTCTCTTTCAGATGCACACACAACCCTGCTCCTTCTCACACAAACACAAAGATAACGTCACTTAACCCCTCACCTTTCACCCTTTCTCTCTCTTTCTCACGGCACAAGACGGCACAAGACGACACACACACACACACACACACACACACACACACACACACACACACACACACACACACACACACACACACACACACACACACACACACACACACACACACACACACACCCTGGTAGAAGAGTCCTGCCTGTAAAGGCATGGTAGTTATGGTGGCTGGGGTTGGTGGGTGCAGGCTAAGGGTTGGTGGGTGGTGTTAGTGCAGATGTATCCAATAAGGGGGTTGGCATGGCCTGGCAAAGATAGAGAAAGAGGAGGAGGAGTGAGGCCTTGCCATTGTAATTGTGACAGCCTTAGTCACAATTGTCACTGGCCCTGTGATAACAATGGCACACAGTCAAATGGCCAGCTCCCACTGTGCCAGCCTCTAGTCAACCTTCTTTAATAATAATAAATAAATAAGACTAAGCTAACATATGGAATTGTTTTAAGGTAGTCATATCATGGATCACTTAGCTATTTGATTTAGAATTTTAGGACCCCTTTAGGTCTCCATTTCTTAATAATTAGTTTTACTTGATCAATTATTGAATTTAGTCTTTACTACTATAGCCCATAGAAAGGCATTGAATTCATAAATAGCAAAAAAGAGTAAAAAAAATAAATCATAAGGAATAAGGTTTTGAAGTGTCTGTCCTGAGAGACCGGCCCACTTAACATCGCCAGCTGTCATCATAGGCAGCTCTATGGTGAGAAACATCTCGGTTCCCAAGGCAAAAACCCGGTGCTACCCAGGAGTTCAAGTACAGGACATCACAAGGCTGCTTCCGACTGTTCTACAACAGATGCCGGGAGCTGACACTGTCGTAGTCCATGTGGGGTCAAATGACATCAGGAAGGCTAGCTCGGAACATCTGAAAAGGGATTTTAAAGAACTGATTTTAGCATTAAAAGACTCCAAAAAACGGCCAATCATTTCAGGTCCAGCACCATCGTTGGTCAGTGGGTGTGAAAGATTCAGCAGGCTACTGGCATTGCACATCTGGCTAAACGATTACTGTAGCTCTGCTGGAGTCACTTTTATAGATAACTTTGACACCTTCTGGAAACAGAAGATACTCTACAGGAATGGCGGTGTCCATCCAAATCATCTTGGCTCCTGGAAATCTGTCCACGCATTTCAAGGATGCGTTGAAACAATGATTTATCAATGACCTAACACCAGCTCAGTTAATCCCTACCATTGGGACAATAAGTCATCATAATGCTGCATCAAATGCACATTATCCTCGGGGCGTTGGCAGACACAACGTAGGTAACTTCATTTATTTCCCTCTAATTGCCCTGAATACTTTTGTTAATCCAACAGCTATTGGATGCAGTAATCATGAGCCTATGAACCAGAGTTATACTGTTAGCACTGAGGCGGTGTGCCCTAATAGGAAGACCACTTTGTGCAGCTCACCCTGCACTATCAAGTCTACTTCTGATAAGCTTCCCAGTAAAGCATTAAAAACAATCAAACAACCAAGAAAAGTGCTAAAAATAGCCCATATGAACACATGCAGCCTGAGAAACAAGGTTCATGAAGTCAATAACTTGCTTGTAACAGACATTCATATTCTGACTCTGAAACTCACTTAGATCATACCTTTGATGATACAGTGGTAGCAATACATGGTTATGACATCTACTGAAAATACATAAATGCCAACAGGGGTGGTGTTGTGGTCTATATAAAGAGCCACATTCCTGTAAAGCTTAGAGACAATCTAATGTTAAATACTGTTGAAGTAATATGGCTACAGGTTCACCTGCTTCACCTAAAGCCCATTCTTGTGGGAAGCTGCTATAGACCACCAAGTGTTAACAGTCAGTATCTGGATAATATGTGTGAAATGCTTGATAATGTATGTGATATTAAGAAATCATGTGACTACGCTAAATAAAAAAATAAAAATAAACTATACTATGAAACAAAGATAAATTATATAAAGAATGATAGTAAAAAGCTTTGGAGCACCTTAAATTAAATTTTGGGGAAAAATGCCAACTCAGCTCCATCATTCATTGAATCACAAAACCCACTGATATTGCCAACTACTTTAATGACTTTTTCATTGGCAAGATAAACAAACTTAGGGATGACATGCCAGCAACTACACATACAAGTATATCTGACCAAATTATGAAAGACAATAATTGTACTTTTGAATGCCGTAAAGTCAGTGTGGAAGAGGTGAAAAAATTATTGTTGTCGATCAACAATGACATGCCACCGGGGTCTAACAATCTGGATGGAAAATTACTGAGGATAATAGCAGACGATGTTGACACTCCTATTTGCCTCATTTTCAATCTAAGCCTACTAGAAAGTATGAGCCTTCGGGCCTGGAGGGAAGCTAAAGTTATTCCGCTACTCAAGAATAGTAAAGCCCCCTTTACAGGCTCAAATAGCCGACCAATCAGCCTGTTACCAACCCTTAGTAAACTTCTGCAAAAAATGGTGTTTGACCAGATACAATGCAATTTCACAGTAAACAAATTGACAACAGAATTTCAGCAGGCATATAGAGAACGACACTTAACAAGCACAGCACTTACACAAATGACTTATGATTGGCTGAGAGAAATATTGTGGGGGATGTCTTGTTAGACTTCAGTGCAGCTTTTGATATTATCGATCATATTCTGCAGCTGGAAAAACTGATGTGTTATGGCTTTACACCCCCTGCTATAATGTGGATAAAGAGCTATTACTTGTCTAACAGAACACAGAGGGTGTTCTTCAATGGAAGCCTCTCATGCATAATCCAGGTAGAAGCAGGAATTCCCCAGGGTAGCCGTTTAGTCCCCTTGCTTTTTTCAATCTTTACTAGCGACATGCCACTGGCTTTGAGTTAGACCAGTGTGTCTATGTATGTGGATGACTCAACACTATACATGTCAGCTACTACAACGACTGAAATGACTGCAATACTTAACAAAGAGCTGCAGTTAGTTTCAGAGTGGGTAGCAAGGAATAAGTTAGTCCTAAATATTTCCAAAACTAAAAGCATTGTATTTGGGACAAATCATTCACTGAAGCCTAAACCTCAACTACATCTCGAAATGAATGCTTGGAGTTACCCTGGATTGTAAACTGTCATGGTCAAAACATATTGATTCAACAGTAGCTAAGATGGGGAGAAGTCTGTCCATAATAAAGCATTGCTCTGCCTTCTTAACAACACTATCAACAAGGCAGGTCCTACAGGCCCTGGTTTTGTCGCACCTGGACTACTGTTCAGTAGTGTGGTCAGGTGCAACAAAAAAGGACTTGGGAAAATTGCAGTTGGCTCAGAACAGGGCAGCCCGGCTGGCCCTCGGCTGTATACTGAGAGCTAACATTAATAATATGCATGTCAATCTCTCATAACTCAAAGTGGAAGAGAGATTGACATCATCATTACTTTTTCGTAAGAGGAATTGACAAGCTAAAGGCACCGAGCTGTCTGTTTAAAATACTAGCACACATCTTGGAAACACATGCATACCCCACAAGACATGCCACCAGAGGTCTCTTCACAGTCCCCAAGTCCAGAACAGACTATGGGTGGCGCACAGTACTACATAGAGCCATGACTACATGGAACTCTATTCCACATCAGGTAACTGATGCAAGCAGTAGAATCAGATTTAAAAAGCAGGTAAAAATACACCTTATGGAACAGCGGGAACTGTGAAGTAACACAAACATAGGCACAGACACATGCATACACACACATGATAACATACGCATTTTACACACACGTACACATGGATTTTGTGTTGTAGATATGTGGTAGTGGAGTATAAGCCTGATGGTACACAGTTAGTGTGTTGTGAATTCTGTAATGAATGTATTGTACTGTTTTTATAACTGTATAACTGCCTTAATTGTGCCAGACCCCAGGAAGAGTAGCTGCTGCCTTGACAGCAGCTAATGGGGATCCATAATAAATATAAATACAAATATATCTAGGAGATATAAGGCGGCTCAGGAAATATTTGTTTGTTTGCACAAAACTACCTCTACACTTCCATTTGTTTGTATAGGTTACCTTCAGATGAGTCCTGTGACACTTGTCGTAGAGCAAAACAGAGAACACCATCGTGTTTGTGAGAGTCTCCCCTTTCCATAGTGGAGGTCATATTAGTTTGTAGCTCAAACGGTTCGGATGCTACAGACTGAAGTTGGCACATCAGCGTTAGAGACTTCAGACAAGTCCTGTAACACTTGTGTGGATCCTAGCTCAAAACGGAGAACACCATCATGTCCGTGAGAGTCTCCCCTTTCCATAGAGTGGTATATTTATAGACCATACCGTTCGGACGCTACATACGTTTTTGTTAGAAGACCCATTTTTGGGGATGTCTCATGGTCTGACAAACACAGCTGTAGCTCAGTCACCACCGCAGATGCAGAAAGCCAACAGGCGGATGCAGTGGATTGAGACGCAGCCCGGGCAAACATTTATTTATTTATTTATTTATTTACTTATTTTTCTTTCTTTATTGGATCTGAATGTCACCAAGACCAAAGGCCTAATCATAGATTTTAGGAAGCAACCATCAGCTCCAAAGGCAATCCCCATTGGTGACCAGAGCATAAAACAGGCGGAGAAGTATAAGTACTTCGGTACAATAGTTGATAATAAGCTGAACTTTTAGAGCCAACAGTGGGCGAGTGTTATTATCTAAATGTCAACCCAGACTGTTTTCCCTGCTAAACTTAGAAGGCTGATTGTCGATCAATCTGTTTTATATTCCTTATACAGATATTTTATGAAGCCTGTCTTAACATTTAGTCTAGTTGCCTGGTTTGGCTCCATCCCATGGACAAGTCAGATTACCCTAGAGAGTTGTGCAAATCAGTGGTAAGATTGTAGAGAGAAAGCAAAAGGCTCTCACAGACATTTACAAAGACCACACATGTAAGAGGGGTAAAATCAATCATTTTGGATCTTACACATCCACCGAACAGGAAAAGTATGTGTTTAGAATATGTTCCTAAAAACTTCTACATTCATGTGGATGCTACCATGATTACAGATAATTCAGAATGAATTGTGAATAATGATGAGGGAGAAAATTAGACGGTCAAAGATCACACCTAGAGCTGTTATGGTGACCATAATGCCACACCGGCGGTCACGAGTCATGACGGCCGTCAAATTCCACGTGACCGTTTAGTCACGGTAATTAGGCTTCTCCAAGCTCTGATGCTGCTGATGGTGATTAGTAGCCTACCAAACTAGCTAACTGCCTGGTACTCAGCACTCTATTGTCCCCCTAATCACTCTGACATCAATGCAAATGTCTTCGGAAATATAATCAAACACTTCATGAGTGCCCATGACCTAATGTTGTGCAACATTTCTATAGGCTATGCAATTGCGTGACAAAACAGAGTGATGGCCTCTATTAAAAACAGGAGGATCCCACCAGCCTTCTATAGACAAGGCCTACTACATTTATTTCTCACCTTTCCGAATATTAAGCACATTGCTTCGCTTTACAACAGGAGTATAGCCTACCTGGCTAACATGAAAATGAACCATGGGAAAAGCGCCCTCCATTCGCAATTATTTTATTATAATTGTTTCCCATGCCCCTGTTCCAAGACATTCTAAATCAAAACTAATATATTACTTATTAAACAGTACCAGTCAAAAGTCTGGACACACCTACTCATTCAAGGGTTTTTATTTATTTAGAATATGTTCTACATTAAAGAATAACAGTGAAGACGTAAAAACTATCAAATAACACACATGGAATCATGTAGTAACCAACATTTTTTTCTTCAAACAAATCAAAATTTGAGAAAATGCCAAGAGTGTGCATAGCTGTCATCAAGGCAAAGGGTGGCTACTTTAACAAATTTGTTGAACACTTTTTTTTGCTTACTACATGATTCCATGTGTGTTATTTCATAGTTTTGATGTCTTCACTGTTAAAAGCATATTTAAAAGATTACAACTTGAATGAGTAGGTGTGTCCAAACTTTTGACTGGTACTGTATGTAAAGGCACCATTCAATTAAGAATAGTCAGATGGGTGCCAAATAAGCCCATCACTTGTGAATGACGCCCAGCTTGCGCCTCAAGGCAAGAAACAAAACATACCTTCTTTTGCGACTTTTATAAAATCATAGTCTCACACCGCATGTATCCTAGCCAATGTACCTATACTGTATGTTTTGATAAAGTTTGTATCACAACTAAAGTGGTCAAATAACTTCTTACAATTAAGCACATTAATCCACTTTATAACCGGTGTAGAACTTGACTGGCACTCATAGGCTTTGTGTGAGTTTCAAGTTTGGGGAAGATAATTTAACCCACAAAAATGCACCTTTATAATAAAACATTACATGCATAGTCATATTTGCAGTCACTTTGGAGAACAGTGTTTATCCGCTAATTGATTGCATTTTGGAACATTTGCGCTTATAACCTACTGCCGTGAGCACATTGCTGAGCTTATAATGTGAAAAAATAGCCTAATAGTTTATCAACATTATAAGCTAAACAAAGAGCCTCATTGCTTTTAACCAATGAAATATATACACTTTTTTTACTATGGGGGGGGGTAGTAAATTGCTTTTGCTGTTTGTTAGGCCTACTCATCTTGTTGACTGGTGAAAAGTAGGCTAAATATGGACAGATCTAACATAATCCATATGAGCCTCAGAATTCGACAAGAGGGACACACACAGTTGCAATCCCCGATGTGTCGGTCTTTATTCACATGTAGCCTGCTTCTTAGCTGAAATGCCTGTGAGAAGGACCTGATCACGTGACGGGCACTGGCTTCATCTGAGAGAGCCATGTGAGTGAGAGGTGCTTCGGAGCACTGCAGCCGGGAGAAGGGAGAAGGGAATTATAATGATTAACTCCCAAGGTTACAATGGTGACTTTGGCCGCAAAAGGCATGGATTTTTTTTAGGGGGCATATCGAGGCCTAGTGAGAATATTATCAAGTGCTTGTCAAATTGTGAATGAGAGAGTGATGAAGTGTGTGCAGCTTGCACATTTTTTTCAAAACATCATTAGAGTACCATCATGCAGCCTTAGAATGTATTAAACATCAAAACATATAGCCCAATGTTTGTATCACAACTGAAGTTGCATAAATCATTCTAAATTAAACATAGGATTACTAGTTTCTTTGTTAACCGCTCAACACAGAATAGCTGGATGTCCACACTTCCTTTGAAATCATTTTGATAAAATATCCTTTCTATTTTATTAAGCTATGTTCAATTGTATTCTTCATACTAGAAAATATATATTTTTTTAAATGCCACAAAATTCTAAGCAAATCTTGTCTGCTAAATGAACTAGTGTAACCCACAGCCATAGTCATATCAGGACCGAGCATAAGGACAACTCAGAGTATACAATTCTGTTCTTCTGAAATAGACTACATTTTCTTCATATCATGTTTCTTTAGACCTGTCTAATATAAATAATGCATTTATTGTGATGTTGTAGACTATATTACATGGATTTATTAGACTATTTCAAATATAGATGTTCCAACGGTCTGCATCAGTGGCTTGTAGGCTGTGTGGACTCCAGGAGATGCAAAAAAGTGTTTATGCTAATTAACGGTCAATTACCGTGAGACCAGCAGTTATTTGCTTGACAATCACCGGCTGACAAAATTGAATGACCCCCACAGCCCTAATCATACCCCCAAGACATGCTAACCTTCCCTGTTATTGGTAAAAGTGAGAGGTTAACATGCCTTGGGGGTATGATCTTTGACCCTCTGTAACTTTCTCACTCATCATTATTCACGATTCATTCGGGATTATCAGTAATCATGGTAGTATCCACATTAATGTATAAGTGTCAAAAATGTCAGACCCCCACTGTACACTTCAGAAATGGACTGCACTGTTCCCATGAAACGTAGGGTACCCCCATGAATTGTAGTCTGTACCCCTGTCTATGATGCACAAGACCTAAAGGGAAACTGCACACGCAAGCCGCTTCTCCCTGTGAGGAGCAAGGGAACTCACCTGTTCCCTGAGGGAACGGGGAGCCCTGAGGCAGCCGTGGAAGGGACTGGGCAAACAGTGGTGGGGAACGGTGGCTTTTCAAACTCCATGACCCTCCCAGAAGCCTCAGCGGTACACATGAGGGTCCAGATGGAATGGTCAGCAAGGTGGCTTAACTCTGATAACTTCTCCTGGTCAACAGTGCAACCACCTTCGGCCAGGGAGCTTGAACAGCTCCTTGGCCTGTATTGCCATGGAGACAAAGAGGGCAGCTGCATTACCGGAGCGTACCACCTGAGCTGTAGATTGGTAGATCCAGTCATGCACGGCCGCTATGTGCACATCTAGCAGGTTCAACGAGAGCCAGTGTAGTCCACGCTGAGGCACGTAACGCAGAACTGATGGGAATCAGACTGTGACAAGTTAATGGCCGAAATTGCCAAGACAAGCTGCCTAGGCTTGCGCTGCTCCCCCCCCTTTGGTTGGTACCTTAGTCAAAATCGTTTCGACTAAGGTATGGATGGAATTACCAGGGGAAGGCTAGCTAGCTACTCCACATGCTATCTAGATGGAGAAGCCTGGCGAGACACGGGGTAACAAAAGCTGGAAGCCAGGTAGGCAGAATGCTTTATTTACCAGGGGAGTAGGAGATAAAGACAGTCTTTATACATTCAGGGTAGTGGAAGTACAGTAGCACTAGAAGGGATGCTAGCTAATTCGGTAGCTATCACCACCCGAGTGACAATAGCTAGCTACAGTGCCTTGCGAAAGTATTCGGCCCCCTTGAACTTTGCGACCTTTTGCCACATTTCAGGCTTCAAACATAAAGATATAAAACTGTATTTTTTTGTGAAGAATCAACAACAAGTGGGACACAATCATGAAGTGGAACGACATTTATTGGATATTTCAAACTTTTTTAACAAATCAAAAACTGAAAAATTGGACGTGCAAAATTATTCAGCCCCCTTAAGTTAATACTTTGTAGCGCCACCTTTTGCTGCGATTACAGCTGTAAGTCGCTTGGGGTATGTCTCTATCAGTTTTGCACATCGAGAGACTGACAATTTTTTCCATTCCTCCTTGCAAAACAGCTCGAGCTCAGTGAGGTTGGATAGAGAGCATTTGTGAACAGCAGTTTTCACTTCTTTCCACAGATTCTCAATTGGATTCAGGCCTGGACTTTGACTTGGCCATTCTAACACCTGGATATGTTTATTTTTGAACCATTCCATTGTAGATTTTGCTTTATGTTTTGGATCATTGTCTTGTTGGAAGACAAATCTCCGTCCCAGTCTCAGGTCTTTTGCAGACTCCATCAGGTTTTCTTCCAGAATGGTCCTGTATTTGGCTCCATCCATCTTCCCATCAGTTTTAACCATCTTCCCTGTCCCTGCTGAAGAAAAGCAGGCCCAAACCATGATGCTGCCACCACCATGTTTGACAGTGGGGATGGTGTGTTCAGCTGTGTTGCTTTTACGCCAAACATAACGTTTTGCATTGTTGCCAAAAAGTTCAATTTTGGTTTCATCTGACCAGAGCACCTTCTTCCACATGTTTGGTGTGTCTCTCTTGCTTGTGGCAAACTTTAAACAACACTTTTTATGGATATCTTTAAGAAATGGCTTTCTTCTTGCCACTCTTCCATAAAGGCCAGATTTGTGCAATATACGACTGATTGTTGTCCTATGGACAGAGTCTCCCACCTCAACTGTAGATCTCTGCAGTTCATCCAGAGTGATCATAGGCCTCTTGGCTGCATCTCTGATCAGTCTTCTCCTTGTATGAGCTGAAAGTTTAGAGGGACGGCCAGGTCTTGGTAGATTTGCAGTGGTCTGATACTCCTTCCATTTCAATATTATCGCTTGCACAGTGCTCCTTGGGATGTTTAAAGCTTGGGAAATCTTTTTGTATCCAAATCCAGCTTTAAACTTCTTCACACCAGTATCTCGGACCTGCCTGTTGTGTTCCTTGTTCTTCATGATGCTCTCTGCGCTTTTAACGGACCTCTGAGACTATCACAGTGCAGGTGCATTTATACGGAGACTTGATTACACACTGGTGGATTGTATTTATCATCATTAGTCATTTAGGTCAACATTGGATCATTCAGAGATCCTCACTGAACTTCTGGAGAGAGTTTGCTGCACTGAAAGTAAAGGGGCTGAATAATTTTGCACGCCCGATTTTTCAGTTTTTGATTTGTTAAAAAAGTTTTAAATATCCAATAAATGTCGTTCCACTTCATGATTGTGTCCCACTTGTTGTTGATTCTTCACAAAAAAATACAGTTTTATATCTTTATGTTTGAAGCCTGAAATGTGGCAAAAGGTCGCAAAGTTCAAGGGGGCCGAATACTTTCGCAAGGCACTGTAGCTACAGAGGTCAGATCTTAATTTGACCCGTTTTGTCCCAGGTGGAAAATAAGACTGCCGCAGGAGAATTTTAATATCTGAAGAAATATTTAGAATCGCCGCCAGGGAGCAGGTACATTGTACCTTAGACTGCAGGTCCACTGGACACCAGTTCAAGTTGCCTATATAGGGTACGTGCAGGCTACACAATCGGATCATTAATTGTCAAATGTATTTAGATAGCCTATAGCCTACATTAGGCCCACAAGGTAATTGCATTTATTTAAATGTTTTCAAGAAGTAAAATTAATAGTCTGATAGTTTACACATCAAATAAAAGCTGACAAACAGCGCTGCTAACACGCAAACTTTACTCTGTAAAGAGAAGCTGAAGTTAGCAGAATTCATGAAAATAGAAAAGAAGCCAATCAACGCCCTGTTGTGGAGTGGTAACCCACACCGAAGGGAACAGTTGGGTAGAGAGGTATGTTTTCTGAAGAAAGCTGCTCAAATCAAATCAACTTTTTTTTGTCACATACACATGGTTAGCAGATGTTAATGCGAGTGTAGCGAAAAGCTTGTGCTTCTAGTTCCGACAATGCAGTAATAACCAACGAGTAATCTAGCTAACAATTCCAAAACTACTACCTTATACACACAAGTGTAAAGGGATAAATAATATGTACATACAGATATATGAATGAGTGATGGTACAGAGCGGCATAGGCAAGATGCAGTAGATGGTATCGAGTACAGTATATACATATGAGATGAGTATGTAAACAAAGTGGCATAGTTTAAAGTAGCTAGTGATACATGTATTACATAAAGATGCAGTAGATGATATAGAGTACAGTATATACATATACATATGAGATAAAAAAATGTAGGGTATGTAAACATTATATTAAGTAGCATTGTTTAAAGTGGCTAGTGATATATTTTACATCAATTCCCATCAATTCCCATTATTAAAGTGGCTGGAGTTGAGTCAGTGTGTTGGTAGCAGCCACTCAATGTTAGTGGTGGCTGTTTAACAGTCTGATGGCCTTAAGATAGAAGCTGTTTTTCAGTCTCTCGGTCCCAGCTTTGATGCACCTGTACTGACCTCGCCTTCTGGATGATAGCGGGGTGAACAGGCAGTGGCTCGGGTGGTTGTTGTCCTTGATGATCTTTATGGCTTTCCTGTGACTTCGGGTGGTGTAGGTGTCCTGGAGGGCAGGTAGTTTGCCCCCGGTGATGCGTTGTGCAGACCTCACTACCCTCTGGAGAGCCTTACGGTTGTGGGAGGAGCAGTTGCCGTACCAGGCGTGATACAGCCCGACAGGATGCTCTCGATTGTGCATCTGTAGAAGTTTGTGAGTGCTTTTGGTGACAAGCCGAATTTCTTCAGCCTCCTGAGGTTGAAGAGGCGCTGCTGCGCCTTTTTCACAATGCTGTCTGTGTGGGTGGACCAATTCAGTTTGTCTGTGATGTGTACGCCGAGGAACTTAAAACTACTGTTCCATCGATGTGGATAGGGGGGTGTTCCCTCTGCTGTTTCCTGAAGTCCACAATCATCTCCTTAGTTTTGTTGACGTTGAGTGTGAGGTTATTTTCCTGACACCACACTCCGAGGGCCCTCACCTCCTCCCTGTAGGCCGTCTCGTCATTGTTGGTAATTAAGCCTACCACTGTTGTGTCGTCCGCAAACTTGATGATTGAGTTGGAGTCGTGCGTGGCCACGCAGTCGTGGGTGAACAGGGAGTACAGGAGAGGGCTCAGAACGCACCCTTGTGGGGCCCCAGTGTTGAGGATCAGCGGGGTGGAGATGTTGTTACCTACCCTCACCACCTGTAGGCGGCCCGTCAGGAAATCCAGTACCCAGTTGCACAGGGCGGGGTCGAGACCCAGGGTCTCGAGTTTGATGACGAGTTTGGAGGGTACTATGGTGTTAAATGCTGAGCTGTAGTCGATGAACAGCATTCTCACATAGGTATTCCTCTTGTCCAGATGGGTTAGGGCAGTGTGCAGTGTGGTTGAGATTGCATCGTCTGTGGACCTATTTGGGCGGTAAGCAAATTGGAGTGGGTCTAGGGTGTCAGGTAGGGTGGAGGTGATATGGTCCTTGACTAGTCTCTCAAAGCACTTCATGATGACGGAGGTGAGTGCTAGCTCAGTTACCTTAGCTTTCTTGGGAACAGGAACAATGGTGGCCCTCTTGAAGCATGTGGGAACAGCAGACTGGGATAGGGATCGATTGAATATGTCCGTAAACACACCCGCCAGCTGGTCTGCGCATGCTCTGAGGGCGCGGCTGGGGATGCCGTCTGGGCCTGCAGCCTTGCGAGGGTTAACACGTTTAAATGTTTTTCTCACCTCGGCTGCAGTGAAGGAGAGTCCGCATGTTTTGGTTGCAGGCCGTGTCAGTGGCACTGTATTGTCCTCAAAGCGGGCAAAAAAGTTATTTAGTCTGCCTGGGAGCAAGACATCCTGGTCCGTGACTTGGCTGGTTTTCTTTTTGTAATCTGTGATTGACTGTAGACCCTGCCACATACCTCGTGTCTGAGGCGATGAATTGCGATTCTACTTTGTCTCTGTACTGACGCTTAGCTTGTTTGATTGCCTTGCGGAGGGAATAGTTACACTGTTTGTATTCGGTCATGTTTCCAGTCACCTTGCCCTGATTAAAAGCAGTGGTTCGCACTTTCAGTTTCACGCGAATGCTGCCATCAATCCACGGTTTCTGGTTTGGGAATGTTTTAATCGTTGCTATGGGAACGACATCTTCAACGCACGTTCTAATGAACTCGCTCACCGAATCAGCGTATTTGTCAATGTTGTTGTCTGACGCAATACGAAACATATCCTAGTCCACGTGATGGAAGCAGTCTTGGAGCGTGGAATCAGATTGGTCGGACCAGCGTTGAACTGACCTCAGCGTGGGAGCTTCTTGTTTTAGCTTCTGTCTGTAGGCAGGGAGCAACAAAATGGAGTCGTGGTCAGCTTTTCCAAAAGGAGGGCGGGGGAGGGCCTTATATGCATCGCGGAAGTTAGAATAGCAATGATCCAAGGTTTTACCAGCCCTGGTTGCGCAATCGATATGCTGATACAATTTAAGGGAGTCTTGTTTTCAGATTAGCCTTGTTAAAATCCCCAGCTACAATGAATGCAGCCTCAGGATATATGGATTCCAGTTTGCAAAGAGTCAAATAAAGTTTGTTCACACAGGATCCGCTCCGGGAAAGTCATATTCTTGGTCGTACTGATGGTGAGTTGACGCAGCTCTTATATTCAGTAGTTCTTCTCGACTGTATGTAATGAAACCTAAGATGACCTGGGGTACCAATGTAAGAAACAACACGTAAAAAAACAAAAAACTGCATAGTTTCCTAGGAATGCGAAGCGAGGCGGCCATCTCTGTCGGCGCCGGAAGAAATGGTTTCATAAGCAAATAGACTCGTGAAGAGGAGTAAAATGAGGAAACCAGAGCATTGAGCGGTGCTCACACCCACAAAGCTGTTAGGAGTGATTGAATAAGGCTTAAGCGAATACATGCACGTGAGCCTGTGTCCCATAGTGAGATGTTGAACCGAGTTGATCGAAAGAGAACCTCAGTACAACAACCCAATGTAGCCTACTCTGCAAAACACTGTCAGGGTGAAGGTTGAAAAAATTTCTTCTGTAAAGTATACTCTGACCAAAATAAACATTGTAATCCTTCATAAATTGATAACGTCTTAATGCCTGCCTTTGGAAATAAGAGTATGTTCCAGTGAGCCGTTTTGATCACATCTGTTATCAGTAGAGCTGTGTGCTGTGAGACACAGACGACCTTGCCCCCTTTAGATACTACCTGAGTTGGTTAATGCACTGATCCAAGAGGACTGATGATCAAAGGTCCAACATTCCATCTCCACAGGACACACCCTTACAGAGTGTCTGACTCTCTGCGGGAGAGTGAGTGTGTGTGACGGAAGGACCAAAGGGCGTGTGTGTGTGTGTGTGTGTGTGTGTGTGTGTGTGTGTGTGTGTGTGTGTGACTAAAAAGCCCTCTGTTCACCTGTAAATGTATTCTTCTTCCAGGAGGAGTTTGTTGTTGTTGTTGTATATCCTAATCGTGTCTGCACATTCACTTCAGTCTGCATACCCCAGTGTGTTTGTACGTGTGTACTCAAGATCAACACACTCTCCTTCGAGCAAGTGTTTTTTAACATCTATTTAAGGCAGCTTTCTCTATCTACCTCGGACAACGTCATGGTGGAATTGCCGTTCTACCCGACTGTGGAGTTGATCCATTTCTGCGGTGTGCTGAGTGCCAGTCAGGAGGACCGGGTGGTGCTGGCAGAGGGCGCCAGTGTCAACGTCTTCTGTCTGTTCGTCCTGGCTCAGTCGCACTGCCTGGTGGTGGGGCAATACACCGGCATGCTCATATATCTCATCACAGCCCTGGTGTCTTGCAGCTTCCTGCCATGGAAATAAACAGGAAATACAGCGGTCACGGTCCAGGAGCGGAGTGGAGAGATGGAAGGAAAGAAGGAGAAGAAGAATAAAATGTCAAACTGGGTACGAGAAGGTGTGCAGCAGTAGAGATAACAAACTTGTTGTCAGAGTAGAGTAAAGTGAAGAGTAAAGTGACTAGTGTTCCATTTATGAAAAAGTGGCCAATGATTTAAAGTCTGTATGTAGGCAGCAGCCTCTCTGTGTTAGTGATGGCTGTTTAACAGTCTGATGGCCTTGAGATAGAAGCTGTGTTTCAGTCTCTTGGTCCCAGATTTGATGCACCTGTACTGACCTCACCTTCTGGATGGTAGCGGGGTGAACAGGCAGTGGCTTGGGTGGTTGTTGTCCTTGATGATCTTTTTGGCCTTCCTGTGACAACAGGTGCTGTAGGTGTCCTGGAGGGAAGGTAGTTTGCAACCAATGATGCATTGTGCAGACCGCACCACCCTCTGGAGAGCCCTGCGGATGTGGGCGGTGCAGTTGTTGTACCAGGCGGTGATAGAGCCCAACAGGATGCTCTCAATTGTAAATCTGTAAAAGTTTGTGAGGTTTTTAGGTGACCATCCAAATTTCTTCAGCCTCCTGAGGTTGAAGAGGCGCTGTTGCGCCTTCTTCACCACAGTGTCTGTGTGGGTAGACCATTTGAGTTTGTCAGAGATTTGTACACCAAGGAACTTAAAACTTTCCACGTCCATGTCGATGTCCGTGACAAGGCTGGTTTTCCTTTTGTAGTCCGTGATTGTCTGTAGAGCCTGCCACATCTGTCTCGTGTCTGAGCCGATGAATTGCGACGCCACTTTGTTTCTATACTGACATTTCGCTTGTTTGATTGCCTTGCGGAGGGAATAACTACAGTGTTTGTATTAGGCCATATTCCCAGTCACCTTTCCATGGTTAAATGCGGTGGTTCACGCTTTCAGTTTTGCGTGAATGCCGCCATCTATCCACAGTTTCTGGTTAGGGTAGGTTTTAATAGTCACAGTGGGTACAACATCTATACACTTCCTTATAAACTCACCCACCGAATCAGCGTATATGTCGATGATATTCGATGAGGCTACCCGGAACATATCAGTCCATGTGATCAAAACAATCTTGAAGCGTGGATTCCGATTGGTCAGACCAGTGTTGAATAGACCTTAGCTCGGTATTTCCTGTTTGAGTTTCTGCCTATAGGAAGGGAGGAGCAAAATGGAGTCGTGGGCAGATTTGCCAAAATGAGGGCGGGGGAGGGCCTTGTATGTATCGCGGAAGTTAGAGTAACAGTGGTCCAGTGTTTTTTCAACGTGAGTGCGGCAGTCGATATGCTGATAGAATTTAGGTAGTATTGTTTTCAAATGTGCTTTGTTAAAATCCACAGCTACAATAAATGCAGCCTCAAGATATATGGTTTCCAGTTTGCATGAAGTCCAGTGTAGTTCCTTGAGGGCCGTTGTGGTATCGCCTTGAGGGGGATATACATGGCTGTGACAATAACCAAAGAGAATTCTCTTGAGAGATAATACGGTCAGCATTTGATTGTGAGGAATTCTAGCTCAGGTGAACAAAAGGATTTGAGTTCCTGTATGTTGTTACCAATTACACCATCGATAATCATGAAACATGGCGCGATACACTGAGAATCCAGGTGGCTGTACCGACTCCGACAGCATATCCCGAGAGAACCATGTTTCCGTGAAACAGAGTATGTTATGATCCCTGATGGTTCTCTGGAAAGCAACCCTTGCCCTGATTTCGTCCTCCTTTGTAATCTAGGCACTGGACATTAGCGAGTAATATACTCTAAAGAGGTGTGTGATGTGCGCTCCTCCAAAGTCTGACCAGAAGACCGCTCCGTCTCCCTTTTCTCCAGCGGCGTTGTTTTGGGTGAACCTGTAAAATCAGTTAAAATGCCCTGGGTGGTGCGGACAAAGGACCTGCTTCGGGAAAGTCGGATTCCTGGTCGTAGTGCTAGTTGACGTTGCTCTGATATCCAATAGTTTTTCCCGGCTGTATGTAATAACATTTCCTTAAGATTTTCTGGGTTAACAACGTAAGATTTTTTTTTTAAATAAGGAAATACATTTTTTTAAATACTGCAAAGTTTCCTAAGGACTAGAAGCGAGGCACCCTCTCTGCCGGCGCCATTTAACTTCAGTGTAATTGCAGTGGACATTGCTGCAATTCTGCTAAGACAGAGAAACTATAGCTAGTATTGCAAGGCTGCTGTAAGACAGAGACAGTATTGTGTGTTCTAATCATATAATTAGAACTCTTCTAACCTTGGAGGAGTTGGTTTATTGGAATGTACCTCAGCAGTACACACACACACACACACAGTACAATGATTGGTTGGCTGCCACAGCCTTGATGAGGCTCAAAGGGACCTTGATGGCAGGCAAACAGAGGCTGTGAGAAATAGAGAGAGAGATAAAGAGTGATTTTCAGTGTGGTATATTTTCAATCACTTGCTTTGGCTCAGTATACTGTCAGTGACTCAACTGTATCAAATAGAACAAGAACTAAAAACCCTTGAATGAGTAGGTGTGTCCAAACTTTTGACTGGTACAGTCAGGGTTTTTCTTTATTTTTCCTATTAATCTACATTGTAGAATAATAGTGAAGACATCAAAACTATGAAATAACAAATATGGAATCATGTGGTAATCAAAAAAGTGTTAAACAAATCAAAATACATTTTATATTTTATATTCGTAGCCACCCTTTGCCTTGATGACAGCTTTGCACACTCTAGGCATTTTCTCAACCAGATTCACGAGGTAGTCGCCTGGAATGCATTTCAATTAACAGCTGTGCCTTGTTAAAAGTTAATTTGTGGAATTTTGTTCCTTCTTAATACGTTGGAGCCAATCACTTGTGTTGTGACAAGGTAGGGGTGGTATACAGAAGATAGCCCTATTTGGTAAAAGACCAAGTCCATATTATTGCAAGAACAGCTCAAATAAGCAAAGAGAAACGGCAGTCCATCATTACTTTAACACATGAAGGTCAGTCAACACGGAAAATGTCAAGAACTTTGGTAGGGGTGGTATACGGTAGGGGTGGTATACGGTAGTGGTATACGGTATACGGTAGGGGTGGTATACGGAACTTTGAAAGTTTCTTCAAGTGCAGTTGCAAAAAACATCAAGCTCTGTAATGAAACTGGCTCACATGAGGACCGCCACAGGAAAGGAAGACAGAGATTTACCTCTGCTGCAGAGGATAAGTTCATTAGAGTTACCAGCCTCAAGAAATTCAAGTAACAGACACATCTCAACATCAACTGTTCCCGAGGAGACTGCGTGAATCAGGCCTTCATGGTTTAATTGCTGTAAAGAAACCACTACTAAAAGAGACTAATAATAATAAGAGACTTGCTTGGGCCAAGAAACATAAGCAATGGACATTAGACCGGTGGAAATCTGTCCTTTGGGCTGATGAGTCCAACCGGCGTGTCATTGTGAAATGCAAAGTAGGTGAACGGATGATCTCCGCATGTGTGGTTTCCACCTTGAAGCATGGAGGAGGAGGTGTGATGGTGCTTTGCTGGTGACACTGATTTATTTAGAATTCAAGACATACTTAACCATCATGGCTATCACAGCATTCTGCAGCGATACGCCATCCCATCTGGTTTGCGCTTAGTGGGACTATCATTAGTTTTTCAACAGGACAATGACCTTCAGGTTGTGTAAGGGCTATTTGACAAAGAAGGAGAGTGATGGAGTGCAGATGACCTGGCCCCCACAATCACCCGACCTCAATCCAATTGAGATGGTTTGGGATGAGTTGGACTGCAGAGTGAAGGAAAAGCAGCCAACAAGTGCTCTGCATACATGGGAACTACTTCAGGACTGTTGGAGAAGCATTCCAGGTGAATCTGGATGAGAGAATGCCATGAGTGTGCAAAGCTGTCATCAAGACAAAGGGTGGCTACTTTGAAGAATCTCAAATATAAAATACATTTTGATTTGTTTAACACTTTTTTGGTTACTATTCCATATGTGTTATTTCAAAGTATTGATATCTTCACTATTATTCTGCAATGTAGAAAATAGTCAAAATAAAGAAAAACACTTAAATGAGTAGGTGTGTCCAAAATGTGCACTGGTACTGTATATATATATATTTTTTAAACTCAAATACACATACAGTGCATTCGGAAAGTATTCAGACCCCTTTCATTTTTCCACATTTTGTTACGTTACAGCCTTATTTTAAAAATGTATTTAAAAAATGTTTGCCTCATTAATCTACACACAATACCTCATAATGACAAAGGAAAAACAGTTAAAAAAAATCTTTGCAAATTTATAAATAAAAACTGAAATATGACATTTACATAAGTCTTCTGACCCTTTACTCAGTACTTTGTTGAAGCACCTTTGGCAGCGATTATAGTCTTGAGTCTTCTTGGGTATGACGCTACAAGCCTGGTCCCCCATGTATTTGGGGAGTTTCCCCCATTCTTCACTGCAGATCCTCTCAAGCTCTGTCAGGTTGGATGGGGAGCGTCGCTGCACAGCTATTTTCAGGTCTCTCCTGAGATGTTCCATCGGGTTCATGTCCGGGCTCTGGCTGGGCCACTCAAGGACAATCAGAGACTTGTCCCGAAGCCACTTCTGTGTTGTCTTGGTTGTGTGCTTAGGGTTGTTGTCCTGTTGGAAGGTGAACATTCGCCCCAGTCTGAGGTCCTGAGCACTCTGGAGCAGGTTTTCATCAAGGATCTCTGTACTTTGCTCATTTCATCTTTCCCTCGATCCTGACTAGTCTCTCAGTCCCTGCCACTGTCAATTTAGGGCCAGATAGCACTGCATTTTGCTTTGTGTTTCCCAATAAGCAATGTAGTTTTGTTTTGACTGTGTTGTAATTTGGTTTATTCTGATTGATTCAATGTTCTGGTCCTGAGGCTTCAGTGTGTCAGTAGAACAGGTTTGTGAACTCAGCCCCAGGACCAGCTGGATGAGGGGACTCTTTGCTCAGCTCTTGGCATTGCAGGGCTTGGTAATGATATGAGAGGGGGTCACTGTATTTTAGATGTTTTCAACTTAATTGGTCTTTTTTGAGTTTTTATTATTAGTGGACATTGGCCTAATTCTCCCCTGCATGCATTGTTTGTAGTTTTCCTCTGGACCTGTAGGAGAATCTTACAGAACTCTGCATGCAGAGTTTCAATGGGGTGTTTGTCCCATTTGATGAAATCTTGTTTTGTAAGAGGACCCCACACCTCGCTGCCATAAAGTGCAATTGGTTCAATGACATTTTCAATTAGTTTTAGCCACATTTTAATGGGTATTTCAATTTGAATGAGCTTTTTAATGGCGTAGAATGCCCTGCGTTCTCTCAGTTCATTCACTGACTCATTAAGGTGTCCAGTTGAGCTTATTTTAAACCTAAGTAATTGTAGTGTGTGCAGTACTCTATATATTTTGTACCAATTGAGAACTTTGGTCAAAATCCCTGAGATCTGGATCTTCTCTGGAAAATCATTATTTTAGTATTTTTGGGGTTTACTGCCAGGGCCCAGGTCTGTCAGTACTGCTCTAGCAGGTCCAGGCTCTGCTGCATCTCCCTGACTAAGGCCCTTCTCCCCGATTGCTTAGTTTGGCCCAAGCGGCCAGCTCTAGGAATAGTCTTGGTGGATCCAAACTTTTTCCATTTACTGTGTACTTGGGGACCTTCAATGCTGCAGACATTTTGTGGTTCCCTTCACTAGATCTGTGCCTGTCTCGGAGCTCTATAGACAATTATGTCGACCTCATGGCTTGGTGTGGGCGCCTTTCCAAATCATGTCCAATCAATGGAATGTACCACAGGTGGACTCCAATCTCAAGGAGGATCAATGGAAACAGGATGCACCGGAGTTCAATTTAGAGTCTCATAGAAAAACGGTCTGAATACTTATAGTAAGGTATTTCTAAAAACCTGTTTTCGCTTTGTCATTCGGGGGTATTGTGTGCAGTTTGATGAGTGAACAAAAATATTTCATCCATTTAAAATAAGGCCGTAACGTAGCAAAACGTTGAAAAGTTCAAAGGGGTCTGAATACTTTCCGAATGCACTGGAAGTATACTAAAGTATATTAAAATACATGCTTATTTAAGTATTTGTATTTGAACCCAGGTCTGATCATTATGACTGCATGAAGATAACGTCTGATCCTCAGTACTTGAAACATGAAATCAAGTTTTCACAGTGCCGTAAAAGAGTTTACTTTGGACCTTTTCTGATCAACAGTTAATTCCCCGGTATCCTTCCATTTGGCTCATTGTGTGAACACACAATGTGTAAACCACACGCATACAGAGTAATTAAGCCACAATTCAAAGAGAGGAAGTGCTGTAGGACACGCCCATGTTATTCTGCGGATATGCTCGGCCTTTGTTCTCTGCATAAACCCATGCAGATGTACGGTATGTGCCTATAAGACTGATTGTGTTTGATGACGTATTAAAGTCCCTCTGTGAACTCTCACTGTCCTTCTGCTCTAAATCAATCTTTATCTGCCATGGTTTGTCCCCCTCTGTCTCTTTAGACTCTCTCTCTCTCGCGCGCTCTTTCTCGCTTTCTGCCTTTCGCTCCCTCTCTCTCTCTCTCTTTCACTCTATTTTTCTCCCGCCCCTGCCCTCCCATCTCTGTGGTTGTCCATGTGGCTTACAGGACTAATCAGTACAGTGGTGGCAGTGGTGGTTGTACAGAGAGTTCCCGTGGTTCTCTCTGTTTCTACTTCTCTCTCGCTTTATAGTTCCCTTCTGCTTTCAAATTAACTCCCTTCACTCCACCACAGAGCACTGCCTGCCTCCTCTCAAGGCTAAGGTGTCTCCAGTACTATCTCAGTTCTCCTCTTCCTCTCCATCTTCCATTCCATCAACCCTTCCCCTCCACCCCCCTGTTCTATTACTCTCCCCGTAACCCTCTCTATCCTCCTCTACCCCCTTTCAACTCATCATTTAGTTATACCACCCTTGTATCTCTTTATCTCTCTATCCCCCTTTTTTTAAATTCCGTATTCCATCCCATTATCCCTTTTCCATCCCCCTTTCTGCATCATAAAACTACCAGTCTTTATCATCCATCTCCAAACCCCTCAGACCCAGGGGAGGAGGACAGGACAGGAAGTCAGCTGAGAGAGAAAGGCACTGAGAGCTTTCTGACTACTCCAACAAGCTATCTCCTGCTGTTACCTGCTCAAAAAGGGCAACACTTCCAGGGAGAATTGGGATGTATAGCCTACTAGTCAAGGACCAATGCGATGTTCAAGGTAGCTGATCTGTAATTCATCTGCTCTATGCATTATATTTCTATGCCTGGCTTCGTAAGAGGTTAACAGGAGAAACGTGCGAGTGCAAACAATAGACCTGGGGCTCCATTCAATCCGACGTTCAGCGTTACAGGGTGATTGAAATGTAAAGGAAAAGTTTCCGCGTTAGCGGAGACCGCATTCATGGGAAGCACCTTTTGAATGTATTATTGATGGAAGGGAAGAGAGACAAAGAGGGAGTGTGTGTGGCGCCTCTATTTACGAGCACGCGTGTGTCTGTTTGTGGGGGCATCTGAAACAGCATAAAGTGGTTTCCTCCTACTCTCCAGCTGTAATGGCTGCGACAGACCCTCCAGTGGAGCACCCTCGACAAGCTCTACCCAAACCAGTTAACGGTCACAATCTGCACAGGAAATGAAGATGCTGCCGCCGCCTCCAAGATGCGACTGCAGAGGGATGGGAGAGGAGAAGAGTGATCTCTCTCTCTCTCTCTATATATATATATATATATATATATATATATATATATATATATATATATATATATATATATATATATATATATATATATATATATATATATATATATATATATATATATACACATATATATATATATATAAAGTAATAGTGTTCTCATCCACCCACATCTGTTGTATTTCACCGCAGAGCTGCTTTGTTTCCACAAACTGACAGCTGACTGCATGAATAAACAATTAGTCATTCAACTGAAGTCCAATTGAAGTTTACTTCAAAAAGACAACTTTCAAGACTGAAGATTTGAGTACTTTTGAACCCACCGATTTTATTCTTTGAAGTTGTTTTTTTTAATTGAAGGAACATTTTATTGATCCATCATTAAATAATAAATCTACTTACAGTTTTTAAATGTCAAGGTATTTTACATGGTATTTGGTCACATGCACATTGTAAGAAAAAGAAACACATTGTTATCTGTACAAACACTTACAGTAGTCCGTAGGGGGAGGAGCCTGTGAAAGAAAAAAAAAGGCACCTGGTATGACATTTGACCCTGGTTCACAGATACCACCAGATACACGTTACTGTCCACTTTGCCTGTGAAACAGAAATAGAGAGAAACAGAGAACAGACAACGGGACGCCATCCCTCCGTGTGACCTCTAATTGTGTGCACTTCTGAGCAGCAACTCAAAATACACAAAATACACAAATTACACATACCAGTTCTGGTCAGTGTTTGAATTAGGCCTAGATATCAGAACATATTAGATACATTTCTTACAATGTATCTTTAGTAGACAAGGTGTTTCCCAGAGCCTTCGTGAGCAACGTGGCTCTTAACAATCTTAGCACATCTACAGTACGAGTGATCCAGACCACTAGTAGAGCAGCCAAAGTGCACCGTTAGACGCTTTTGTTGTTTGTTGCCATTCCGCGTCACGTCACTTTATTCACAGACCATTTCCGCGAAAAAAAAAAAAATAGAATCACTGGTGTTTAGAGCCAAAGCAGAGGCAAGCGGCAGAGACGTGGAGCTGATAGGCTGAGTGGTTCATTTTCTAATTAGGTGAACGTTTAATCTCGGGTAGATATACAGACGGTCATATCTGCACACTGGGTAGGAAAGTCAGTCGACTTTTTGTGGGGGCGCCGGATAACCAGGAAGTCAATAACTGTGCCCAAATCTCACCTCCGATACACAGCATAATACACCTGTATACAGGTGATCCAGCCAACTGAGAGGTACCGATGGAGACGAGAGAAGAAGCCTAGGAATCTATAGCGAGTGGACATGGCTGTCAGACATGCTTGGTCAGTAGCAGCTCTTCCAACTGGAGAGGAGAGGGGTTCTAATTTGGCTGTGTGGTTAACCCTTTGAGACTACGAGGTGAGCATTTTGATTGTTCTCATCGGCGTCCTGTTCCGGAATTAAAACAGCACCTTTGTGACGTCATCAATTAGAACTTTCGGTAACACATTATTTCGGATAGGCCATCTGTAGATGATCAGTAACTATCTAGTAGCTGTCTAGTAGCCCTAACCCTTAACCTAACCCAAAAATGAACCCTTACCCTTATTCTAAACCTAACCTTGGCAAGGAGTTGCCGGTCAACAGATTATTTGTTGATGGTATGACCACAGACGGACTATCCGCACTATCCAAATACAGTGTGACTGAACATTCGGTTGGAATATTAATTCTGCTCATGGTTCTGAGGCTTCCTCCTCTCCTACCATCACAACCGCTATGTTCACGCAGCTCTGTTCTACAGCAAATGCACAAGCAGGGGCACCTTTAAGGTACCACAGAGCTTCCTCGAACAGCTACTGCGAAACACACTGAGCGGAGAAGTAGAAAGGCTGATCCTGGAACAGTGAACAGAGTAGAGCACCACATAGTTAGCTAGCTATAGGTGATTGGCACAGCTGTGGGTGTTCAACATCCTTCATG
Source organism: Oncorhynchus mykiss (assembly GCF_013265735.2). Classification (NCBI taxonomy): domain Eukaryota; kingdom Metazoa; phylum Chordata; class Actinopteri; order Salmoniformes; family Salmonidae; genus Oncorhynchus; species Oncorhynchus mykiss. The sequence goes on from NC_048571.1 coordinate 38,525,110, forward strand.
TTAAGCCGGGTCCTCCAAGGGACTGTCACGCCCTGACCATAGTTTACTTTGTATTTTCTATGTTTTGATTGGTCAGGGTGTGATCTGAGTGGGCATTCTATGTTTCATGTCTTGTTTGTCTATTTCTATGTTCAGCCTGATATGGTTCTCAGTCAGAGGCAGGTGTTCGTCATTGTCTCTGATTGGGAACCATATTTAGGTAGCCTGGGGTTCACTGTGTGTTTGTGGGTGATTGTTCCTGTCTATGTGTTTTTCACCAGATAGGCTGTTTTAGGTTTTCGTTACGTTCATCACGTTCTTTATTTTGTAGTGTTTGCATTGATTCGTGTTTTACGTTTGTTCATTAAAACATGGATCGCAATCTACACGCTGCATTTTGGTCCGACTCTCCTTCACATACAGAAAACCGTTACAGAATCACCCACCACAAAGGGACCAAGCAGCGTGTCAACAGGCAGGAGCAGCGCGAGGAGATGCGCAATAAGGATTTCTGGACATGGGAGGAAATCCTCGACGGGAGAGGACCCTGGGCTAAACCAGGGGAGTGTAGCCGCCCAAAGGTGCAGCGAGAGAAGAAACAACAGGCGCAGCCCAAAGAGGAGTACAGTATGGAGTATACGACTTGGGAGGAGATCGACAGGTGGGCGGCCGACCCAGGGAGAGTGCCGGAGCCCGCCTGGGATTCGATGGAGCAGTGCGCGGAAGGATATAGGAGAATGGAGTTTGCGAAGCAAGCAAGGCGGCGCGGACGGAGGCCCCATAGTCACCCCCAAAAATTTCTTGGGGGGGGGCTCAGGGAGAGTGTGGCAGAGTCAGGAGCCAGACCTGAGCCAACTCTTCCTGTTTATCGTGAGGAGCCAAGGAGGAGACCAGAACCAGAGCCGGTGTTGGAGGTGAGCGAAACAGAGACTGTGAAGGAGTTAATGGGGAAATTGGAGGAGAGAGAAATGAGGGAGTTGCTGTGTTGGTGCATTTTGCATAGAATTCGCCTGACGGAACGTGTCAGGGATTTGATGGCACCTGGGTTAGCGCTCCATACTCGTCCTGAGGTCCGTTTTAGTCGGCTGGTGAAGTTGGTTCCAGTCTCACACATCAGGCCTCCTGTGCCCATCCCTAGCCTTGCACGTCCTGTGCCAGCACCACGCATCAGGCCTACAGTGCGCCTCGCCTCTCCAGCGCTGTCGGAGCCCTCCTCCTCTCCAGCGCTGTCGGAGTCTCCCGCCTGTTTAGCGCTGTTAGAGCCTTCCTTCTCTACAGCGCTGCCGGAGTCTCCCGCCTGTTCAGCGCAGCCAGAGCCTCTCTTCTCTACTGCGCTATCGGAGTCTCCCGCCTGTTCAGCGCAGCCAGAGCCTCTCTTCTCTACTGCGCTATCGGAGTCTCCCGACTGTTCAGCGCAGCCAGAGCCTCTCTCCTCTCATGCGCTATCGGAGTCTCCCGCCTGTTCAGCGCAGCCAGAGCCTCTCTTCTCTACTGCGCTATCGGAGTCTCCCGACTGTTCAGCGCAGCCAGAGCCTCTCTCCTCTCCTGCGCTGCCGGAGTCTCCCGCCTGTTCAGCGCAGCCAGAGCCTCTCTCCTCTCATGCGCTATCGGAGTCTTCCGCCTGTTCAGCGCAGCCAGAGCCTTTCTCCTCTCTTGCTGCCGGAATCTCCCGCCTGTTCAGCGCAGCCGGAGCCTCTCTCCTCTCCTGCGCTGCCGGAGTCTCCCACCTGTTCAGCGCAGCCAGAACTGCCAGTCTGCATGGAGCAGCCTGAGCTGCCAGTCTGCAAGGAGCTGCCAGCCTGCAAGGAGCTGTCAGTCTGCATGGAGCTGCCAGTCTGCAAGGAGCCGCCAGAGCTGCCTGTCTGCAGGATGCCGCTAAAGCTGCCAGTCTGCAAGGAGCCGCCAGAGCTGCCAGTCTGCAAGGAGCCGCCAGAGCTGCCAGTCTGCAAGGAGCCGCCAGAGCTGCCAGTCTGCATGGAGCAGCCAGTCAGCATGGAGCTGCCAGTCTGCAAGGAGCTGCCAGTCTGCAAGGAGCTGCCAGTCTGCAAGGAGCTGCCAGTCTGCAAAGAGCTGCCAGTCTGCATAGAGCTGCCAGTCTGCATAGAGCTGCCAGTCTTCAAGGAGCTGCCAGTCTTCAAGGAGCTGCCAGTCTGCAAGGAGCTGCCAGTCTGTAAGGAGCTGCCTGTCTGCAGGATGCCGCCAAAGCTGCCAGTCTGCAAGGAGCCGCCAGAGCTGCCTGTCTGCAGGATGCCGCCAAAGCTGCCAGTCTGCAAGGAGCCGCCAGAGCTGCCAGTCTGCAAGGAGCCGCCAGAGCTGCCAGTCTGCATGGAGCAGCCAGGGCCGCCAGTCAGCATGGAGCAGCCAGGGCCGCCAGTCAGCATGGAGCAGCCAGGGCCGCCAGTCAGCATGGAGCAGCCAGGGCCGCCAGTCAGCATGGAGTAGCCAGGGCCGCCAGTCAGCATGGAGCAGCCAGGGCCGCCAGTCAGCATGGAGCAGCCAGTCAGCATGGAGCAGCCAGTCAGCATGGAGCAGCCAGAGCAGCCAGTCAGCATGGAGCTGCCTGTCAGCATGGAGCAGCCAGTCAGCATGGAGCAGCCAGAGCTGCCAGTCTTCATGGAGCAGCCAGTCAGCATGGAGCAGCCAGAGCTGCCAGTCGACCAGACTCTCCCAGATCTGCCAGTCGACCAGACTCTTCCAGATCTGCCAGTCGACCAGACTCTTCCAGATCTGCCAGTCGACCAGACTCTTCCAGATCTGCCAGTCGACCAGACTCTTCCAGATCTGCCAGTCGACCAGACTCTTCCAGATCTGCCAGTCGACCAGACTCTTCCAGATCTGCCAGTCGACCAGACTCCTCCAGATCTGCCAGTCGACCAGACTCCTCCAGATCTGCCAGTCGACCAGACTCTTCCAGATCTGCCAGTCGACCAGACTCTTCCAGATCTGCCAGTCGACCAGACTCTTCCAGATCTGCCAGTCGACCAGACTCTTCCAGATCTGCCAGTCGACCAGACTCTTCCAGATCTGCCAGTCGACCAGACTCTTCCAGATCTGCCAGTCGACCAGACTCTTCCAGATCTGCCAGTCGACCAGACTCTTCCAGATCTGCCAGTCGACCAGACTCTTCCAGATCTGCCAGTCGACCAGACTCTTCCAGATCTGCCAGTCGACCAGACTCTTCCAGATCTGCCAGTCGACCAGACTCTTCCAGATCTGCCAGTCGACCAGACTCTTCCAGATCTGCCAGTCGACCAGACTCTTCCAGATCTGCCAGTCGACCAGACTCTTCCAGATCTGCCAGTCGACCAGACTCTTCCAGATCTGCCAGTCGACCAGACTCTCCCAGATCTGCCAGTCGACCAGACTCTCCCAGATCTGCCAGTCGTCCAGACTCTCCCAGATCTGCCAGTCGTCCAGACTCTCCCAGATCTGCCAGTCGTCCAGACTCTCCCAGATCTGCCAGTCGTCCAGACTCTCCCAGATCTGCCAGTCGTCCAGACTCTCCCAGATCTGCCAGTCGTCCAGACTCTCCCAGATCTGCCAGTCGTCCAGACTCTCCCAGATCTGCCAGTCGTCCAGACTCTCCCAGATCTGCCAGTCGTCCAGACTCTCCCAGATCCGCCAGTCGTCCAGATTCTCCCAGATCCGCCAGTCGACCAGATTCTTCCAGATCTGCTAGTCGACCAGGATCTGCTGAAACCGCCAGCCAGCCAGGTTCTGGTAGTTTCTACTACCTGCCTGGGCTTCCTCTCAGTGCTGAGCTTCTTCTCAGTGCTGAGCTTCCTCTCAGTGCTGAGCTACCCATCTGTCCCGAGTTACCTCTGTCCCGAGCTGTCCCTCTGTCCCATGTTATCATTGTGGTGGGTAACCTATTTAGGGACGTTTAGGAGGGGGATTAAAACTGTCATGGAGTGGGGTCCACGTCCAGCGCCAGAGCCGCCACCGCGGACAGATGCCCACCCAGACCCTCCCCTATAGGTTCAGGTTTTGCGGCCGGAGTCCGCACCTTGGGGGGGGGGGGTACTGTCACGCCCTGACCATAGTTTACTTTGTATTTTCTATGTTTTGATTGGTCAGGGTGTGATCTGAGTGGGCATTCTATGTTTCATGTCTTGTTTGTCTATTTCTATGTTCAGCCTGATATGGTTCTCAGTCAGAGGCAGGTGTTCGTCATTGTCTCTGATTGGGAACCATATTTAGGTAGCCTGGGGTTCACTGTGTGTTTGTGGGTGATTGTTCCTGTCTATGTGTTTTTCACCAGATAGGCTGTTTTAGGTTTTCGTTACGTTCATCACGTTCTTTATTTTGTAGTGTTTGCATTGATTCGTGTTTTACGTTTGTTCATTAAAACATGGATCGCAATCTACACGCTGCATTTTGGTCCGACTCTCCTTCACATACAGAAAACCGTTACAGGGACATAATAGAGGATTTGGAAAATACAATATTAAAAAGGGAGTCGACGACAACAACAACAAAAAATGCATGATAGTTTGACGTTATTAAAGAAGTCCTAAAAGTCGATGGAGATTACATAGATATTCCTCTGTGACAAAGGAACATCGATTGTACCTTAAACACATTCAAATGGCTTGAAAAACAAGGCTTTATGGGCTACATACAGAGACTGTAAAACTGGATCTGTGTATAGTATAAACTCCCTCTACCTTCAACTCAAACCTAAACCTAGGCTCAGAGTAACGTGATTGTGTCATCTTATGTCTTGTGTGTTTCTCTTTATCAAACTATTTACATCATGTTAGCAGCATCCGCATGTCTCGTAAGAGAGACACCATTGATTCAGTCTTCAAAGATAGCTCTACAAAAGACATGATTTGAGATTCTCATTGCAGTAGATTTCATTTGGGATACTTTTCTTTTGCTCTATTGGACTCTAACGGCATCAATTTGATCACAGTGCAGTGCACACGTTTCTAAGTCTTTACCAGATAAAGTGCACTCAATAACGACTAGATATATTCACGGGAGAAGAAATGCTGCGAGTTACACGTGGCTCAGTCGCTCACTAGGCATCTAAAGATATTTCCGATCCTCAGGGAGGAGTGTGAGAATTTCACAATTTCTTGGGAATGTTCTACGTTGTGACATTGTCAGTGGGAATTGATTAGAATGTCCCCTCCTAAAAGGGTTAGGAGGGAAGATTCTCTGATCACCGGTGCCTGGAGATAGTGGTTAGCCACATGAGTGTGTGTGTGTGTGTGTGTGTGTGTGTGTGTGTGTGCGCGGGAGGGCTAGAGGACAAATATGTTTAACTTAGCAGACAGTAAATCTCAGAGCTGAAGGAAGCCAAGCCCTGCCAGGCAAGATGGATAACCTAAAAGCATGTGTGTGTGTGTGTGTGTGTGAAGCCAGGCGTCGCCCCCACACTACCCCAAAGGCACACACACAGCAGGGAAGGGTTCCTTCTTTAAAACTACTGAACGGAAGAAATAAAGATCTGGTAAAGCGTGCGTCCCAAATGGCACCCCATTCCTTATATAGTGCACTACTTTTGACGAGGGCCCATAGGACTCTGGTCAAATGTAGTGCACTATGCAGGGAATAGGGTGCCAATAGGGACGCAAACGCTCTTCTCCTGTCCTGACCTACTTAATCAGACTTTTGCCCATCATGCAGCATAACTCATCACCACCTGCTAACACAGCAGCCAATTAGCCTGGCTAGCATCACCATCCCTCCCACCACTGTCTCTGTGGCGCAGAACTAGAGCTATGTCTGTGTCTGCAGTTACAGTTATCATCAGTTCAGACCTGGGCTCAAATACTATTTGAAATTCCAAATACTTTATCGGTGCTTGATTGAGCTTGCCTGGCATCATGGGCCACGTCTGGCAAATCCAGGCAGGCTAGAAAAAATGCTGACAAATATTTGAAAGATTTCAAATTGTACTCAAACCAGTGGAGGCTGCTGAGGGGAGAACGGCTCATGACGGCTGGATCGGTACGAATGGAATGGCATCAAACCATGTGGCTTGATGCGTTTTATAACATTCCACTTATTCCGCTCCAGCCATTACCACAAGCCCGTCCCCCACAATCACAGTGCCACCAACCTCCTGTGATTCAAACCCCGTTTTGCAGAAGTTACAACAGCTAATAAGCTCAGAATGGAGTCGCACAGCATACCAGACTCACAGGGTGAGAGGAGAGGAGCGGTTGAGATGGTGACTTCCAGGGGGGCACTTATTGAAGCGCTTGAGAGCCTCAGTGAGTGAGAGAGAGAGAGAGAGAGAGAGAGAGAGAGAGAGAGAGAGAGAGAGAGAGAGAGAGAGAGAGAGTCCCAACTGGCACCCTAATCCCTGGTCAAAAGTAGTGCACTTCATAGGAAGTAGGGTGCAATGTGGGACGCGGGCCAGTCTCCGGCCGCATAGAGACAGGAGAGATAACGATCTGGAACTTTGGCACCTGTGGAGATACCGCTGTCCGGTGGGGTTGGTGTGTCTGTGCGAGTGTGAATAATACTATTATTCCTGCACTCCCACCCTGATAAGACAGCAGTGTGTGTGTGTGTGCGTGTGTATGCGTGTGTGTGTGTGTGTGTGTTCCTCCAGGACTGGTGTTAGTAGTGATGTTATTATTGCTAGGCTCTCTCAGTGCAGACTCAGCAGCCTGCAGCCAAGTTAGAGGCCACAGAAAACACATCCATGGAGATGAAGAGACAGGGAATCACAAAGGGCTGAAAATGAACTCTCAGCAAACTGTCGAGTGGTTTCAACATACATACTGCATGTATACTGAACAACTCGCTCTCTCAGCCCCCTTTGCTATACATGAATTCCAGTTGGTTCATCTCAGCCCGTAGACAATCAAACACAGACAGCCCTGAAGTTGGAAACATAGTCTTTAGTTGGCTCAGAAATGGTGTTCTCCAAGGGTCAGTTCACCTCAGGGAGACCTTGTTTTCATTGAATGACTAATAAATAGGAGAGTAGATGAATCAGTCAGTAGCTGTGTCTATGAACGTCCCATGGGCATTCTGATTTTTGTCCTCACACAGCCATTATCTGGCACAATAAAGATTTTGTCTTGTCCAAATACCATCACACCTCAATTGCACTTCCAGTTGGATTGGCAGTAGAAACAAGAAAAGGCTAAAACTCTCAAGCTTCCCGTTTTGCCTTTCAGTTGAAGACACACTCCTCATCAGGATCTTTCCGGAGGAGACTGAACTTTGCGACGACGTGTCATCCACACTGGTCATCCCGGTTATGGTTGGTAACCGTGAAGTCCTGCCGCGTCACACCTGATTGGTTGAGGTGGTTGAGGTGAGAGGGTCAGAGGTCAGGGGTGAAGGCCCTCAGTAAAGATGGCCGCAGATAATGATGTCACAATAACGCTCCGACCGAACGTCACCTCTTCTTCCCCACCTTTGCTGACCAGATCTTCACTGTCATATCACTAGAAAGAGAGGGAGGGAGAGATGAAGCAAGACAGAGAGAAATAGAGTGGGGGTGGGGAGATGAAGGGGGAGAAAGAGAGCGAGAGGACCAGGGGGACACAGAGAATGAGAGCGAGAGAAACATTGAGAGGGAAGGAGAGCAGAAGGAGAAGACCAAGAGAGATAGGGAGAGACCGAGGAATACAAGGGGGGAGGAAAAGAACAAGAACAAGAGGCGGAGAGAGAGGAGAGAGGGAGAAGAAAAGAGTGACTCAATTGCCAGCATCTTCAAACAGTTCCATTGTGACTCCCACACAGCACCAGAGAGACAAGACATCAAAACCTACAGTTCACAGAATGACACACACACACACACACACACACACACACACACACACACACACAAATGCTACCCCCTACTCCTTCACCAATTACGGAGCACAAAGGAATCAGCTCCAAAATAGACATCAAACATCATCCTCCTCTGTGACACACAACCTCCCCTCAAGATAGAGCAAACACCAAAACCCTCATCCCTCTGTCCCTCTTTATGTCTCGCTCTATAATTCTCTGTTTTTCTCTCCCCTCTATCAAACACCACATGGCCCCTGTTATACCCAACAGAGCTCCAATTGAAGTTTGTAAAATACTATAATTGCATTAGGAAGTTAAGAAGAGAATCAACGTATCTTCTCTGCTGTTCTGTTCTCTTTTCCCCGTTAAGAAACTCCCAGCTCAGTTGACAATTTACTCTTAATCTCCTCTCCATTCATGACCTGCCGAGCACTACCTCCTAACTGCTGTCATATAAGCGTGTGTCTGCCGAGCTAACTGCGGTCTTAATACCCAGGATAACACTCCCTCTCCCTCCTCAATCCCTCCTAACATCAGGCTGCTAGCTGGGCTCACTGAAGTGTGTTGCAGAGGCACCGTGTTACTGTAGCATTAGTGGAAAATAGTAGGATGATTGACATGGATGATGTTGGCGAGCAAGGGTGTGTGTGTGTGTGTGTGCATGCGCGCGCTCGTGTGTGTTTGTGTCTGCTTGTGTGTGTGTGTGTGTGTGCACATGTATGTGTGTGTACTGTAGGTAGGACCCAATTAAAATAATTATTATTGTTAGTGTTATGTGCACTCTTACAAATAAAGGTGCAAGTTGGAACCAAATAAGATTCTTGAGAGCGATGCCATAAGGGAACCATTTTAGGGTCTATGAAGAACCATAAATTGGGATGGTTCTTTGAAGAACAATATAAAAATCCAAAACCAGAATGTTTCGTCCTTCCAGGCCAGGAAATGTTAAGTCCTGGTGTAGGGCTATAAGCCTTTTCCCAGGGTATTTACCAGTACCACACATGACTGTGTTTGCTATTGACAGAGACATGGTTGTTGCATTTGTTAATTTTCAGCCCAATGGACTGCACCAAGTGAGATCCTAAGCGGATATGTGATCATAAAATATATATATATATATATATATATATATATATATATATATATATATTTAACACAATACCATACGTAGTTCATCAGGCCTTATTTTGAGGGCCTAGTTTTACCCCAATACAGGGGCCTGAAACTCATATACATCACTTTGACCCAAAACCACACCCATCAATATCAAATTTCCCAGCATGCTCTACTGCAGGCAGATTTTTTGAATTGTTTGTTTCAATTTCTATGTTTGTCCATGTACATTGAGCGATTACTATACTGCTACACAAATCAGTTGGTACATTTTTTTGCACCTGTTACTGAAATGTTTGTTCCAGTTTAAATGCCGGTCAGAGGGTAAGGAACTAGATTTGGCCGTGGGAAGATTTTTGCCAGAGTGGATGGTCTAGGGGCCGGAAATTCATTTGAGTAATTATTAACACAGAAAAATGACCACCACTAAGCCCAAAAATAGATTATATTTAAAATATGCCATATAGCATATGCTTTTATCCAAAGCAATTTAGTTGTGCATGCATACATTTTACGAATTGGGTGGTCCTGAGAATCTATCCCACTATCAGGACCATCCACTACCAACTGAGCTACAGAGGACCAACTGTTGGATATTTGAAAATAATAATAAGTTCATACCTTGATGACATTGAGATACGATCACATAATGTCGTTGCCGACCCCTGCCTTAGGTAGTTTCCTCATAATGTGACTTTGCAGGTAAGGTTGCAAAATGTTGGTAACTTTCCTAAAAATTCCCAGGTTCTCCAGAAATCCTGGTTGAAAGTTTCTTAGAAACAGAACCAGGATTTTTGGAAAATCTGTGAATTTTGCAACCCTACTAGCAGGCCTGACATGGCCTGATGTATGAACTGGGCTACAATTATGCACTTATAAATAAAAAGTTACAAAGGATGACCTTACAAGGGACCATTATAATGACAAGTGTTTGTACCCCTTTAGGACAAATCAAAACCTATTTTTCTGAAAGTGCAATATAATGGCCTGAAACGCATGGTTTTACAGGCCACATCAGGTGTGCAAGTCACATTATACTGGCTTGCAAAGTGATGTGTAATTCCTATTGGAAGTCAGCCAGAGTTAGGATGTACAACAGTTAGGATATTTATTCACCTGCAACCTGCCTGGGTTTGGAACATTGTAAAGAGACTACCTAAGGCGTTTAAACTGGAACAAACATTTCAGCAAGGGTGCAATTGGATACAATTGTATTTTCTCATCAATCTACACACAATACCCCATAATGCCAAGCAAAATATATAAAAACTGAAATATCACATAAACATAAGTCTTCAGACCCTTTACGCAGAAGTTTGTTGAAGCACCTTTGGCAGCGATTACATCCTTGAGTCTTCTTGGGTATGATGCTACCAAGCTTGGCACACCTGTATTTGGGGAGTTTCTCCCATTCTTCTCTGCATAACCTCTCATATCCTGTCAGATTGAATGGGGAGCGTCGCTGCACAGCTATTTTCAGGTCTCTCCAGAGATGTTCAAGGACATTCAGAGAGTTGTCCCAAAGCCGCCACTCCGTTTTCTTGGCTGTGTGCTTAGGGTCGTTGTCCTGTTGGAAGGTGAACCTTCGCCCTAGTATGAGGTGCTGAGTGCTGTGGAGCAGGTTCGGTCTGGCCACTCTACAATAAATGCCTGATTGGTGGAGTGCTGCAGAAATAGTTGTCCTTCTGGAAGGTTCTCCCATCTCCACAGAAACACTCTAGAGCTCTGTCAGATTGACCATCGGGTTCTTGGTCACATCCCTGACCATAGCCCTTCTCCCCCGATTGCTCAGTTTGGCCAGGCGGCCAGCCAGCTCCAGGGGGAGTCTTAGTGGTTCCAAACCTCTTCCATTTAAGATTGATGGAGGCCACTGTGTTCTTGGGAACCTTCAATGCTGCAGAAATGTTTTGGTACCCTTCCCCAGATCTGTGCCTCGACACAATCCTGTTTCGGAGCTCTACGGACAATTCCTTCTACCTCATGGCTTGGTTTTTGTTCTGACATGCACTGTCAACTGGGGGACGCTATCATTTCCAATCAATTGAATTTACCACCGGTGGACTCCAATCAAGTTATAGATACATCTCAAGGATGATCAATGGAAACAAGATGCATCGGAGCTGAATTTCGAGTCGTATAGCAAAAGGTCTGAATACTTATGAAAATAAGGTATTTCTGTTTTGTATTTTTAATACATCGGCCTTTGCTTTGTCATTCTGGGTTATTGTGAGTAGATTGATGAGGGAAAAAAGCTATTTAATAAATTTTAGAATGAGGCTGTAACATAACAAAATGTGGAAAAAGTCAAGGGATCTGAATCCTTTCCGAATGCACTCTACATATACACATAAATATTCTAACAAACATTTTTTGAAATGTACCTGCAATAGAGCATGCTGGTAAATATGATAATGATGGGCGTGGTTTTGGTTCAATGTGACATATACGAGTCTCAGGCCCCTGTATTAGGTTAAAACTAGGACCACAAAATAAGCCCTTATGAACTATGTATGGTATTGTGTTAATTACTCTTATTGTGTAACTGCTAAACTGCTTTCTGACTGTACACTGTACTGCATGATTGTAGATAGCGGGTTTACTAACGTGTTAGTTCTAGCAGCTACAGTATGTTGACTATGACGTGACAACGATGTAGGCTGTGTGTAGCGGTTAGCGGTCATGATATGAAGGTTTGGCTTGGAGAGCTTTTTTCGCCTGGTCAGAGACAGCTGATTTGTTGTGCACTGAAGTCCACAAGTGAAGGAAATAGGGGAGAGGAGGAGAGCGCATAGATAGATGCGAGAAGGAATTATATATACATTGAGCAAAGTGATCACGCTGTTTTCATGTGGTTTCTTCAACGGAAGCAACCGGAATGAAACAGGGATAAAAAACACCTAAATATGTCCAACAGAAATTCACATTTTCAACTGTTGGACTAATGATTACTCCCTAGATCAGCTAGTTGCAGGCAAGAGTGTTCCAGGCGGTATTGAATGTGTCACTGTCTGTCACCTTGATTACTCAAAATTCTCTACGTTGTAAACTTTCATTCATAAGCTCGGTTGTAGCAACCTCATGATGGATACAGGGAAAATACAAGTATCATGTAGTAGCCTAAACCTATCACTGTTAAATTGAACTGGGTGAATGGAATATGAATGATAGTCATCCAATATACTGTAATAGAAATAAGGCCATGCTCATGAAAAAAAAAAAAATCCTCCCTCATCTTACACCGACTTCCAATGGGGCAACGGCATTAGCGAGATAAAGAGAGGGAGAGGAAGAGAGAGGGAGAAAATTTAAAAAAGAGCAAGAGAAAGAGGGCTCTAGAGAGATGACAGGGGACGGAGAGAAGAAGACAGGGGACGGAGAGATGAAGAGAATCAGAAAGAGAAAGCAACGCGAATGAGTGAAAGTACCAGAGGAGAGCGGAAGCGGGGTTGTGAGTCGGAGTGAAGGCTCATGGGAGGCTTGTGGCACGACCCTTGATAGCCAGAACCCGTCGAGGTAGACACGGGGTCAGACCTGGTACATAACTCCATAACTTCACCCTGCAGTCACTGTCGCAGGGCAGGATGAGGAGGAGAGGAGAGGAGAAGCGGACGTTGTACAGAAGGTGAAAGAGAGAGAGAGAGGTAGGAGAAGGAAGAGAGGGGAAAAGGAGAGGTTAAAGTGGGTTAAGTACAAGATGAAGACAAGGTACTAGTTTAGTGAAGGTGTATTCAGATGGATCAGGAAGTGCATTAAAGCATGAAAAGTGAAAGGCGTTGGTGAAAAGAGGTAGGTATAGGGAGGACAGAGATTATTGGCCGTGCGAAGCAGATCCATGCCAACCCCTCTCAATCTACAATCCTAGTGCTGTAGTACGTGCACTTCACCGCCGTACCATATGGTCCTGTCAGTCTGCTAAAGTTTTCCATGCCATGCCGGGAAGAAGAAAGACATCCTGCACATGCCAATGATATGCCTGGTCGCGTGCATCAAGCTGAGCTCTACCAAGCAAGTGACTAGTTGTGTACGGCTGAGTGATATCCAAAATATTTATCCTTGACAAGGAAAATGAATGCCTCATGCACCAGTCAATGTTCTGTGTTGCAGTCCACAACATTTTCTTGTTAGTCATACATAGCATCTTCTCAGAAAGAATGTACTGTTCCAGAGTAACTTTTTCTAATAGATTTGCTGCAATAAGTTCTATCATTAATGTGACAAACTCTCTAGCAGAGTGATGCCAAACAACAAGTATATTAACAGTCATCTAACAATAACCCATGTAATGAAATATTTTTGTGAAATATGCCCCTGATAGTGCAGTTACATCCACTGAAAGCCCCCCATGTTTACTTTAGCCTTCCAGTGGTGTAACGTCATACCTGGATATGAAGTGAAAAATACATCTCGGAGAAAAGTTATAATAAGTTAGAATATGGTTCTAATCATGTGTTAGTCGTGTTTTACCTGGAAGCGGTGAAGATGTGCCGGGAGTTGGTGCAGATGGCATTGATGGGGCTCTCATGACCCTTGACCTCTCCTATGGGGGTGAAGTTATCAACGTTCCACACCTTCAGCATGCCTCCCCGACAGGCACTCAGCAACATGGGTCGCCCAGGAACGTATGCCAGAGCACACACCCAGTCCTTATGGGCGTTGGGGATTTGCTGTGGAGGGGGGTTCAGTTTAGTTTAAATATACAATTTCACCTGCACACAGTCACAGAAGTAGTGTCTTCAGTGCACATTATCCTCTATGGCTAAACTAGGCACAGATATCCTTTCCACATAGGCTTACTGTGGGTGTTTGACTAAGATTACCCACCATTCAAGAGGATTTAAAAAGCATTACCGGATACTTACATGAATGCATGCACGCCCACACGGGCACACACCAGACCTTGGTTTAAATACTATTTAGGGTACGTCAATTACTTTCAAAGACAATGTTGGAAGTAAGTATTTTGATTAACACAAGTAGTTGAATATGGGAATGCATTTGGAAATACACTCAGAAAGTATTGCCATGTATTTAAAAATACTCAAATACACAGGCAAGTGTATATTAATAATCCAATGCATTTGAACCCAGGTCTGTTGGGTCATTGAAATAATGTTTTTCCAATAGAAGTAGTTGATTCGGGAAACATGATTTGAAAATACTGAAATACACTGAAGTTATTTCAATAAACAAAGGATCAAAGTAAGTATTCCCTAGCCCTACTCAGTAGCTATCGATATACTTGTCCACCCTGCTCTACAATGTTGACTATTCTCTCATGGCAAATAAAAAAACATTGGGATGACACAGTACTAACTTGTCCCTCAGAGCTAACACTTTGGCTGCCTCATAATCCTTATATAGTGCACTACTATGGCCTCTGGCCCCTAGTAGGATATCGATTGGGTTGTAGACCTTTGAGCTGAGCCGGTAAAGACATGGCCTATATTTTTAAAAAGGCAGCTTTTTACCTCACAGGATTCACTCCTGCCGCTATAGGCTGACCACATTGTAGACAGATAAGCATTCATCAACACGCATGCACTGTAGCAGTACGTTCCTTTTTCCCCAATACCGTCAGTATTGCTATCAATGACATTCAATTACCGCTGCCACACAGTGCCATGACACACGCACAGTCCCCCTCCCTCCCTCCCTCCCTCTACACTCATAGAAAAAAGGCTATTCTGTGGAAAGGGTTCTACATGGAACCAAAAAGGTTCCTTCAAATGGTTCTCCTATGGTGACGGCGGGAGGACCCTTTTTTTCCCCCCTAAGAGCGTACCTGTGTGAGTTCTTGGTTCTCCAGGTCCCACTTCTTGATGCCGTTGTCTCGTGATGCGCTGAACAGAACGTCTCCCTGGATGGCCAGACACTCGATGCCGTCATAGTGCGGAGGCTCAAAGTTGTGGGCGGGGCCTAAATTACCCAGCATGCCCTCTGCCACGTCAAACACCTGGCACAAAAAAAAACAGGACAGTAGACAGAAAACATGACCAAACAGCAGACAAACATGGTTGCACACTCCAACAGGAATCCACAACAGGAAGTATGCCAGTTCACACCTCAGGAGAAGGGTAGATAATCAGGATATAGCCTGCGTAACGGGGTACAATGGAAATGCTTGTGTGTGTGTGTGTGTGTGTGTGTGCCACTGCACATAGCAGTGTGTCCAGTACCTTGACATAGTGGTCCTTGGAGCCAGTGATGACCTGGTCTTTGCCCAGTAGAGACTGACCTACAGTGAGACACATCACTGAGCCTATATGACCTGTCAGCTTCCCTAATGCCATCATCCTAGAGAAAGGAAGGGCAGAGGGAGAGAGAAAGAAGGGAGGGAGAGAGAGAAAAAGACAGCGAGAGAGAGAGAGAGAGAGAGTTTTTGTATTGCTAGAAAACCTTTATAGGCTCAGCTAATGTACGTACATACAAAGCTAAATCAACGCCAAAAGTAAAAATATATTGCTGCATAGCAGTGGTTACAATGCTAAAAACCAGTGTCCTTCTGTTACCTGTTGAGGTCCCAGGTGCGTACAGTGTTACCAGCAGCAGCATAGAGAACAGAGCCAGAGGGGTTGAGAGCTATCTGGTTGATCTGGTATTCACCCTGTGCCACCGTGATGGTACGGGTGGTGGTGCCCACACACGCATCCCCCGATACCACCTGGCCTGAAGACCTGGAGAGGGGACACACACAGAGACAGAGAGAGAGAGAGAGAGAGAGAACGAGAGCGCGCGAGAGAGAGAGAGCGAGAGCGATGTGGGGGTTGGGGGGTAGAGTGAGAGAAAGAGAGAGAGAGTGATAGCGGGAGAGAAAGAGAGAGAGATCTTGATCTATGGTAAACATTGGTTCGTTCAGCTTGGCCGTAAACATGTCTGGACTGTTACAGAGTAGCACTGACTGATCAGTGAGGGTGGTTAAGGTGAGCTGTGATTGGTGGAAAGACCCACAGCGAGCTACTCACGTGAGGGTGCGGACACACTTGGCAGAGTCTCGTATGTCCCAGACCTTGATGTAGGAGGTGGAGACAGAGAAGACGAGGCAGGAGGAGGAACAGTATTTGACTGAGACCACGTTATTGGGGTGCCCTTTCAGCGTGACGATTTCCTGTCCCGTCACCAGGTTCCACATCTTACACGTCCGGTCTGACGAGAAACGAGAGAGAGAGAGAAGAGACGGGTCAAAAACATCTAAAAACTGGCAGCACCACTTGCTTTTTCTATAAAGGGATGGGACTGGAGCTATGGATGCAAGGACTGATAGTCCATAAGGTTAAACATGATCGCTTTCACCAATTTATGTTTGTTTCCAAAGACAAAAGGCATCCCATGGTCCGAGTTAGGACATTGTTGTTGTACCTTTGGATCCAGTGAAGAGCAGTTCATCTGTAGCGTCCACACAGAGGACAGGTTTAGAGTGTCCCTCTGCTATGGCTGAACACTGGAGGGGCGCCGTCCGTCCCCCCTTCACTCCCCCCGTGGGAGTGATCACACCCCTGAGGGAGACGCACACACACACCGTCACACACACACACAAACACTAACACACAGACCACTAACCCCGCACAGATACAAAACAGCTCATACACACTTCATCAAATATGAAAAGATCGGCTCCACACCTCAATGAATGAACACACAGAACACACACAAATGTGCAACACACACACTTAGAAACTACAGCCAGGTCAAAAGGAGCACAGCTCTATCATGCCCCCTGCTGGAGATAAACAGGTATAACCACTCCCTCCCATTCTCTCCCTCTCTGTACCCACCCGTTCCTCTCTATCCCTCTCTTTTGTGGAAGCTCAATTAGAGAGCCTGGTCTAAAACCATCCATCTCCTGGCTGGCAGTGAAGAAAAAAAAAACTCTCAGAGATAAGGAGCCTCTTCCTCCCTTTTCCCTTTGTCTCTCCATCCCTCTCTCTTTAGCCTGGTCCTTTCTTGCCATCCTCTCCCTCTACCCCTATCCCTCTTTTTCTTTCCTTCATCATCCCTCTCTCTACCTCTGTCTCTCTCTCCCCCTTTCTCTCTATCCCTCCACATCTCCCTCTCTCTCTCTCTCTCTCTCCTTTATTCCTTTCTCTCCCTCTAATTTCTCACTGCCAGAGCACTCGGGGAGAGCCGGCCAAGTGAGACACAGGGATGGATGGAAAGAGAGAGGGGGGAGGGACTAGAGAGAGAGAGCGACAGGAGTGAGTGGGGATAAAGGGACCAGTGATTAAAGGCAAAACTGGGACAGATCTGTCTCCCTGGACCCCCCCCCCCCCCCCCCCCCCCCCCCCCACACACACACACACACACACACTTCCCTTTGTTCCATAGGGATATATTTCCCCTCTCTCCCTATGTATAGTAGTGGCGTGATTTGTGCGGGTAAAGCAGTTGAACAGCATGTCACGGCTGCTAGACCAGCCTAGGCCAATCACAGTGATGCGAGAAAGAGAAGCTGCATGCATGTCAGCTATAGTCTCGAAAACGCAAATGTATTGAAACACAAAACAACCCCCAAAAATGACAAATTCTACAGAAACACAGTGCAGCTCATTCAAATGATGATAGAGAATGGCGGCGGTTCACGGCGCCAAAGAAGAAGCAGAACTCAACGACAGCCCGGCAACAGCCAACTCAAAAAACAAAAACATCAACTTGTGGCATCTACAGTACATGCAGCATCTCCACCAATCAAGAGTGAGCTAGCTCGTGGTCCTTGCCCTTGCCCCTTTTGAGCCAATCCCAGTTCAGTGTTCAGGCGAAGGCAGAGGCAGAGGCTTCTGGGACAGGTGAGTGAGTGAGAGAATGGGGGAGGGGGGGGGCTGTCACATCAGACCCCCTCTCCTTCTCTGTCTGTGGCCTAGATCCATTCCAAATGGACTGTGAGTGGTTGATTGGAACCAGGCCTTTGTCTTGTCACAGAGGAGGGAGGGGGTAAAGGTAGGATGGAGGTTAGGTGTGACAGGGCTAGTATATCGACCCAATTCCAAATCAAAATCTGTTGGTTTGGAACTGGACACTGGGTTTATGGATAAGAGGGCTGTCTTCTGAATGAACCTTATGTCCAGGGAGAGCAGGGGAACTTTCACAAGTGAGCCCATAGGCTCTGAAAGAGTGCTTCTATTCACTATTCCCATTGGTTAGATAGTTGTGTGGACACTCTGCCCAGTCAATCAACCAGTGTCTTTTTCTGGTCGCTCATTCCAAGGAGAGAACAGAGGATCTGACCTCAAAAGCCTCAAAAGCCTTTCAAAACAGGGTCCTTACATTAGTTATTCCATTTCTGCTATCCTGAAATAATAGAATGTAATGGAAGGTATTGCCTGTGTGGTTCTGAACGTTCCAAAACTGGCTTCCCATATAATGAGATAAGATGGAGATCCGTCTATGATAATGCCATTATCTATGTATAAATGTGATGAAAACCAGAGAGGTGTAATAAGACTGTCAGTACGATGATTAGAGCTGTGATAAGTGAGATTGATCTATAACGTCTATTTCTTTATCTCTACAATCTCTACGTCTGTTAGATTATCAGAGAGAGAGAGAGAGAGAGAGAGAGAGAGAGAGAGAGAGAGAGAGAGAGAGACACCGAGAGAGTTGACGGCGACAACCGGGTAAGAATAGCCTAGAGGGTTTTCAGGCTCGAAATATCCACATACCTCTTTTCCTTCTTTCCTCTCTCCCGTCATCTACTTGTATTATTGGAGACTTTCACCCTTTACAGACAGACTTTACGAATTGTCGCCTTTAAAATAAAGTAAAAATTAAAAATTGGGCAATGTGTATAAGAACCCAATTCAAACAGTCCCATCTTTACCACATTCTTCTTTACCACAGATATTTTTGTTATAGGCAGCATATACCGTAGTCTGTCTGTAAAGGGTATTATACACATGTTGTGCGCAGCCGGCAATTTTGATCCTGTTGTTGTGTTCTGTTCACATATATTTAAAGATACTATTTATACAGAACATGTGTATAAAACTGTATAATAATTATATGACAATATTTTAGGTTGACAATAATTCTATTACACAATTTCTGATACATCACATGCACTACTTTTATTTTCTTGCATAATTAAAATCAGGATTATGCCTCTACTGACTTTCATTCCAATTAGACTGGTTCGGATTTCTCCCAGACCAATTACGCCTGCCACTTTCACCCCATTCTGGAACGTTGAACGGAGATAGCCCGTCTTGTAATTGAATAGGATCTTTATGCGTCAAAAAGGTGGACAGAATGGACTGTCTTGTTTTTTCCCCTCACATTCACAACCATAAGCTATTTTTTTAGCTCGCCATTCCTTGTAAACAATGACCATGTTATGACGAATAAGACGTTGGCTACAGTCAAACTCCAGGCTGCTGACGTCGTTTTTGTGTGTAATGTAACGTGTACAATGTGTATGATTTAATGCTTGCCAAAGCCGGAACGAAAGGTGATCTTTATTACTGAGGGGATTGGCGGGACTTTTAAAACACATTACCGCTATTATGATTAAAAGTACAGGCTTTGTTGCCGACAATAGAAAAGTCGGCAAAAATTCGTCGTCATTCTAAAGTTGCCGGATTTTCATCCTGGTTTGCAATGGGCAGGTTATTACAGGTTGAAATAGCTGTGAGGCTCAGGGCAAGTTGTGTGGTCCCATAACAAATCAAGGGCACTGCAATAACCACTGAACATATCAACTAGAGCACCCCCACAAGGGTTGAATTATTCATTGTGGGCGCAGCCCACTGTTTTAGGGCATTTCCAAGTGTCCGTATGTCATTCTGAACTTTCTGAAAGGGTTATTAAAAACAGTGATTGATTATGTCGGCGCGGAAATGCAATTCCGATTTTACAGTCTGGGGAAAGAGAGTTTAAACAGTGGCACTACACAGCAGTCAGAGCAGATCGTTGTTTTTAGCCATCCATGAGAGTAAATGTCATTCCTGTTTATCTGTTCTGTTGTATAGTTATCACATTTTTAGGTTGAACATTGACATTTACGTAGCTTCAATGAGGCCCACAGAAGTATGAGTTCCATAAAACACACAAAACATATTTTGGGATAGATACCACCTTCTTATAATATGTAATAAATAATGTTAATATTCTACAAGAAGGTGTAAAATGCAACAACAACAAAAATGTAAAGAAACGTTTTTATTTACAGTATGTGAATGTAACATGATGAACAGGAATGGCATTTACTCTCACGGGTGGACAATAAGATCTCTGAAAGCCACACCCCTAAAAAGCCATGGCTCCCGAAAATAACCTAAGGATAACCGTTGCAAAAGGCAGGTGAACCTTTATTCTCATGAATCTTGCCCTGGAGGCAGAACTGAGCGATATCCGCTAGATGGGCCAGCTGCAAAGTTAACATTGGTTATGATTTAAGATTAGGTTTAAGGCGTCCGCATGCTTCCCATCTAAAACAGTTCGTACGTATATTACAACGTTATTTTGTCACATTTTGTTTGATTTGTCCTTCGTAAGGTTCTTTTCAGCTGTTTTTAACACATCATTTTTTAAGATGTTAACAAGGTCTATGTATCTGCTGTCAATGCTTCATAGATGCTATCCTCTCAGAATCATTATCCTCTGTAGCCTTAGCTTGAATGAATGTAACTGCCCTCACCCAAAAGGGTTATTACTTAACCCAAGCTCTCCAGACGAAAAAGGTTCATTCAGATCCCATGAGTAGTGGGGAGGGGCACCACAGAAATAGAACACCACATAGGTGGAAGGGGATTGGAGGAAGGTGAGAGGGGACCGATGAGGTTAAAGCATGCTCCACATCGACTCTGCCCACCCCAGAAAAGGAGGAGTGGCCAACTGAGTGACTGGCCAAACAGGCAAGAGAAGAGACAGAATGACAGAGACAGACAGATATCTCTACCTGAGCACCTCCGAGAGAGAGGAGTCGCTGTCATCCGACCTGAAGACAGAACAGGAGCACGGTTAGGAGCAGGACAGGAAAGGAAAGGAGGTTAGGAGCAACGTCAACAGAGTTAGGAGCAGGGAGAGGAGAGGAGAGGAGAGGAGAGGAGAGGAGAGGAGAGGAGAGGAGAGGAGAGGAGAGGAGAGGAGAGGAGAGGAGAGGAGAGGAGAGGAGAGGTGTTTAGCTCTATGGCTAGAGGAGGAAGGGTTATACAGGTAAGGTTAAGATGCAGGTTAGGGTTAGGCTTGGGGATAGGGGTGGGTAAGGGTATACAGCGATTTGCCACCTAGACTATGGCTAGCCTGAGTGACAGCCTGTTTTAGAATGTGACAAGACAAAGTAGTAGAGATGGCATGGCACTCACACTAGTCCACGGCGGGGTTAGGATTAGGGTGGGGGAGATAAAAAAAAGTTGCTACAATAGGAGGGTTTAGCAGTTTGGGTCTGGATTAAAGAAGGAAGGGATAAAACTGAAGTGCAATAAGAGTGGGAGGGGTTACTGGGATAACCAGGAAGTAAAGGAGGAGGAAGGGGCAGGCCAGAGAGAGGGGATTGCGTTATCAGCAGGGAGAAGGCAGTTGATTGGAGGACAGGGTTGTCATTCAGACTGGACGTCACAGGAGAACCCACCACTCGTGGCTGTCTCTGTGGGAAAGATCTGCTCTGGCGTACCGCCTATTCCCGGAGTTGTAAACTAGGGAAAACACTGCAAGCGCTGCAATAAAAGGCAGTTTTACACTATCATCCTGTCCCAAATGGCACCCTATTCCATTTGTAGGCCGTCATTGTAAATAATAATTTGTTCTTAACTGACTTGCCTAGTTAAATAAAGGTTAAATTAAAAAATGAAAAAAGGGCCCTGGTCAAAAGTAGTGCACTATAAAGGGAATAGGGTGCCATTTGGACGCACATTATAAATATTTTATTGCTCATTTCGCTGGATTGTTACTATGAGAGAGCAGGCTTTGTAATGCCAGTTGGGCATTAAAGAATGTCTGTAGGGAGCAAAGCTGTTGGAAGGCAACATAACAAAACCTTCATAAATTCAGCCATAGTATTTGATTTGTAATACTGTAAAAGGTTTATTGGGGTATGGTTATTAGTGGCCAGCATATTGATGCATGGCTTTTGTAAGTGCAAATGTGCAACTGTACTCCATATGAAAATCAGGCTGTCAGCAACGTCGGCATCCTTCCATCTCTGAGAAACGATTTTAAGAAGGTTTGTGTGTCATGGGTTTGAAATCAGACTACACCTATTCAGATTCAGAACCTGTTATCATACAGATGTCATTGTTTTGTGAGGACAGGAGCAGATCAGGAATATTGAGGAATATTCCTAATGAGGAAGATATCAGTAGTGCAATAAGATACAGTTGAAGTCGGGAAGTTTACATTCACTTAGGCTGTAGTCATTAAAACTCGTTTTTTAACCACTCCACAAATTTCTTCTTAACAAACTATAGTTTTGGCAAGTCGGTTAGGACATCTACTTTGTGCATGACACAAGTCATTATTCCAACAATTGTTTACAGAGATTATTTCACTTATAATTCACTATATCACAATTCAAGTGGGTCAGAAGTTTACACACACTAAGTTGACTGTGCCTTTAAACATCTTCGAAGATTCCAGAAAATGATGTCATGGCTTTAGAAGCTTCTGATAGGATAATTGACATAATTTGAGTAAATTGGAGGTGTACCTGTGGATGTATTTCAAGGCCTACCTGCAAATGGGTCTTCCAAATGGACAATGACCCCAAGCACACTTCCAAAGTTGTGGCAAAATGCTTAAGGACAACAAAGACAAGGTATAAGAGTGGCCATCACAAAGCCCTGACCTCAATCCTATAGAGCATTTGTGGGCAGAACTGAAAAAGCGTGTGCGAGCAAGGAGGCCTTCAAACCTGACTCAGTTACACCAGCTCTGTCAGGAAGAATGGGCCAAAATTAACCCAACTTATTGTGGGAAGCTTGTGGAAGGCTACCTGAAACGTTTGACCCAAGTTAAACTATTTAAAGGCAATGCTACCAAATACTAATTGAGTGTATGTAAACTTCTGACCCACTGGGAATGTGATGAAAGAAATAAAAGCTTAAATAAATAATTATTTCTACAATTATTCTGACATTTCATTCTTAAAATAAAGTGGTGATCCTAACTGACCTAAGACAGGCAATTTTTACTTGGAATTAAATGTTAGGAATTGTGAAAAACTGAGTTGAAATGTATTTGGCTAAGGTGTATGTAAACTTCCCGACTTCAACCTTATGTGAAGAGGAAGACTTGGATAAATGAATAAACATAAGAAAACCCAAAGCAAAGTGAACCCACTCAGTGTGAAAAGAAACGTAATAACTTGGATCGATTCTTGTCAAAACATACCAGATGGATGTAAAACTGTTCCAAAAACACGTTGATGTGAAAACCATGCTAAACATCATACTCCAATTGAAAAAAAATGCCCTTTAACTAAAACTCATGATAAACCCAACTTTCCAGCCTACACCTCATCCTCTACTGTCAAACACTCTGGGCCAAATTAGATCAACCTCCCAGTCTCGGCAAACATCAAACCAACAATAACAATAAACCATGTAACGTAACACATTTGTGAAACATGCCCCTGATGGTGCAGCTACACGCCTAAAACTGTATCCTATCCACCAGCACTCAACTCAAATCAGAACAAAATGACTGCCTGCTGACAACATCCCAGAGAGGAATCTAAACAAGTTCCTCTGCGCTCAATGAACTACTCCTGGGTGAAGATCGAGAGAATCCACAGGCGTTATCAGCCAGCCGTAGACCAACCTCCCTAGTACACACACGCACAAATGTGCACGCACTCTTGTTACCCGCCACTTACTACACCGGATCAATAAACTCAACAACCTATAGCAGGATTAATAAAGATGTGAAATTACACAAACAATTCAGAGGCTGAGAATTAACGGATGCCATTTCCAGGGCTGAGAATTAGAATTGATTGGAAAAAGAACGGAACACTACACTGTAAAGGGGTCGCCGGGAATTTGACAGTCATTTACAGGCAGCTCATTGGCAAGTGAACATTTTCCATTTCATATTACAGCACTATGTACTACAATGTAAATATGGTATCAAAGCGAGTACGGTGTACAATACCCATAACATTTCACGCATTATACAGTAAAAGCAAATGCTACCATAATCAGAATGAATTATTAAATGAATGGATGAATGACATTTATTAAGGGGAGGGGTTTTGGATTTCACAATATTTTACTGTAATTACAAGGGACTGGTGCAAGCAGGTTGGCTGGCACTTCTAGGCAAAGGCTTCCAAACTGACAGTGACCACAGACCTTCATGGACATGGTGAAATGCTCAACCATTTAAGACTTGCTGCCACTCTAATCTGTCCCCTGTACATTTTAAGTATTTTACTGTTAATAATATCCCAAATTACAGTATAATTTAGTTTTCTGTTACAGTGTAGAGGAAAATGGAATTTGCTCTTGGGGCTTATTTTGATCTAGGAGGAAAAAGTCTAACACTTAGATTGAACAAATAGAGCATATATTTGAATTATTTTCATAACAGCACTCTCAACATCATATATTTGAGTCATGTAGCAGACACTCAGTGTATACAAAACAACTTACAGTCAATGCATTCAAGGATGTAAGTCGACTTCCACAGCTGACTCGAGACTGCCTGAAGACTGTTATGAAATCAAAAGACATAGGGTGCGTTCCAAATGGCACCCTATTCCCTATGTTGAGGCGTCTCGAACTGACAGTGTGCGTGTGCGCGTTTGTGTGTGTGTGTGTGTGTACTTACTTGTCCAGTGCGGAGCCTTGGCTCTGGTTGCTGGTGAGCCTTGAAAATACATTGCGGTCGTTTCTGGTTCTGAGAGGGGGGGAGGATGGGGGAGTATGCCCATCAGCATTTCTGTGAGAGAGCGATAGGTGGGAAGGGTGCGGGGGAGAGGGGAGGGGAGGGGGGGGGGGGGGTGGAGAGATGTGGGAGATGATGAGAACAGCTTGTTTTCCAGTTTTTGACTTTGTGTCTCATATTCAACAGATATATTGATTGATCATGTCAGATCTATTTAATGTGCATTTCACATGGGCCACATAATTAAAAAGGAATACAATAATGCAGGAACACTGGTAAAGGGATCTGTGGAGAGCGATTCAACTAAACAATGTATTGGTTACTGATTAGTTGAGGGGGAGAGTTAGCTACCTGTAAGACTGGCCTCGGTCATAAGACTTCCTCCTTGTTAGAGGGGAGGTGTCACCCCCCCGAGACTGCCGAGGACTGATAAACACACACAGAGCGAGAGAGAGCACGAGATAGAGCAAAAATAAGCATTAGCATACAGTAGCAGATTGTTAGAATTAGCATGTGACACTGCCATGTATAGCCATAGCAAGCTAGCATTGGCAAGTATTGCGACAATAGAAACAGATTCCCTAGATGGTTGACAAGTGGCGCTGTTCTGAAGCCACCATCTGCCATATTGGAACTCCTCATAAGGAACAGTGCACCATAGCATAAGACTCACAAGGTGTGTCCCCGGACAGGCAGGCTGATGGTCCTGGACACCCTGTCTCTAAAGATGGGGAGAGTGAGGCTCAGGCCACCTGAGCCGCCGTTCTCCTGGATGTCTGTTAGGGAGGCCAGGGACTTGGTGATGTTCTTAGTGGACGGGTCTAACATGGGACCCAGGTACTCTGCCGATACCGCTTTCATCTGGGCTGACAGACGGGGCTCAGTCTGGGGAGAGGCGGAAAGAGTAGGAAGAAAAATGTCCAATTACGCATTCAATAGAACAAACTATACCTTGGGATCACAAGTGGTTGGTGGAACCTTCATTCGGGAGGACGGGCTGGTGGTAATGGCTGGAGTGGAATAAGTGGAACGGTATCAAACACACGGTTTCCATGTTTGATACCATTCCATTCGCTCCGTTCCAGCCATTATTATGAGCCATCCTCCCCTCTGCAGCCTCCACTGCTTGGGATAGAGTAGTTTAGTTATCTTGGGGTTCTGTGAAGGCAACTATCATAGCCATAACGACTCATGTGCAGAGGCTGCCATCTCCTGGCAGCTGAGTACAACTACAGATATGATTTCACTGACAACAACCTCGACTTTGTTCAGTCGACGGAATCTCCTCCAGTGCTGTAACTGTATCCACAAACATGTCATACGAGTCAGCGTGAAATAAACAACAACAACAAATAACGGCTGACCAGAGGAGACAGACGCCATGCAGCCTACACCTGAAACACACGTTCACCTACCTGAACCTTCAGCTTGCAGTCATCCTGACTAGCTGAGGACTTCATCCGAGACACACTGAAGAGAGAGAGAGAGAGAGAGAGAGAGAGAGAGAGAGAGAGAGAGAGAGAGAGAACAAGAAATGTAACCGCACACGGAAAATGAGTGACGATGAGTATGTGGTGTGGGGGTTCAAGGGGGCCTCCTTTATAAAACGTTGCGAATGAACCACATATGCTCCAGAACATGGGTGCGCGCCAGTTGTCACGCAACAGTTGGCCATTTCTAAAGAACTGAACTTGACTTGAGAACGTGCTTATCCTCCCACAAACTGTAGACTGCGCGTACGCCCGGTTTCTAGTCGTTGGAAGGACTGCGTCGCATATGTAGCATTTTTTTTTTACGGTAATGTCCAAAATACATCAACATTTTCCCGTCCATTGAATTTCTTCCCACAATGTAAGATTACGGTAATCTACTGTATTCAGTTCATACAGTATGAATGAAGTCTGTTGATTATACAGCAATTTACCATGACAATTACAATATTGTTTTTAACAGTGTAGGAGATAGGTTCCAGTGTGTTTTTGTTAAACAGTTGATATAAACACAACTTTTTAAAAACTTTCTTCTGTTTCATAGTTTTGTGTTGGTTGTTTTATATTGTGTTTCAGTTGAATTATAACTTGGTCTTATAATGTACAATTACTTGTTGAAGAAAAGTTTAAAAAATATCTTTCTCTGACTCTCTCTCCCTTTAACTCTCTCTCTCTCTCAGGACCACCTCAACCAAAGTGAATGCAAACATTACTGCATTCAAACGACCGGTTTACAGGTCACCAACAATTTGAAAGGGTCAGATGAAGCAAATGTAACTGCAACAGAAGACATTTGATCAAGTTCACCGTTGCCATTTGCTTTAGATACTGTCTCGGCCTAATTCCAATACTTCCAAAGTGTAGAGCAAATAAGGGTGTTATTGTCACCATAAAAAGGTGATTTATGGGTGTTTTCAGGCGGAGTTATGATTGCTTGTTCACACGTGCACTAACGTCAGGTCTGATTTAGAACAGGAAATATGCCCATGTATGGTGTGCGCCAAATTAATAAATCTCCAGATTTTTGTGCGTGCACAGTCTTTTCAGAAATGGCGCACGTAGACATTTAGTGTTACATTTACGCAACTGCTATAAATGAGGCCCCAGAAGCGGATCACGTAGTCTTACCTGCCGTCAGAGGCCTGGCTAAACTCTGAAGGCTCCTCGTCGGTGCTGACATAACCATTCTCTGTGAACACAGATAGAAACATGAAGAAACAGTGGGTGAGTGAGTGAGTGAGTGAGTGAGTGAGTGAGTGAGTGAGTGAGTGAGTGAGTGAGTGAGTGTGCATGCTAGGTGCGCGTCCTCACCCTGCTGTACGTTGTGTATGAGTGCCTGTAGCTCGGGGATACACTCAGCCTTTTCTCTCAGCGCGTCCAGGATGATGTGGTTATGGGCAGAGCCAATCATATCTGTCTGTCTCAGCTGGCCCTCCAACAGACGGATCTGAGACTCCTTTTGAGCCACCTGTAAACCCTACACACATGCGCACACACACACGCACACACACAATAGTTACTAACACCATTACTACAAGTGATCTGAGCTTCCTGCAGTTCCTGGAAAGACCAGCAGAGGGGGGCATATATCAACTATATATCATCTATACAGCTATTAACTACTTCTGGCTAACCTTGTTTAACCCAGAACTTAATCGAGCAGCTGACCAATCACGCGAGACTTTAGTTCTGGGTCCATACATGTTAAGAGAAGAAATCAGGAAATACTAGAACGAGGAGCGGAACCAGAATGAGGAGCTCCACCCATCTCTTTTTTGCAAGTTACCAAGTTTTGCAAGAATGTCCCCTCCCCTTCAAAATCAAAAGATGCTAACACCTGCGAAATGGTGATTATTTGTCCAAATAACCAGTGACTGAAAAACCAAACACCGGAACTAATGCTGCTCATTCAGTCCCGACTGATTCTCTCAGCTTACACGCAGAATCTTTCCACGAGAGATAAACTACTGGCCAACCCTCCCTGAAACAGGTGTCCACTTGCACAACATTTGCCAAAATAATTGTAAACTGATGAGGAGCTGATAGAGACTATTTCCAAGTTGAGAACGTTCAGTAGACATTACTTTGGAGTGTGTGTTATGGTATATCTAGACTCTAAACTATGAACTACTGTAGCCACCAGATGGTCCTGGGTCGTGGCCCATGTTAGTTACCTTGTCAATGGAGGCCTTGAGGAAGTGGTCCAGGAGGTGTCGGGCCTCAGCCAGAGAGCAGGAGCTGATGACCACTGAGGTGTCCACCGAGTCCAGCTCATCCTGCAGGAAACACCCAGGCTTCAGTAGGCCGCACAGAGCTCCGTACACCAGAACTAGGACATTTTACACTAATGTGTGTGCGTGTGTTCTCACCTTGGTCTCCTCTATCTGAACGATGGTTGCCTGGCAGTCTGATAGGCTGTCGTTGATGTAGTCTATGTTTGCATTCAGAACCTCAATGTCCTCGTTCATTTCCTGGACTAGGCGGTCCTCCCCGTCAGGCCCCTCCCCCTCGGCCATAAGCACCTGCCTTTTACGCAACAGTGCCTCCTGCTGCACAGACAGCTCCTCTCGCTTCTGTCTCACACACAAGAGAGAGAAAGAAAAAAACATGTTAGCCAGATCATTAACAGACGGGGAGGAATGATGCATGTTGTGAAGGAAGTCAGCAATAATGAGTTCGCAAGTGCATCGCAATGCACTAAAAGTTAAGAGGAAGTCTCCCTAGAGTGCAAAGGAAGTGACATCACAGTACCTTGATGAGTCGGTCCATGTCGGCCTCGACGTTGGTGATGGTCATCCTCTGCATGACGATGTCCAGGATCCTCCTCTCTAGAGTCTGCCACTTCTGACGGGCCGCCTTGGAGAAACTACTGCTGCCCACGAGAACACCCTTGCGCTGCTGGACACGCGTCCTACTGCTGCACAGACAGAGAAAGATACAGTTTTGGACGTTACAATACAGGTCAACTGTCAATCATTTCACAGCTATATCAATCCTTAGTGCTGCTGCTGGAGTAGGGGAAGAGAGAGGAGGGGAGCAGGGAGTGAGGAAGGAAAAAGGAGAGGGGGCGGGAAAGAGAGGGAGAAGGTAGAGGAGCGAGGGAAGGAGAGGGAGGAAGAGGAGGAAGGAGAGAGATGATCAGACTAAGTAAGTCACTCCTGTCAATTCATTTTGAAGGGAATTCGATAAATGGCTTTGTAAAATTGAATAAAACTTTATTGAAGCTGATGAAAGCCTTGGCTAAGTAAATGTCAACAGAGTCATACCTAATCTCAATCTGACCTTGCAGGCTCGCAGGCACACACACACACACACACACACACACGTCTCACATTGACACTCTCACACACATCCTTTCTCTCACCTGGCGATGCATCAAAAACATGTACACACACCAGATACACACACACACCAGTCCCTGCTCTGCATCTGACCTGACAATCTACGGCACACACACTCCCTGCCATGACTTACCCAACAACCTGTGTCCCGTTGGTAGTAATCCCCTCGCTCTCTCCCAGGTAGCCATTCATCTTGGTGTTCCACTGTCTCACTATGTTAGACACTTTGGTTGAGGTCCTGAGAGAGAGAGAGAGAGAGAGAGAGAGAGAGAGAAGAGAGGAGAGAGGAGAGAGGAGAGAGGAGAGAGGAGAGAGGAGAGAGGAGAGAGGAGAGAGGAGAGAGGAGAGAGGAGAGAGAGAGAGAGAGAGAGAGGAGTTATTTTTTACTTTATTTTGTAATTGTACATTATAAAACCAAGTTATAATTCAACTGAAACACAATATAAAACAACCAACACAAAACTATGAAGCGGAAGAAAGTTGTGTTTATATCAACTGTTTAACAAAAACACACTGGAACCTATTTCCTACACTGTTAAAAACAATCTTGTAATTGTCATGGTAAATTGCTGTATAGTCAACAGACTTCATTCATACTGTATGAACTGAATACAGTAGATTACCGTAAATTACATTGTGGGAAGAAATTCAATGGACGGGAAATATTTGATGTATTTTGGACATTACCGTAAAAAGAAAATGCTACATAAAACCCAGTAGCAGTTCACTTACTGTATTTGCCAATATTCAAAGCAGAACGCGACACTTAAAGCAAACGAGCAACCAAAACAAAGCACATACTCCGAAGCAAGATACTTTTTTTTTTTTTGCTAATTATTATAATAAATGTAATATCTTAGTTAATTGCTGCCTGTTTGGTTATTTTATCTGCATTCATTTGTTTGTAGCACTTCATTTATATTATAAATGTACAGTCAGAAAGGCAAGTCATACAAATAAATAATTTTCACTTAGTGAAGGCCACAGAACTGAAAAATGAAGGAAGCCAACAACCATGTCTCTGTCACTAACAAATACAGTCATGGGTGGAAAGAAATGTAAACCGTCCCTGCTGCAAAAACAAGGTCCTATCTCGGAGCTCGAGTAAATTACGTTAATAAGCTGCTCCCGAATGTACTACGTCGGGACATAG
The DNA here is from genome assembly GCF_013265735.2 of Oncorhynchus mykiss. Lineage (NCBI taxonomy): Eukaryota > Metazoa > Chordata > Actinopteri > Salmoniformes > Salmonidae > Oncorhynchus > Oncorhynchus mykiss. The sequence goes on from NC_048571.1 coordinate 38,555,751, forward strand.
AATTGATTTCCATCATAGTCCATGTGGGTTTTAATGACATGATGAAGGGCAGCTCTGAACAGTTTAAACTGGATTTTAAAGAGCTGATTGACTCTCTGCTAGACACTAATAGAAGACCCATCATATCTGACCCTGTGCCCTCTCTGAATCGTGGCATTGAACCCTTTAGCAGGATTCTTTCTCTTCACAACTGGCTACGTGATTATTGCAGCTCAATGGCTGTTGACAATTTCGATACCTTTTGGAAACAAAACACTTTTTACAAGGAGGACGGGATCCAACACAAATACTTTGGGTTCCTGATCCAATATTCGGCTGCGTTGTGACAATGACTTATCAATGACCCAAGCCCAGCTCAGCTAATCCCTACTATTGTGACGCAGAATTGTCATAATGCTTCAGCAAATGTACATTACACCAGGGGCATTGGTAGACACAATGTAAGTAACTTCATTTATGTCCATCTAACTGCTTTGAATGCCTCTGCTGATCCTACAGCTATTGTATGCAGTAATCATATGCCTACGAACCAGATCTCTACTATTGGCACTGAGGCGGTGTGGCCTAGGAGGATGTCCACTGTCTGCAGCTCACCCTGCACTAACATAAATAACATGAGCATATCTACTTCTACTAAGCTTCCCAGTAAAGAATGAAAATGAAAACAAGGAAGCACCCCAGTAGCATACCACCCAGCATACCACTGCTGGCTTGCTTCTGAAGCTAAGCAGGGTTGGTCCTGGTCAGTTCCTGGATGGGAGACCAGATGCTGCTGGAAGTGGTGTTGGAGGGCCAGTAGGAGGCACTCTTTCCTCTGGTCTAAAAAAATATCCCAATACCCCAGGGCAGTGATTGGGGACACTGCCCTGTGTAGGGTGCCGTCTTTCAGATGGGATGTTAAAAGGGTGTCCTGACTCTCTGAGGTCATTAAATATCCCACGGCACTTATCGTAAGAGTAGGGGTGTTAACCCCGGTGTCCTGGCTAAATTCCCAATCTGGCCCTCAAACCATCACGGTCACCTAATATTCCCCAGTTTACAATTGTCTCATTCATCCTGCTCCTCTCCCCTGTAACTATTCCCCAGGTTGTTGCTGCAAATGAGAACATGTTCTCAGTCAACTTACCTGGTAAAATAACGGATAAATAAAAGAAAAGTGCTCAAAATAGCCCATGTAAACATATGTAGGTTCATGAAATCAATAATTTGCTAGTAACAGATGACATTCATAAGGGGCGGCAGGGTAGCCTAGTGGTTGGACTATTAACCGTAAGGTTGCAAGTTCAAACCCCCGAGCTGACAAGGTACAAATCTGTCGTTCTGCCCCAACCCACTGTTCCTAGGCCGTCATTGAAAATAAGAATTTGTTCTTAACTGACTTGCCTTGTTAAATAAATAAAATATTCTGACAATCTCTGAAACTCACTTGGATAATATCTTTGATGATACAGTGGTAAAAATACAAGGTTATAACATTTATAGAAAATACAGAAATGCCAATAGTGTTGCTGTTCATATTCAGAACCACATTCCTGTAAAGAATGAAAGAGGATCTCATGTTAAATACTGTTGAAGTAATATGGCTACAGATTGATCTGCCTCACCTAAAGCTCATTCTGGTGGGAAGCTGCTATAGACCACCAAGTGTTAACAGACAGTATCTGGATAACATGTGTGAAATGCTTAATAATGTATGTGACACCAACAGAGACTTTATTTTCTGGGTGATTTAAATATTGACTGGCTTTCATCAAGCTGCCCACTCAAGAAAAAGCTTCAAACTGTAACCAGAGCCTGCTACCTGGTTCAGGTTAATAGTCAACCTACCAAGGTAGTTACAGACAGCACAGGAATGAAATCAACATGTATTGATCACATCTTTACTAATGCTGCAGAAATTAGCTTGAAAGCAGTATTCAGATCCATCGGATGTAGTGATCACAATATTGTAGCCATATCTAGGAAAAACAACGTTCCAAAGGCTGGGCCTAATATAGTGTACAAGAGGTCATACAATAAGTTGTAGTGATTCCTATGTTGTTGATGTAAAGAATATTTGTTGGTCGGTGGTGTGTAATGAGGATCAAACAGAAGCTGCACTTGACACATTTATGATTTTTTTTAAATTACATTTTAATTAACCTTTATTTAACTAGGCAAGTCAGTTAAGAACAAATTCATATTTACAATGATGGTCTACCCCGGTCCAAACCCAGACGACGCTGGGCCAATTGTGTGCCGCCAATCACAGCCAGATGTGATGCAACCAGATACTGCAGTGAAGCCTCTTGCACTGAGATGCAGTGTCTTAGACCATTGCTTATTCCAGTTACTAATAAGCATGCACATATTAAGAAAATTACTGTTAATTCCCTGTGGATTGCTGAGGAATTGAAAAATAAAATAAAAATGCAAATAAGGCTTTACAGTAAGAGTATTTGTTACCATAAAATGACTACAGTAGCATTATTGGTACTGTAAATCAATTACGGTAACAGTATTAGTATACCATAAAATATTATACCATTAAAATACTAACAGTATACTGTAAAATATGGTACAGTAACATACAGGTTTTTTGTTTTTAAAGTAACTTACAGGTAAGTTAGTTGAAAAATAACAGGCCATTTTTACAGTGTATGTTAACACTATAGAGAATGGGGTGCCATTTGGGATACAACCTCTGTATAGCGGCACTACCTACCGGTTGGACTCTGGTTCAGAGGAGGTGGTGCTGGCAGACAGTTCTGCTCCGGAGTCTAGGGGCTGTAGTCGTCTAGCCATACGTCCAGACATGGGTTTAGCCAAACGTCGTAAGGCTGTCACCTCCTGGCTCTTTCTCCTCAGTACCAGCTCCTGCTGACGCTTCTGACTCTCCAACGAACGAATCTGGTACTGATAGGGGAGAGGTCAGTCAATATATGGGTGACTCTGTATATTAACCATACATGTCTCAAAGTCAGTAACCTGGAAATGGGTAACAGATAAACAGAGAGAGAGCGATACATTAACAATAGACAAAAATGTAGATCCGAGGGCAGCCTATGGATTAGAGAAGCAGGCTAATAGCTGAAAAGTTGCAGGTTCCATTCCCAGGGCGGTTGATAAGAAAGTTGGAGATCAACTGGTAACCAGAAGAGTGATGGCTTTAGAAACTGCAGTCTACTAGGGGGGTGATCATGTGAAGCAGGTACTTTCTTTCAGCACAAAAACACACACACACACACACACATACTTCCTGTCGTCGCTGCTCCTTCTTGAGCTGAGCGATCTCTCTGTTCCTCTTGGCCTCCATCATCCTCCTCCTCAGCTGCTCCTCCTTCATCTGCTTCATCAGTGCCACCTGGAGACCGGGAGGACACACTGCACTTAGCTGGAGAGTACCATCAGTGCCCGGAGCGTTATTGAGGTGCAAGGAACAAATGTTGACCCGGATCTTCACGTCAGCATTTCCTAGATTTGACTCCTTTGTCTCACTTATTGGGTAGGGGACGGGCAAAGGTCTCAACATTGCATATAATAGAAATGCACTTAATGTAGCCTACAGAGCTAACATCCTTCCCTGCTCCTCCTTCTCCTCCTCCTCCTCCTCCTCACCTTGGCTTTCTTCATCTCGTTGACCTCCTGCTGCAGTTTCTTTAGTTCCTGTTCATAGCGTCCCTGGTTCTTCAGTAGCCTCGTGTGTTCCTTCTGTGCTGCCTGCAGTTTCAGCAGGTCTCTGTTCATCTCCTTCAGCCTCTTCTCATACTCGGATTTAATCCTGCTAGCCTTCTCCTCCGTGTAGTTCTCCATAGACACTGAAGGAGGAGAGAGGGAAGGAAGATAGATAAAGTGTGTCTGAAAGAGGTACAATCGAGACAGAGAGCAGCGTGTCTATTCAGCATCTATGAGTCGCTCCACTCACTGAGGGGATCCTGTGTGCCTACATTACCCATAGTTCTACTCACAGAGGTTGTGCAGTACTCTATCTCTCTCAAGCTGTGTGTCTCTGATCTTGTTCTGCAGCAGGATGAGTTTCTCTTCATACTGTAGCTTGAGCTGCAGCAGTCTCTTCTGACTGTTCTCCAGCTCATCTATCAACTTCTGCTTGATCTCAATCTCACTCGTCAGGTCTGCCAGATCCACCTGGAAATTAGCTGCAGGGGGTTAGAGGGCAGAGAGCAAAGAGAGGTCAAGGGTCAAGAGGTGAACACTGTGGCTCTAAGACAGACATGTTACAGTAGAGTGGGGCAGTTGCACATTTCAAATCAACTCCTAGCCCTAATGCTAATTAGGTACTCCTTGTAGATCTGAAAGGATTGGACAGGTTAAGCAATATGGTGAAAGTACCATACAGCCAAACAGAGGACAAAATTGTCCTTTCACCATATTGCTGATGCGCATCAATCCTGTCAAAGCGACAGTACACAACGGCAATAGGTTGAATTGGAATGGAGACACTTCTGCCGCTGCCATTGTTGTCATCCACTAACCTTTCTCATCAGAGTCCGAGTCGGAGTCCACCAGACTCTCATCACTGTCAAACTCCTCTTCGTCCCTCCCCTCCTCCTCTTCCTCGTCACACCCGCTCTCCTCCTCCTGCAGAGGTGACATCACGTCCTCTGTGTAGTTGTCATCCGAGTCCATCTGGCCGTTTTCTCCATTATGTCCGTTCTCATGAGAATGAAGCTTCGCTCGTTTCTTCAACCCTTTCTCTTTCTCTGGGCTGCAAGTAGAACATATTGACCCGGGATCAGAGTAGGACACACACACACACACACACAAAGTAGAGAGAGAAGGCACAGCTCATAACAGCTGTGACCCAATAAGCAGTTTATTATTTATTTACCATATTAATCTATTACTAATATTGTTTACATACCATGTGCCTTTGATTTGATTTGTCTGATTTAGTTTGGGACTCTTCCAAAAAAAAAAAAAATCTGCCATTGTGTTTTGGGACTGTTGCCAAGTGAACACGGAGAGCTCAGTTATTAGCAGAGACCTCTCACACTCCCTTTCTTGATCTCCCTCTATCCGTCCATCTCTCTCGCTCTCCCTCCCTCGCTCGCTCTCCCTCCCTCCCTCCAGTGGCAGTGAGAGCTGCTTGTCACTGTGCGATCATTACTCCACTACCATCCTTGTCCCATTCCTCCCCTCTTCCTCTCCTCTTACCTCATCCTCCTCTGTCTCCTCTCCTTCTTCTTCAGCCTCTCGATGTCCGTCTTGGCTCGACGAATCACGTCCGTCATCTCCGCCTCCATGGAAAGGGAAGGGGAGGAGCCTAAGGGGTGTGGCCCTGGGGTGGAGCTATGAGAGGAGGAGGTGGTGAACGGGGAGCGGGAGGAGAGACGGGTTACACTGCGACGAAGACACTCGTTCATCGACTCGCTCTCCAGGAGCTTTGATCTGGGGGGGGGGGGTGTTGTAGAGAGAACAAGAAGACAAACAGATGTCATCAGTCAAACTTAACTCTTACGGTATATACAGAACATAATCTGAAAGTTCCTCAAACTACAAAAAGATACAAACTCCATGAACAGTGCAGTAACGGCAAAACACAGTGAGCTGCAACTCCGTGAACTGCTTTCCCCCCCGCTCAGTCTAAAGCTCATTACAGACTCTTACCTGAGCTCCTCGATCTCTCTGATATAGTTCTGTATCAGAGCACCAATCTCCTCATTGCCCTCACCTAGAGGTCAAAAGGTCAGAGTTCACAGTCAGGTCACCGTGAGGTCACATTGAGACACAAGAGATTAACACTTCTTAATTAACTACATGATATGGTCTGTGTCTGAAAGCCTTTTTAGTGGTCAAATCCTAGTCTCCTCAATTCCTCTCAAAGCTCATTGGAGGAGAAGGTCTAAGGGATGGATGGACCTTGGGTCCTCTCCTCCAATTCACCTTGAGAGGGATGTGTAGGAATTGATTAAACAAGGAAGGAGAGAAAAAGGATTTAATAGCTATCAATGTTTTCAGACAGCCACAATCTTCAACAATCAGCCAATCCCATTGGAGAGTCTCTCTCGGTCTTACCCGACTTGGCCAGCAGCGTGCTGACCTCGTTGGCGAGGAGCGTGGTTACCCGTGTGTTGAGGTGGTCGATGGTCTCCTGCATGGCTTTGACTCGCATGCGTAGCGTGTCGTTCTCTCTCTGTAACATCGAGTTCTCCTGGAACAGATCACTGAAGCCCTCCGAGCCGTCCTCACCTGCCACACGCTTACCCTGGGGAGGGGGACAATACACATACAGGAATATTTTATCTCCTCCAATGAACATACAGAGCAATGACATTTCATTCAACCAACAAAGAGAATATTGATTTTTATATCACTTGTTGGTAAAAATTCCCATTTTCCATTTTATTTCTTTACATACTGGTTAACACCTCAGCCAATCATAAATGAGACAACATTATTTCAGCCAATCACATGCTCCATTACTCTCCAACTCCGAACGAATCTTTCCTACAACTCAACACGGTCATCCATTGGTTATGCACCATTAACTCTCTCTTAATAACATTATTGCTCTAAACCATCCCTATGCTTCCTGTAATCTTCTAGGCCAAAGGTTAAAGTTGCTTAACAAGAGGGAAGGGATATTTTTCCATTCCTTCTTTCCATCCCTCCATCCTCACTTCCTTTTGTCTCTCCCAAGTCCCGACATCCCTTCCTCTCTCCATTGGTCCCTCCTCCCACTTCTCCATCCTCCAACCTCTCCGCCCTCCTATATCTCTATCCATTTCCCTTCTTCTCTCCCTTTATCCATCGCTCCCTGACTCCATCCCTCCCTCATTCTCTCTACCCCCCCTTACCCCATCCCTCCCTCCCTCCCCCAATCCCAAACCTCTGTCCCTCCTGCTATCCCTCCATCTCTCCTCACCGCTTTATACTCCATAAGTTCCATTTGTAGCCTGGCAATCTCAGCCCTCAGGACAGACATCTGTTGGCTGGTCTTGTCTTGGTTCACCACCACCTTGTTCTTGATGTTCCTGGCTCTGTTGGCGTACTTCAGTGTGTTCAGGGTCTCCATGAAGTCCCGATCCGACGGACTCACACACGCGATCATCAAAGTACGACTGGAGAGAGGAAAGGAATACGACATGCTAGTGTGTGTGTGTGTGTGTGTGTGTGTGTGTAAGCGCATGCATGTACAGTACCAGTCAAAAGTTTGGACACCACATCTACTCAGTCAAGGGTTTTTCTTTATTTTTACTATTTTCTACATTGCAGAATAATAGTGAAGACATCAAAACTATGAAATAACACATATGGAATCATGTAGTAACCAAAAAAAGTGAAACAAATCCAAATGTATTTTATATTTGAGATTCTTCAAAGTAGCCAAACTTTGCCTTGATGACAGCTTTGCACACTCTTGGCATTCTCTCAACCAACTTCATGAGGTAGTCACCTGGAATGCCTTTCAATTAAAACTTCTTAGTTTCAGGCGAATAACTTCAAAAACTAATAAGAAATAACAGTTTTAGGAGAAGGACACAGTCTTGGAAATTCGTATTTGCACACACCATGAAGACATTTCGCACCTGCTTAAATTGGTTTCCTATCGAACATACTTCTTTCTGAAATAAATAATATAGTTTGATTACATTTTAGGGTATCTGAGGAGTAAATAGAAAAGTATTTTGACTTGTTGAAACAAAGTTTAGGGGTAGATTTTTGGATTCCTTTTCTGCAAGTTGAACGAGTGGATTACTCAAATCGATGGTGCCAACTAAACAGACTTTTTGGGATATAAAGAAGGATTTTATCTAACAAAACGACACTACATGTTATAGATGGGACCCTTTGGATGACAAATCAGAGGAAGATTTTCAAAAAGTAAGTTAATATTTAATTGTTATATCTGCCGGTGGAAAAAAAACCTGTGCCGGTGGAAAAATATTTAGATGTGGGGTGCCGTCCTCAAACAATTGCATGGCATGTTTTAGCTGTAATAGCTACTGTAAATCGGACAGTGCAGTTATATTAACATGAATTTAAGCTTTCAGCCGATATAAGACATTTATATGTACCTAAATGTTTAAAATCCATAATATTTATGATTATTTATTTGAATTGCACGCCCTCCAGTTTCACTGGAAGTTGTCCCGCTAGCGGGACACCGATTCTTGAGAAGTTTTAACAGGTGTGCCTTGTTAAAAGTTAACTTGTGGAATTTCTTTCCTTCTTGATGCGTTTGAGCCAATCAGTTGTGTTGTGACAAGGTAGGGGTGATATACAGAAGAACTTTGAAAGTTTCTTCAAGTGCAGCCTCAAAAACCATCAAGTGCTGTGATGAAACTTTCCACAGGAAAGAAATACACAAAATTACCTCTGCTGCAGAGGATAAGTTCATAAGAGTTACCAGCCTCAGAAATTGCAGCCCACATTAATGGTTCAGAGTTGAAGTAACAGATATATCTCAACACCAACTGTTCAGAAGAGACTGCACGAATCAGGCCTTTGTGGTCGAATAGCTGCAAAGAAGCCACTACTAAAGGACACCAATAATAAGAAGAGACTTGCTTGGGATTATGAAACACGAGCAATGGACATTAGACCGGTGGAAATCTGTCCTTTGCCCTGATGAATCCAAATTTGAGATTTTTGGTTCCAGCCACCGTGCCTTTGTGAGACGCAGAGTAGGTGAACGGATCATCTCCACATGTGTAGCTCTCACCGTGAAGCATGTGTAAGGGCTATTTGACCAAGAAGGAGAGTGATGGAGTGCTGCATCAGATGGCTTGGCCTCCACAAACATCTGACCTCAACCGAACTGAGATGGTTTGGGATGAGTTGGACTGCAGAGTGAAGGAATATCAGCCAACAAGTGCTCAGCGTATGTGGGAACTCCTTCAAGACTGGCGGAAAAGCATTCCAGGTGAAGCTGGTTGAGAGAATGCCAAGAGTGTGCAAAGCTGTCATCAAGGCAAAGGGTGGCTACTTTGAAGAATCTAAAATGTAGCACTTTTTTGGTTACTACATGATGTAGTATGTGTTATTTCATAGTTTTGATGTCTTCATTATTATTTTACATTGTATAAAATAAAGAAAAACCAATGAATGAGTAGGTATGTCCAAACTTTTGACTGGTACTGTAGGTGTGTGCGTGCGTGTGTGTGTGTTACCTGTTTCCTCCCAGTGAGTCCTGTAGTAGGCGCGTTAGTTTAGAGTCTCTGTAGGGAACATGTCCTCCTTTCTTAGCCTGGTCCCCCAGAGCACTGATCACATTCCCCAAAGCCAGCTAGAACACATACTCGTAACCATCATCATCACGTTTCTCAGCACCAATTAAAACACAAACACAACATCATCACACACACACACACACACACAGATTAATGAAGGGGCCCACATGGGGACAGAGGCAAAACAAATATTATTAAAAAACATATCCAGTCACAGGAGCCCACTCTCAACGTCCAAAATACACCAGAGAGCACAATTCAGGCCCAGGGGATCAATAGTTTCAAAAGAATGACTGGATTAAAGGGATACTTCAGGATTTTGACAATGGTGCTCTCAATGGTGTAGCTGTAGAATGTTTTGAGGATCTGAGGGCCCATGACAAATTCTCAGTGTCCTGAGTGGGAAGAGTCGTTTTCATGCCCTTTTCACAGCTGTGTTGGGACTGACCACGATAGATTCTTAGTGATGTGGACACCAAGAAACTTGATCGTCAGTGATCAAGCCTACCACTGTAGTGTCGTTGGCAAACTTAATGATGGGTGTTGGAGTCATGCGCGGCCACGCTGTCGTGGGTAAACAGGGAGTACAGGAGGGGACTAAGCACGCAACCCGGCACGGGACCCCGTGTTGAGGCTCAGCGTGGCGGATGTGTTGCTGTCTACCTACACCAACACCTGTTTACCTACACCACCCGTCAAGAAGTCCAGGATCCAATTGCAGGGGAAGGTGTTCAGTCCCAGGGTCCTGAGCTTAGTGATGAGCTTGGAGGACACTATGGTGTTGAATGCTGAGCTGTCGTCAAGGAACAGCATTCTGACGTAGGTGTTCCTATTGTCTGAGTGAGAAAGGGCAGTGTGGAGTACAATAGAGATTGCGTCATCTGTGGATCTGTTGGGGCAGTATACGAATTGGAGTGGGTGCAGGGTGTCTGGGATGATGGTGTTGATGTGAGCCATGACCAGCTTTTCTAAGCATTTCATCAAATCAAATTTTATTGGTCACATACACATGGTGAGCAGATGTTAATGTGAGTGTAGCGAAGGGCTTGTGCTTCTAGTTCCGACAGTGCTGTAATATCTAACACGTAATCTAACAATTTCCCAACAACTACCTAATACACACACATATAAAGGGGTGAATGAGAATATGTACATATGAATGAGCGATGGCCGAGCAGCATAGGCAAGGTGCAGTAGATGGTATAAAATACAGTATATACATGTGATATGAGTAATGTAAGATATGTAAACATTACTAACGTGGCATTATTTAAAGTAGCATTGTTCAAAATGTCTAGTGATCCATTGATTTTATTTCACTTTATTTAACCAGGTAGGCCAGTTGAGAACAAGTTCTCATTTACAACTGCGACCTGGCCAAGATAAAGCATAGCAGTGCGACAAAAACAACAACAGAGTTACACACAAACAAACATACAGTCAATAACACAAAATAAAAGATAGAAAGAGCCATGTACAGTGTGTGCAAATGCAGAAGAGCAGGGAGGTAGGCAATAAATAGGCCATAGAGGCGAAAAGAATTACAATTTAGCATTAATACTGGTGTGATATACAGTTGAAGTCGGACGTTTACATACACTTAGGTTGGAGTCATTAAAACTAGTTTTTCAACCACTCCACAAAAATCTTGTTAACAAACTATATTTTTGGCAAGTCGGTTAGGACATCTACTTTGTGCATGACACAAGTCATTTTCCAAAAATTGTTTACAGGCAGATTATTTCACTTATAATTCACTGTATCACAATTCCAGTGGGACAGAAGTTTCCATACACTAAGTTGACTGTGCCTTTAAACAGATTGGAAAGTTCCAGAAAATTATGTCATGGCTTTAGAAGCTTCTGAAAGGCTAATTGAAATCATTTGAGTCAATTGGAGGTGTACCTGTGGCTGTATTTCAAGGTCTACCTTCAAACTCAGTGCCTCTTTGCTTTACTTCATAGGAAACCAAAAGAAATCAGCGAAGACCTCAAAAAAGAATTGTAGGCCTCCACAAGACTGGTTCATGCTTGGGAGCAATTTCCAAAAGCCTGAAGGTACCACGTTCATCTGTACAAACAATAGTACGCAAGTATAAACACCATGGGACCACGCAGCCGTCATACCGCTCAGGAAGGTTCTGTCTCCTAGAGATGAACGTACTTTGGTGCGAAAAGTTCAAATCAATCCCAACAGCAAAGGACCTTGTGAAGATGCTGGAGGAAACAGGTACAAAAGAATCTATATCCACAGTAAAATGAGTCCTATATCGACCAATCCTGAAAGGCCGCTCAGCAAGGACGAAACCACTGCTCCAAAACCGCCGTAGAAAAGCCAGACTACGGTTTGCAACTGCACATGGGGACAAAGATCGTACTTTATGGAGAAATGTCCTCTGGTCTGATGAAAAAAATGTATATAACTATTTGGCCATAATGACCATCGTTATGTTTGGAGGAAAAAGGGGGAGGCTTGCAAGCTGAAGAACACCATCCCAACCGTGAAGCACGGGGGTGTCAGCATCATGTTGTGGGGGTGCTTTGCTTGCAGGAGGGACTGGTGCACTTCACAAAATAGATGGCATCATGAGGTAGGACAATTATGTGGATATATTGAAGCAACATCTCAAGACATCAGTCAGGAAGTTAAAGCTTGGTCGCAAACGGGTCTTCCAAATGGACAATGACCCCAAGCATACTTCCAAAGTTGTAGCAAAATGGCTTTAGGACAACTAAGTCAATGTATTGAAGTGGCCATCACAAAGCCCTGACCTCAATCATATAGAACATTTGTGGGCAGAACTAAAAAAGTGTGTGCGAGCAAGGAGGCCTACAAAGCTGACTCAGTTACACCAGCTCTGTTAGAAGGAATGCGGCAAAATTCACCCAACCTATTGTGGGAAGCTTGTGGAAGGCTACCCGAAATGTTTGACCCAAGTTAAACAATTTAAAAGGCAATGCTACTATGTACTAATTGAATGTATGTAAACTTCTGAGCAACTGGGAATGTGATTAAATAAATAAAAGATGAATTAATAATTCGCTCTACTATTATTCTGACATTTCACATTCTTAAAATAAAGTGGTAATCCTAATTGACCTAAAACATGGAATTTTTACTTGGATTAAATGGCGGGGCTTTACCTCGCAAAGACTTAAGGATGACCTGGAGCCAGTGGGTTTGGCGAAGGATATGTAGTGAGGGCCAGCCAACGAGAGCATACAGGTCGCAGTGGTGGGTAGTATATGGGGCTTTGGTTATAAAACGGATGGCACTGTGATAGACTACATCCAGTTTGCTGAGTATTGTTGGGGGCTATTTTGTAAATGACATCGCCAAAGTCAAGGATCGGTAGGATAGTCAGTTTTATGAGGGTATGTTGGCGGCATGAGTGAAGGAGTCTTTGTTACGAAATAGGAAGCCGATTCTAGATTTAACTTTGGATTGGAGATTGTTAATGTGAGTCTGGAAGGAGTGTTTACAGTCTAACCAGGCACCTAGGTATTTGTAGTTGTCCACATATTCTAGATCAGAACCATCCAGGGTAGTGATGCTAGTCGGGCAGGGGGGTGTGGGCAGCGATCGGTTGAAGAGCATGTACTAGCATTTAAAAGCAGTTGGAGGCAATGGAAGGAGTGTTGAATGGCATTGAAGCTCGTTTGGAGGTTTGTTAGCACAGTGTCCAAAGAAGGGCCAGATGTATACAGAATGGTGTCGCCTGCGTAGAGGTGGATCAGAGAATCAACAGCAGCAAGAGCGACATCATTGATGTATACAGAGAAAAAAGTTGGCCGGAAAAGAGCCGGCCTGTTTATTAAAGTGTCCTGTGATTGTGTCTCAATACAGTATATACATCAGATATGAGCAATGTAAGATATGTAAACATTGTTAAAGTGACATTAAAGAACGCGAAGCAAGGCGACCATCTCTGTCGGCGTCATCTTAAATCATGGCTACAGATGTGAGTGCTATGGGGCGATAGTCATTTAGACAAGTCACTTTGGCAGTCTTGGGCACAGGAACTATTGTGGTCTGCTTGAAAAGTGTAGCTAATATAGACTGGGTCAGGGATAGGATGACAATGTCAGTGAAGACACTTTACAGCTGGTCAGCACATGCTCTGAGTGTGCGTCCTGGTAGTCCATCAGGCCATGCAGCCTTGTGAATGTCCCTTTCTAGGGAGTTTTTCCTAGCCACCGTGCTTCTACACCTGCATTGCTTGCTGTTTGGGGTTTTAGGCTGGGTTTCTGTACAGCACTTTGAGATATCAGCTGATGTACGAAGGGCTATATAAATACATTTGATTTGATTTGATTTGATTTAATCTGTTTAAAGGTCTAACTCACATCAGCTACAGAGAGCGTGATCACACAGTCGTCCGGAACAGCTGGTGCTCTCATGCATTGTTCAGTTTTGCTTGCCTTGAAGCGAGCATAGAAGGCATTTAGCTTGTCTGGTAGGCTCTAGTCACTAAGCAGCTCACGGCTTGGCTTCCCTTTGTAATCCGTGATAGTTTGCAAGCCCTACCACATCCGACGAGAGTCAGAGGCAGTATTGTAGGATTCAATCTTATTAATGCTTTGCCTGTTTGATGATTTGTCGGAGGGCCTAGTGGGATTTCTTATAAGCGTACGTACGGGTTAGTGTCCTGCTCCTTGGAAGTGGCAGCACACGCACACACACAAACACACTCCTCACCAGTCCACAGTTGATGGATATGCCCTCCCGAGCCCGTTCTCCCGTTGCTCCGGTGCGTTTGAGTCTCTCTGATCCAGCTAGGTCCACAAAGTGAAACTTGGCCATCAGAGTCTCATACTCAGGCTTGATAATTGACCCTCCATCTCCGACAACACCATTCACCTCTCCGTTCACCTCCCCAATCACACCTCCATTTTCATCACCGTTCACCTCCCCAATCACACCTCCATTTACACCTCCGTTCACCTCACCATTCTCCTGGAGAGAGAGAGAGAGAGAGACGGATAGAGAGACCACAATTAGTGAACAATTATCAACAAACACTAATTCAAACGTTTTAATTATTTGTATTACTGTCATTACTTTACTTGTCACTCGGTCTGATACGTTCATCTTTCTCCTCTTCACTCCTCTTTTCCCCTCTTCTACCTTTATTTATTCTCTTTGAGTCTCTCCCTAAGTCAATACATCAACAGTGCCTTTAGAAAGTCTACACTACCCTTCAAAATGTTCCCCTTTTGTTGCCTTATAGCCTGGAATTAAAATTCATTAAAATAGTTTTTCCCCATTGATCTACACATCCTACTCCACAACTTCCAAGTGAAAAAAAGAGTCCAGGTTTTCTTTAGAAAATCAAAACAGAAATATCTTGGTTGGATAAGTGTCCAGCTCCCGTGTAATAGTAATCCCAAATTAGCTCAAGTGTAACCAATTACCTTCAAAATCACACACCAAGTTAATTGGCCTCCACCTGTGTTAAATTGTAGTGATTCACATGATTTCGGGATAAATTCAGCAGTTCCTGTAGGTTCCCTCTGCTGGGTAGTGAATTGCAAAGCAAAAACTCAACCTTGAGCACAAAGGAGCTTTCAAAGGAAATCCGGAACCAAGTTCTGGAAAGGCACAGATCAGTGGATGGGTATAAAAAGATTTCAAAGGCCTTGAATATCTCTTAGAGCACGGTCAAGACAATTGCTAAGAAGTGGAAAGTGTATGGCACCACCGATACCCTGCGGAGCTCAGGCCGTCCCTCCAAACTGGATGACCGAGCAAGCAGGAGACTGATTAGAGTGGTTACCAAGAGTCAAATGGAAACTTTCAAAGAGCTCCAGGCTTTTAAGGCGAAGACTGGTCAAAGTGTGCATGTGATAACAATATTTCAAGCACTCCACAAATGTTGCATGTATGGTAGCGTGGCAAGAAGGAAGCCATTACTCAAGAAAGCGCACTTGGAATCGCATTTGAAGTATGTAAAAAAAACCACTTGATTCTGTAGCCTTCTGTGGCAAAAAGTGCAGTGTTCTGACGAAACAGAAATGTAACTGTTTGACCTGAATGTAAAGCGATATGTTTGGAGCAAACACAACACCTCACCCAAAGAACACTCATCCCTACTGTGAAGCATGGAGGTAGCAGCATCATGTAATGGGGATGTTTCTCATCGCCAGGGAATTATCAGGATAGAAGTGGAAATGAATGGAGCAATGTACAGAAAAGTCCTAGAGGAAAACCTGCTGCGCTCTGCAAGAAAGCTGGAACTGGGACAGCATTTCACCTTTCAGCATGACAACAACCCAATGCACACGGCCAAAGCTACAGTGAAGTGGCTAAGGAATAAAAAGGTAAATGTGACCCGTTTCAGGAAACTAGGTGTATGTTGCAAGTCACGACTTCACAGGAGAGCCGTTTGAACGTTTAACAAATAATGCTTTTTTGGGCAGAAATGCCTTCTGGAACATGTGGACTTTCATGTGCCTTAATAACAAAATTCTATGCCATCTGTAAATCCGAATAAAGTTGTTAAATTACGAGCATAGTTGGTTAAGCCAAAACCTGCTAGCCATGATTGGCTGTGATAATGAGTGGGTTGGACATGCAGAGAGATGAGTTTCAGATTGGTCTGCAGTGTAGCATCTTGTGTCTTTAAATGACCTGCTCATTATACATACATAATCCTTTCTACTGCATTTTTTTTTCGAAAGATATAAAGTTAGCCATGGAGAACTGCAAATATGTTGCTGAATTTATCAGGCGCTATCGACAAAGTTCAGTGGGAAAAAGTTGTGATGGACTACTTTCTGGAGGACGTTTGTGCCATGCTGGCTCTCTCGGACTCTGAAAAATGAATCAGACGATGAGGAAATCCCTGATTTAGGCAAAAACATTTTCATTGAAGACATTGTAGTGTCTTCTGATGACAGTGATGGGGAAGAAACGGCAATCGACGTGTATCAACTGTGTGTAACGTTAGTGATGTTTTCTCAGAATGACATTTCGCATTGCTATCACTGTTAATACAGCATTATTTTCAGCCAAAAAAATGCATAAATCATATGGTGTCTAGATACGTAGAAAAACAAAACGCATTTAAATGCATGAAACTGAGGCACTGACACAACAAAATGTGAAAAAGGTTCAAGGGGGTGTAGATTTTCTATAAGCACTGTATCTACCCTCTCTGATCCATAACTCCCTCCCTCGCCCTCCCTCCAACCCTACCTCAGTTTGTTGACAGACTCTCATCTGACAGAGGTTGATGGTGAAGATGGCGTGAGATCTGGAACTAGATGCGTTCATCTGGGTACTGGCCGTGGTACGAGACAACGCTCCCAGCTTCAGACACTGTAACAGCTGTAATACACAAACTGTTAGTACTGTACACACTAGGGCTGGGCAATACATCACATTTGAATGTATGTTTTAGCGCAGTTTTCCAAATACCTGTTTCGCAATACCCTAGTTTTTATTAAATGTTTTGTTTTTTTATGAGCATTTATGTCCGCTTGTTGTCATGTTATCTTTTTGATCTCCTTCGCTCCTTCTGCTGTGACTGTGTACCTTCCCGTTTACACACACACACACACACACACACACACACACACCAAGCCGCTCCCCCTGCCACTCGCAATAACAAAGATGAGAGATCACTTTTTTCCTCTCTCGCTATTTGCAACTGAAGTTTGGTCCAGAATCGGTCATATGGAAACCGAAACACATTATTATTTTACTGTGCTAGAGAAGTTAACCTTTCTAATGAGACCCTTTTTATGTCTCAACTCCTCATATTGTGAGCAGAGAAGACAATACTACAAAAAGGAGTATCAATGAATCTGGCAAATGTGTGCTCAGTTTGTTTCACGCGGCACTATGTACCGCTAGCAGCACTATGTACCGCTAGCAGCACGATATACCGCTAGCAGCACAATGTACCGCTAGCAGCACTATGTACCGCTAGCAGCACTATGTACCGCTAGCAGCACTATGTACCGCTAGCAGCACTATGTACCGCTAGCAGCATTTAAGCCAAAGACTGTTATACTAGCTGTCTAGTCTGTGCAATAAGCATAAAACACAATTATATAAGGAATTGACAACTCGTTCTCATTCTGAGAAATAAGTTAGCAAATAGCAAATAGATCCAAGATAGAAAAACTTGAAATATAAAGATTAGCTGGCTACTCACTAGTATGTGGGCTTGTGCTTGAGATATTGTTTGAAACCTGTGTTCATTTTATATAATGCCGGCTGCAAGATTTTTCTCATTATTAGTGAATGTGCATTATGCATGGTTCTGGTGAAATTTGTAACAAAAAGGGCATTCTCATAGACAGACTTGAAAGCCAGATCAGTGATTACTGCAACAACAACAAAATCAGGTAAAACAATTTTGATAAAATCAGTGGGTCTTATGGTTCTGGAAGGCTTATATTTATCCTAGGTATAATTTCACAAGCCCTGAATTCAATTAGGAAATTGCTGACTGTTAGAAATGAGGTGTATTTCATCTTTAACTGTACAACAAAGATTATTTTGAGAATATTATTTTTTAAATCAAGATATACAGTGTATCGTGAATCTTCCATATCGTGAAGTTGTCCATATCGCCCAGTCATAGCGCACGCACACACACACACACCTCTTCTTCTGAGTTGACAAGTCGTGAGGTGACTCCGGTGGTGTAGATGGAGCCGCTGCCATCCTCATGGATCTTGATATTAGACTTCCTGCTCTTACAGTCTGGGTCTCTGGCTCCGTCAAACAGATCTAGGATCTCCTCATTGTACAGCTGGAATACACACACACATACATTAGATACACACACACACAAACACACAGTAGACAGTGAGCGATGAAAGGGCAAGGATCAAATGGTGTACTACATTACCTCTCACCTTTAGGAAGCAATAAGGTTAAAGGATGTGAGAGGTCAAGAGTCAACTCAGAAGTTCCCACTTCACAGGACACACACAGACACACACACACACATTAACCCTGGCCAACGTCTTTTTATCATCAGTACTGATAACCCAATGACCGGACAAACAGCCTACACCTGAACTAACGACAGGCACACTTAACAAGGATGGCTACCACAGCATTCTGCAGTGATACGTCATCCCATCTGGTTTGTGCTTAGTGGGACTATCATTTGTTTTTCAACAGGACAATGACCCAAAACACACCTCCAAGCAGTGTAAGGGCTATTTGACCAAGAAGGAGAGTGATGGAGTGCTGCATCAGATGACCTGGCCTCCACAACCACCCGACCTCAACCCAATTGAGATGGTTTGGGATGAGTTGGACCGCAGAGTGAAGGAAAAGCAGCCAACAAATGTTCAGCATATGTGAGAACTCCTTCAAGAATGTTGGAAAAGCATTCCAGGTGACTACCTCATGAAGCTGGTTGAGAGAATGCCAAGAGTGTGCAAAGCTGTCATCAAGTATAAAATATATTTTGATTTGTTTAACACTTTATTGGTTCCTACATGATTCCATATGTGTTATTTCATAGTTTCGATGTCTTCACTATTATTCTACAATGTAGGAAAAAAGTCAAAATAAAGAAAAACCCTTGAATGAGTAGGTGTCCAAACTTTTGACTGGTATTATACATATACTGTATATCAAATATTACTTCACTACAAGCCAGACACCTGAGTGTGTACCAGGCACCTCTTGCTACAGCCAGTTAATGTCAATGACACATATAAGCTCATGTCTCCCAAACGTCTGTCTGTTCATATTCTCATTCTGGGTAACATCACAGCTGATGACAAACATCAGATCAGTCGTCAGGATCCTGTTTCCTTTTTCAGCTGTCATCACAATGTCACGTCCTGTAGCTTCACCAGGGCTGATCCCTGCATCCCCTTCACATCTGGTTAAAGTTCATATTATCCTCACACACACACACACACATACATACATACATACATACACACACTCAATCAAAGGCAAGAATGACAAATGACAACATACAACGCGTCCCTGGACGACAATATTTTATACTAGAGAGATTTTCATCTCCTCTGAACTGGGTGGGTGGCCCAAATAACTGGGTGGTATTTGAGTGTGTGTGTGTGTGTGCGCGCATCTTTGTGTGTGTGTGGTATGTGTCTGTGTGTGCGTGTCTGTTTGTTTGTGTGTGTGTCTGTGCATGTCTGTGTGTGTATATGTTTGAGTGTGTATGTGTGAGCACATCTGTGTGTGTGTGTCTGTGTTGTGTGTACGTGTTTGTGCGTTTGTGTCTGTGTGTGCGTTCATTTGTCTGTGTGTGTGTGCGCGCACGTCTGTCTGTGTCTGTGTGTGCGTGCATGATACAATATCCCACTCTAGGGGCTACTGCTGCTACTGCGTGTGTTTGAGGGTGCCTGCCTACTGTATGTGTGTGAGTTCTTACCTCTAGGAACTGTGCACTGACTTTAAACTCTGGAGGGTGTGTGCCCTGCTGCTGGGCCTGTGTCTTCCTCTCCTGGATGCCCAGGAACAGCTGACGAACAGCCCGCGGGATGATACCCTGGTCCTTCTCCTGCACGTTCATGTCAAACCCTGTCCCCATGGTATGAGTCTTCCCTGATCCTGTCTGAAACAGAGAGAGAGAGAGAGAGAGAGAGAGAGAGAGAGAGAGAGAGAGAGAGAGAGAGAGAGAGAGACACACACACACACATTATTTATAACACACACACACATCACAATTTGGTCACTTCAAGTCAGTGCATTCAAATCAAATCAATGCTTGTGTTCCTAGCTCCAACAGTGCAGTAGAATCTAACAATTCACAACAACACACACATCTAAAAGTAAAAGAATGGAATTAAGTAATACAGTTGAAGTGGGAAGTTTACATACACTTAGGTTGGAGTCATTAAAACTCATTTTTCAACCACTCCACAAATTTCTTGTTAACAAACTATAGTTTTGGCAAGTCAGTTAGGACATCTGCTTTGTGCATGACACAAGTCATTTTTCCAACAACTGTTTACAGACAGATTATTTCACTTATAATTCACTGTATCACAATTCCAGTGGGTCAGAAGTTTACATACACTAAGTTGACTGTGTCTTTAAACAGCTTGGAAAATTCCAGAAAATGATGTCATGGCTTTAGAAGTTCTGATAGACTAATTAACATCATTTGAGTCAATTGGAGGTGTACCTGTGGATGTATTTCAAGGTCTACCTTCAAACTTAGTGCCTCTTTGCTTTACTTCATGGGAAAATCAAAAGAAATCAGCCAAGACCTCAGAAAAGGGTCGTTGTTCATCCTTGGGAGCAATTTCCAAACGCCTAGGTAGCACGCTCATCCACATTCATCTGTACAAACAATTGTACGCAAGTATAAACACCATGGAACCACGCAGCCGCTCAGGAAAGAGACACTGAGTTCTGTCTCCTAGAGATAAATGTACTTTGGTGCGAAAAGTGCAAATCAATCCCAGAACAACAGCAAAGGACCTTGTGAAGATGCTGGAGGAAAGAGGTACAAAAGTATCTATATCCACAGTAAAACAAGTCCTATATCGACATAACCTGAAAGGCCGCTCAGCAAGGAAGAATCCACTGCTCCAAAACAGCCATAAAAAAGCCAGACTGCGGTTTGCAACTGCACATGGGGGAAAAGATCGTACTTTTTGGGAGAATGTCCTCTGGTCTGATGAAGCAAAAATAGAACTGTTTGGCAACAATGAACATCGTTATGTTCGGAGGTAAAAGGGGGAGGCTTGCAGGCCGAAGAACACCATCCCAAACGTGAAGCACGGTTGTGGCAGCATCATGTTGTGGGGGTGCTTTGCTACAGGAGGGACTGGTGCACTTCACAAAATAAATGACATCATGAGGTAGGAAAATTATGTGGATATATTGAAGCAACTCAAGACATTAGTCTTCCAAATGGGTCTTCCAAATGGACAATGACCCCAAGCACACTTCCAAAGTTGTGGCAAAATACTTAAGGACAACAAAGACAAGGTATAAGAGTGGCCATCACAAAGCCCTGACCTCAATCTTAGAGAAAATGTGTGGGCAGAACTGAAAAAGCGTGTGCGAACAAGGTGGCCTACAAACCTGACTTAGTTACACCAGTTCTGTCAGGAGGAATGGGAAGCTTGTGGAAGGCTACCCGAAACCCGAAACATTTGATCCAAGTTAAACAATTTAAAGGCAATGCTACCAAATACTAATTGAGTGTATGTAAACTTCTGACCCACTGGAAATGTGATGAAAGAAATAAAAGCTGAAATAAATCATTCTCTCTACGATTATTCTGACATATCACGTTCTTAAAATAAAGTAGTGATCCTAACTGACTGAAGACAGGGAATTCTTCTGAGTTTAAATGTATTT
This sequence comes from Oncorhynchus mykiss, assembly GCF_013265735.2. Taxonomy (NCBI): domain Eukaryota; kingdom Metazoa; phylum Chordata; class Actinopteri; order Salmoniformes; family Salmonidae; genus Oncorhynchus; species Oncorhynchus mykiss. Next base: position 38,577,245 of record NC_048571.1, read on the forward strand.
GCCTAAGGTGTATGTAAACTTCCGACTTCAACTGTACATACATTTTTAGGACAATCAATGTCGGAGTGAAATTGACTAAATACAGTAGAATAAAATGCAAACATTATTAAAGTGGCCAGTGATTCCATGTCTTTGTATATAGTGCAGCCGCCTTTAAGGTGCAGGGTTGAGTAGCCGGGTCTAAGTATAGTAGTGGAAAAAACAACCACATATCACAGTTATAGACCTTTCTTTGAAATGGCCGCTCTCAGCAGTGTGTGTGTGCGTATTTATATTCGTCAAAAATGTGTCGTAAGATCTTTATTTCTTCAACATCAGATTTGCAACTTTTCTGTTTACACTATCCTTACTTTAGCCTTAGATGTGGTAGGTCCAAAGCTATATTCCTGCTTCATGTAGGTGAACAGATATTAGCATATAGTAAACACCATAGTATATAGACAAACAAAATAAGGCTAGCTATTCGAACTACACAGGAGCTTCTCATCTAAACCATATTGCACATAAAGTTGCACACTTGATCAATGCAACAATTCACAAACAAATATTTTAAAAGCCTTTCATTTTAAATATGGCTAACAGAGAAAAAAAGCTGTCTACTGGTAGATCCCCTTTAATATTGCGGATAGACTGTAGCTTCCATCAATGTAATTGTAAATTCTATATACATACAAGCATATGTAACGGATGTGAAACGGCTAGCTAGTCAGCGGTGGTGCGCGCTAAATAGCGTTTCAATCGGTGATGTCACTTGCTCTGAAACCTTGGAAGTGGTGGTTCCCCTTGCTCTGCAAGGGCCGTGGCTTTTGCTGCAGCGATGGGTAACGATGCATCGTGGGTGACGGTTGTTGATGTGTGCAGAGGGTCCCTGGTTCGCGCCCGGGTATGGGCGAGGGGACTGTCTAAAGTTATACTGTTACACATACTCTGCAAAAAAAAAAGTCCTCTCACTGTCAACTGCATGTATTTTCAGCAAACTTAACATGTGTAAATATTTGTATGAACATAACCAGATTCAACAACTGAGACATAAACTGAACAAGTTCCACAGGCATGTGACTAACAGAAATGAATAATGTGTCCTTGAACAAAGGGGGGGGGGGGGTCAAAATCAAAAGTAACAGTTAGTATCTCCTCATGGACTCCACCAGATTTGCCAGTTCTTGCTGTGAGATGTTACCCCACCCACCAAGGCACCTGCTAGTTCCGGGACATTTCTGGGGGGAATGGCCCTAGCCCTCACCCTCCGATCCTACAGGTCCCAGACATGCTCAATGGGATTGAGATCCGGGCTCTTCGCTGGCCATGGCAGAACACTGACGAACAGGGACGTTTCTTTTTTTTGCTGAGTTTACACTAGAGGTCGACAAATTATGATTTTTCAGCGCCGATACCGATACCAATATTGGAGGACCAAAAAAGCTGATACCGATTAATCGGGCGATTTTTTTATGTATTTGTTTGTAATAATGACAATTACAACAATACTGAATGAACACTTATTTTACATCAATAAAAATAAATTTAGCCTCAAATAAACAATGAAACATGTTCAATTTGGTTTAAATAATGCAAAAACTAAGTGAGAAGAGAAGTGAGAAGAAAGTAAAAGTGCAATATGTGCCATGTAAAAAAGCTTACGTTCCTTGCTCAGAACATGAGAACATATGAAAGTTGGTGGTTTCTTTTAACATGAGACATCAATATTCCAAAGGTAAGAGGTTTTAGGTTGTAGTTAATATAGTATTTATAGGACTATTTCTCTCTATACCATTTGTATTTCATATACCTTTGCCTATTGGATGCTCTTACAGGCACTATAGTATTGCCAGTGTAACAGTGTAGCTTCCATCCCTCTCCTCGCTCCTACCTGGGCTCGAACCAGGAACACATCGACAAAAGCCACACTCGAAGCAGCGTTACCCATCGCTCCACAAAAGCCACGGCCCTTGCAGAGCAAGGGGAATAACTACTCCAAGTCTCAGAGCGAGTGACATTTGAAACACTATTAGCACACACCCAGCTAACTAGCTTGCCATTTCACATTGGTTACACCAGCCATTAGGCTGATAGGCTTGAAGTCATAAACATCGCTGTGCTTGCAAAGAGCTGCTGGCAATACGCACAAAAGTGCTGTTTGAATGAACGCTTACGAGCCCGCTGCTGCCTACCATCGCTCAGTCAGACTGCTCTATCAAATGATAGACTTAATTATAGCATAATAACACACAGAAATACGAGCCTTTGGCCATTAACATGGTCAAATCTGGAAACTATCATTTCGAAAACAAAATGTTTATTATTTCAGTGAAATACGGAACAGTTCGGTATTTTATCTAATGGGTGGCATCCCTAAGTCTAAATATTCTTGTTACATTGCACAACCTTCAATGTTATGTCATAATTACGTGAAATTCTGGCAAATTAGTTCGCAATGAGCCAGGCTGCCCAAACTGTTGCATATACCCTGACTCTGCGTGCAATGAACGCAAGAGAAATGACACAATTTCACCTGGTTAATATTGCCTGCTAACCTGGATTACTTTTAGCTAAATATGCAGGTTTAAAAATATATACTTCTGTGTGTTGATTTTAAGAAAGGCATTGGTGTTTATGGTTAGGTACAGTCGTCCAACGATTGTGCTTTTTTCGCAAATGCTCTTTTGTTAAATCATCCCCCAGCGTTGCATCGATTATATGCAACCCAGGACACGCTAGATAAACGAGTAATATCATCAACAATGCGTAGTTATAACTAGTGATTATGATTGATTGATTGTTTTTTTATAAGATAAGTTTAATGCTACCTAGCAACTTACCTTGGCTTCTGCTGCATTCGCGTAACAGGCAGGCTCCTCGTGGAGTGCAATGAGAGACAGGTGGTTAGAGCGTTGGACTCGTTAACTGTAAGGTTGCAAGATTGGATCCCCCGAGCTGACAATGTGAAAATCTGTCGTCCTGCCCCTGAACAAGGCAGTTAACCCACCGTTCCTAGGCCGTCATTGAAAATAAGAATGTGTTCTTAACTGACTTGCCTAGTTAAATAAAGGTATAAAAAAATCTAAAATCAGCGCCCGAAAATACCGATTTCCGATTGTTATGAAAACTTGAAATCGGCCCTAATTAAATCGGCCATTCCGATTAAATCGGTCGACCTCTAGTTTACACACACACACACACACACACACGCGTTCAAAAGTTTGGAGTCACTCAGAAATGTCAATTGTTTTGTCCTTTAAAATAACATCAAATTGATCCGAAATACAGTGTAGACATTGATAATGTTGTAAAAAAAAATGTTTTATTTAACTAGGCAAGTCAGTTAAGAACAAACTCTTATTTACAACTTAGGAACAGTGGGTTAACTGCCTTGTTCAGGGGAAGAATGGCAGATTTTTACCCTGTCAGCTTGGGGATTTGATCCACCAACCTTTCGTTTACTGGCCCAATGCTCTAACCACTAGGCTACCTGCAAAACACTGGTCTCAACGTCAACAATGAAGAGGCGAATCCGAGATGCTGGTCTTCTAGGCAGAGTTGCAAAGAAAAAGCCATATCTCAGACTGGCCAATAAAAAGAAAAGATTAAGATGTCCAAAAGAACACAGACACTGGACAGAGGAACTCTGCTAAGAAGCCCAGCATCCCGGAGTCGCCTCTTCACTGTTGACGTTGAGACTGGTGTTTTGCAGGTACTATTTAATAAAGCTGCCAGTTGAGGACTTGTGAGGAGTCTGTTTCTCAATCTAGACACTCTAATGTACTTGTCCTCTTGCTCAGTTGTGCACCGGGGCCTCCCACTCCTGGCATGGAATAGCCTTCATTTCTCTGAACAAGAATAGACTGACGAGTTTCAGAAGAAAGGTCTTTGTTTCTGGCCATTTTGAGGCTGTAATTGAACACACAAATGCTGATGCTCCAGATACTCAACTAGTCTAATGAAGGCCAGTTTTATTGCTTCTTTAATCAGAACAACAGTTTTCAGCTGTGCAAACATAATTCCAATTGATTTCTAATGATCAATTAGCCTTTTAAAATTATAAACTTGAATAAGCTAACACAACGTGCCATTGGAACACAGAAGTGATGGTTGCTGATAATGGGCCTATGTAGATATTCCATATATCAGCCGTTTCCAGCTACAATAGCCATTTACAACATTAACAATGTCTACACTGTATTTCTGATCAACTTGATGTTATTTTAATGGACAAAAATGTGCTTTTCTTTCAAAAACAAGGACATTTCTAAGTGACCCCAAACTTTTGAACGGTAGTGTTTTTATAAAATATACGTACACACACACACGTCTTTAAAAAAAAATATTTCCTTTATTTTCCGTCCAACCCTACCACCCCTCCTCCAATTAAGGTATTAAGTTACCATCTCTGAAAAAAAGATTTGAATCTAGAGCCGTCTCTAGAACGTATATTTCCTGGGACTAGTATATGTCATCAAAGTAATGTAGTGTAAAGAGGCCTGTGTGTATGCACATGTGAGAGTGTGTGTCTGTGTGTGTGTCTCTCTCACAGTACCTGTCCATAGGCAAACACCGTAGCGTTGTATCCGTCGAAACAGCCCTCGATGAGTTTGTGGACGCAGGCAGCATAGATCTGCTGCTGGGCTGAGTCGATGTCGAACACAAAGTCGTACGTGAAGGCCTTGTCTTTACCCAGCAACATCTGGGGCTCTCCGGGCGTGACCAGCGTACACACGTGACAGCCCTCAATCTTCTCCTTCGCCATCTGGGGACGGATCCTTCAAACGCAGGAGAGAAGAGAGACACGGGGTCAACGAGGGGTTAAAACAGTCATGGTCAATCTACAGTTAAAAGTTTCAAACGTTGTTCCAAAACAATCAGGGATTCAAACTGCTGAGGGCTCAAAAAGATGACACTGAAACATGCAAAAGAAAATCCCTGCTAGGGGTAAATGCAGGTTGTAACTAATTCAACAACAAAGAATATGATCTGCATGATCAGTCAGTGTGTGTAAAATAAAAAGTGGGTAACGTGAACCTAACTCACAGCTAAAAAATGTCAAGAAAGCAATCCAGTGTTATTTCTTGCCTAGACTTTACTGCAAATGACACTCAAGTTTTGGGAGAAAAAAAACAATACACTAATATTGCAGTTAGCCATTACAGCCTTTATAATAGAACGCTTGTGACCACACACTAAATACTGCACTTAAAGTAGAAAAACATGTTAAAGTAGAAACAGGCATTCTGTTTTTGCTCTACAGTGGCCACTATAGTAGACGTCGATCAAGTGCACAAGGCTACATGTGTGCAAAAATAACGTTCAGAGTAAAACATGTAATAATCCCCCCTCACTCACACAAGTGGTATAGGAAACATAAAATCAATATCTTTGGGCTACACTGCACATTAGTACACTTTCTGCCTGTGGACATCTGTTCTACAATGTGCCAGCAGAGCATGATACCTTTGTTAGCATAATTGATCTCTTTCAGTATGAGAGTAACACCTGGCATACCCCTTTTAATCCACTATTGAAAAGTGAGAAAGGGGGAAAGTGTGTGGTGTTCCTTTCACCTCTATTGGCATCCAGCTAAAGTATTGCTCCAAAGTATTGCTCCAAAGTATTGAATCCAGTATTGCTCCAAACCCACATCACTCGTTCGCTTACAGCCATTTGTGATTCAAAGCCCCCCCCCAAACTTGTCTCATCGGATTTACACAAGTCGCATAGGTCACATATTTTGGAGTTCAAAACAGCGAATTTCACAGAAAGGTGACTAGTTTGCATCCCTGAACAATTCAGGTGAGACACATTGTCAACTCGGGGTTCAAATAATGTCGTTATTCAAATACAGAAGAGGTATGGTCAATGAAATGGTAAGATGTTGGTACTTTGTTATATAAAACACATTTGGGAGCATTCCAAAAAGCTATTACTGAAGATGAGCCTAAAACAAATAGATGAAGAACTTGAACTGAACTAGATAATGTGGAGTGCAGATCATTAGCTAATCATTTTAAATCTGGTCAAATCCATGGCCAAGCAAAATCAGTAGTGTATCTCCCCCACTAACCTCCTAACCCCCCCTTCGGGAGGTAATTCCCCCCCCCCACACACACACAGAAACTCCCCCCTATAGAGATAAGCCCCCCCACTTGAGACCACACCAGTGTCTCTCTCCCATGTTCTCTCCATATGAGCAGCTGCACACACTTCAATTCACACGTGCCCACACACACACACACACACACACACACACACACACACACACAAACCTTCCCCCAGTGCTGACTGCAGCAGTTTGTTGAGACTGAGGGCTCAGAAGACTGGCCTACAGACCTGCATTAGGGAGAGAGGAATAGAAAGTACAGTACCAGTCTAAATGAACCATACGGAACCGTTCGGTATTTAGAATAATAGTGAAGAGTGTGCAAAGCTGTCATCAAGGCAAAGGGTGGCTACTTTGAAGAGTCTCAAACATAACATCTATTTTGATTTGTTCAACCCTTTTTTGGTTGTTACATGATTCCATATGTGTTCGAATAACAATGCAGACAACAGTAAAAATTAAGAAAAACCCTGGAATGAGTAGGTGTGTCCAAATGTTTGACTGGTACTCTAGTTGCATTAACAAACATTAAAATACACATCACATTCAAAAACACTACCGCCAATATATTTACATACATTAGCAGGTCTATTGGGAAGAACTCTTGAGAAGACAAAGAGGAAGCTGCACAATCAGAGACTGAACAGCGCGGCTCTTACGGCCATGCTGCCATTGGAACCCATCCTGTGTCTGTCTAGAGTATCTCGTTCTGAAACAGTATCTGGTTGAGTTTGAAGCCGACTACACAAAGTACTGCATGGATGTAGATGTGTTACCGTCATCACAACGTAATAGAAAACCAGGAGCGTTGGTGATACAGCTGTGGACGTGAACGGACTGAGGGTCGTTCATTCTCCTCTCCTTGCGTTCTCTCTCGCTCACGTTATTTTTCCAGTTCTCTCTCTCCTTCCATCTCTGTCCCTCTCCTCCTGCTTTTATCTGCCCTTGGAGACACCCATCTGATAATACTCATAACATTCTGCGGTACTTACTGAGCACTCAACCACAATGGTTTTGGATTTGGTTGTAAAATTAGAATATTTTTAATTAACTTCTGAAAGTCAAAGCAGCAGTAGGTCAGAGAACACAATAGACAAGACGTTGGAGAGTTTAGTCACTAGAACAGACACGCCCCTATTCTCTCTCCATTCCATCTCTCATGTATGACTGCATCTCTCTCTCTCTCTCCATTCCATCTCTCCTGTATGACTGCATCTCTCTCTCTCTCCATTCCATCTCTCCTGTATGACTGCATCTCTCTCTCTCTCTCCATTTCATCTCTCCTGTATGACTGCATCTCTTTCTTTCTCCATTCCATCTCTCCTGTATGACTGCATCTCTCTCTCTCTCTCTCCATTCCATATCTCCTGTATGACTGCATCTCTCTCTCTCTCTCCATTCCATCTCTCCTGTATGACTGCATCTCTCTCTCTCTCTCTCCATTCCATATCTCCTGTATGACTGCATCTCTCTCTCTCTCCATTCCATCTCTCCTGTATGACTGCATCTCTCTCTCTCTCTCCATTTCATCTCTCCTGTATGACTGCATCTCTTTCTTTCTCCATTCCATCTCTCCTGTATGACTGCATCTCTTTCTCTCTCCATTCCATCTCTCCTGTATGAATGCATCTCTCTCTCTCTCCATTCCATCTCACCTGTATGACTGCATCTCTCTCTCTCTCTCTCCATTCCATATCTCCTGTATGACAGCATCTCTCTCTCTCTCTCTCCATTCCATATCTACTGTATGACTGCATATCTCACTCTCTCCATTCCATCTCTCCTGTATGACTGTCTCTCTCTCTCTCCATTCCATCTCTCCTGTATGACTGCATCTCTCTCTCTCTCCATTCCATTTCTCCTGTATGACTGCATCTCTCTCTCTCTCCATTCCATCTCTCCTGTATGACTGCAACTCTCTCTCCATTCCATCTCTCCTGTATGACTGCAACTCTCTCTCCATTCCATCTCTCCTGTATGACTGCAACTCTCTCTATCTCTCTCTCTATTCCATCTCTCCTGTATGACTGCATCTCTCTCTCTCTCCATTCCATCTCTCCTGTATGACTGCATCTTTGTCTCTCTCCATTCCATCTCTCCTGTATGACTGCATCTCTCTCTCCATTTCATCTCTCCTGTATGACTGCATCTCTCTCTCTCCATTCCATATCTCCTGTATGACTGCATCTCTGTCTCTCTCCATTCCATATCTCCTGTATGACTGCATCTCACTCTCTCTCAATTCCATCTCTCCTGTATGACTGCATCTCTGTCTCTCTCCATTCCATATCTCCTGTATGACTGCATCTCACTCTCTCTCAATTCCATCTCTCCTGTATGACTGCATCTCTATCTCTCCATTCCATATCTCCTGTATGACTGCATCTCACTCTCTCTCAATTCCATCTCTCCTGTATGACTGCATCTCACTCTCTCTCAATTCCATCTCTCCTGTATGACTGCATCTCACTCTCGCTCAATTCCATCTCTCCTGTATGACTGCATCTCTCTCTCCATGCCATCTCTCCTGTATGACTGCATCTCTGTCTCTCCATTCCATCTCTCCTGTATGACTGCATCTCTGTCTCTCTCCATTCCATCTCTCTTGTATGACTGCATCTCTCTCTCCATTCCATCTCTCCTGTATGACTGCATCTCTCTCTCCATTCCATATCTCCCGTATGACTGCATCTCTGTCTCTCTCCATTCCATCTCTCCTGTATGACTGCATCTCTGTCTCCCTCCATTCCATCTCTCCTGTATGACTGCATCTCTCTCTCTCTCTCTCTCTCTATTCCATCTCTCCTGTATGACTGCATCTCTCTCTCTCTCCATTCCATCTCTCCTGTATGACTGCATCTCTCTCTCCATTCCATCTCTCATGTATGACTGCATCGCTGTCTCTCTCCATTCCATCTCTCCTGTATGACTGCATCTCACTCTCTCTCAATTCCATCTCTCCTGTATGACTGCATCTCTCTAACTCTCGCTCTATTCCATCTCTCCTGTATGACTGCATCTCTCTCTCTCTCCATTCCATCACTCCTGTATGACTGCATCTGTCTCTCTCCATTCCATCTCCCCTGTATGACTGCATCTCTGTCTCCCTCCATTCCATCTCTCCTGTATGACTGCATCTCTCCCTCCATTCCATCTCCCCTGTATGACTGCATCCCTCTCTCTCCATTCCATCTCTCCTGTATGACTGCATCTCACTCTCTCCATTCCATCTCCCCTGTATGACTGCATCTCTCTCTCTCTCTCTATTCCATCTCTCCTGTATGACTGCATCTCTCTCTCTCTCCATTCCATCTCTCCTGTATGACTGCATCTCTGTCTCTCTCCATTCCATCTCCCCTGTATGACTGCATCTCTGTCTCTCTCCATTCCATCTCCCCTGTATGACTGCATCTCTGTCTCCCTCCATTCCATCTCTCCTGTATGACTGCATCTCTCCCCCCATTCCATCTCCCCTGTATGACTGCACCTCTCTCTCCATTCCATCTCTCCTGTATGACTGCATCTCTGTCTCTCCATTCCATCTCTCCTGTATGACTGCATCTCACTCTCTCTCCATTCCATCTCCCATGTATGACTGCATCTCTCTCTCTCTATTCCATATCTCCTGTATGACTGCATCTCTGTCTCTCTCCATTCCATATCTCCTGTATGACTGCATCTCACTCTCTCTCCATTCCATCTCTCCTGTATGACTGCATCTCTGTCTCCCTCCATTCCATCTCTCCTGTATGACTGCATCTCTCTCTCTCTCTCTCTCTCTATTCCATCTCTCCTGTATGACTGCATCTCTCTCTCTCTCCATTCCATCTCCCATGTATGACTGCATCTCTCTCTCTCTATTCCATATCTCCTGTATGACTGCATCTCTGTCTCTCTCCATTCCATATCTCCTGTATGACTGCATCTCACTCTCTCTCCATTCCATCTCTCCTGTATGACTGCATCTCTGTCTCCCTCCATTCCATCTCTCCTGTATGACTGCATCTCTCTCTCTCTCTCTCTCTCTATTCCATCTCTCCTGTATGACTGCATCTCTCTCTCTCTCCATTCCATCTCTCCTGTATGACTGCATCTCTCTCTCCATTCCATCTCTCATGTATGACTGCATCGCTGTCTCTCTCCATTCCATCTCTCCTGTATGACTGCATCTCACTCTCTCTCAATTCCATCTCTCCTGTATGACTGCATCTCTCTAACTCTCGCTCTATTCCATCTCTCCTGTATGACTGCATCTCTCTCTCTCTCCATTCCATCTCTCCTGTATGACTGCATCTGTCTCTCTCCATTCCATCTCCCCTGTATGACTGCATCTCTGTCTCCCTCCATTCCATCTCTCCTGTATGACTGCATCTCTCCCTCCATTCCATCTCCCCTGTATGACTGCATCCCTCTCTCTCCATTCCATCTCTCCTGTATGACTGCATCTCACTCTCTCCATTCCATCTCCCCTGTATGACTGCATCTCTCTCTCTCTCTCTATTCCATCTCTCCTGTATGACTGCATCTCTCTCTCTCTCCATTCCATCTCTCCTGTATGACTGCATCTCTGTCTCTCTCCATTCCATCTCCCCTGTATGACTGCATCTCTGTCTCTCTCCATTCCATCTCCCCTGTATGACTGCATCTCTGTCTCCCTCCATTCCATCTCTCCTGTATGACTGCATCTCTCCCCCCATTCCATCTCCCCTGTATGACTGCACCTCTCTCTCCATTCCATCTCTCCTGTATGACTGCATCTCTGTCTCTCCATTCCATCTCTCATGTATGACTGCATCTCACTCTCTCTCAATTCCATCTCTCCTGTATGACTGCATCTCTCTCTCTCTCCATTCCATCTCCCATGTATGACTGCATCTCTCTCTCTCTATTCCATCTCTCCTGTATGACTGCATCTCTCTCTCTCTCCATTCCATCTCTCCTGTATGACTGCATCTCTCTCTCCATTCCATCTCTCCTGTATGACTGCATCTCTCTCTCCATTCCATCTCTCCTTTATGACTGCATCTCTCTCTCCATTCCATATCTCCTGTATGACTGCATCTCTATCTCTCCATTCCATATCTCCTGTATGACTGCATCTCACTCTCGCTCAATTCCATCTCTCCTGTATGACTGCATCTCTCTCTCCATGCCATCTCTCCTGTATGACTGCATCTCTGTCTCTCCATTCCATCTCTCCTGTATGACTGCATCTCTGTCTCTCTCCATTCCATCTCTCTTGTATGACTGCATCTCTCTCTCCATTCCATCTCTCCTGTATGACTGCATCTCTCTCTCCATTCCATATCTCCCGTATGACTGCATCTCTGTCTCTCTCCATTCCATCTCTCCTGTATGACTGCATCTCTGTCTCCCTCCATTCCATCTCTCCTGTATGACTGCATCTCTCTCTCTCTCTCTCTCTCTCTCTATTCCATCTCTCCTGTATGACTGCATCTCTCTCTCTCTCCATTCCATCTCTCCTGTATGACTGCATCTCTCTCCATTCCATCTCTCATGTATGACTGCATCGCTGTCTCTCTCCATTCCATCTCTCCTGTATGACTGCATCTCACTCTCTCTCAATTCCATCTCTCCTGTATGACTGCATCTCTCTCTCTCTCGCTCTATTCCATCTCTCCTGTGTGACTGCATCTCTCTCTCTCTCCATTCCATCTCTCCTGTATGACTGCATCTGTCTCTCTCCATTCCATCTCCCCTGTATGACTGCATCTCTGTCTCCCTCCATTCCATCTCTCCTGTATGACCGCATCTCTCCCTCCATTCCATCTCCCCTGTATGACTGCATCCCTCTCTCTCCATTCCATCTCTCCTGTATGACTGCATCTCACTCTCTCCATTCCATCTCTCCTGTATGACTGCATCTCTCTCTCTCTCCATTCCATCTCTCCTGTATGACTGCATCTCTGTCTCTCTCCATTCCATCTCCCCTGTATGACTGCATCTCTGTCTCTCTCCATTCCATCTCCCCTGTATGACTGCATCTCTGTCTCCCTCCATTCCATCTCTCCTGTATGACTGCATCTCTCCCCCCATTCCATCTCCCCTGTATGACTGCACCTCTCTCTCCATTCCATCTCTCCTGTATGACTGCATCTCTGTCTCTCCATTCCATCTCTCCTGTATGACTGCATCTCACTCTCTCTCAATTCCATCTCTCCTGTATGACTGCATCTCACTCTCTCTCAATTCCATCTCTCCTGTATGACTGCATCTCTGTCTCTCCATTCCATCTCTCCTGTATGACTGCATCTCTGTCTCCCTCCATTCCATCTCTCCTGTATGACTGCATCTCTGTCTCTCTCCATTCCATCTCTCTTGTATGACTGCATCTCTCTCTCCATTCCATCTCTCCTGTATGACTGCATCTCTCTCTCCATTCCATATCTCCTGTATGACTGCATCTCTGTCTCTCTCCATTCCATCTCTCCTGTATGACTGCATCTCTGTCTCTCTCCATTCCATCTCTCCCGTATGACTGCATCTGTCTCTCTCTCCATTCCATCTCCCCTGTATGACTGCATCTCTCTCTCTCTCTCTCTCTATTCCATCTCTCCTGTATGACTGCATCTCTCTCTCTCTCCATTCCATCTCTCCTGTATGACTGCATCTCTGTCTCTCTCCATTCCATCTCCCCTGTATGACTGCATCTCTGTCTCCCTCCATTCCATCTCTCCTGTATGACTGCATCTCTCCCCCATTCCATCTCTCCTGTATGACTGCATCTCTGTCTCTCCATTCCATCTCTCCTGTATGACTGCAACTCACTCTCTCTCAATTCCATCTCTCCTGTATGACTGCATCCCTCACTCTCCATTCCATCTCCCCTGTATGACTGCATCCCTCACTCTCCATTTCATCTCCCCTGTATGACTGCATCCCTCACTCTCCATTCCATCTCTCCTGTATGACTGCATCCCTCACTCTCCATTCCATCTCCCCTGTATGACTGCATCCCTCACTCTCCATTCCATCTCTCCTGTATGACTGCATCCCTCACTCTCCATTCCATCTCCCCTGTATGACTGCATCCCTCACTCTCCATTCCATCTCTCCTGTATGACTGCATCTCTGTCTCTCCATTCCATCTCTCCTGTATGACTGCATCTCTGTCTCTCCATTCCATCTCTCCTGTATGACTGCATCTCTGTCTCTCAGTTCCATCTCTCCTGTATGACTGCATCTCTGTCTCTCCATTCCATCTCTCCTTTATGACTGCATCTCTGTCTCCCTCCATTCCATCTCTCTTGTATGACTGCATCTCTCTCTCCATTCCATCTCTCCTGTATGACTGCATCTCTCTCTCCATTCCATCTCTCCTGTATGACTGCATCTCTCTCTCTCTCTTTCTCTCTATTCCATCTCTCCTGTATGACTGCATCTGTCTCTCTCTCCATTCCATCTCTCCTGTATGACTGCATCTCTCTCTCTCTATTCCATCTCTCCTGTATGACTGCATCTCTCTCTCTCTCCATTCCATCTCCCCTGTATGACTGCATCTCTCTCTCTCTATTCCATCTCTCCTGTATGACTGCATCTCTCTCTCTCTCCATTCCATCTCTCCTGTATGACTGCATCTCTCTCTCCATTCCATCTCTCCTGTATGACTGCATCTCTCTCTCCATTCCATCTCTCCTGTATGACTGCATCTCTCTCTCCATTCCATATCTCCTGTATGACTGCATCTCTCTCTCCATTCCATCTCTCCTGTATGACCGCATTTCTCTCTCCATTCCATCTCTCCTGTATGACTGCATCTCTGTCTCTCTCCATTCCATCTCTCCTGTATGACTGCATCTCTCTCTCTATTCCATCTCTCCTGTATGACTGCATCTCTCTCTCCATTCCATCTCTCCTGTATGACTGCATCTCTGTCTCTCTCCATTCCATCTCTCTTGTATGACTGCATCTCTCTCTCCATTCCATCTCTCCTGTATGACTGCATCTCTCTCTCCATTCCATATCTCCCGTATGACTGCATCTCTGTCTCTCTCCATTCCATATCTCCCGTATGACTGCATCTCTCTCTCTCTCCATTCCATCTCCCCTGTATGACTGCATCTCTCTCTCTCTATTCCATCTCTCCTGTATGACTGCATCTCTCTCTCTCTCCATTCCATCTCCCCTGTATGACTGCATCTCTCTCTCTCTATTCCATCTCTCCTGTATGACTGCATCTCTCTCTCTCTCCATTCCATCTCTCCTGTATGACTGCATCTCTCTCTCCATTCCATCTCTCCTGTATGACTGCATCTCTCTCTCCATTCCATCTCTCCTGTATGACTGCATCTCTGTCTCTCTCCATTCCATCTCCCCTGTATGACTGCATCTCTGTCTCCCTCCATTCCATCTCTCCTGTATGACTGCATCTCTCCCCCCATTCCATCTCTCCTGTATGACTGCATCTCTGTCTCTCCATTCCATCTCTCCTGTATGACTGCATCTCACTCTCTCTCAATTCCATCTCTCCTGTATGACTGCATCCCTCACTCTCCATTCCATCTCCCCTGTATGACTGCATCCCTCACTCTCCATTTCATCTCCCCTGTATGACTGCATCCCTCACTCTCCATTCCATCTCTCCTGTATGACTGCATCCCTCACTCTCCATTCCATCTCCCCTGTATGACTGCATCCCTCACTCTCCATTCCATCTCTCCTGTATGACTGCATCCCTCACTCTCCATTCCATCTCCCCTGTATGACTGCATCCCTCACTCTCCATTCCATCTCTCCTGTATGACTGCATCTCTGTCTCTCCATTCCATCTCTCCTGTATGACTGCATCTCTGTCTCTCCATTCCATCTCTCCTGTATGACTGCATCTCTGTCTCTCCATTCCATCTCTCCTGTATGACTGCATCTCTGTCTCTCAGTTCCATCTCTCCTGTATGACTGCATCTCACTCTCTCTCAATTCCATCTCTCCTGTATGACTGAATCTCTGTCTCTCCATTCCATCTCTCCTGTATGACTGCATCTCTGTCTCCCTCCATTCCATCTCTCCTGTATGACTGCATCTCTGTCTCTCTCCATTCCATCTCTCTTGTATGACTGCATCTCTCTCTCCATTCCATCTCTCCTGTATGACTGCATCTCTCTCTCCATTCCATCTCTCCTGTATGACTGCATCTCTCTCTCTCTCTTTCTCTCTATTCCATCTCTCCTGTATGACTGCATCTGTCTCTCTCTCCATTCCATCTCTCCTGTATGACTGCATCTCTCTCTCTCTATTCCATCTCTCCTGTATGACTGCATCTCTCTCTCTCTCCATTCCATCTCCCCTGTATGACTGCATCTCTCTCTCTCTATTCCATCTCTCCTGTATGACTGCATCTCTCTCTCTCTCCATTCCATCTCTCCTGTATGACTGCATCTCTCTCTCCATTTCATCTCTCCTGTATGACTGCATCTCTCTCTCTCCATTCCATATCTCCTGTATGACTGCATCTCTGTCTCTCTCCATTCCATATCTCCTGTATGACTGCATCTCACTCTCTCTCAATTCCATCTCTCCTGTATGACTGCATCTCTGTCTCTCTCCATTCCATATCTCCTGTATGACTGCATCTCACTCTCTCTCAATTCCATCTCTCCTGTATGACTGCATCTCTATCTCTCCATTCCATCTCTCCTGTATGACTGCATCTCTGTCTCTCTCCATTCCATCTCTCTTGTATGACTGCATCTCTCTCTCCATTCCATCTCTCCTGTATGACTGCATCTCTCTCTCCATTCCATATCTCCCGTATGACTGCATCTCTGTCTCTCTCCATTCCATCTCTCCTGTATGACTGCATCTCTGTCTCCCTCCATTCCATCTCTCCTGTATGACTGCATCTCTCTCTCTCTCTCTCTCTCTCTCTCTATTCCATCTCTCCTGTATGACTGCATCTCTCTCTCTCTCCATTCCATCTCTCCTGTATGACTGCATCTCTCTCTCCATTCCATCTCTCATGTATGACTGCATCGCTGTCTCTCTCCATTCCATCTCTCCTGTATGACTGCATCTCACTCTCTCTCAATTCCATCTCTCCTGTATGACTGCATCTCTCTAACTCTCGCTCTATTCCATCTCTCCTGTATGACTGCATCTCTCTCTCTCTCCATTCCATCTCTCCTGTATGACTGCATCTGTCTCTCTCCATTCCATCTCCCCTGTATGACTGCATCTCTGTCTCCCTCCATTCCATCTCTCCTGTATGACTGCATCTCTCCCTCCATTCCATCTCCCCTGTATGACTGCATCCCTCTCTCTCCATTCCATCTCTCCTGTATGACTGCATCTCACTCTCTCCATTCCATCTCCCCTGTATGACTGCATCTCTCTCTCTCTCTCTATTCCATCTCTCCTGTATGACTGCATCTCTCTCTCTCTCCATTCCATCTCTCCTGTATGACTGCATCTCTGTCTCTCTCCATTCCATCTCCCCTGTATGACTGCATCTCTGTCTCTCTCCATTCCATCTCCCATGTATGACTGCATCTCTGTCTCCCTCCATTCCATCTCTCCTGTATGACTGCATCTCTCCCCCCATTCCATCTCCCCTGTATGACTGCACCTCTCTGTCCATTCCATCTCTCCTGTATGACTGCATCTCTGTCTCTCCATTCCATCTCTCCTGTATGACTGCATCTCACTCTCTCTCAATTCCATCTCTCCTGTATGACTGCATCTCTCTCTCTCTCCATTCCATCTCCCATGTATGACTGCATCTCTCTCTCTCTATTCCATATCTCCTGTATGACTGCATCTCTGTCTCTCTCCATTCCATATCTCCTGTATGACTGCATCTCACTCTCTCTCAATTCCATCTCTCCTGTATGACTGCATCTCTATCTCTCCATTCCATATCTCCTGTATGACTGCATCTCACTCTCTCTCAATTCCATCTCTCCTGTATGACTGCATCTCACTCTCTCTCAATTCCATCTCTCCTGTATGACTGCATCTCACTCTCGCTCAATTCCATCTCTCCTGTATGACTGCATCTCTCTCTCCATGCCATCTCTCCTGTATGACTGCATCTCTGTCTCTCCATTCCATCTCTCCTGTATGACTGCATCTCTGTCTCTCTCCATTCCATCTCTCTTGTATGACTGCATCTCTCTCTCCATTCCATCTCTCCTGTATGACTGCATCTCTCTCTCCATTCCATATCTCCCGTATGACTGCATCTCTGTCTCTCTCCATTCCATCTCTCCTGTATGACTGCATCTCTGTCTCCCTCCATTCCATCTCTCCTGTATGACTGCATCTCTCTCTCTCTCTCTCTCTCTCTATTCCATCTCTCCTGTATGACTGCATCTCTCTCTCTCTCCATTCCATCTCTCCTGTATGACTGCATCTCTCTCTCCATTCCATCTCTCATGTATGACTGCATCGCTGTCTCTCTCCATTCCATCTCTCCTGTATGACTGCATCTCACTCTCTCTCAATTCCATCTCTCCTGTATGACTGCATCTCTCTAACTCTCGCTCTATTCCATCTCTCCTGTATGACTGCATCTCTCTCTCTCTCCATTCCATCTCTCCTGTATGACTGCATCTGTCTCTCTCCATTCCATCTCCCCTGTATGACTGCATCTCTGTCTCCCTCCATTCCATCTCTCCTGTATGACTGCATCTCTCCCTCCATTCCATCTCCCCTGTATGACTGCATCCCTCTCTCTCCATTCCATCTCTCCTGTATGAATGCATCTCACTCTCTCCATTCCATCTCCCCTGTATGACTGCATCTCTCTCTCTCTCTCTATTCCATCTCTCCTGTATGACTGCATCTCTCTCTCTCTCCATTCCATCTCTCCTGTATGACTGCATCTCTGTCTCTCTCCATTCCATCTCCCCTGTATGACTGCATCTCTGTCTCTCTCCATTCCATCTCCCCTGTCTGACTGCATCTCTGTCTCCCTCCATTCCATCTCTCCTGTATGACTGCATCTCTCCCCCCATTCCATCTCCCCTGTATGACTGCACCTCTCTCTCCATTCCATCTCTCCTGTATGACTGCATCTCTGTCTCTCCATTCCATCTCTCCTGTATGACTGCATCTCACTCTCTCTCAATTCCATCTCTCCTGTATGACTGCATCTCTCTCTCTCTCCATTCCATCTCCCATGTATGACTGCATCTCTCTCTCTCTATTCCATCTCTCCTGTATGACTGCATCTCTCTCTCTCTCCATTCCATCTCTCCTGTATGACTGCATCTCTCTCTCCATTCCATCTCTCCTGTATGACTGCATCTCTCTCTCCATTCCATCTCTCCTGTATGACTGCATCTCTCTCTCCATTCCATATCTCCTGTATGACTGCATCTCTATCTCTCCATTCCATATCTCCTGTATGACTGCATCTCACTCTCTCTCAATTCCATCTCTCCTGTATGACTGCATCTCACTCTCTCTCAATTCCATCTCTCCTGTATGACTGCATCTCACTCTCGCTCAATTCCATCTCTCCTGTATGACTGCATCTCTCTCTCCATGCCATCTCTCCTGTATGACTGCATCTCTGTCTCTCCATTCCATCTCTCCTGTATGACTGCATCTCTGTCTCTCTCCATTCCATCTCTCTTGTATGACTGCATCTCTCTCTCCATTCCATCTCTCCTGTATGACTGCATCTCTCTCTCCATTCCATATCTCCCGTATGACTGCATCTCTGTCTCTCTCCATTCCATCTCTCCTGTATGACTGCATCTCTGTCTCCCTCCATTCCATCTCTCCTGTATGACTGCATCTCTCTCTCTCTCTCTCTCTCTATTCCATCTCTCCTGTATGACTGCATCTCTCTCTCTCTCCATTCCATCTCTCCTGTATGACTGCATCTCTCTCTCCATTCCATCTCTCATGTATGACTGCATCGCTGTCTCTCTCCATTCCATCTCTCCTGTATGACTGCATCTCACTCTCTCTCAATTCCATCTCTCCTGTATGACTGCATCTCTCTCTCTCTCGCTCTATTCCATCTCTCCTGTATGACTGCATCTCTCTCTCTCTCCATTCCATCTCTCCTGTATGACTGCATCTGTCTCTCTCCATTCCATCTCCCCTGTATGACTGCATCTCTGTCTCCCTCCATTCCATCTCTCCTGTATGACCGCATCTCTCCCTCCATTCCATCTCCCCTGTATGACTGCATCCCTCTCTCTCCATTCCATCTCTCCTGTATGACTGCATCTCACTCTCTCCATTCCATCTCTCCTGTATGACTGCATCTCTCTCTCTCTCCATTCCATCTCTCCTGTATGACTGCATCTCTGTCTCTCTCCATTCCATCTCCCCTGTATGACTGCATCTCTGTCTCTCTCCATTCCATCTCCCCTGTATGACTGCATCTCTGTCTCCCTCCATTCCATCTCTCCTGTATGACTGCATCTCTCCCCCCATTCCATCTCCCCTGTATGACTGCACCTCTCTCTCCATTCCATCTCTCCTGTATGACTGCATCTCTGTCTCTCCATTCCATCTCTCCTGTATGACTGCATCTCACTCTCTCTCAATTCCATCTCTCCTGTATGACTGCATCTCACTCTCTCTCAATTCCATCTCTCCTGTATGACTGCATCTCTGTCTCTCCATTCCATCTCTCCTGTATGACTGCATCTCTGTCTCCCTCCATTCCATCTCTCCTGTATGACTGCATCTCTGTCTCTCTCCATTCCATCTCTCTTGTATGACTGCATCTCTCTCTCCATTCCATCTCTCCTGTATGACTGCATCTCTCTCTCCATTCCATATCTCCTGTATGACTGCATCTCTGTCTCTCTCCATTCCATCTCTCCTGTATGACTGCATCTCTGTCTCTCTCCATTCCATCTCTCCCGTATGACTGCATCTGTCTCTCTCTCCATTCCATCTCCCCTGTATGACTGCATCTCTCTCTCTCTCTCTCTCTCTCTCTATTCCATCTCTCCTGTATGACTGCATCTCTCTCTCTCTCCATTCCATCTCTCCTGTATGACTGCATCTCTGTCTCTCTCCATTCCATCTCCCCTGTATGACTGCATCTCTGTCTCCCTCCATTCCATCTCTCCTGTATGACTGCATCTCTCCCCCCATTCCATCTCTCCTGTATGACTGCATCTCTGTCTCTCCATTCCATCTCTCCTGTATGACTGCATCTCACTCTCTCTCAATTCCATCTCTCCTGTATGACTGCATCCCTCACTCTCCATTCCATCTCCCCTGTATGACTGCATCCCTCACTCTCCATTCCATCTCCCCTGTATGACTGCATCCCTCACTCTCCATTCCATCTCTCCTGTATGACTGCATCCCTCACTCTCCATTCCATCTCCCCTGTATGACTGCATCCCTCACTCTCCATTCCATCTCTCCTGTATGACTGCATCCCTCACTCTCCATTCCATCTCCCCTGTATGACTGCATCCCTCACTCTCCATTCCATCTCTCCTGTATGACTGCATCTCTGTCTCTCCATTCCATCTCTCCTGTATGACTGCATCTCTGTCTCTCCATTCCATCTCTCCTGTATGACTGCCTCTCTGTCTCTCCATTCCATCTCTCCTGTATGACTGCATCTCTGTCTCTCAGTTCCATCTCTCCTGTATGACTGCATCTCACTCTCTCTCAATTCCATCTCTCCTGTATGACTGCATCTCTGTCTCTCCATTCCATCTCTCCTGTATGACTGCATCTCTGTCTCCCTCCATTCCATCTCTCCTGTATGACTGCATCTCTGTCTCTCTCCATTCCATCTCTCTTGTATGACTGCATCTCTCTCTCCATTCCATCTCTCCTGTATGACTGCATCTCTCTCTCCATTCCATCTCTCCTGTATGACTGCATCTCTCTCTCTCTCTTTCTCTCTATTCCATCTCTCCTGTATGACTGTATCTGTCTCTCTCTCCATTCCATCTCTCCTGTATGACTGCATCTCTCTCTCTCTATTCCATCTCTCCTGTATGACTGCATCTCTCTCTCTCTCCATTCCATCTCCCCTGTATGACTGCATCTCTCTCTCTCTATTCCATCTCTCCTGTATGACTGCATCTCTCTCTCTCTCCATTCCATCTCTCCTGTATGACTGCATCTCTCTCTCCATTCCATCTCTCCTGTATGACTGCATCTCTCTCTCCATTCCATCTCTCCTGTATGACTGCATCTCTCTCTCCATTCCATATCTCCTGTATGACTGCATCTCTCTCTCCATTCCATCTCTCCTGTATGACCGCATTTCTCTCTCCATTCCATCTCTCCTGTATGACTGCATCTCTGTCTCCATTCCATCTCTCCTGTATGACTGCATCTCTCTCTCTATTCCATCTCTCCTGTATGACTGCATCTCTCTCTCCATTCCATCTCTCCTGTATGACTGCATCTCTGTCTCTCTCCATTCCATCTCTCTTGTATGACTGCATCTCTCTCTCCATTCCATCTCTCCTGTATGACTGCATCTCTCTCTCCATTCCATATCTCCCGTATGACTGCATCTCTGTCTCTCTCCATTCCATATCTCCCGTATGACTGCATCTCTCTCTCTCTCCATTCCATCTCCCCTGTATGACTGCATCTCTCTCTCTATTCCATCTCTCCTGTATGACTGCATCTCTCTCTCTCTCCATTCCATCTCCCCTGTATGACTGCATCTCTCTCTCTCTATTCCATCTCTCCTGTATGACTGCATCTCTCTCTCTCTCTCCATTCCATCTCTCCTGTATGACTGCATCTCTCTCTCCATTCCATCTCTCCTGTATGACTGCATCTCTCTCTCCATTCCATCTCTCCTGTATGACTGCATCTCTGTCTCTCTCCATTCCATCTCCCCTGTATGACTGCATCTCTGTCTCCCTCCATTCCATCTCTCCTGTATGACTGCATCTCTCCCCCCATTCCATCTCTCCTGTATGACTGCATCTCTGTCTCTCCATTCCATCTCTCCTGTATGACTGCATCTCACTCTCTCTCAATTCCATCTCTCCTGTATGACTGCATCCCTCACTCTCCATTCCATCTCCCCTGTATGACTGCATCCCTCACTCTCCATTCCATCTCCCCTGTATGACTGCATCCCTCACTCTCCATTCCATCTCTCCTGTATGACTGCATCCCTCACTCTCCATTCCATCTCCCCTGTATGACTGCATCCCTCACTCTCCATTCCATCTCTCCTGTATGACTGCATCCCTCACTCTCCATTCCATCTCCCCTGTATGACTGCATCCCTCACTCTCCATTCCATCTCTCCTGTATGACTGCATCTCTGTCTCTCCATTCCATCTCTCCTGTATGACTGCATCTCTGTCTCTCCATTCCATCTCTCCTGTATGACTGCATCTCTGTCTCTCCATTCCATCTCTCCTGTATGACTGCATCTCTGTCTCTCAGTTCCATCTCTCCTGTATGACTGCATCTCACTCTCTCTCAATTCCATCTCTCCTGTATGACTGCATCTCTGTCTCTCCATTCCATCTCTCCTGTATGACTGCATCTCTGTCTCCCTCCATTCCATCTCTCCTGTATGACTGCATCTCTGTCTCTCTCCATTCCATCTCTCTTGTATGACTGCATCTCTCTCTCCATTCCATCTCTCCTGTATGACTGCATCTCTCTCTCCATTCCATCTCTCCTGTATGACTGCATCTCTCTCTCTCTCTTTCTCTCTATTCCATCTCTCCTGTATGACTGCATCTGTCTCTCTCTCCATTCCATCTCTCCTGTATGACTGCATCTCTCTCTCTCTATTCCATCTCTCCTGTATGACTGCATCTCTCTCTCTCTCCATTCCATCTCCCCTGTATGACTGCATCTCTCTCTCTCTATTCCATCTCTCCTGTATGACTGCATCTCTCTCTCTCTCCATTCCATCTCTCCTGTATGACTGCATCTCTCTCTCCATTCCATCTCTCCTGTATGACTGCATCTCTCTCTCCATTCCATCTCTCCTGTATGACTGCATCTCTCTCTCCATTCCATATCTCCTGTATGACTGCATCTCTCTCTCCATTCCATCTCTCCTGTATGACTGCATCTCTCTCTCCATTCCATCTCTCCTGTATGACTGCATCTCAAATCAAATCAAATTTTATTTGTCACATACACATGGTTAGCAGATGTTAATGCGAGTGTAGCGAAATGCTTGTGCTTCTAGTTCCGACAATGCAGTAATAACCAACAAGTAATCTAACTAACAATTCCAAAACTACTGTCTTGTACACAGTGTAAGGGGATAAAGAATATGTACATAAGGATATATGAATGAGTGATGGTACAGAGCAGCATAGGCAAGATACAGTAGATGGTATCGAGTACAGTATGTACAAATGAGATGAGTATGTAAACAAAGTGGCATAGTTTAAAGTGGCTAGTGATACATGTATTACATAAGGATACAGTCGATGATATAGAGTACAGTATATACGTATGCATATGAGATGAATAATGTAGGTTAAGTAACATTATATAAGGTAGCATTGTTTAAAGTGGCTAGTGATATATTTACATCATTTCCCATCAATTCCCATTATTAAAGTGGCTGGAGTTGAGTCAGTGTCAGTGTGTTGGCAGCAGCCACTCAATGTTAGTGGTGGCTGTTTAACAGTCTGATGGCCTTGAGATAGAAGCTGTTTTTCAGTCTCTCGGTCCCAGCTTTGATGCACCTGTACTGACCTCGCCTTCTGGATGATAGCGGGGTGAACAGGCAGTGGCTCGGGTGGTTGATGTCCTTGATGATCTTTATGGCCTTCCTGTGACATCGGGTGGTGTAGGTGTCCTGGAGGGCAGGTAGTTTGCCCCCGGTGATGCGTTGTGCAGACCTCACCACCCTCTGGAGAGCCTTACGGTTGAGGGCGGAGCAGTTGCCGTACCAGGCGGTGATACAGCCCGCCAGGATGCTCTCGATTGTGCATCTGTAGAAGTTTGTGAGTGCTTTTGGTGACAAGCCAAATTTCTTCAGCCTCCTGAGGTTGAAGAGGCGCTGCTGCGCCTTCTTCACAATGCTGTCTGTGTGAGTGGACCAATTCAGTTTGTCTGTGATGTGTATGCCGAGGAACTTAAAACTTGCTACCCTCTCCACTACTGTTCCATCGATGTGGATAGGGGGGTGTTCCCTCTGCTGTTTCCTGAAGTCCACAATCATCTCCTTAGTTTTGTTGACGTTGAGTGTGAGGTTATTTTCCTGACACCACACTCCGAGGGCCCTCACCTCCTCCCTGTAGGCCGTCTCGTCGTTGTTGGTAATCAAGCCTACCACTGTTGTGTCGTCCGCAAACTTGATGATTGAGTTGGAGGCGTGCGTGGCCACGCAGTCGTGGGTGAACAGGGAGTACAGGAGAGGGCTCAGAACGCACCCTTGTGGGGCCCCAGTGTTGAGGATCAGCGGGGAGGAGATGTTGTTGCCTACCCTCACCACCTGGGGGCGGCCCGTCAGGAAGTCCAGTACCCAGTTGCACAGGGCGGGGTCGAGACCCAGGGTCTCGAGCTTGATGACGAGCTTGGAGGGTACTATGGTGTTGAATGCCGAGCTGTAGTCAATGAACAGCATTCTCACATAGGTATTCCTCTTGTCCAGATGGGTTAGGGCGGTGTGCAGTGTGGTTGAGATTGCATCGTCTGTGGACCTATTTGGGCGGTAAGCAAATTGGAGTGGGTCTAGGGTGTCAGGTAGGGTGGAGGTGATATGGTCCTTGACTAGTCTCTCAAAGCACTTCATGATGACGGAAGTGAGTGCTACGGGGCGGTAGTCGTTTAGCTCAGTTACCTTAGCTTTCTTGGGAACAGGAACAATGGTGGCCCTCTTGAAGCATGTGGGAACAGCAGACTGGTATAGGGATTGATTGAATATGTCCGTAAACATCTCTGTCTCTCTCCATTCCATCTCTCCTGTATGACTGCATCTCTCTCTCTATTCCATCTCTCCTGTATGACTGCATCTCTCTCTCCATTCCATCTCTCCTGTATGACTGCATCTCTCTCTCTATTCCATCTCTCCTGTATGACTGCATCTCTGTCCCTCTCTCTCTCTCTCCATTCCATCTCTCCTGTATGACTGCATCTCTCTCTCTCTATTCCATCTCTCCTGTATGACTGCATCTCTCTCTCTCTCCATTCCATCTCTCCTGTATGACTGCATCTCTCTCTCCATTCCATCTCTCCTGTATGACTGCATCTCTCTCTCCATTCCATCTCTCCTGTATGACTGCATCTCTCTCTCCATTCCATATCTCCTGTATGACTGCATCTCTCTCTCCATTCCATCTCTCCTGTATGACTGCATCTCTCTCTCCATTCCATCTCTCCTGTATGACTGCATCTCTGTCTCTCTCCATTCCATCTCTCCTGTATGACTGCATCTCTCTCTCTATTCCATCTCTCCTGTATGACTGCATCTCTCTCTCCATTCCATCTCTCCTGTATGACTGCATCTCTCTCTCTATTCCATCTCTCCTGTATGACTGCATCTCTGTCCCTCTCTCTCTCTCCATTCCATCTCTCCTGTATGACTGCATCTCTGTCTCTCTCCATTCCATCTCTCTTGTATGACTGCATCTCTCTCTCCATTCCATCTCTCCTGTATGACTGCATCTCTCTCTCCATTCCATCTCTCCTGTATGACTGCATCTCTCTCTCTCTCTTTCTCTCTATTCCATCTCTCCTGTATGACTGCATCTGTCTCTCTCTCCATTCCATCTCTCCTGTATGACTGCATCTCTCTCTCTCTATTCCATCTCTCCTGTATGACTGCATCTCTCTCTCTCTCCATTCCATCTCCCCTGTATGACTGCATCTCTCTCTCTCTATTCCATCTCTCCTGTATGACTGCATCTCTCTCTCTCTCCATTCCATCTCTCCTGTATGACTGCATCTCTCTCTCCATTCCATCTCTCCTGTATGACTGCATCTCTCTCTCCATTCCATCTCTCCTGTATGACTGCATCTCTGTCTCTCTCCATTCCATCTCTCCTGTATGACTGCATCTCTGTCGCTCTCCATTCCATCTCTCCTGTATGACTGCATCTCTCTCTCTCTCTCTCTCTCCATTCCATCTCTCCTGTATGACTGCATCTCTCTCTCCATTCCATCTCTCCTGTATGACTGCATCTCTCTCTCCATTCCATCTCTCCTGTATGACTGCATCTCTGTCTCCCTCCATTCCATCTCTCCTGTATGACTGCATCTCTGTCGCTCTCCATTCCATCTCTCCTGTATGACTGCATCTCTCTCTCTCCATTCCATCTCTCCTGTATGACTGCATCTCTGTCGCTCTCCATTCCATCTCTCCTGTATGACTGCATCTCTCTCTCCATTCCATCTCCCCTGTATGACTGCATCTCTCCCTCCATTCTATCTCCCCTGTATGACTGCATCTCTCTCTCTCTCTCTCTCTCTCTCTCTCTCTCTCTCTCTCTATTCCATCTCTCCTGTATGACTGCATCTCTGTCTCCCTCCATTCCATCTCTCCTGTATGACTGCATCTCTGTCTCTCCATTCCATCTCTCCTGTATGAGTGCATCTGTCTCTCTGGATTTATGGCATAGGAAACATGAGAAGGAACACATTTTACGTAAACCAAAGAAAATAGAAATTAATAGTAAATATTGCACTCAAAAAGGTTTTTTAAAAAGTTAAGACATTTCAAGTGTTGAGCAAATAGTTGTTGTATAAATAGTGTGGGAAGATAAATAAACAGATAAATATTGGTGGTATTTACAATGTTATTTGTGTTCCACTGGTTGCCCTTTTCTCATGACTCAACTGTCCACAAAAGTTTCTCAGCATTGTCCAGAGAAACCTATTGTTACACTCCAGAGTGGTGCATGGTTAATTCACGTTAATGAATTCATTTTGCGAGATGGTGGATATGGAGTTTGAACCTCATGGGAAGTGGACATAAGGATGAATGGACTTTGGTCCAGAAGAATGGAAAAATTGTGCAAAATGAGTGTGGGGAAAATGAAAGGAGAAAGCTTTGGGTAAAGTCAAATCAGTGAAGATCGTGATAAAAATGGGCTAGTTCTGATATCTTGTTTTTTGGTTGATGGATAATATGCATCATGCTTTGAGCTACGGGGCAGGGCACCTGCCAAGGGAGTCTCGGAGGATTTTGACACTGCTCTATTTACGGAAATTCCAGGAGTGGTTGATGCACGGAGGATGAATCGTGGGGTTAATGGCCGGAAGGAGAAAAGTTACTATTTTCTAATGTGGAGTCTCTCCCTACTCGAGTACAGCTGGAATATGTGTACTATCAAATCCAAATCAAAGTGTATTTGTCACGTGCGCCGAATACAACAGGTGTAGGTAGACCTTACAGTGAAATGCTTACTTACAAGCCCTTAACCAACAACGCAGTTTAAGGGCTTGTAAATAAGCATTTCATAGTTGTATTCGGCGCATGTGACAAATACAATTTAATTTGATTTGATAGTACACATATTCCAGCTGTACTCCTGTTAGAGCTTTTGCAAACCGGCATGTACTATGTTTCGACATATAAATTGTCTGCAGATGGGAGAAGCTGAGATGTGGGATGTGTGGGAAAGACCACTATAAAGGAGATTTCACATATTTAGTACAAGACAATGGCCAAGGAGAAAAATTATGTAATTTCTGAAGAGCTTCATGGAGTACTGTCTCCTGCGGTCCCACCCTTTCAGGTCCCAGAGCCTGAGCAGGGTATTTGAGTGCTTGAAGAACTGAAGGAGTGGGAATGTACATATGTTTGTTAATCATTTTTTGTAGTGTATGGGGATTCATGTTAATTTTCCCTTCCCTGCAGGGAATGCATTTTTCTTTTGTAAATGTTTAACCCCCGTCCAGTTGGTGGCGACACTACACCTTTTGAGTGTAGTTCGCCATTAAACCCAAAGAAGAAGTAGGCAACGCGCATTCCCCCTATCTGTGCATGTCCGTTGCTTGCAGCAGTGGCGGCTGGTGGGAGAAGCTATAGGAGGACAGGCTCAGTGTAATGACTGGAAGGGAATAAATGGAACGGTATCAAGCACATGGAAACCACGTTTGACTCCGTTCCATTTCAATGTGCCCATTCCTCCTACAGCTCCTCCCACCAGCCTCCTCTGGCTTGAAGCTACCACTTTCTGTAGCCGTTAGCGATGACTCTAATGAAAAAGCTTCTGGTAGATGGGAAAGGCTTTAACAAAAACCTTAACAATTAAATGTTAACAAAGTAGCCTATGCTTACCTGGCATAATTATATCATCAAACTTAAATCAATCCAGGGGGTATTTGTTTTGAAAATTCTACCATCACACGTGCACAACAAAAATACCACTGAGCAACAGTCTCTTGCTACTGTAGGTGCGCACTGGAATTAAAGGGTAACCACCCAAAAGTCTAAATTTAAAACACAAAAAAACAGTACACATTTTCATTGCAACCCTGGACAAGCACACCTGATTCAACTTGTCAGCTAGTCATCAAGCCCTCAGTGAGCGGAACGAGGTGTATTTGTCCAGGGCAACAACAAATATGAGTACTGTTGAGGGGAACTCGAGGACCAGGGTTGGGAAACACAGCTCTAGGGCAACGGTGTCTAGTTCTCTCTCCTTTTCTGCCTTCCTTCTGTTTCTCTTATAGACAGATACAGAGTAGGATTCATGTGAGGGTTGACCCGCTGTAAATCAGATGAAAATGGACCCTGAGTGAACATACACACACACTGTCACGTTCGTCATAACGAGGAGACCAAGGTGCAGAGTGATATGAATACATTCTTCTTTAATGAAAGAGAACACTGAACAAATTATACAAAACAACAAAACGAACGTGAAGCTATATATATATATATATATATAAAACGAGTGCTGACATGGAACTAACCATAGACAATACAACAACTAAACCAACAACCCTGGTCACACCCTGACCTAACCAAAATAATAAAGAAAACAAAGATAACTAAGGTCAGGGCGTGAAACACACACACGTTTTGTTCATCCATCCTCGTGGGGACCTAATATTAATTTCCATTCAATATTTTCCTTAAACCTTAACCTCTAACACTAAACCTAAACATCTTACCGTAATTCTAACCCTAACTCCTAACCCGAATCCTAAACCTGTACCCTAATTCTAACCCTAACTCCTAACCCGAATCCTAACCCTTTACCCTAATTCTAACCCTAACCTTAAACCTAACCCCTAAACTTAAAATAGCCTTTGTCTTCATGGGGACGTGGGAAATGTCCCCGCGAGGGAAGAAGAACTAACCCACGATCACACACAAACTCTGATCTCCGGACAGGAAATGCCACACCCATAAATAATCAACACTCAAGCACATCTTACCGTGACTGAATGCTCAGGGGTCTAGTAAAACGGACACCCCTTATACAACACACACAAACACACACAGGGCTCAGCTGGACCCGTGTAACAGTGTCAGCTCAACCCTGCTGCTCCAGTCGAAAGGCCTGATCCATAACATTGATTACTACTGAAAATGTCACACCCTTAAAGACACAGACAAACAAGCACACACCCGAAGGTATGCTCTGCAGCTAATAGAATAACCTATGATAAAAAATATTTTAAAAATAAAGATTAACTGTGAGGGGTGGTAGGAGGCAGAGAAAGATAATTCAATCTCTGTCTATCCTATCTGAGTCATGATGTGGATGCCTGATATAGACTAACTAATCCATCTATCACTTCATCTAGTGAGTCTATATCCCCAAGCTAACACCACTCTGGCACTTAACAAACTGTATGGGGCCATAAACAAACAAGAAACCGCTCACCCAAGGGCAGTGTTTCTGGTGGGTGGAGACTTTTTACGCGGGGAGACATAAAACCGTCCTACCTCACTTCTACCAACAAGTCTCCTGTGCCACTAAGGGAGCTAAAAACTCTACACCACTTTTATTCTACTCACAGAAACACATTCAATGCCCTCCCTCTGCCCCCCTTCTGCAAATCTGACCACGACTCCTGCTTCCTGTTTACAAACAAAACAAAAGCTCAAAACAGATGAGTACCAGTGATGCCCTCAATACAGAAGCGGTCAGATGAAGCAGACACGAAGCTACAAGACTGTTTTGCTAGCACAGACTGGGATATGTTCCGGGATACATCTGATAGTATCAAGGAGTTTACCACGATAGTCACGGGCTTCATCAATAAGTGCATAGAATATGTAGTCCCCACAGTGACTAGAAGAACGTATCCAAACCAAAAACCATGGATTACAGGCAACATCCACTCTGGGATAAAGGCTAGAGCTACCGCTTAGGAATGGGACACGGACTGATAAAAGAAACCACACTACGGGCCCTCAAAAAGTTATACAGCTGCACCATCGAGAACATCTCGACTGACTGCATCACCGACTATTGCTTCCAGACAAACTAAACACCTTCTTTGCCCGCTTTGAGGACATTACAGTGCAACCGATGCGGCCCGCTAAAAAGGACTGCGGGCTCTCCTCTCCTTTTCCATGGCTGACGTGAGTAAGACATTTAAATGTGTTAACCCTCGCAAGGCTGCCAGCCCAGACGGCATCCCTAGCAGCGTCCTCAGAGCATGTGCAGACCAGACGGCTGGTGTGTTTAAGGACATATTCAATCTCTCCCTATGCCAGTCTGTTGTCCCCACATGCTTCAATATGGTCACCATTGTTTCTGTACCCAAGAAGGCAAAGATAGCTGAACATAATGACTATCGCCTCGTAGCACTCACATCTGTCATCATGAAGTGCTTTGAGAGACTCGTCAAGGATCATATCACCTCCACTTTACCTGCCACCATAGACCCACTTCAGTTTGCATACTGCCCAAATAGGTCCACAGATGATGCAATCGCCATCACACTGCCCTATCCCTTCTGGACAAGAGGAATACCTATAAAAGAATGCTGTTCATTGACTACAGCTCAGCATTCAACACCATAGTACCCTCGAAGCTCATCAAGCTGGAGGCCCTGGGTCTCAACCCCACCCTGTGCAATTGGGTCCTGGACTTTGACGGGCCGCCCCCCAGGTGGTGAAGGTAGGAAACAACATCTCCACTTCGCTGATCCTCAACACTGGGGCCACCACAAGGGTTCGTGCTCAGCCCCCTCCTGTACTCTCTGTTCACCCATGACTGCTTGGCCATGCACGCCTCCAACGCAATCATCAAGTTTGATAACGACACAACTGTAGTGGGCTTGATTACCAACAACGACAGGGAGGTGGTGAGGGCACTGTGTGGTGTCAGGAAAACAACCTCTCACTCAATGTCAACAAAACAAAGGAGATAGTCATAGACTTCAGGAAACAGCAGAGGGAGAAGGTGGAAAGTTTTAAGTTCCTCTGCGTACACATCACAGACAAACTGAAATGGTCCACCCACACAGACCGTGTGGTGAAGGCGGCGCAACAGCACCTCTTCAATCTCAGGAGCCTGAAGAAATCTGGCTTGGCACCTAAAACCCTGACACACTTTTACAGATTCACAGTTGAGAGCTTCCGATCGGGCTGTATCACCACCTGGTACGGCAAATGCAACGCCCTCAACCGCAAGGGTGGTGGGGTCTGCACAACTACCTGCCCTCCATGACACCTACAGCACCCGATGTCACAGGAAGGTCAAAAATATAATCAAGGACAACAACCACCCGAGCCACTACCTGTTCACCCCGCTACCATCCAGAAGGCGAGGTCAGTACAGGTGCATCAAAGCTGAGCCCGAGAGACTGAAAAACAGCTTCTATCTCAAGGCCATCAGACTGCTAAACAGCCATCACTAACTCAGAGAGGCTGCTGCCTACATAGAGACTCACTAGTCACATTAAACAATGCCATTTTAATAAATGTTTACATATCTTACAATGTATACATATGAGATGAGTAATGTATCTTGCCTATGCCGCTTGGCCATTGCTCATCCATATATTTATATGTACATATCCCTTTAAATTTGTGTGTATTAGGTATGTGGGGAATTGTTAGATTATTTGTTAGATCCTACTGCACTGTTGGAACTAGAAGCACAAGCATTTCACTTCACTCGCAATAACATCTGCTAACCATGTGTATGTGACCAATAACTGTTATTTGATTTGAAATGCACCGCCCTTGCAAATGCGCCAACCTATTTATAGAGACTGCTAAATAGTCAATTAATTGTACCCAAACTACCTGCATTGACTATCTTGCACTGACCCTACGCACACGCACTAGACTATATATATACACAAACTATATACACACTCTCACCAGACAGTTGAAGTCGGAAGTTTACATACACTTAGGTTAGTGTCATTAAAACTCATTTTTCAACCACTCCACAAATTTCTTGCTAACAAACTATTGTTTTGGCAAGTCGGTTAGGACATCTACTTTGTGCATGACACAAGCACTTTTCCAACAATTGTTTACAGACAGATTATGTCACTTATAATTCACCGTATCACAATTCCAGTGGGTCAGAAGTTTACACACACTAAGTTGACTGTGCCTTTAAACAGATTGGAAAATTCCAGAAAATTATGCCACGGCTTTAGAAGCTTCTGTTAGGCTAATTGACATCATTTGAAGTGTACCTGTGGATGTATTTCAAGACCTACCTTCAAACTCAGTGCCTCTTTGCTTGACATCAAGGGAAAATCAGAAGAAATCAGCCAAGACGTCAGAAAACAAATTGTAGACCACAAGTCTGGCTCATCCTTGGGAGCAATTTCTAAACGCCTGAAGGTACCACGTTCATCTGTACAAACAATAGTATGCAAGTATAAACACCATGGGACCACGCAGCCATCATACCGCTCAGGAAGGAGATGCATTCTGCCTCCTAGAGATGAGCGTACTTTGGTGCGAAAAGTGCAAATCAATCCCACAACAACAGCAAAGGACCTTGTGAAGATGCTGGAGGAAACGGGTACAAAAATATCTATATTCACAATAAAACAAGACCTACAGTGGGGAGAACAAGTATTTGATAACCTGCAAAATCGGCAATGTTTCCTACTTACAAAGCATGTAGAGGTCTGTATTTGTATTTGTATCATAGGTACACTTCAACTGTGAGAGACGGAATCAAAAACAAAAATCCAGAAAATCATATTGTATGATTTTTAAGTAATTAATTTGTATTTTATTGCATGACATAAGTATTTCTTCACCTACCAACCAGTAAGAATTCCGGCTCTCACAGACTTGTTAGTTTTTCTTTAAGAAGCCCTCCTGTTCTCCACTCATTACCTGTATTAACTGCACCTGTTTGAACTCGTTATCTGTATAAAAGACACCAGTCCACACACTCAATCAAACAGACGCCAACCTCTCCACAATTGCCAAGACCAGAGAGCTGTGTAAGGACATCAGGGATAACATTGTACACCTGCACAAGGCTGGGATGGGCTACAGGACAATAGGCAAGCAGCTTGGTGAGAAGGCAACAACTGTTGGCGCAATTATTAGAAAATGGAAGAAGTTCAAGATGACGGTCACTCACCCTCGGTCTGGGGCTCCATGCAAGATCTCACCTCATGGGGCATCAATGATCATGAGGAAGGTGAGGGATCAGCCCAGAACTACACGGCAGGACCTGGTCAATGACCTGAAGAAAGTCCAGGCCTGTCTGAAGTTTGCCAATGACCATCTGGATGATCCAGAGGAGGAATGGGAGAAGATCATGTGGTCTGATGAGACAAAAATAGAGCTTTTTGGTCTAAACTCCACTCGCCGTGTTTGGAGGAAGAAGGATGAGTACAATCCCAACTGTGAAGCATGGAGGTGGAAACATCATTCTTTGGGGATGCTTTTCTGCAAAGGGGACAGGACGACTGCACCGTATTGAGGGGAGGATGGATGGGGCCATGTATCACGAGATCTTGGCCAACAACCTCCTTCCCTCAGTAAGAGCATTGAAGATGGGTCGTGGCTGGGTCTTCCAGCATGACAATGACCCGAAACACACAGCCAGGGCAACTAAGGAGTGACTCAGTAAGAAGCATCTCAAGGTCCTGGAGTGGCCTAGCCAGTCTCCAGACCTGAACCCAATAGAAAATCTTTGGAGGGAGCTGAAAGTCTGTATTGCCCAGCGACAGCCCCGAAACCTGAAGGATCTGGAGAAGGTCTGTATGGAGGAGTGGGACAAAATCCCTTCTGCAGTGTGTGCAAACCTGGTCTAGAACTACAGGAAACGTATGATCTCTGTAATTGCAAACAAAGGTTTCTGTAGCAAATATTAAGATCTGCTTTTCTGATGTATCAAATACTTATGTCATGCAATAAAATGCAAATTAATGACTTAAAAATTATACAATGTGATTTTCTGGATTTTTGTTATAGATTCCGTCTCTCACAGTTGAAGTGTACCTATGCTAAAAATGACAGACCTCTACATGCTTTGTAAGTAGGAAAACCTGCAAAATCGGCAGTGTGTCAAATACTTGTTCTCCCCACTGTATATATCTCAAATAGCTTATTATTATTATTATTATTATATATCCTGATGCCTCGTCACTTTACCCTGCCTTCATGTACATATCTACCTCAAATACCTTATTATTATCTATCCTGATGCCTCATCACTTTACCCTGCCTTCATGTACATATCTACCTCAAATACCTTATTATTATCTATCCTGATGCCTCGTCACTTTACCCTGCCTTCATGTACATATCTACCTCAAATACCTTATTATTATCTATCCTGATGCCTAGTCACTTTACCCTGTCTTGAAGTACATATTTACCTCAAATACCTCTAACCTCTTCACATTGACCTGGTATTGGTACTCCCTGCATATAGCTCCATTCTCATGGATTTTGTTATTCTTCTTGTGTTACTATTTTATTTTTCAACTCTGCATTGTTGGGGAGGTCTCATAAGCATTTCACAGTAAAGTTTACACCAGTTGTATTTGGAGCATGTGACAAGATTTGATTTATATAGAAGAATGTTTAAACAACCACAGAGCCTCAGCTCTCCCCAACACCACAGTAGGACGAGGACACACTTAGAAACTGATCCAAGGTCAGTTTTGATTTCCCTCCCTTAATAATTATGGTTGGGATTTGGCAGGTGTTGCCTAAAGGCAACTTCTACCCCAAACACCCACCAGTCTGCATTCATTACCCAGTGATTTGTTAAACTAAAATCCCAGCAGACACACGTCGAGGGAGTTTGGAACTCATTACAAACTAGCTGTGGGGGGATTCTTCTATCAGTATAATTATCAAAACGCGCACACACACACGCAGCATTATCTAAAACCCCTAAAATCCTCTCTAATCCCCCAATCGAGAAGATGAATCATCATCAAGTAATGGGTTTAGGGCTGAGATGAGACTGAAACACTAAATCTAAACCCATTTAAAACAGTTTGGGCCTATGCATAAGGACTCTGAGTGCAACTGCGTCAGAACGTTTAGTCAGTTACTCCACTGCTCCACCGCGCAGAAGGGAATATGAGGGCAACTGTGAACCATGTGTGTCTTCCATTTGCCATTGTGGTTGAAATCAAATCTAATTGTGGATTACAACAGGTGTACCTTCCAGTGAAATGCTTACTTACGAGCACCTAACCAACAATGCAGTTTCCAAAAGAATACGGATAAGAATAAGAGAATAATAAATAAAAAGGTTCTGCCAGTAGCACTTCTGTTTCCACTGTGTAAAAGGCAACTGTGAGCCATGTGGGTCCCTCGTCATTGTGTAGTAATGTCAGGAGGTAACGTCACTGATAAGTTAAAATGGTGGTCACATATAATCACCTCTAGTTGTCCTGATCAGAGAGACATATGAGGGTCAACCACATCCTCTACAGGACTGGGCAGGACAAGGTCAACAAGCACACACACACACACCGTGACATGCCGTTGTTATATTCACAAACAACAACATTTATTAAATCAGGGTATTTACCATGAGAGAGAGAGAGAGAGAGAGAGAGAGAGAGAGAGAGAGAGAGAGAGAGAGAGAGAGAGAGAGAGAGAGAGAGAGAGAGAGAGTGTGTGTGTGTGTGTGTGTGTGTGTGAGCGCAATGTCCTGCGTGTCCTCTTTAAAAACAGCCAATGAATCCTAACTACATTGGTATAGAGACTGTCTGTCGGCAACGATGGAACGGGGCCAAGCCTAACACAACGACACAGTGTCGACCACTGGATCAAGCCAGAGTGCACAAGACACAACCAGTGAAGACTTCAGAGGACAAACTACTGACTGAAAGAAAGGGGGGGGGGGGGGGGGGGGGAAGAGAGAGAGAGCGAGTCAAACGAGGGCCACTGGTTTCCTCGGTTCTCTCTTCCGTTGTCAGAACTCCAAACTGTTTCGAGTCAACAGTCAAAGGGTCAGGAAGGTTCTGTTTCCCTAGCAACAGAACCCACTTGTGAGGCCCTACGACTGGACAGCCCTGGCCAAATATGCAAATGTCCCAGCCATAGCACAGCCTATCATGACTCTGGTCTGACACGCAAACCCAGACAGCTAGCCAATCACAAGGCAGCATTCAGCGTTTAGATCAAGGATGCCAAGTCCATCTCAATCGAGCCCAGAGTTGTAGTAAAGTCAGCATTGTGCCAACAGCAGTGTGTGGGGAGTCTGTTTGCCAACAGGAGTGTGTGAGTGTGTGCCATCTTGGCCAACACGTGTGTGTGTGTGCGTGTGCGTGTGTGTGTGTGCGCGTGTGTGTGTGAATGCTCACGTTAACCCGAGCCATCATTAAAGTAAGCTCATTCACTCTCAATAAGTAAAGACAGAAGCTAGAATCAGTCCTCATTGAAAACCTTATTTCCATACTGTAAAACTGCTCCATAAAGTCTGATTTAAGACTCAAATACGCCCACTTCTGTGAACCAGCGGAAAGAGTAGAATGAAGAAAGAGAGAGAGATGGAGAGAGAGGGAAGACATGCCTGTCTTAATCCTATACCCTTCACCTGTGAACACCCTATAGAAAACTATTGTTCCTCTCCCTTTCCATCTTCTCCGACGAGTCCTTGTTTTCTTTTACAGTCAGTCCATCACAGACTGTGGCAGGAAAACAACAGTGCTCTTTTCTCCCTTCACCTCCTCTTCCCCACTACTCCCTGTCTCTCTCTACTCCCTCCCTCTCTTCTCCTCTCTCTCCCTCCTTAACCTCTCTCCTCCTCCTCCACTCTCACTCTCTCCCCCCCGGGGCCAGTAAAGACAGATCAGTAGGTCAGAAGAGGGGTGGAGAAAAAGAGGAGGGGTGGAAGGGAAGAGGAGAGGAAATAGGCCCATTTCCCCTTAGAATATGTGTGATAACAGAAGCCGACTGGACGATCTCTGTCACTCAATATCGGTCTGTGTCCACTGGTACAATGCAGTCAGCCTCGGTGGCTTATCACCAGCCAATGCACTAGCTTATATTGTCTACCTGTTAACGGTGAACAATCAGGAAGTCAACTAGCATAGTGTACCTTCAGTATATTATACGGCCCCTTCTCTTACTGCATCATGACACCATGACAGACAAACACACATATCGGTTTTCTCTTGTACACTTGTCCAATGGAAATTACTTCAATGGAGGTGAGGAGAGGTGAACGGCAAGGAACAGACAATTCCCCACCTCTAGCCTGGCACGGTGTCGGTGTGGCCCACATTGGCTTTCATTAGGGCCACAAAAAGAGAGAGGGAGAGCCAGAGGGAGGAAAGAAGAGCGAGAGAGATAAGCCTCATCCACTCTCAAGGCGTTCGCATGCTTCCCAGGCCAAAAACAGTTTGGAAAAGTTTGTGCTGTCCGGGCACACACAAAACAATTATTGAGGCAATGCCGAAGTTTTACGCCCCTTCGTCTGTGATTGGTCAACAGTAAGGATTCTTCAAAAATGTCTTTGTTGTCATTCAACGAGAGACGACTTGTTTTCACGCACATGTTTTCATTGAGAAATACTACACCAAACATCTTAGTTCGATGTAACATTGCGCGACTAAGATCTCCTCTGCAAAAATATAAAAATTAATGACAGATTTTTTTTGTTATTTTAAATTATTTCTGACTATTTTGAGGAAGTGTATACTGGCTAAGGCATCTCAAAATGAAGGTATTTAAGGGAGTACACCAGCATACTCATTCGGTTCGGTTAGCCAAATTCGTCTAGGCACCAGCCGAACTGAAGCATGCTAAAGCCTTTACTTGCTCGCTTGCCATCCTCTCCAACTATCCCTCACTCCTTCACGGTCTCGGTCTGTCTCTGTGTCCCTCTCTGTGTCCCTTGCCCCAACCAGGGCTCAAACCAGGGCCCTTCTGAACACGTCGACAAGTCACCCACAAAGCATCATTACCTATCGCTCCACAAAAGCCGCAGCTCTTGCAGAGCAAGGGAAACTACTTCCAAGGTCTCAGAGCGAGTGACGTCACCGATGAAATGTTTTGTCTGTGTGCAGGCGTATGGGGGTGAGAGAGAGAGAGAGAGAGAGGCAGGCATGCAGTTTCTTTGCATGCAGAAGAAGAGAATTTGTATACTTTATCTGTGGACAACAGCCTCTCTCTTTAGAGGAAGTCACAACTGTAAGCTCTCCTTTACACTAACACACACACACACACACACACGCACACGCGCACTCACACGTGCTGGCAGAGGCACAGAGGGAGGGAGTTAAGAGTCATGTTACAGGATAGTTAATATCCCCCCAGTGTCATCTTTCTCTCATTAATAACTACTCAGTAGATGGAGAGTTGTGGTGCCTGTCATCCTGTTTTGGCATGGTGCCCGTTTGGGACAGTAAGCGTCAGTCTCACTGAGCCAGTAGTGAGTTCTGGCTCCATCTTAACTAGTGACAGAGGGGAAAAATGTATACAGTTACATATCACAATATTATTTACAGTTCAAGTCGGAGGTTTACAGACACTTATGTTGGAGTCATTAAAACTCGTTTTGCAACCACTCCACACATTTCTTGTTAACATACTAGTTTTGGCAAGTCGGTTAGGACATCTACTTTGTGCATGACACAAGTCATTTTTCCAACAACTGTTTACAGACAGATTATTTCACTTATAATTCACTGTATCACAATTCCATTGGGTCAGATGTTTACATACACTAAGTTGACTGTGCCTTTAAATAGCTTGGAATATTCCAGAAAATGATGTCATGTCTTTAGAAGCTTCTGTTAGGCTAATTGACATAATTTGAGTCAATTGGAGGTGTACCTGTGGATGTATTTCAAGGCCTACCTTCAAACTCAGTGCCTCTTTGCTTGACATCATGGGAAAATCAAAATAAATCAGCCTCCACAAGTCTGGTTCTTCCTTGGGAGCAATTTCTAAAAGACTAAAGGTACCACGTTAATCTGAACAAACAATAGTACGCAGTTATAAACACCGTCGGACCACGCAGGCATCATACCGCTCAGGAAGGAGACGCGTTCTGTCTCCTAGAGATGAAGGTACTTTGGTGCGAAAATCAATCCCAGAACAACAGCAAAGGACCTTGTGAAGATGCTGGAGGAAACAGGTACAAAAGTATCTATATCCACCGTAAAACGAGTCCTATATCGACATAACCTGAAAGGCCACTCAGCAAGGAGCGGCCTTTGCCATTACTCCAAAACCGTCATAAAAGGGCCAGACTACGGTTTGCAACTGCACATGGGGACAAAAATTGTACTTTATGGAGAAATGTCCTCTGGTCTGACGTAACAAAAATATAACTATTTGGCCACAATGATGTTATGTTTGGAGGAAAAAGGGGGAGGCTTGCAAGCCGAAGAACACCATCCCAACCGTGAAGCACGAGGGTGGTAGCATCATGTTGTGGGGGTGCTTTGCTGCAGGAGGGACTGGTGCACTTCACAAAATAGATGGCACCATGAGGGAGGAAAATTATGTGGATATATTGAAACAACATCTCAAGACATCAGTCAGGAAGTTAAAGCTTGGTCGTAAATGGGTCTTCCAAATGGACAATGACCCCAAGCATAATTCCAAAGTTGTGGCAAAATTGCTTAAGGACAACAAAGTCAAGGTATTGGAGTGGCCTTCACAGAGCCCTGACCTCAATCATATAGAACATTTGTGTGTGTAAAAAGCATGTGCGAGTAAGGAGGCCTACAAACCTGACTCAGTTACACCAGCTCTGTCAGGAGGAATGGGCCAAAATTAACCCAACTTATTGTGGGAAGCTTGTTGAAGGCTACCCGAAACATTTGACCCAAGTTAAAAGGCAATGCTACCAAATACTAATTGAGTGTATGTAAACTTCTGACCCACTGGGAATGTGATCAAAGAAATAAAAGCTTAAATAAATCATTCTCTCAACTATTATTCTGACATTTCACATTCTTAAAATAAAAGTGGTGATCTAACTGACCTAAAACAGACTATTTTTACTTGGATTAAATGTCAGGAATTGCGAAAAATTGAGTTTAAATGTAGTTGGCTAAGGTGTATGTAAACTTCCGACTTCAACTGTACATATAGAAAATTGTGAGAGACGTAAGACATAACGTATCGGCACCTAAGTATCGTGGTAGTATCGTATTGTGAGGCCCCCTGGCAATTCCCAGCCCTAATCTTAATTCAGACAGTCTGATGGCATCAATACATCATTAAAGAGTCAGGTAGGATCAGGAAGCCATCAGTACATTGGTGCTACTGAGGAGATGAGGCTTGATTACCTAACCTGTGACATTGCATAGCAACCCACCTGACCCTCTCAATCCATCTGCTCTATAGCTCTGTGTCGCTCTGTCTTGCTCCCTCTCTCGCTCTTCCACCCTTTCTAATCTGAGTCAGTAACTCAGTTTAGTTGTGATGGGGGTAAAAATACATAGTTACATATCAGGATATTCAGGATATCAGGACTTAACTTGTTTTCCATCTTTTAAAAAAGTAAAAAAGTACATTTGTTTTCAGAAATGTATTTCCACGACTGATCAAAACTCGTTCTCATGGCTCTCTCTCTCTTGTCCCTCTGCAGCAGAAATATGCTGAGCAATATGTTTGGATCATCGAATCGCAATAAAATCACAGTATCAAATTGCAATACACGTAGAATTGTGAGAATCGCAATACATGTCGTGTCGCCACCGAAGTATCATGATAATATCATATCGTGAGTTCCCTGGCAATACCCAGCCCTACTAGTTTAGTCATCATCATTGGGATGGAATCACATTAGGATTAGCCTGTGCTGACACAAACAGAACACACACACAAACAGAACACACACACACACACACACACAGAGAGAGACACCACTCCAGCACTTAAAATCCCCAGGCATTTCAGTATAATGAGCTTTGAATGGATGGGAATAGAGTCAAAACAAACACAAAATCTATTTATTTCATCCGAAGTGATTTACACAATCGTTGTATTATTTTTTAAGATTTTGAATTCGACAACCAACCAAAGGAAAGTATTTTCACAGTTTTTGTTGTTATTGTGATTTCCCCAACTAGCCCTTTAGATTGTATCTTTATTATCAAACTGCACAGAGAACTGCAGTACGCCATTTAAATAAAACAAAATGACATTCAGCATCACTCCGTCAAGGCAAATATCGTATTTTTTCTAACAAAGTAATCTACATATATTTCAGGATGTTGTGTATCCCTGGAAATAAATCAGAATTCATGTAAACATTACAGTTTCGAGAACATAGCTTATCTTCTGGCACAAGATAAGCCGCCTACAAACGTCTGTACCGAATTAAAATATTACCACTACTTTTATAAATCTTTATTTCCCCAAACACAATTCAACACAATCGCAAATCGCTTGTATGTCTTTTAATCATTTGAAGCATATGTTAACACAGGCTTAACTCCTAACAAACACTTTGAACTTTTTAAACTCTTAAAAAATAGACCAGGTCCTGGTGTTACCTCATATCCCAGCAATAATGCCTGTGTTAAAAGCATGCTATCACAGAACACAAAGAGAAGACTTGATAAGAAAAGTGAACATGGGATCCTCTGTCTGTCAAAACTGCTTTGTCACGCTAGCTTCACCTGATATGATGGAGTACTTGATAGTCTACTTAGAAACTCTGTGGTGATGCACCTTTGAAAAGTCTCTCTCTAAGAAAGAGAATAATAACTGAATTCATTAAGCCTCCATCAGATGTTTGGATGAAAAGGCCCGAGAGTTGACTTGTCCCGGTTGGTGGTTCGTGTATTCTCATGGTGGGAGCTGAGGGCATATCAGTAACAGTGCGAAGGGATGAAACCGAAGAAGCCTTCAGTAGATAGATCACAATAGAAGCAGGACAGAACACTGACTGGTTGACTATAGAGGTCATTGTAACATTCATACCACACATGAACAGGAAGGAAGGACGGTTTCAGGTTTGGCAACAACAACAAAAAAAGCTTTGCTCTTACCCTAAGGTGTAGAAAAGTTATTGTACGCCCTGCCTTCTAATCGACATACCCTCAGCCTCAAATGATCCATCGTATTACTCAAACTGTCTATGGTAAACAGATGGACGGACAGAGAGAGACAGACGGTCATAGGGAGCCCCCATATATCCTGTGGAGAAAGCTGGCTACCTGTATTCAACATAGCTCCAGAGAGGCCGGCTAGAGAGACCGGCTAGAACTGCAACAGACAGACTGGCAGCCCAGCTAGCCATGGACAGGACAGACCCTTATTCATAGAAGTGGAATTGATAGAATGTTTATAGTGGTTCTATTAGAGCATGTAAGAGGGACCACAGCTGGGAGGCGGAGAAGGTGACGAAGGTAGGTGTGGAGAGGGACGCAAGTGTAGGTAACAGGGTCAGAGAGGGACAGGTGCATGTGGGGGACAGGGATGCAATTGGGAGTTACAAGGGGAGGAGGTATGGGCACAGAATGTGTTGGGGACACAGGGGCACACATGGGGACAGGAGCAAGAGTCATGTGAGGAAATAGGGGCATAGTAGTGGAGCAGGGGGAGATACAACACGGGGGTACATGCGATAGATAGAAAATGGGGCAGTAGGTCAAGGGCAATGGGACAGTTGGGAGGGGGGGGGGGGCAGAATGAGGTAAAATGGCCCAATTGGGGGATTATTTATTCATTACATTTTTTATTTAACCTTTCACTAGGCAAGTCAAGGGTGATATTTTTAAAAAGAGGGTAGTAGAAAAGAAGAGGGGAGGAGA
Organism: Oncorhynchus mykiss; assembly: GCF_013265735.2. Classification (NCBI taxonomy): domain Eukaryota; kingdom Metazoa; phylum Chordata; class Actinopteri; order Salmoniformes; family Salmonidae; genus Oncorhynchus; species Oncorhynchus mykiss. The sequence continues at coordinate 38,620,383 of NC_048571.1, forward strand.
GAGTAAGACACAGAGGGGACATTTAGGATGACCATCTGGTACGGGGGAGCACCCTGGAGAGGTGACCTGCTGTCTCGTCTGCCACCATGGCACACTGCTGCCCCGTCTGCCCACTGCACCACAGACCTGCCAACGCCATTATTGGGTCAGTAGCCCCAGCCCATTCTTGGTATAGATAGAGAATATGCAGTGTGATGACACTGGGCTGTGGCTGTGCAAGGCTGTGCTGGGCTGGATAGGTTTGCACTTCTATCAGAGCATTTCGCTATGGAGTCCCCTTCTTAGGGGTTAGGTTGTCTAGGACTTTCTGTCAATATCAGAACTGCTTTATAGCCATACAGTCTGTGTTTTTCTACTGTACTCCACCCATGGCTTTGATTAAATGGAAGTTTATTCACACACACACACACACACACACACCAGTCACTCTGATAGATACATGGCACTGCAATCTACAAAAGACTGACTTATGAACCCGATACACTACACACACACACCCCAGTCAGTCACTCTGGTAGATTACACTGCCATTTATCTATCAAAAGACTGATTTATGAACACACACACGCACGCACACACACGCGCACACACACGCACAAGAACACGCGCGCGCGCACACACACACACACACACACACACACACGCGCGCGCACGCGGGCGGCAGGGTAGCCTAGTGGTTAGAGCGTTGGACTAGTAACCGAAAGGTTGCAAGTTCATATCCCCGAGCTGACAAGGTACAAATCTGTCGTTCTGCCCCTGAACAGGCAGTTAACCCACTGTTCCTAGGCCGTCATTGAAAATAAGAATTTGTTCTTAACTGACTTGCCAAGTTAAATAAAAGGTCAAATAAAAAAATATATAAAAAAACACACCCACACACACACACGGTCCTGTGGGTCATTGTCTTGTTGAAAAACAAATGATACCCCCACTAAGCGCAAACCAGATGGGATGGCGTATCTCTGCAGAATGCTGTGGTAGCCATGCTGGTTAAGTGTGCCTTGAATTCTAAATAAATCCAACTGTCACCAGCAAAGCACCCCCACACCATCACACCTCCTCCTCCATGCTTTACGGGGGGAACCACACCTGCAGAGATCATCCGTTCACCTCCTCTGCGTCTCACACAGACACAGCGTCTGGAATCAAAAATATCAAATTTGGACTCACCAGACCAAAGGACAGATTTCCACTGGTCTAATGTCCATTGCTTGTGTTTCTTGGCAGAATAAAGTATCCTATTCTTATTGGTGTCATTTAGTACCTCTGCAGCAGAGGTAACTCTCATTCCTGTGGCGCTCCTCATGAGAGCCAGTTTCATCAATGCACTTGATGGTTTTTGAGACTGCACATTTTCCGCATTGACTGACCTTCGTGTCTTAAAGTAATGCTTATTTGCGCTGTTCTTGCCATAACATGGACTTGGTCTTTTACCAAATAGGGCTATCTTCTGTACACCACCCCTACATTGTCACAACACAACTGATTGGCCCAAACGCATTAAGAAGGAAAGAAATTCCACAATTTCACTTTTAATAAGGCACACCTAATTGAAATGCATTCCAGGTAACTACCGCTTAAAGCTGGTTGAGAGAATGCCAAGAGTGTGCAAAGCTGTCATCAAGGCAAAGGATTAGCTACATTGAACAATCTCAAATATAAAATATATTTTGATTTGCTGAACACTTTTCTGGTTACTACATGATTCCATATGTTATTTCATAGTTTTGATGTCCTCACTATTATTCTACAATGTAGAAAATAGTACAATTAAAGAGAGAACCCTGGAGCCTTTGACTGGTACCGCACACACGTACCCACCAAACTAATCTGGCTCTATGGACTGCAGTAAAAGCTATGTACTTTCTACACGCTTCATGTATGACACAAGGAATGCTTCACACACACACACTCCAGACACCCCATAATCTCCCGATCAATTTTCAGACCCTTCACACAACCGCTAGCTAACTAGTCTCTCAGAGACCACAGCCACACTACATCTTAGCGATTAGCACTGCTCACGCATTTCACTGTCGCCGTTAGGCCGCCACTGTCACTCTACATACAATACAGCGATTAGCCTGCATCCACCTACACTGGAATCACATAGAAGAGATCATGTGACCTCCCTTAGGAATGCATGAATAGACAGGCATGGAAAGAGATGGGGGCAGTGAGGGTTTGTCACTCTAAAGGACAGACAATAAGACAAGAAAATCAAAGAGAATCGTGCCAAAAACAAGAGAGAATCCCAGAGTTCAGAATCAGGCTAAACCCTCTGGGATAGTGGAGGTCTCTCTCACAGGTCTATGGTGACAGACAGACCGGGATGGGTGGGCGAGAGCAGGTTGGAATGCGGGCTGGGTAGAGTTCACACATACAGAGTAGACTGAACAGAAAACATGTGAGGATGGGAGGGAAAGGTGTGTGTCTGGTTATAATCGTTCTCACTAGGGGACTGAAAGAAGAAGAGATGGAATCACAAAAGGAGGTCGTCATCAATTTACTCCCTCGGTCTCTCCCATTTGCATTATCTATGCTCCCCCCCCCCCCCCCCCCCCCCCCCCCCCCCCCCCCCCCCCTCTAAGTAAATGCTCAAACCACTGATCTGTAAATTAGCCAGCTCGACTGTCTGTCTAACAGCACTGATTAGGTAGCCAGATGTCCAGGTCATCACTATCATACAGAAACCAGTGAAGCTGTGTATACAGCTGTAGCCCTCTTCACTCTTAACCCTATTAAGCCAAGTAGCATCCCAGCATCCAGGGAAGAGGATTTTATTCACATCATTAAGAGAGCTCTATGTGGGTTCCAAAAGCTGATGGCAACAAGCCATAGTTCTACTGTAGTGGATTCTAGAACTGCTGGTTCTATTCTATTCTCGACAGCTGGTTCTCTCTTTAGTCTCCAGCACTGATTTTGATCCATTAGGTGTCAATGACTTGATGGTGTAGCTGGGCCCATATTCAAGAAGCATCTCACGTAGGAGTGCTAATTTAGGATATTTTTTGTTGTTGTTTGTCGTCATAATGATTAAGACTACACAGACATGAGGGACCTGATCCTAGATCAGCACTCCTACGGTGAGACTGACTATGATTTTGGGCCCTGGTTTCCCTGGTGATAAATTCAACCCCGGTTTGAAAGAAAGAAAGACACACTCAAGCCCCCTGAGGAGCGGAAGGAGTAGCCCAACTGATCTACTGGTCTGTAGAGCCACAAAGCAACATCAGCAGATTCAGCCAGGATTCTGGGTCAACCCTTACACACACACACACACACACAGTCACACTCCTCCGCCCACCCCCCTAGCCTCAGTCTATTACTCCTATAGGGGGAAGTGGGGAAGGGAGAGGGGGAGGAAGGGCAGTGGAGGGAGGGACGTTAAATGAGCAATCCTTCTACACAGTAGACAGACAGGAAGACCAAGTCTGAGTCTATGGCTGGGTCTCAAAAGACACCATACTCCCTGTGTAGTGCAATACAATTCAGGTGCGCAAAGCTCTTAAGAGTCTTACCCAGAAAGACTCACAGTTGTAAGCGCAGCCAAATGTTGATTGACTCAGGGGTGTGAATACTTAAATACCGTAAAACTTCCAATGATAGCCCGGGTTTATATTTGCTTAAATCACCGAACACAACAGGCATTTGTATCCTTAATGCACACATCATTTGCATAGTTAATCGTTTAATCCCATCCGAAGTTGATGACTGTTTTTGTGCTTGCCAGTTATCTAGCAGTTCTCAGCTGTTAGCAGTCAATGGCTAGCAGTTTCTTACTGGCGATAAAAACGGATGATTGCAAAAAACATTTGAGTCATTACGGAATTATTTAATGTAACAAATCAAACTTGAACCCCCTAAACAATTCATGGTTACCTCGTAAACAATTCATTTATAACCAGCGTTTATTTTAAACAGACGTTAACTTGCTGAAATGTGTGCCTTTGTCCGGCTATTAAAAAAGGACAGGCGGCTATTTAAGACTCTGCGATTAATTGAAGAGTTACTAAATGCGCACACACACATCTAAATGAGATATCTGTGTGTGTGTGTGTAACAGAAGGCATATCGCTAAGATAGATGGAACACACACAGAGATCATACATTGCCCTATAAACTGTATGCCCTATAATGATCAGTGAATGTGAACAGTTAGGCACATTACATTCGTAAACTATTCAGACTCCTTGACTTTTTCCACATTTTGTTACATTACAGCCTTGTTCTAAAATTGATTAAATTGTTTTTTTTCCATCAATCTACACACAATACCCCATAATGACAAAGCAAAAACATGTTTTTTAATTTATTTTAGCAAATTAAATATAACTTTTACATAAGTATTCAGACCCTTTATTCAGTACTTTGTTTAAACACCATTGGCAGCGATTACAGCCTCGAGTCTTCTTGGGAATGACGGTACAAGCTTGGCACACCTGTATTTGGGGAGTTTCTCCCATTCTTCTATGCAGATCCTCTCTAGCTCTGTCAGGTTGGATGGGGAGCATTGCTGCAAAGTTATTTTCAGGTCTCCAGAGCAGTTCGATCGGGTACAATTCCGGGCTCTGACTAGGCCACTAAAGAACATTCAGAGACTTGTTCCGAAGCCAATCCTGCATTGTCTTGGCTGTGTGCGTCGGGTCGTTGTCCTGTTGGAAGGTGAACCTTCGCCCCAGTCTGAGGTTCTGAGCGCTCTGGAGCAGGTTTTCATCAAGGATCTGTACTTTGCTCCATTCATCTTTCCCTCAATCCTGACTAGTCACCCAGTCCCTGCCTCTGAAAAGCATCCCAACAGCATGATGCTGCCACCACCATGCTTCACCGTAGGGATGGTGCCAGGTTTCCTCCAGACGTGATGCTTGGCATTCAGGCCAAAGATTTGAATCTTGGTTTCATCAGACCAGAGAATCTTGTTTGACATGGTCTGAGTCCTTTATGTGCCTTTTGGCAAATTTTAAAGCGGTCTGTCATGTGCCTTTTACTGAGGAGTGGCTTATGTCTGGACGCTACAAGTGCTGCAGAGATGGTTGTCCTTCTGGAAGGTTCTCCTATCTCCACAGAGGAACTGGAGCTCTGTCAGAGTGACCATCGGGTTCTTGGTCACCTCCCTGATCAAGTCTCACCGATTGCTCAGTTTGGCCGGGTGGCGAGCTCTCGGAAGAGTCTTGGTGGTTGCAATCTTCTTCCATTTAAAAATGATTGGATCCCACTGTGTTCTTAGGGACCTTCAATGCTGCAGAAATATTTTGGTACCCTTCCCCAGATCTGTGCCTCGAACACAATCATGTTTCGGAGCTCTAAGGACAATTGCTTCAACCGCGTGGCTTGGTTTTTGCTCTGACATGCACAATCTACTGTGGGACCTTACATAGACAAGTGTGTGCCGTTCTAAATCATGTCCAATCAAATCAATTTACCACACGTAGACTATAAGTTGTAGTAACATCAAGGATGATCAATGGAAGCAGGATGCTCAATTCTGAGTCTCATAGCAAAAGTGCTGAATTCTTATGTAAATGTGATTCCATTTTTTTATTTGTAATACATTTGCAAAAATGTCTAAAAACCTGGTTTTGTTTAGTCATTATGGGGTATAGAGTGTAGAATGATGAGGGGGAAAAAACAATTTAATCCATTTTAGAATAAGGCTGTAATGTAACAAAAATGTGGAATACTTTCCGAATGCACAGTATAACTACGATTGGCTTCATTAAAACTATCCATTGCCCTCATTGACTGGCTTCCATAACAGACACACACACACAAAGAGAGATATACACTGACACAAACGCTCAAATACATAGACACACACACACACACACACCGGCACGGCTGGAGGGCTGGTTGGCTGAGCAAGAGAATATCTCTCATCTCTAACAAACGCAATCACACTTATCTGCCTGAAAGCCCATCTGTGCGATAGTCACACACGCAGTAGTGTTTGTGCAGCTGTCTAGCCTGCAGTGACCCTTCGTAGCTTGAAACTCCGCTTGTTTGAACTCCACTTACTCTACCCCCTCTCCACTTACTCTACCCCCTCAGCTTAAAATACTCACTGTCACACTCATCCGAACAGACATACACACAACTGTGTGTAATACAAACGTCACAGTCTGTCATAGCAAATGTGATGTCACATGTGCCGAATACAACAGGTATTGCACCTTGCAGTGAAATGCTTACTTACAAGCCCTTAACCAACAATTCAGTTCAAGAAATGGAGTTAAGAAAATATTTACTAAATAAACTGAATAAAAAAATTAAATAAAAAGTAACAATAAAATAACGAGGCTATATACAGGGGGTACCGGTACCGAGTCAATCTGCGGGGGTACAGGTTAATTGAGGTAATAGTCTGAGTGGCCATTTGATTAATTGTTCAGCAGTCTTATGGCTTGGGGGTAGAAGCTGTTAAGGAGCCTTTTGGGCCTAGACTTGGCGCTCCGGTACCGCTTGTCGTGCGGTAGCAGAGAGAACAGTCTATGAATACGGTGGCTGGAGTCTCTGACAATTTTTAGGGCTTTTTTCTGACACCACCTGATATATAGGTTCTGGATGGCAGAAACCTTGGCCCCAGTGATGTACTGGGCCGTACGCACTACCCTCTGTAGCGCCTTAGATGCTGAGCAGTTGCCATACCAGGCGGTGATGCAACCGGTCAGGATGCTCTCGATGGTGCAGCTGTAGAACTTTTTGAGGATCTGGGGACCCATGTCAAATCTTTCCAGTCTCCTGAGGGATAAAAGGTGTTGTCGACTGTCTTGGTTTATTTGGACCATGATAGTTTGTTGGTGATGTGGAAACCAAAACTTGAAACTCTCACTACAGCCACGTCGACGTGAATGGGGGCCTGTTTGACCCTCCTTTTCACATAGTCCACAATCAGCTCCTTTTCTTGCTCACGTTGAAGGAGAGGTTGTGGTCCTGGCACCACACTGACAGGTCTCTGACCTCCCCCCTATAGGCTGTCTCATCATTGTCAGTGATCAGGTCTATAGCTATTGTCGTCAAAAAACGTAATGATGGTGTTGGGAGTCATGCTTCGCCACACAGTCGTGGGTGAACAGGGAGTACAGGAGGGGACTAAGCACGCACCCTTGAGTTGCCCCAGTGTTGAGGATCAGTGTGGCAGATGTGTTGTTGCCTACCCTTACCACCTGGGGGCGGGCCATCATTCTCACATAGGTGTTCCTTTTGTCCAGGTGGGAAAGGGCAGTGTGGAGTTTGATTGAAATTGTGTCATCTGTGGAGCTTTTCAAAGCACTTCATGGCTACCGACATGAGTGCTACGGGGCGGTAGTCATTTAGGCAAGTTACCTTGGCTTTCTTAGGCACAGGGACTATGGTGGTCTGCTTGAAAACATGTAGGTATTACAGACTCGGTCAGGGAGAGGTTGAAAATGTCAGTGAAGACACTTTCCAGTTGGTCAGCGCATACTCGGAGTACATGTCCTGGTAATCCGTCTGGCCCCGCAGACTTGTGAATGTTGACCTGTTTAAAAGGTCTTGCTCACATCGGCTATGGAGAGCGTGATCACACAGTCGTCCAGAACAGCTGGTACTCTCATTCATGCTTCAGTGTCACTTGCCTCGAAGCGAGCATAAAAAGCATTTAGCTCGTCTGGTAGGCTGGGCAGCTCGCGGCTGGGTTTCCTTTTGTAGTCCATAAGAGTTTGAAAGACGTCCCACATGTGACGAGCATCCGAGCTGGTGTAGTAGGATTCAATCTTAGTCCTTTATTTGATGGTTCGTCTGAGTGCATAGCGAGATTTCATATAAGCATCCGGATTAATGTCCCGCTCCTAGAAGGCGGCAACTCTAGCCTTTAGCTTGGTGCAGATGTTGCCTGTAATACATGGCTTCTTGTTGGAATATGTAGGTAGAGTCACTGTGGGGATGACGTCGTCAATGCACTTATTAATGAAGCCGGTGACTGAGGTGGTGTACTCCTCAATGCCATTGGATGAATCCCGGAATATATTTCTAGTTTGTGCTAGAAAAATAGTCCTCTAGCGTACCATCCATATCATCTGAAAACTTCCGTATTAAGCGAGTCACTGGTACTTCCTGCTTTAGTTTTTTCTTGTAAGCACGAGGATAGAATTATGGTCAGATTTGCCAAATGGAGAGTGAGGGAGAGCTTTGTATGCATCTCTGTGTGTGGAGTAACCGCTTCTGGATGAGCATTTTCTTGTTTTCTTATGGTCTTATACAGCTTGTTGAGTGCGTTCTGTTTGTGGTGGTGATAGACGGCTACTAAAAATAGAGATGAGAACTCTCTTGGTAGATAGTGTGGTCTACAGCTTATCATGAGGTACTCTACCACAGGCGAGTAATGCCTCGAGACTTCCTTAATATTAGACATCATGCACCAGTTGTTATTGACAAATAGACCCCCCCCCCCCCCCCACCTTACCAGACGTAGCTGTTCTGTCCTGCCGATGCACGGAAAACCCAGTCAACTGTATATATTATCCGTGTCGCCACGACTCGGTGAAACATAAGATATTAGTTTGTAATGTCCCGTTGGGAGGATAGTCTCGAACGGAGATCGTCCAGTTTATTATCCAGTGATTGCACGTTGGCCAAAAGAACAGATGGTAGAGGCGAGTTATCCCCTTGCCGACGAATTCTCACAAGGCACCTCGATCTCTGCCCCCTGTATTTCTGTCTTTTCTTCTCATTAAAGAAAAAAATATTTGTCCAAGTCGAGTTGAGTAATCTCTGTTCTGATATCCAGAATATCTTTTTGGTCATAAGAGACGGTAGCAGCAACATTATGTACAAAATAAGTTTCAAACAATGCAAAAAAATAACACAGTTGGTTAGGAGCCCGTAAAAAGAAATCCATCCCTTCCGGCGCCACATCAGCATGGAAAAAGGACATATGAGCCATATCCAAAGCAAACAAGCCATTCAAAACCTACATGTAGGTATTGGCTACAAGCACCAGTATTGCAGTACTATTTCGGATCAGATGCTGGGTTTTAATCCCGTGTGTACTACAATGGCACAGACAGGATTTTCTGCTGAAATCAGTATTTTTCAAGCTTTGCTATAATATACACAAATCTCTCTATCCCTCTCTATCACACACAATATCTCTGTCAGCTTAATACACAACAATCTGGGAAAAAAACGCAGCACACTCAAAACCACACAGATACACAATAACTAAAAAACTAGCAAATACTCAAACACACAATAACAAAGAAAATGCACACACACACACACACACACACAAATCCACATGCTCTAGCAAACAAGTAAGCTACTTAGCGCTGGAGGTGCTTATGGACCAGCTGGCCTCATCCTAACACCATGGTTGTGCTCAATTCTGCATTTTTGAAATGACAGGAACAATAATTGAATTCAGTGCAATTCAAATAAATTCCACTCAGTCATAGAGTTAGTTAGTTTGAATTGAATCTGACAAGTCACACTTCCAGATACCAAATAATATTTCACTTTTCTCTGGAAACAATGTTCATATACTCTTTTAACCTCAGTTGGTTAAAAGAATCAGAATAGCTGATTATATTTCCACCAACCATTTGTTCAGCTTCTTTTTGAAGGCTTTAGGGTCAACTCGAGGGTTAAACTGATGCATTCTGGAAAATGCATTCTTCCCCATAACTTAGCATATTCACATATAGTTTTTATTTTCCTTGATCATTCATTTTAAGAGTTTGTCCTGAAAATCTAATTGTTTCATCAATATTTTATTTGCATTTACAGTATATAACATCATGTCTGATGCTTTATGTACAAGATGGAGATTTGTATAGGCTACACTCAATATATATTTGAAGAGGCATTTGAATTTCATTGGATCCAATTATATTTCATTTCATTCAAATTGCAACTCTGTGCCCTGTTGACTACTTCAATTCAAATTCAAGAATTGAAATGGAATTAATGAGGCATTCTCAATTAAATTCTGAATTGAGCACAACCTTGCCCCGCACACATTTTGTTAAAGTGTTTGTTACAGCCAGAGAGCCAGCTCATTCAGCCTACTGTCACACTGCTGTCAGACTACAGCTCTACATAAGAAACCAGTAGAAGATTAGAGGGGAGGGAGCAGTGGAGAGAATGGGGGAGGAGGAAGGGATGGAAGGGGAACTCGGGGTCTGCCTGTCTGGGTCAGGGTTGAGTTGGGGGAGGAGTTCAGTGGAGTGGAAAAAAATTCAGGCATACATACAGTTATTGCATGTGGTGTGTGTGTGCGTGCGTGCGTGCATGTGTGTGTGAAGATAGGCCAGAGAACAAGGGTGTGTGTGTGTGTGTGTGTGTGCGCGTGTGAGGCCAGGTCCTGCTGGGCCAAAAAAGTCCTGGTCAGTCCGGCGCAGTGCCAGAGTCACCCGCTCGAGCATGAAGGAGAGGTGTGTGTGTCTCTTTGAGAGTAAGAGAGAGACAGAGAGACAGAGAGAGAGAGAGACAGAAAGTGAGAGGGGGGAGATAGGAGAAAAAGAGAGACTGCATTTAAATAAAAGGAGGCTAGGCCATTCAATCCTGTCCTGTCCTAGCAGCCCCACACCCTGTGAAAGTAACCCCTTACGTGTACTTCCTGGTCATGTCCCTTAATCTTTTGAATGGGCTTGACAATTATATCACCACCTTTTTCTTTCTTCTAAAAAAAGATAAGGATCACCATGTGAGGATAATGGCACTGAACCTTTTCCTAAACTGTTTCATGAGGTTGATCGTAGACCATTCCTCCATGCAGAGGATATCCTTTGTCTGTGCTTATGGATTGCCCTCTTACATTTTTACCCCTATCTTTTTTAGAAAAACAAATATTACTTGTTAAAGCTGCAATATGTAACTTTTGGGGTGACCAAATCAAATTCATTTAGAAATGTGATTTATAGAGCTGTCATTCTCATTGAAAGCAAGTCTAAGAAGCAGTAGATCTGTTCTACAATATATTCAAATCATGATTAACATATTTTCATTAAAAACATTATTTTGATACATTTATTCATACTATTTGATCCTTCAGCAAGATACAGTCCCGACACAAATCTAGGATTGCTACCCAACTCAGCTGGTCATTCGGTTCAGTTGCCAGAGACACAACCCAGTCGTTCAGTCTTTTTGTTCTGTATCTATGGACGCGACCCAGTAGTTTGTTCTAAAATGTTCCATTGCCATACTGGTAGGCAACGTTCGTATCCTTGCTTGCTAGCTAGCCAACTACGGCTAATTTACAGTTACGTAAAATAGTGCAGTCAGAATAACAGTAGCTGCATTTGCATTTGTTTCAGCTGTTTTCTAGTGACATTTATTTGGATACATCCATAACAAATGAGCCAATGAGGTGCGATTTTGCCTGGCATAGAAAATGTGCTCTCTCGTCAGGACACTGTTGTTCAGAGGAGCTAGCCAACAACATAGCTAACACAATCACTTCAAAATCACTTCAAACTGAAGCTGTTTCGTTTGACTTGCTTACAAGTTAAATTTCTATGTATATACACACACACAAAGTGAGAGAGGGAGATAGGAGAAAGAGAGATAATTAATTTAAATAAAGGAGGGTAGGCCATTCCATCCTGTCCTGTCCTAGCAGCCCTATACCCTGGGAAAGTAACCTCCCCTTATGTTTACTTCCGGGTCATGTCCCTTAATCTTTTGAATGGGCTTGATGATTATATCACCACCTTATACACTGCTCAAAAAAATAAAGGGAACACTAAAATAACACATCCTAGATCTGAATGAATGAAATATTCTTATTAAATACTTTTTTCTTTACATAGTTGAATGTGCTGACAACAAAATCACACAAAAATTATCAATGGAAATCAAATTTATCAACCCATGGAGGTCTGGATCTGGAGTCACACTCAAAATTAAAGTGGAAAACCACACTACAGGCTGATCCAACTTTGACGTAATGTCCTTAAAACAAGTCAAAATGAGGCTCAGTAGTGTGTGTGGCCTCCACGTGCCTGTATGACCTCCCTACAACACCTGGGCATGCTCCTGATGAGGTGGCGGATGGTCTCCTGAGGGATCTCCTCCCAGACCTGGACTAAAGCATCCGCCAACTCCTGGAAAGTCTGTGGTGCAACGTGGCATTGGTGGATGGAGCGAGACATGATGTCCCAGATGTGCTCAATTGGATTCAGGTCTGGGGAACGGGCGGGCCAGTCCATAGCATCAATGCTTTCTTCTTGCAGGAACTGCTGACACACTCCAGCCACATGAGGTCTAGCATTGTCTTGCATTAGGAGGAACCCAGGGCCAACCGCACCAGCATATGGTCTCACAAGGGGTCTGAGGATCTCATCTCGATACTTAATGGCAGTCAGGCTACCTCTGGCGAGCACATGGAAATGCCACCCCACACCATGACTGACCTACCGCAAAATCGGTCATGCTGGAGGATGTTGCAGGCAGCAGAACGTTCTCCACGGCGTCTCCAGACTCTGTCACATGTGCTCAGTGTGAACCTGCTTTCATCTGTGAAGAGCACAGGGCGCCAGTGGCCAATTTGCCAATCTTGGTGTTCTCTGGCAAATGCCAAACGTCCTGCACAGTGTTGGTCTGTAAGCCCAACCCCCACCTGTGGACGTTGGGCCCTCATACCACCCTCATGGAGTCTGTTTCTGACCGTTTGAGCAGACACATGCACATTTGTGGCCTGCTGGAGGTCATTTTGCAGGGCTCTGGCAGTGCTCCTCCTGCTCCTCCTTGCACAAAGGCGGAGGTAGCAGTCCTGCTACTGGGTTGTTGCCCTCCTACGGCCTCCTCCACGTCTCCTGATGTACTGGCCTGTCTCCTGGTAGCGCCTCTATGCTCTGGACACTACGCTGACAGACACAGCAAACCTTCTTGCCACAGCTCGCATTGATGTGCCATCCTAGATAGGCTACACTACCTGAGCCAGTTGTGTGGGTTGTAGACTCCGTCTCATGCTACCACTAGAGTGAAAGCACCGCCAGCATTCAAAAGTGACCGAAACATCAGCCAGGAAGCATAGGAACTGAGAAGTGGTCTGTGGTCACCACCTGCAGAACCACTCCTTTATTGGGGGTGTCTTGCTAATTGCCTATAATTTCCACCTGTTGTCGATTCCATTTGCACAACAGCACGTGAAATGTATTGTCAATCAGTGTTGCTTCCTAAGTGGACAGTTTGATTTCACAGAAGTGTGATTGACTTGGAGTTACATTGTGTTGTTTAAGTGTTCCCTTTATTTTTTTTGAGCAGTATATACAGTGCCTTGCGAAAGTATTCGGCCCCCTTGAACTTTGCGACCTTTTGCCACATTTCAGGCTTCAAACATAAAGATATAAAACTGTATTTTTTGGTGAAGAATCAACAACAAGTGGGACACAATCATGAAGTGGAATGACATTTATTGGATATTTCAAACTTTTTTGACAAATCAAAAACTGAAAAATTGGGCGTGCAAAATTATTCAGCCCCCTTAAGTTAATACTTTGTAGCGCCACCTTTTGCTGCGATTACAGCTGTAAGTCGCTTGGGGTATGTCTCTATCAGTTTTGCACATCGAGAGACTGACATTTTTTCCCATTCCTCCTTGCAAAACAGCTCGAGCTCAGTGAGGTTGGATGGAGAGCATTTGTGAACAGCAGTTTTCACTTCTTTCCACAGATTCTCGATTGGATTCAGGTCTGGACTTTGACTTGGCCATTCTAACACCTGGATATGTTTATTTTTGAACCATTCCATTGTAGATTTTGCTTTATGTTTTGGATAATTGTCTTGTTGGAAGACAAATCTCCGTCCCAGTCTCAGGTCTTTTGCAGACTCCATCAGGTTCTTCCAGAATGGTCCTGTATTTGGCTCCATCCATCTTCCCATCAAATTTAACCATCTCCCCTGTCCCTGCTGAAGAAAAGCAGGCCCAAACCATGATGCTGCCACCACCATGTTTGACAGTGGGGATGGTGTGTTCAGCTGTGTTGCTTTTACGCCAAACATAACGTTTTGCATTGTTGCCAAAAAGTTCAATTTTGGTTTCATCTGACCAGAGCACCTTCTTCCACATGTTTGGTGTGTCTCCCAGGTGGCTTGTGGCAAACTTTAAATGACACTTTTTATGGATATCTTTAAGAAATGGCTTTCTTCTTGCCACTCTTCCATAAAGGCCAGATTTGTGCAATATACGACTGATTGTTGTCCTATGGACAGAGTCTCCCACCTCAGCTGTAGATCTCTGCAGTTCATCCAGAGTGATCATGGGCCTCTTGGCTGCATCTCTGATCAGTCTTCTCCTTGTATGAGCTGAAAGTTTAGAGGGACGGCCAGGTCTTGGTAGATTTGCAGTGGTCTGATACTCCTTCCATTTCAATATTATCGCTTGCACAGTGCTCCTTGGGATGTTTAAAGCTTGGGAAATCTTTTTGTATCCAAATCCGGCTTTAAACTTCGTCACAACAGTATCTCGGACCTGCCTGGTGTGTTCCTTGTTCTTTATGATGCTCTCTGCGCTTTTAACGGACCTCTGAGACTATCACAGTGCAGGTGCATTTATACGGAGACTTGATTACACACAGGTGGATTGTATTTATCATCATTAGTCATTTAGGTCAACATTGGATCATTCAGAGATCCTCACTGAACTTCTGGAGAGAGTTTGCTGCACTGAAAGTAAAGGGGCTGAATAATTTTGCACGCCCAATTTTTCAGTTTTTGATTGTTAAAAAAGTTTGAAATATCCAATAAATGTTGTTCCAGTTCATGATTGTGTCCCACTTGTTGTTGATTCTTCACAAAAAAATACAGTTTTATATCTTTATGTTTGAAGCCTGAAATGTGGCAAAAGGTTGCAAAGTTCAAGGGGTCCGAATACTTTCGCAAGGCACTGTATATATATATATAAACTTCAGTGTATATATACACGATAAACTTCCGTCTTCAACTGTGTGTATATATATATATATATATATATATATATATATATATATATATATATATACATACACACACACACACAGGTGAAGTCGGAAGTTTACATACACCTTAGCCAAATACATTTAAACTCAGTTTTTCACAATTCCTGATATTTAATCCTGGTAAAAATGCCCTGTCTTAGGTCAGTTAGGATCACCACTTTATTTTAAGAATGTGAAATGTCCAAAAAAATTGTAGAGAGAATGATTTATTTCAGTTTAATTTCTTTCATCACATTCCCAGTGGGTCAGAAGTTTACATACACTCAATTAGTATATGGTAGCATTGCCTTTAAATTGTTTAACTTGGGTCAAACGTTTTGGGTAGCCTTCCACAAGCTTCCCACTCCCAATTAGTTGGGTGAATTTTGGCCCATTCCTCCTAACAGAGCTGGTGTAATTGAGTCAGGTTTGTAGGCCTCATTGCTCGCTCACGCTTTTTCAGTTTTGCCCACACATTTTCTATAGGATTGAGGTCAAGGCTTTGTGATGGCCACTCCAATACCTTGACTTTGTTGTCCTTAAGCCATTTTGACAAAACTTTGGAAGTATGCTTTGGGTGATTGTCCATTTGGAAGACCCATTTGTGACCAAGCTTTAACTTCCTGACTGATGTCTTGAGATGTTGCTTCAATAAATCCACATAATTTTCCTACCTCATGATGCCATCTATTTTGTTAAGTGCACCAGTCCTTCCTGCAGCAAAGCACCTCCACAACATGATGCTGCCACACCTGTGCTTCACGGTTGGGGTGGTGTTCTTCGGCTTGCAAGCTTCCCCCTTTCTCCTCCAAACATAACGATGGTCATTGTGGCCAAACAATTCCATTTTTGTTTAATCAAATCAGAGTAAATTTCTCCAAAAAGTACGATCTTTGTCCCCACGTGCAGTTGCAAACCGTAGTCTGGCTATTTTATGGCGGTTTTGGAGCAGTGGCTTCTTCCTTGCTTAGTGGCCTTTCAGGTTATGTCTATATATGACTCCTTTTACTGTGGCTATAGATACTTTTGTACCTGTTTCCTCCAGCATCTTCACAAGGTCCTTTGCTGTTGTTCTGGGATTGATTTGCACTTTTCGCACCAAAGTACATTCATCTCTAAGAGACAGAAAGCGTCTCATTCCTGAGCGTTATGGCGGCTACCTGGTCCCATGGTGTTTATACTTGCGTACTATTGTTTGTACAGATGAACGTGGTACCTTCAGGCGTTTGGAAATTGCTGCCAAGGATGAACCAGACTTGTGGAGGTCTACAAATTTTTTTCTGAGGTCTTGGCTGATTTCTTTTGATTTTCCCATGATGTCAAGCAAGAGGCTCTAAGTTTGAAGGCAGGCCTTGAAATACATCCACAGGTACACCTCCAATTGACTCAAATGATGTCAATTAGCCTAATAGAAGCTTCTAAAGCCATGACATAATTTTCTGGAATTTTCCAAGCTGTTTAAAGGCACAGTCAACTTAGTGTATGTAAACTTCTGACACACTGGAATTTTTGTTGTATAAAAAAAAATATTTGCGTTTGTGGATTAATTTACTTCTGCAAGTGCCCAACCTGAAGTATTTGGCTTGAAAACCGTTATGTTTTTGTCCATTGAAAAACATTCAAAAAGCCTACAAAGTTCAAAAACTACAAGGCTACTTCTTGGTAAATGGCTTGTCACTTTTATAGCATATAACAGAGTGACAGTCAGACACAGTAAAATAGAACAGAGGAGAAAATCATGAACCCATCTCTGGAAAATCATGAACCCATTTAAGTCTCCTGATACTTCTGTGGTTCTAGATTAGACTCTACACCTGAGGCCTAGACCCTCAAGAGGCAACTGTCTTTAATCTTTCTCTAAGTAGGTTCTCTGTTTGGAAGAACCAGCGATTGGGTGCAGCTGCGAGCCTCAAAATTATACACGCAACACATTGACGCTCATTCAATTGGCCGACACACGTACAACGTTAGCACACGTTGGATACAGAATGCGACACGCAAAACACACCAAAAAAAAAAAACTGAGGACTGATGTTTACTTTCTACACTGTCCCCTTTGTGGAGGACACTTCCTTCTTTCTATCACTCTTCTATTTTTCCCATTTCAAAAAAAAAATCTGTGACAACCAATCCTTTCTTCCTAACAGGGACTCGCAACCAAGAGAGCAGCAACAGTTAAACAAAAGAGTACATCCACAATTGACTCTCTCTCCCTCTAACCTCCCTGCCCCGCTCTGTCTATTCTTTAAACACACAGTGCTCACTCTCCTCTTTATTTTTATTTCCTCTTAAATTAGGCAAGTCAGTTAAGAACAAATTCTTATTTACAATGACGGCCTACCGAAAGGCAAAAAGGCCTCCAGCGAGAATGGGGGCTGGGATTAAAAATGTAAAATATATATTTAAAAAAATATAGGACAAAACACATATCACGACAAGAGAGACACCACAACACTACATAAAGAGAGACAACATAGCATGGCGGCAACACATGACAACACAGCATAGTAGCAACACAACATGGCAGCAGCACAAAGCCTGGTACAAACATTATTGGGCACAGACAACAGCACAAAGGGCAAGAAGGTAAACACGAAGCAGCCACAACTGTCAGTAAGAGTGTCCATGATTAAGTCTTTGAATAAAGAGATGGAGATAAAACTGTCCAGTTTGAGTGTTTTTTACAGCTCGTTCCAGTCGCTAGCTGCAGCAAACTGAATAGAGGAGCGACCCAGGGACGTGTGTGCTTTGGGGACCTTTAACAGAATGCGACAGGCAGAACGGGTGTTGTATGTGGAGGATGAGAGCTGCAGTTGGTATCTCAAATAGGGGGGAGTGAGGCCTGAGAGGGTTTTATAAATAAGCATCAACTTGCAGCGTGTATACTGAGATGACCAGTTTACAGAGGAGCATAGAGTGCGGTGATGTGTCCTATAAGGAGCATTGGTGGCAAATCTGATGGCCGATTGATAAAGAACATCTAGCCGCTCGAGAGCAACCTTACCTACCGATCTATAAATTACATCTCCGTAATTTAGCATGGGTTGGATGGTCATCTGAATCAGGGTTAGTTTGGCAGCTGGGGTGAAAGAGAAGCAATTACGATAGAGGAAACCATGTCTAGATTTAACCTTTGCCTGCAGCTTTGATATGTGCTGATGGAAGGACAGTGCACCATCTAGCCATACTCCCAAGTACATGTATGAGGTGACTATCTCAAGCTAGTAATCACACTGGTGGGAAGAGGGGCATTCTTCTTACCAAACCACATTACCTTTATTTTGGAGGTGTTCAGAACAAGGTTAAGGGCAGAGAAAGCTTTTTGGAAACTAAGAAAGCTTTGTTGTAGAGCGTTTAACACAAAATCCAGGGAGGGGCCAGCTGAGTATAAGACTATCATCTCCATATAAATGGATGAGAGAGCTTCCTACTGCCTGAGCTATGTTGTTGATGTAAATTGAGAAGAGTGTGGGGTCAGGATCAAGCCTTGGGGTACTCCCTTGGTGACAGGCAGTGGCTGAGACAGCAGATGTTCTGACTTTATACACTGCACTCTTTGAGAGAGTTGAACAGAGCACCTCCCCACATTTTCACTCCCCCCGCTCACCTATTCTATTTCCTTCCCTTTATCACCCCCTCTCTCCTTCTTTTCAGGCCAGAGGGACCACAGCAGACAGTGAATGGCTCTGATGTCATTAACTAGCTGCAGTTCTTTGTGCTGAGCTAGCCAATCCACAGATAACGGTCTTCTGTCCTAAAGAACTGCCCCACCACCACCACCACCACCATGCTACACAGCTGGGTGTAACCTCACACTCATCAACAGGTCATTCAAATGCATACATCCTCTCGACAATATAAGTGATTCTCTTACATTCTGATAAGTTAGTCTACAGGGCATTTGGAAACTATTCAGACCCGTTGACTTTCTCAACATTTAGTTACGTTACGGCCTTGTTCTAAAAATGGATTGAATAGTTTCTCTCTCATCAACACACAATACCCCGTAATGACAAAGCAAAAACAGTTTTTTTTTTTCAATTTGACACACAAAAAAAATTAACCAACTGAAATATCACATTTACATAACTATTCGGACACTTTACTCAGTATTTTGTTGAAGCACTTTTGGCAGCGATTACAGCCTCAAGTCTTCTTGGGAATGGCGCTTCAAGCTTGGCACACCTGTATTTGGGGGGTTTCTCCCATTATTCTCTGCATATCCTCTCAAGCTCTGTCAGGTTCAATGGGGAGTGCCAACCAGCTAGTTTCAGGTCTCTCCATAGATGTTCGATCGGGTTCAAGTCCGGGCTCTGGCTGGGCCACTCAAGGACATTCAGAGACTTGTCTCAAAGCCACTCCTGCATTGTCTTGGCTGTGTGCTTAGGGTCATTGTCCTGTTGGAAGGTGAACCCTCGCTCTGGAGCAGATTGTCATCAAGGATCTCGCTGTACTTTGCTCCGTTTACCTTTCCCCTCGATCCTGACAAGTCTCCCAGTCCCTGCCACTGAAAAACATCCCCACAGCATGATGCTGCTACCACCATGCTTCACCGTAGGGATGGTGCCAGTTTTCCTCCAGACATGACGCTTGGCATTCAGCAGTTCACTCTTGGTTTCAATAAACCAAAGAATCTTGTTTCTCGTGTTCTGAGTCCTTTAGGTGCCTTTTGGCAAACTCCAAGTGGGCTGTCATGTGCCTTTTACTGAGGAGTGGATTCCGTCTGGCCACTCTACCATAAAGGCCTGATTGGTGTACTGATTGGTGTAGTACTGCATAGATGGTTGTCCTTCTGGAAGGTTCTCCCATCTCCACAGAGGAACTCTGGAGCTCTGTCAGAGTGACCATCAGGTTCTTGATCACCTCCCTGACCAAGGCCCTTCTCCCCCGATTGCTCAGTTTGGCCATACGGCCAGCTCTAGGAAGAGTCTTGGTGGTTCCAAACTTCTTCTATTTAAGAATTATGGAGGCCACTGTGTTCTTGGGGACCTTCCATGCTGCAGACATTTCTTGGTAATCTTCCTCAGATCGGTGCCTAGACACAATTGTGTCTGGGAGCTCTATGGACAATTCCTCCAACCTCATGGCTTGGTTTTTGCTCTGACATGCACTGTCAACGGTGGGATCTTATATAGACAGGTGTTTCCCTTTCCAAATCATGTCCAATCAAATGAATTTACCACAGGTGGACTCCAATCAAGTTGTAGAAACATCTCAAGGATGATCAATGGAAACAGGATGCGCCTGAGCTCAATTTTGAGTCTCATAGCAAAGTTTCTGAATAATTATGTAAATACATTTTTTTAATTATTTTTTTTAATAATACATTTACAAACATTTCAAAAAACCTGTTGTCACTTTGTCATTATGGGGTATTGTGTGTAGATGTTAAATGTATTTTTTTAAACATGTTAATAAATACATGTTTTTCTCATCAATTTTAGAATCAGGCTGTAACATAAACTCTGGAAAAAGTCAAGGGGTCTACTTTCCAAATGCACTGTATATAAACCAGGTAGTTTGGGTCTTCGATGCCGATTGGCTGAAACAGCATTTCAGTAGTGAGTATATTAGACAATATATGAAGAGATGGAGACCCGCACGCTGTTCAAAACTGAGGCTTGAATGCAAAATAAAGATATTTATTAAAACATCATGGTGCCCCAAAATGCATAGTGCAAGAAAGTGCATAAATGAAAGGTGAAAACAAAACACAAATGTTTCACACAATTTACCATGGGTATGACGCAAAACTACTTGTTTACTGTTATATGTACAGTATATCACAAAAGTGAGTACACCCCTCACATTTTTGTAAATATTTGAGTATATCTTTTCATGTGACAACACTGGAGAAATGACACTTTGCTACAATGTAAAGCAGTGAGTGTACAGCTTGTATAACAGTGTAAATTTGCTGTCCCCTCAAAATAACTCAACACACAGCCATTAATGTCTAAACCGCTGGCTACAAAAGTGAGTACACCCCTAAGTGAAAATGTCCAAATTGGGCCCAAAGTGTCAATATTTTGTGTGGCCACCATCATTTTCCAGCACTACCTTATCCCTCTTGGGCATGGAGTTCACCAGAGCTTCACAGGTTGCCACAAATGCAAATGCAGCTACTGTTATTCTGACTGCACTATTTGACGTAACTGTAAATTAGCCGTAGTTGGCTAGCTAGCAAGCAAGGATACGAACGTTGCCTACCAGTATGGCAATGGAACATTTTAGAACAAACTACTGGGTCGCGTCCATAGATACAGAACAAAGACTGAACGACTGGGTTGTGTCTCTGGCAACTGAACCGATAGAACGAATGACCAGCTGAGTTGGGTAGCAATCCTAGATTTGTGTCAGGACTGTATCTTGCTGAAGGATGAAATAGTATGAATAAATGTATCAAAATAATGTTTTGAATAAAAATATGTTAATCAGTGAAAATGTCAAAATTGGGCCCAAAGTGTCAATATTTTGTGTGGCCACCATCATTTTCCAGCACTGCCTTAACCCTCTTGAGCATGGAGTTCCCCAGAGCTTCACAGGTTGCCACTGGAGTCCTCTTCCACTCCTCCATGACAACATCACGGAGCTGGTGGATGTTAGAGACCTTGCACTCCTCCACCTTCCGTTTGAGGATGCCCCACAGATGCTCAATAGGGTTTCGGTCTGGAGACATGCTTGGCCAGTCCATCACCTTTACCCTCAGCTTCTTTAGCAAGGCAGTGGTCGTCTTGGAGGTGTGTTTGGGGTCGTTATCATGTTGGGATACTGCCCTGAAGCTGAGTCTCCGAAAGGAGGTGATCAAGCTCTGCTTCAGTATGTCACAGTACATGTTGGCATTCATGGTTCCCTCAATGAACTGTAGCTCCCCAGTGCCGGCAGCACTCATGCAGCCCCAGACCATGACACTCCCACCACCATGCTTGACTGTAGGCAAGACACACTTGTCTTTGTACTCCTCACCTGGTTGCCGCCACACACGCTTGACACCATCTGAACCAAATAAGTTTATCTTGGTCTCATCAGACCACAGGACATGGTTCCAGTAATCAATGTCCTTAGTCTGCTTGTCTTCAGCAAACTGTTTGCGGGCTTTCTTGAGCATCATCTTTAGAAGTGGCTTCCTTCTGGGACGACAGCCATGCAGACCAATTTGATGCAGTGTACGACGTATGGTCTGAGCACTGACAGGCTGACCCCCCCACCCCTTCAACCTCTGCAGCAATGCTGGCAGCACTCATACGTCTATTTCCCAATAGATATGGATATGACGCTGAGCACGTGCACTCAACTTCTTTGGTCAACCATGGTGAGGCCTGTTCTGAGTGGAACCTGTCCAGTTAAACAGCTGTATGGTCTTGGCCACCATGCTGCAGCTCAGTTTCAGGGTCTTGGCAATCTTCTTATAGCCCAGGCCATCTTTATGTAGAGCAACAATTATTTTTTTCAGATCCTCAGAGTTCTTTGCCATGAGGTGCCATGTTGAACTTCCAGTGACCAGTCAGTATGAGGGAGTGTGAGAGGGATGACACCAAATTTAACACACCTGCTCCCCAGTCACACCTGAGACCTTGTAACACTAACGAGTCACATGACACCGGGGAGGGAAAATGGCTAATTGGGCCCAATTTGGACATTTTCACTTAGGGGTGTACTCACTTTTGTTGCCAGCGGTTTAGACATTAATGGCGGTGTGTTGAGTTATTTTGAGGGGACAGCAAATTTACACTGTTATATAAGCTGTACAGTCACTGCTTTACATTGGAACAAAGTGTAATTTCTTCAGTGTTGTCACATGAAAAGATATACTCAAATATTTACAAAAATGTGAGGGGTGTACTCACTTTTGTGATATACTGTATGTTGGTAACCGGTTTATAATTGCAATAAGGCAAGACACCTCAGGGGTTTGTGCTATATGACCAATATACCACTGCTAAAGGCTGTATCCAGGCAGTCTGCTTTGCGTCATGCATAAGAACAGCCGTTAGGCGTGGTATATTGGCCATTATAAACTGGGTGGTTTGAGCACTGAATGCTGACTGGCTGACAACAGTGGTATATCAGAACGTATACCACGGGTATGACAAAACATTTATTTTTACTGCTCTAATTACGTTGGTACCCAGTATATGGCCAATATACCGGGCTGACAAGGTACAAATCTGTCGTTCTGCCCCTGAACAGGCAGTTAACCCACTGTTCCTAGGCCGTCATTGTAAATAAGAATTTGTTCTTAACTGACTTGCCTAGTTAAATAAAGGTAAAAAATAAATACCACGGCTAAGGCCTGTATCCAGACACTCCGCGATGCGTCGTGCGTAAGAACAGCCCTTAGGCGTGATATATTGACCATATACCACAAAACCCGAGGTGCCTTATTGCTTAAATATACCACACCAGCTCGGACCTTATTGCTCAAATATCTAGGCCTGGGCTACATATATCGTGATCTGAAAGGCTACATTCCACATAACCTAATGACAACTGAGTCTGTGTGAATCAATGTAAAAGTCAGATCTGAATGTGAGATGGTCTGTAAACTGTATCTTTTAAGAAATTAAATGGCTTTGAAAAAGCCCTCTCTTTTTAGGTAACCTGATTGACTGGGATGACATCTGATATCAATAGGATGCAAATGATCCAACTGACTCTCAACAGACGGTCTTTCAAAACCTGTGAACATTCAAATAATGCTCTGACTGTGTGCGCACTGTTGCATGCGCTGACAACAGAGAGAGAGTTGCTCAGCAGCTTCAGAAACAGGAAGAGAACAGAAGTGTGAGGGAGGCCCACGCGGCCTGACAGGAAGTTATTCTGCAACAGAAACATTGTCTGATGAACCCAGAGGAGTTCATTAACAACTACACTAACATAACACCTTGAGGGACACACACTAATAGAGAAATAAACACACACACACACACACACACACATATATATAGAAACACACACGCAGAGAACCAAACGCAGAAAAATAAACTCACAGACACAAACACACAACACCTCCACTACACACTGAAACACACGGGTCATGTGGAATCTACAGGGAGGGGGAATTTGTTATCCAAACTGCTCACGGAGGATATTAAAATCAGACACATTACCACAGAAGTACGATAATCAACATCTCACACAGTATAGTTTCGGAATTGGCTAGTAAGCTGTCGTCCACAGTCCCTGGGCAGGCTATATATAGATCAAAACATACTGCATAAAATCAAACTAAATCAAACATTGACACATCTCCATATTCATAATCTCCATATTCATCTGATTTGAAATCATAGAAATATAGATAATATAATATACATTCCCATTGACCTTTGACAGTGGGTGGACCGGCGGCCATCATTGTGGTAGTAGTTGGAAGTAAAAATGTCAATTCAATTTAACATGTCAATGGCGTACCAGCTAAATCGCAGTGCTCTGAACGGATAGGTCCATTCTATGAACTATATTGAAATTACACCCACCCTGTATTTAAGAGTATGCTGTGTCTCAACAGTTGGCGGGCACAACACACGTACCTCAAATTATGTAAATTAGCGTTTTAAAAAAATTATGCAGTTTACACGTTTTTGGGGGGATAATTGAAGGTTAAAGGTTTTTTAACTACCAAATGCAACCGTTAATCTTTTCCAGTGATGAAGACAGAAGTCTCATGGTATAGTAGGGTACGCATTAGACTTGGGCGGTATAATGTATATACCGTATACCAGGGTATTTTTAAATACCCACAGTAGGATTTTCAATAGCTCAAACAATGTTTAGCTTATTTTTTCATGAATGTGAATATATTGAATATTTTCAAATGAATCCCTGCAGTCAACTTGTGCCCTAGGTGAAAAGACAAAGCAGATCATGTTCCTCATTTCAGCTGTTGTGTCATTTTTTTTTAACTGTTCCCCAAAGCAGCTGATTGAGCCAGTCACATAGTAGGAGAGAAAGAGCACACGGTGCAAACGGAAGCTTTCATGACGTGATGACCCACTGTTGCGCAGCGCTAGAGAGCGGATCAAGTTACACTTGAAATTCACTACTAACGTTCGCCAGCTAAATATCTTATAACTATACCGAACAAAAACATAATTGCAACATGTAAAGTGTTGGTCCCCTGTTTCATGAGCTGAAATAAAAGATCCCAGAAACGTTCCAAATGCACAAAAAGCCAATTTCTCTCAAATTCTGTGCACAAATTTGTATACATCCCTATTAGTGAGCATTTCTCATTTGACAAGATAATACATCCTGACAGGTGTGGTATATCAAGAAGCTGATTAAACATTACACAGGTGCACCTTATGCTGGGGACAATAAAAGGCCAGTAAAATGTGCAGTTTGTCACACAGCATAATGCCACAGATGTCTCAAGTTTTGAGAATGCATGCAATTGGCATGCTGACTGCAGGAATGTCTACCAGAGCTGTTTCCAGAGAGTGTAATGTTCATTTCTCTACCATAAGCCTCCTCCAACGTTGGTTTAGAGAATTTGGCAGTACGTCCATCTGGCCTCACACCCGCAGACCATGTGTAACCACACCAGCCCAGGACCTCCACATCCGGCTTCGTCACCTGCGGGATTGTCTGAGACAAGCCACCAGGACAGCTGATGAAACTGAGGAGTATTTCTATCTGTAAAAAAAGCCCTCCCAGAGTTTTTTTTTTTTAGGCGCCCACCCAAGGCGGCGCCCCTGCTCAGTCATGTGAAATCCATAGATCCATAGATTCATAATCCATAGATCATTTTTTTATTGTTGAAAATGCAAAATGGTTGAAAATGCTGCAAGTTCTGTTTATATTTTTGTTCAATATGTAAGTTTCACTATCTAAGATGTGCCAACAAAAAAAAGGTCTCCAGCAATGCATTTGGTTTGCTAACTTGCAAGATAAATCACGAGCTTAAAAGATAAAGCTTCTTGGTTACAGCAAGAGACAGCCAATCCACTCCTGGATTAAGTTCACTGCTGTCTGATATTTGTTTTGTGAGTGCAGCAAACCATTTGAGATAGTTATACAACTTCATGAGCTGGGGTGTCTTTAGTCATTGCAATTTGTTTAATGTTCGCTTGCACTTGCTACCATTTAACTAGCGTCTGCTATGGGAATTCAGTAGTACTTTGTTAGCATGCATATTTAAAAATAATAATAATAATACATTTGAAAAGAAATACACTATTTATACAGAAGTATGTGGACACCCCTTCAAACACCCCTTCACCCCTTCAAAGCTATTTCAGCCACACCCATTGCTGACAGGTGTACAAAATCGAGCACACTGCCATGCAATCTCCATAGACAAACATTGGCAGTAAAATGGCCTTAATGAAGAGCTAGCTCAGTGACTTTCAATGTGGCACCGTCATAGGATGCCGCCTTTCCAACAAGTCAGGTCGCCAAATGTCTGCCCTGCTAGAGCTGCCCTGGTCAACTGGAAGTGCTATTATTGTGAGGTGGAAACATCTAGGAGCAACAACGGCTCAACCGCGAAGTGGTAGGCCACAAAAGCTCACAGAACAGGGCCGCCGAGATCTGAAGTGCGTAGCGCATATAAATCGTCTGTCCTCGGTTGCAACACCACCGAATTCCAAACTTCCTCTGGAAGCAACATAAGCACAAGAACTGTTGGGCGGTAGCTTCATAAAATGGGCTTCCTTGGCCGAGCAGCCGCACACAAGCCTAAGATCGCCATGCGCAATGCCAAGCATCGGCTGGAGTGGTGTAAAGCTTGCCACAATTGGACTCTGGGGCAGTGGAAACGCGTTCTCTGGAATGAAGAATCGCACTTTACCATCTGGCAGTCTGACGTACAAATCGGGGTTTGGCGGATGCCAGGAGAATGCCTGCCCCAATGCATAGTGCCAACTGTAAAGTTTGGTGGAGAGGGAATAATGGTCTGGGGCTGTTTTTCATGGTTTGGATTAGGCCCCTTAGTTCCAGTGAAGGGAAATCTTAATGCTACAGCATACAATTATGTTCTAGACTATTTTGTGCTTCCAACTTTGTGGCAACAGTTTGGGGAAGGCCCATTCCTGTTTCAGCATGACAATGCCCCTGTGCACAAAGCGAGGTCCATACAGAAATGGTTTGTCGAGATAGGTGTGGAAGAACTTTACTGGCCTGCACAGAGCCCTAACCTTAACCCTATCGAAACACCTTTGGGAGGAATTGGAACACCGACCTCGAGCCAGGCCAAATCCCCCAACATCATTGCCCGACTTCCCTAATGCTCTTGTGTCTGAATGGAAGCAAGTCCCCGCAGCAATGTTCCAACATCTAGTGGAAAGCCTTCCCAGAAGAGTGGAGGCTGTTACAGCAGCAAAGGGGGGACCAACTCCATATTAATGCCCGTGATTTTGGAATGAGATGTCCACATACTTTTGGTAATGTAGTGTAGTGTGTGCACTGCCGCGAATACCGTATACCCCGGTAAGGTACAGAAACGGTATGAAGGTATGAAAATCTGGATGCCGCCCAACCCTAGTATGCATAATGGTTCAATTTTGAGCACCTCTATCTCCTGAATGTTTTGGCATTCTGATACCAAAAATGTCACTTCTGACCATTTCTACCGTGGGCAAATATGTATGGGAAGGTTTCGTTCAAACAAAAAGGGGTGCGGTCAAAAAGTGATTGAAATCAAATGGAACGACCTTCTTATAAAACAGCCAGGCAGTGAACAGGGCACCTACAGTCCTACTGTAATCCCCCAGGATTTATAATAACAAAATAATACTGTTGATTCCTGATAAATGCTACAGCTTCTGTACTGCCATGAGTTTGCACTTATCGATTCGACTGTATACCGTGGCATTGCATTTTTCCCTCGTCCTAATCACCGATCTAACACAGTAGGGATCCCTACTATATCCAATAGAGCCATGATAGATCAAAATAAGGATTCCACAATAAAGCTTTCACTATCCTGACAGATAAGTGGTTAGTGATCAGTGGTTACTTCTAGTAATGGAGGGTTAATGGGTAATAAACCCTGTATTCATATCAGCCAATATAAATGTGCCAATTGGGCCAGTAGTATACAGTATTAAGTAAGTCTGCGTTGAGCTAAGGCTTTTCTGTACATTACTGATCTTAACGGCACCGTGCTTTGTTGACTCTTCCATGCTTCGGTCTCTGCAACCTTCCCAGTTCCATTCGGGAAAGTCTTTCGTTCAGCACTCCCTGACAAATTACTTTCTCTAATGACTAGAGGTCAGAGACCATGTGACCAAGGTGAAGAGGCTAGAGTGTGTGTGTGTCTGTGTGTGTGTGTGTCTGGAGAGGGACCTCTATGAAGGTGTTGTTGGCAGATCCGGTGTCCTGTTTGAATGCCCTGGTAACACTTTCAGTTGCTGTTATACCGGTGTTGTAACACTGTAATTAGCTACACGAGTAACGACATTGTATTGCGTCCTCCCCTGCATCCAATCCCAGAAAGCGATATAGTTGAACACTTGCTTTCACTTATCCTATTATGTTCGATTGCTCATGCAATCCAGCTTTACTTCAGGGAAGGGTGGAGAGAGGGATGCATTTTATAGGCTACAGTAAGTATCTGTAGCCTTGAACAGCTCTTAACAGGAGATAACCATTAGGCACTGAAGCCTTATGAGGGGACAATGAGGGCAGGGGGCCAGTCACCCATTTGTGGTCGGTTCGGTTAGATTATTTTGGGGAGAATTCTCCACTTAAATGTTGCTTGCGTACAACATACAGCAACATATTTCATCCGAAATGAAGTGAAAACTATTTGAAAGAACAGCACAGTGCTCTCCCAAAAATCAGCCTAATGCTCGATGAGGCTACTACTGTAGCATCAGACTTCGGCTGGCAGATATGGATGTACCGGCAAACATTTTTGTTGATCTTGTGGAACTGGAGGACTTGTCAGCTGGGGGAATTGTCCGTAATCTGCATTAGAGGGTGTAAAGTTTACTGAGGACTTTCTCTCCAAAACCCTCATTGGAATTACGTGTGGTGGTGCGTCTGTCATGCTGGGACACAAGAGCGGAGTAGCAACAAAGCTCCAGGCCCTCTTCCCTAATATAACTGCTCGGCACACAGGCTTGAGCTCACATTCGGCGATGTGGTAAAAGAGATGGGAGCCATCAATCCTTTGAAAATACTTATGGACAAGATATATGTGCTTCATACCATATCCAATCCAAAAAAACGAATGGAGCTGAGGGAGTGCATAGAGAGTTTAGACATTTAGCTGTACTACAATCGACAGGATATTGGACACTAAGATGGGTGGCATCCAGTTTTAGAACTGTCGAGTCCGTGTGGAAAAATGACCCGGCTCGTCACAAGCATTTCACCACAGCAGCTGAGGAGGCCTCCTGCGACGGTGTGACCCGTCCGAGCTAGTGGCCTTACCATGAGCATATCCTCGCATGCGTTTGTCAACGATCTAGGCCTTATGTGTGATGCACATCAGGAACTATCCGAATTGTCACTCGAGCTCCGAAAGAGAGACTGCACAATTATTACTGCATGCGGGGCAGTCACCGGGGGAAGCGAGGGTGTTCAGTGCAAATGGCAGAGCAGCCAGGCTGACACACACAACTCAGCCACACAGGGATTCAGGAGAACTCTTTCTAAGGCGTCAAACTGAATGGTTGAAGACCCAGCGGCAGAGTCCTTAATCAGAGGGAGTTTTTCTCGAGCTCGGCGAGGAACCACGGAGGCTAGAATGATCTCTTAAGGAGGACAGACGGTGGACAATACAGGACACTGAGGAGCTGAAGATGCTTTACGCGCAATACTGGCCTGGCCGGAGGACGTTGGAGCAATGTATGGAGAAACAGAGGTAGAATTTCTCGAGCTGCGGTTCGGCATCGACAGTCCATGTACGGTCATACGGACCTACAAGGACACGAATGGTAATGATAAAGGACACATTCCAGGTGGACATAAAGTGCTGGTGATCAGCGGTCAGCACCGTCCCCATCTCCGGGGATTTTCTCAAAACAAATCTGATTTGCACCTCGACCCGCGCCTCTCCGCATACCTCCACCATATCAGGGCTACTCTTTCTGAACCTTGTTGGCCCACCCCCTTGACCAAATTCAACCCAGTCCCCCTGTGGGAGGTCATGGGATTGCTAAAGGACACAGATGTTGTCACAGACACCAGGAGCAAGACAAGAAATAGGGAGGAGACGCACAAGGAAAGGGCTGTGTTATGGGAGGTTTTGGAAAACTAAAAGGGGCACCGTGAAGTTAATCGGAATAAGCGTTTCATATCATCGCATAGGTACGAGGCCTGTAAATTATAATAGGTGTTCTGCTGTAGCCTACATCGATGTATTTTATTGGAAGTATATTCTGATATCACAATCATTTGACTTGATAGGTTTGTTTGACTGCTACATTGACATCCTGAAAAGCATACGAAATGCACGTCTTGTAAGCCCCACAGCTATGTGTGCATATGCATATGGCAGGTGTTTTGCAATGGCGCCTAAAAATGTTGCTGTACATTGATGTCTAGAAAATGAGGTTATAAGAAAGTCAGACTTGTAAGCGCCACAGCTATACCAGAGCACGTGGGTGGGTATATTATACATGTTTGGGACGGTGGCTGTGAGAGAAACGCGCCAGTATCTCTCACGTAACTAGCATGACATTCACTGTCTATGATCTCTCTCCCGCTCTGCTCCGAAAGACACAAACATCTCGAGTGTTGCACTGAATCATTTAATTTAGACTCTGTGCGGTAGGCCACCAAAATATTTGATCAACTTCCAAATATTGTTTTGAGAGAGAGAGAGAGACTGACTTTTGGCACAAGTGCACCACCCATCACCAGTGAGTGAGCTGTGCATCATTGTGTGTTAGTCAGTGAAACTGAAAAGCATTTTTTATGACTACAATTTCCTCCTCACATTGTAGCCTACAACATGTCTCCACACACCTAGGCCTAGGCTATTGATGGAATCAAGACCAGGTGGTTTTTTATTGATATCAGATTCTCAGTTTTGTAAGTGTCAAAGTAGCTTGCCATTCCGATCATTTGTGTGGTATTAACAAAGATTCAGCCAATGTCTCCAGTCACGTAAAATGACGTGCATAGAATTGCATGAAATGCTTTTATTAAAAGGCCAACATTTTCCATTTTTTTTACCCACAAAAAATGTACCCCATGTATAAAACTTCTATACGTGTGTAACGGATGTGAAACGGCTAGCTTAGTTAGCGGTGGTCGCGCTAAATAGCGTTTCAATCGGTGACGTCACTTGCTCTGAGGCCTTGAAGTAGTAGTTCCCCTTGCTCTGCAAGGGCCGCGGCTTTTGTGGAGCGATGGGTAACGATGCTTCGTGGGTGACTGTTGTTGATGTGTGCAGAGGGTCCCTGGTTCGCGCCCGGGTATGGGCGAGGGGACGGTCTAAAGTTATACTGTTACACGTGCCTCTACGCCACTACACAAATGGAATGAAATGAATGCAATGCTTTATAATAACATTTGTTTTTTTCCCTTCTCTTGTGCTCACTGCTTGTTCCGGCACAACCCGATTTACAAATGAAGCACTGGATACCTCGCAAAGAAACTGCTTTCTATCCCTTTCAATTGCTCATTCTTCTGTCACACATTCTTCTGTCACGCATTATTCTGTCACGCATTATTCTGTCACATCCAGCCTCTCTCTCTCTCTTCTCTCCCAACACTAACCTAACGTAGCAGGTGTAAAAGAAACACACCGGCATGCAATGGATTACGGTCGTTGTTGTTAATAACCAAGTTTTCTGCGCTAAACTATGTCGAATGTCTCCCTACTACAGTTTGGCCTTGATCTGATTAATCTCTAGAGAAACTATGCAATGTGTGCGCATTGAGCTCACAGAAGAGAAAAAAACAGAAGGAAATGGAATTCAAAATAATTGAACCAATGATTTTGGTTAAATCTCTCAGCATCACACACACACACACAGACGTTCTGACCAAAGGCTAGTTCCCACCAGAGCCAGGCCTGTAAAGCAGACCCCCTAGGGAGGCTGTAGACCCAGTGAACGGGTCACAGTGTCAACAGGAAACAGACGCGACACACACACATCCTACACAGGACATAAGTTCAACAACCAAAACAAACCCTTTTTAAAAATGTATATTTATTCTACACCCCCTGGCTTCTGTCGTTGTATTCTAGGCTACTCACTGTTGTGTCAAGAGCAGACTGTCAATATCGTGGCCTGTAACAGTCTGAATGCAGACCAAAGCAGCAATGAAAAGTTGGTAGCAGAAAATCATTTCACACAAGTCAAAGTCAAAATTGTAAGCCATGGCGGTAACCACTGTGGTAAAACTTGTCTGCGATGATCACAAAAGACAAAGATCTCTCCTGCATGGGAACAGTGAACAAAGTACATCCTTGTATCTCTTTCCCTGTTCAATAATAACATATTCATCACAATAAAGTATTCATAATCATCTATTTCCAGCCTCATCATCACAAGAGGAGCAGAACAGAACATCAGACAATCTCAGCCCCCCCCCCCCCCCCCCCCCCCGGGAGCTTGACGGGTAATGTTGTTTAAGAGCACCCTGAGGAGGCGGCTGGCTGCTTGTCTGGTCAACTCTATTTAGAGCACATCTGTTGACCAGTGCTCTGATTTAAAAGTAGTGCACTGCATAGGGAATAGGGTGCCATTCGGGATGCCGGCCCTGTGTCATCTCCTCCAGTTTCGTCCAGTCGTCACAGGAGACATGCAGTCAACAGCCTCTCTCTGTCTTCTTTGTGTCTATTTATAACAAGATTGGCTGTTGACTCAACACCTTCACGTAAGACCTCTCTCTGGACTGCAATGGGGGGGGGGGGGGGGGGGGGGGGGGGGTGGAAAGAGGAGGGGAGAGGAGGATGGAGCATGGAGGGGGACGCAGAGAGGGGCAAACATGGCCTGCAGATGAAATACTCAACAAATATACCCACACACCCAAAAGCACATGTTCACAAATGAGCTTGCACACACAGAGAAATACATGAAAAGCACGTATGCTTTCCCACACACACAGATTAAACAAAAATAAACACACACATGGCTTAGACCAAGCCATCAGCAACATAAATCTGTCAACCTCAAGCAAACACCAGCCCTCAAGATGGCATCGACAGCACTGGAAGTGTGTGATCTACTGTTTGGACGCAGGATTCTGGGTCATTGTGTAACAGGCTATCTGTATGTTGGCTGTATGTTCTCGGAATGTTGTTTAGTGAAGGCTTCCCAGACAGACAGGAAATTAACGGCTTCTCTGTCGTGACACAGACTGTGGAGGGGCGGGGGTATGGGGTCCAGCCTCTAGGTCAGGGTGGTGAATGACCTGACTTTGTTTGGCCATCAACACCTCACTTCGCCGGCTCACACACGCATGAGCGTGCACACGCACGAGCGTGCACACGCACTAGTCAAACCCAGACTTCTCTAAACGCAGTCCTTGAACTGACGTTCCTCTGCTGCAGAACAGAATTCCGATTATAAATGTGGGAGCAATTACACAGCCATCCATCTAGTGTCTGTTATCAGTGGCCTGGCGTTCCCTGGAATAGTCTTCCCTGTCGTTACGAAGACAGTCCATCTCAAGGTGCATCCCACATGGCTCCCTATTTCCCAATATAGTGCACTATTTTTTACCAGGGCCCATTGAGATCAGTTCAAAAGTAGTGTATTGGGTGTGCTATTTGGGATGCATCCCTAGATCCACGGGAAGTCCTCTAGATCCGTGTGTTTGTATGCGTCCCTACTTCCTGTCACTACTAACGCTGCTTTCAGTGCCACCTATTAGGAACAGAGCAAATACACACACACACACACACTCACACACACATTTTAGATCACACACGAAGAAGAGAACAGAGCATGCTTTTAAAATTCCTATTACAACAGTGGCACTATGGTTATTACATACCTCTGTGTGCTTATTTCGTGTTTGTTACTGAATTAACATTGGTTAGTATTGTTCAACTTTGTATGCTTACAGTAGGCCTATACCTAGCGCAGGGTAACTAATACTAATTACGTAAGTTGTACTTCCATAGTTACAAAATAATCTGTTTGAAAAATACAGATTTGAATAGAGAGACAGCTAACCATATATGGACAGTAGGCCTTGTCTCCTGCTGCTGTGTTGACAGGTCATGTCAGGCTCCGTCCGTCCGTCCGTCTGTCTGTGAACTATAACTGATACCGTTCACCTTCACTCATCCTCACATACCATCCCATCCCCGGCCAGTTAAATAAATCAATAGTAGGGCCTAGGCCTTTAACCCCACCTTACAGCACATCCAACTTCCTCATTTTTATTTTATTTATTTAACTAGGCAAGTCAGTTAAGAACAAATTCTTATTTACAATGATGGCCTAGGAACAGTGGGTTAACTGCCTTGTTCAGGGGCAGAACGACAGATTTTTACCTTGTCGGCTCGGGGATTCGTTCTACTAAGGCTACCTGTCGCCCTAATACAAACAACAGATGAACAACAATGAACAAGCAGCATCGCTTTCTGCTTTTCACTCTTTTTGAAAAGGCTCAGCAAAATACTGGCTAAACCACTTCCTCTTTTTGACATTGTGACAAAGCGCAAAGGAACTAACTGACAGGCTGACTCTAATGCCAGGTTCTGCCCCGTGGTTTCGGCCCATTGTCTAACGGTCTCGTGCCACACCGGGGGGAGGGGGGGAATCAGGACCTCTAGAAGCCAACCGTAATAATATTGATCGCCCCATTTTCCAATTTTCCCGTGCAGTGGCCCATGTGTGGTTGGGAGACTAAATGGTTACAAGGCTCGTAGCCTATAGCCAGTCAGCTGGATGCGTCCTTAAAATGCACCGTATTCTTTACTTATGGACCCTGGTAAAAAAATAAGTGCACTATATAGGGAATAGGGTACCATTTGGGACGCATACAGCTGACAGACTATAGGCTACGAGCCTTATAACCATTTAGCCTCCCAACCACACATGGGCCACTGCACGGGAAAATGGGGCCATCAATATTACGGTTGACTTCAAAAAGGCCCTGATTCCGACCACCTTGCCACGGGGCAAAACCGTCTGGCTGTGACAAGGTTACCACTCGCGCACGCACACACAGAGAAAGAGAAACACACGCGCGCACATGACTGCAGATATACTATCCAATATACTAGCCCAATTAAGTCATGCCTTCTCACATTACTCGTCTATGTAGTCTACATCCAGTGAAGTACATTATGGAGTTCTAACCAAGCTGGGTGGTGATTAGGGCTGTGGCGGTGACCGGAGTCATGAAGGCAGTCAAATTCCACGTGACCGTTTAGTCACCGTAATTATGCTTCTCGAAGCTCTGATGCTGCCGATTATCATTAGTAGCCTACCAAACTAGCTACCAACTGGTACTCGGCACTCTACTGTCCCCCTAATCACTCTGACAATGTAAATGTAAAAAAATATATATAACACTTCACTTCATGTGGCACAGCATTTCTATAAGCTATGCGATCGCGGGAGAAAACCGAGTGATGGCCGCTAATAAAAAGAGGAGGATCTCATGAGTTTTCTATAGGCTAGGCCT
Source organism: Oncorhynchus mykiss (assembly GCF_013265735.2). Classification (NCBI taxonomy): domain Eukaryota; kingdom Metazoa; phylum Chordata; class Actinopteri; order Salmoniformes; family Salmonidae; genus Oncorhynchus; species Oncorhynchus mykiss. The sequence goes on from NC_048571.1 coordinate 38,655,851, forward strand.
ACTGTATTTATTTCTCATCTTTCCTAATATTATGCACATTGCGTATAATTTACAAAAGGAGTATAGTTTGCCTGACTGGCATGAAAATAAACCACGGGGAAAAGCGTCCTCCATTCGCTATTTAAGTGCATAGATTACATATTCTTTTCCCGCTGCCCCTGTTTCGATACAGGTGCATGAGAATGGTCCATTCTCAATCGAAACAAATGTTACACATTTTATTTTGTATATGTAAAGAGAAGATTCAATCAAGAAGTCTGATGGGTGACAATATTCGCCTATCAATTATTTATTAGTCGGTCGGCATGGCTACCACAGCATTATGCTTAGTGGGACTATAATTTGTTTTTCAACAGGACAATGACGCAACACACCTCCAGGCAGTGTAAGGGCTATTTGACCAAGAAGGAGAGTGATGGAGTGCTGCATCAGATGACCTGGCCACCACAATCACCTGACCTCAACCCATTTGAGATGGTTTTGGATGAATTGGACCACTGAGTGAAGGATAAGGAGCCAACAAGTGCTCAGCATATGTGGGAACTTCTTCAATACTGTTGGAAAAGCATTCCAGGTGAAGCTGGTTGAGAGAATGTCAAGAGTGTGCAAAGATGTCATCAAGGTAAAGGGTGGCTACTTTGAAGAATTTCAATTATAAAATATATTTTGATTTCAATAACACTTTTTTGATTACTATATGATTCCATATGTGTTATTTCATAGTTTTGTTGTCTTCACTATTATTCTACACTGTAGAAAATAGTACAAATAAAGAAAAACTCTGAAATGAGTAGGTGTGTCCAAACGTTTGACTTGTACTGTACACATTGGAATTGGATGAGGATGCGCGCAGTTGCATCCCGGATGAGCCGGTCTTCACTTGTATGTAGCCTGTGAGAAAGACCTGATCACGTGAAGGAGAGCCATGTGAGTGCGAGACGCTTCGGATTGCGCAGCACACTCAGGGAGAAGGGCACAGTGCAGCAAGCCGGGCCCAAAGAGCATGTTTTTTTTTAGGGCGCATTATAGCCACAAAGGGGATGCTACTGTGAAATTCAAGGCATTATCAAGTGCTTATCAAATTGTGAATGAGAGACTATTGGTGTGTTCAGCCTGAGCAAAAAAACTAAGCAGAGCTCATGCCTTTCAAGCGACTTTTTTTCAAATCATTAGTCTAATCATGTATTAAAAATCTAAACATATAGCCCAACATTTGTAGAACAACTAAAGTTACATTAATAACTCTAAATTAAGCATATGAGTGAGTACCTGTTTCTTTGTTAAACGCTCAACACAGAATAGCCGCGCTCCCTCAAATAGTTTGGAGAAAATATTTATATATTTGTTCAACTGTATTCTTCATACTATGGAATAATATAAAATAATGCCACGGAATCATAAGCTAATCTTGTCTGCTAAATGAACTAGTTAGCCCACAGCCATTTGGCATAACCACATCAGGACCTAGCATAAGGAGAACTCAGAGTATGTTATTCTGTTCTTCTGAAATAGACTGCATTTTCTTCATATCATGTTTCTTTAGACCTGTCTAAAATAAATAATGCATTTATTGTAAAGGTGTAGGCGATATTACACTAGACTTAGACTTTTTGTTATGTGTGGAAGCCAGGAGATGCTAAATGGGTTTATGTTAATTAATGGTCAATTACCGTGAGACCGACAGTTATTTGTTTGACAATCACCGGCTGACGAAATTTCACGACCGCCACAGCCCTAGCGGTGATAGCCTACTGTGATATATATCATCCCCTTATGGCACGCAAATTAAACAGCGATTATGTCCAATATTCATCGATAACCTCACAACCCAGTCCCATGCATTCAGGGTTTGTTCTCAACAAAGGCAGTGAATAAATGTGAAGGACATGTCATCGCTTTGGGGAACAGTATCTTCATCTCGTTGTGATGCTCGACTCAAATGCAAAAACACATTTCAGCAAGGTCCAAAGCAAAAAAATTCTAACACTGAGTCATTGAGGGAAAGCAATTATGTTGTAACGATGAAAAGACACCCTATTGCAACAGCAACAACACATGGCATGGAGAGCTCACATGAAGAGAATTTGATATTATTGTGACTGGCAGAAATGCCCAACCTGATCTCAGAGCATTTCGTATTATTCTCTACGTAAATCTGAGGCACTCCATTTAGTATATGTATGGTATGTAATTACATTTTGAATGTCCATCATCGATCTCATATGATATGTTACGATTTACAATTCAAATTGTTTTAGGAATTTTCTAAATGTGCAATGTTATGAATTTTCAAAACGTATGATATGTTATGAATTCTAGCTAGGTATCTAACATTAGCTGGCTGGCTACCGTTAGTTAGGCTAGAGGTTAAGGCCAGGGTAAAGTTTAGGAGTTAGGTTAAAGGGTTAAGGGCATAGGAAGGGTTAGTTAACATGCCAAGTAGTTGCAATGTAGCAAAAAAGTTGTATGTAGTTGAAAAGTTGCTATTTAGCTAAAATGCTGTCACTGATGATATTCAAATTTTGCAACCTTCATTTGCATTATACACCCACCTGTCCAACCAAACTACTTTCGTTTTTGCATTAAGTAACCGTCTGTCTTATGTAACCATACCAAACGTGACATATCATACTTACTTGCAGTTCAGCTTTACATTTACAATGCTACATCTAGTCTATGAGACCAGGCTGCAACGCCCCATGGATATGCTACCCCGCCAGCACCTGGGCTGAGGACTTTCAGAATCACACAACACTCATGATTTCAACCAACAGATCATTCAGCCTATCAGCATAATAGCACTGATCTCCTTAATCTTCTGCACCTATATGAAGGCATGCTCGCGCATGCTTTGCCTTATCTGCTCTGTGTACAGTAGCTAGAAGAACACCACCCATATGTTGCAACAGCAAGCCAAATTCTAACTGTACTAATGCAATTATTGCTCTACATATGGACAGCTAAATAACATCACCAGAGAATGCTTCTAGGACTCACATGTGAGCGAATCAATTAATTGATTGCCCGGTAACAGAGACACAGTGACTGACAGACACACAATGCGCTCTGCAAAGGTCGGCAGAAATCTTTCAGTGGGCTTTCAGGGACCGCGAAGGGGCATACCTCAAAGAGACCTTCACACAGCAGTCGTTCTGGCTCGCCATCCTGTCCTCTTTCTTTCAGTGCTCCCCTCTGTTACAAAAGTATCTGAACTGTGCCAGTCAGAGTCCGTTTAGTGCGTAAAAATCCAGTGCTGCGTCAAACAAAAGCGCATGGAGCGGTACTTCAGGTTAGAAGCTCGGGCCGCGGTGCTGTCATCATAACCTGCCGTGGGTAATCCTGCTACCGTCGGCTTCTGCTTCTGTCCACGCTCACAATCTACACCTCCGATCTTCGCACGCGCTTTTCTTCTCCTTTCTTATTTATTTCGCCGCTGCTACATCCTGTTGTGTATGTGCGAAGTCTACAAACCGTTTCGGCGCTCATCCAAAACCACACATTAACAGCCTTCTCTGCCTATTTATTGTCTGTCTCACATTGAATGTGCACAGCGGAGGCAGAGAGAGAAAACCATAGGGGGCGGGTGTGAATCGCATTTGATTGACAAGCTCTTAGCCACACATATCAAATGCTCCCGCCCCCGTCCTACCTAATAGGCCAATTAGGGCGCTCAGAGCCTCAAAGTCTCAGAGGCGCCCAATGGTGTGCGCGCGCGTGTGCGCGCGTGTGCGTGCGTATGCGTGTGTTAGGTTGTGGGCAGGAGCACAGGGAACATCTAAGGCCCGTTAACCAGTCATAAAGAGAGTCAATGTTCCCATGTTTGAGAGGGGGGTTCAAGGGTCACAGATTTAACATCATGGGGGTCAAAGTTAACATACCAAGTTAGGGATGTAGTTGTATGACGACTAGTGCATGGTAAAGTAAAAAAAGAGTGAGTGAGTCTATCCACTACAGATAACATATAACAAGCACAGAACAAGCTGTGATAGGCCGATTGTGACTAGCGGCAGATAGGTAAGGGTTTTCAGGAAGAGTGAGTCCATCCACCACTGATAGGCCTTCATCCCGCAACGAGCCAACATTTCCCGTCAACAGAGGCATATCCAATATCTCTATTAACAATACTTGTGATTCATCAGGTTGAATGTGTCCTTCGGTATCAAATAAGCATTTAAAACACGTTTTTATCTCAGGGTCTACCATTTTCCGCCTGTATAAGTGGGAAATCACGTGTTAGTTTACGCTCTCGTATCTGCGTGGTCTAGAATGGACTACAATGGCAGCCCACGTGCAGAAAATGGGAGACCCTGGGTAAAAACTTTTTTAAACGCTATTTGATGGCGAAGGACATATTTATTGATAGCGAAGGACAGTGTTGTTCCTAGAGACATTGGATGTTGTTGGGAAACGTTATTTTGGTGAAACAGCATAGTTTATGTTTGGTTGATCAAGGATGCCAGGCTACAGAAGCTTCCACTATCGAGCCATCTGTAAAGAATGGCTCCTTGCGGGATGAGTCCTATAGTGACTAATGGCAGATAGATCATGGTTTTGAGTAAAAATAGTGAGTCTATCCACTACTAGTAAAATAGAAGAAGCAACATAACTCATTACAAGCACCTAACAAGTTATATTAGACCTATGGATTTGATGTTAAGAGAGGAAGGTTTTATCAACTGTTATTGCAATGGTGTTATGGTAGAATGTGTTTCTGGTGGGGAGGAGCAACCATGCGAAGGAAGTGGCTCAGTACCGTGTTTCTTTCCTGCTTTCAGTCACAATCTTCAAAAGAGGAAATGTAAGTTCTCACTTCCGTTTTTTTGCCCCTCTGTTCTCTCCTGCCAATCACCTCCAGGCTACTGTAGCTGTAGTGAATGTTTGGAAGGAATGTCAGAATCAAGGACCATCTCTGATCTTTTGTACTGTTGATTTTCTCAATGAGGATGTGTTTCAAAAGTATGATTTCCTCTCTCTGACTTTGGCTTCGACAAATGTCTTGATTCCTACCTATTTATGGTTCATCTTTGTAGAAAAACCGAACATGCCCTAAATCCTTTCCTCACCCTCCATGGCTCATGTTGAAGGGATCAAATCCCATCTGACAAATTGTAATTTTGTTCTGACACCATTATCTGGGATGAATTAGATGCATGTCACAGAAACAGGGCAGATTTCCAATCCAACATGTTATGAGAGCTGCACAGACAGTATGATCCGTCGTTTCAATTCCATACAACTTTAACGTTTTTTACAAAAAAAATTCCCATTGGTTTTTCCAAAACACACAAGAAGACAAATTAGGGTCCACACTTTTGAGTCGTTATAGAACATAATTGAAGAGAATGTATGATATCCGGTGCTATATAACAGCACTTTGTAAGATGCTGAAATTCCCCTTTTAAAATGTAAAAACAAAACAAGGGGAAGGATCCTCATTCTTATGAGGAGCTTATGTTCGTTGGTTTGCTGATATCTAGGCGTTGTAAGAGCTGGCATGTGTCAGCAATGCATTGGGCAGAAGAACGCCCCATGGTTAAAGGTCCAATGCATTGGGCAGAGGAACGCCCCATGGTTAAAGGTCCAATGCATTGGGCAGAGGAACGCCCCATGGTTAAAGGTCCAATGCAGCCGTTTTATCTCAATATTAAATCATTTCTGTGTAGCAATTAAGTACCCTACTGTGATTGTTTTCAATTAAAATTTGCTGCTTAGCAAAGAGCAATTTCTAAAGCAAGAATTTTGCTGGGAGTGTCTGGGACTGGTCTGAGTGGGGAGGGGGAAACTGAAAACTAGCTGTTATTTGCAGAGAGGTTTGGAACTCTCTTAACTCATTTACTGTCTGGTTATGTCACCAGGCAGGCCAAAACGCCATCCCACCAAACAGGCAGACATTTCAGGTGGTCTTTTCAAACAGCTCTTACACTAAAGGGGTATAATCATCATTTTCACAGTGTTATTCCAAATCTGTAACGAGTGCACTGAGAGTCAGGAAGCAAGTTCAGGGAGTGAGTGTTTTAATAAATAAAATAAACAACGAACACGAAACACAAACAACGTATCGACATGAAAACAGAGTCAATAACACCTGAGGAAAGAACAAAAGGGGAGTGACAGATGTAGGGAAGATAATCAAGGAGGGGATGGAGTCCAGGTGATTGTCATGAGGCGCAGGTGCGCGAGACGATGGTGACAGGGGTGCGGGATAATCAGCAGCCTGAAGACCTAGAGGCCGCAGAGGGAGTATACGTGACAAAGTCCAACTCAAGGTGTCATAATTGTTTTTTACCCCCCTCTCTAACATTTTAAATATTTTCACATGACCCTTCCCTTGTTCTGTAAAATATACTGAACAAAAATATAAACGCAACGTGAAACAATTTCAAAGATTTTACTGAGTTACAGTTCATATAAGGAAATCAGTCAATTGAAATAAATTAATTAGGCCCTAATCTATGGATTTCAAATGACTGGGAATACAGATGTGCATCTGTTGGTCACAGATTCCTTAAAAAAGGTAGGAGCTTGGATCAGAAAACCCGTTAGTATCTGCTACGACCACCATTTGCCACGACACATCTCCTTCACATAGAGTTGATCAGGCTGTTGATTGTGGCCTGTGTAATGGTGTCCCACTCATCTTCAATGGCTGTGCAAAGTTGCTGGATATTGGCGGGAACTGGAACATGCTGTCCTACACATTGATCCAGAGCATCCCAAATGTGCTTATCGGGTGACATGTCTGGTGAGTGTGCTGGACATTTTCAGCTTCCAGGAATTGTGTACAAATCCTTACGACATTGGGCTGTGCATTATCGTGCTGAAACATGATGTGATGGTGGCGGATGAATGACACGACAATGAGCATCATGATCTTGTCACAGTATCTCTATGCATTTAAATTGCCATCGATAAAATGCAATTGTGTTCGCTGTCCATAGCTTATGCCCATACCATCCCCCCACCGCCACCATGGGGCACATTGTTAACAACGCTGACATCATCAAACCGCTCGCCTACACAACGCCATACACGCACACGTCTGCCATCTGCCCGGTACAATTGAAACTGGGATTCATCTGTGAAGAGCACACTTTTCCAGCATTCCAGTAGCCTTCGAAGGTGATAATTTGCCCACTGAAGTCATTTACGACGCTGAACTGCAGTCCGATCAAGACCCTGATGAGGACGACAAGCATGCAGATGAGCTTCCCTGAAATGGTTTCTGACAGTTTGTGCCTCCCTACCTTGTAGGTTTACCGGGTATCGAAGGTTTGGCTTGATAATCTCAGAATGTCATTCAAGTGTGTTTGGTGTTTTGAAACAGATGTCTATTTCCATTCGTCAATTGGCCGCTGCACAGTTTGGGTTGATTGACTGTGTCAGGGCATTGAATGCATAGGCCTATAGACTTAGGCGTCCACTGTATGATATTCATATTTTAATATGTATATAGAGCCTATATAAAGGAAGAGAAGTTTGGGCCTAACCCCATAGAGAGAGATATGCCGGTGGCAAGCTACGACACCAACATGCATTTCTTTATGCCAGATGGCTACTGCGTCTGCTATACAGATATAGACGTACAGAATTAGTTAATTTTCGATCCAAATATTTTGTATAAAGATAAGCACTATATTGTTAGATTATAGGAGTAACTTTGGTAGGCCTGAAAAAGACTTCCTCACCTCAAGTTCAACTGTCGGCGTCAGTTGGAGCACTAGGGTGCACTGCCTTCATATCATACGCCTGCATTAGCTAAAGCTTAATAATAGCGACACCATATCAAACCTTCACAAACGTTTCTAAACTTTATTAGGGTAATTCTTTATAAGGAAAATACAAGCAGAAGAGAGAATGTAAACCAGGGGGTAAATCAGGGGGTAAAAACGCACTACCCTCCCCTGTGCCCAATAAAAAAAATCACACAACCCTCCCCCCAAAAAAGTTTAACAACCCTCTCCTATTTTGGACCCCCTCTTCCGCAGCAAATTTCATTCTGTCGCTAAGCAATCAGAGCCCAACTCCCACCCAATGCTCATCTTTAGGTGGCTTTTTGCCTGTCTGGCGTGCTGGGATGTCGGGGTTTGTACATTTGATTGCATCCTATTAGTCATAAGTTGTGTGAACTCCTCCATCCCAAACCCAGCACGACAGCTGAGCTAAATAAAGCAAATCTAAACCTTATGTGACCCTATTCATCCAGTGTCCCCCTTGTGCATAAAGTGTTTTATTATTGTGTATAAACTAATGTTACCAGTGAATAGAGTAAGTTTAAATAAAACTGCTCTGGTGAATATCAACTGGTCATACATAGGCCTAATTGTTATCGAGCACGTACTATGTTGATTGATTGTTGGAGTTCAATACATGCATTTACAAGTGAGTAATGTGCATGTGATGGCTATTTATGGAAGAAAACAATTTACTGAAAATAAATAATTGCTATTTCAGCCTCACAAAATGAATGATATTCCATGCCATATGGTCTCAATGCTGTACCTCCTCATGAATTACTGCTAGATAGCTATCTTGGTGAAGCATTTAGTGTTGTGTGCATTGCGCTGCACATACCACCCCATTCGTTTCATATGAAGTGTGTGTGACTTCCTGGCTCTGTTAGCAAGCTAATGGTAGCTAGCTACCTAACTAATAAGCAGATGCACATTATCAAACCTAACCTAACAAAAAAACACTTCTTCAAGCACAAAACTCCTTTGCCAGATGTAAAATATGTAAAGACTTGCTCTAGAAAAAAAAATGCTGCATGTATTTTGCAACTTTATTGATTTAGTTAGAACAATTCTAATGAAAAAGGGGGGTGGATTACACCGGGAAAAGTGCCCTCTTGTTCCCCTTGTCTTGTCACGTCTGTCGGCTCCCCCGCGTGGAGGTTTATGCTCTCGGATTGGTATTTTGGGCATTTTATTAGGATCCCCATTCCATTAGCTGTTGCAAAAGCTGCAGCTAGTCTTCCTGGGGTCCACACAGAACATGAGACATGACATAATATAGAACATTAGTAGACAAGAACAGCTCAAGGACAGAACTACATACGTTTAAAAAAAAATGACACACATACTGTAGTCCACATATCAATACATACACACAAAGTATCTATGTCAAACAGGGGAGAGGCGTTGTGCCTTGAGTTGCTTTATATGTTTTTTTTAAACAGGTTTGCTGTTAATTTGAGGAATATGAGATGGGAGTTCCATGCAATAATGGAGCTATATAATTCTGTGCACCTTCTTGAATTAGTTCTGGATTTGGGGACTATGAAAAGACCCCTGGTGGCATGTCTGGTGGGGTAAGTGTGTGGGTCAGAGCTGTGCGTAAGTTGACTATGCAAACGATTTGGAATTTTCCTCACATTTCTTATTAAAAAAGCAACATGTTTGATGTGTTTGCTACCATTCCACTTATTCTGCTCCAGCCATTACCACAAGCTCGTCCTCCCCAACTAGGATGCCACCAACCTCCTGTGATAGATGTTATATCCATATATTGCTACTGCTGTATCATCCAAATAATTATCTTAGTGAGTCTCAGAAATGGCTGACACAGTTTGTTATATTTTGTTACATTACAGCCTTATTCTGAAATTTCCATGATTCTTAAATGGAAGAAGTTTGGAACCACCAAGACTCTGCCTAGAGCTGGCCACCCGGCCAAACTGAGCAATCGGGGGAGAAGGGCCTTGGTCAGGGAGGTGACCACTCTCTGACAGTGCTCTAGAGTTCCTCTGTGGGGATGGGAAAAGCTTCCAGAAGGACAACCATCTCTGCAGCACACCAATCAGGCATTTATGGTAGAGTGACCAGACGGAAGCCACTCCTCAGTAAAAGGCACATGACAGCCCACATGGAGTTTGCCAAAAGGCACCTAAAGGACTCAAGATTCAAGATTCTCTGGTCTGATGAAACCAAGATTTAACTATTTGGCCTGAATGCCAAGCGTCATGTCTGGAGGAAACCTGGCACCATCCCTACGGTGAAGCATGCTGGTGGCAGCATCATGGCGTGGGGATGTTTTTCAGCGGCAGGGACTGAGGAACTTGTCAGGATTGAGGGAGAGATGAACGGAGCAAAGTACAGAAAACCTGCTCCAGAGCACTCAGGACCTCAGACTGAGGCAGAGGTTCGCCTTCCAACAGGACAATAACCCTAAGCACACAGCCAAGACAATGCAGGAGTGGCTTCGAGACAAGTCTATGAATGTCCTTGAGTGGCCTAGCCAGAGCCCAGACTTGAACCCGAACAAACATCTCTGGAGACACCTGAAAACAGCTGTGCAGCAATGCTCCCCATCCAACTTGACAGAGCTTGAGAGGAGAAGAATGGGAGAAACTCAAAAAATACAGGTGTGCCAAGCTTGAAGCGCCATTCCCAAAAAGACATGAGGCTGTAATCGCTGCCAAAGGTGCTTCAACAAAATACTGAGTAAAGGGTCTGAATGCTTATGTAAATGTAATATTTCAGCTCTTTATTTAGTTTTTGCAAAAATATCTAAAAACCTGTTTTTGCTTTGTCATTATGTTTTTTTTTTTTGTAGATTGATGAGAGAGAAAAAAACTATTGTAATCAATTAGAATGAGGCTGTAACTTAACAAAAAGGTGGAAAAAGTCAAGGGGTCTGAATACTTTCCTACGGCACGCTATCTGATGTTAGCAAGTTGTTGATTTCATAAACCTTATTTCTAAAGCTACATACAGTATATTAATATAGGCTATTTTCAGCCCTTTCCTGGGTAGCTTCTCAGAGAAAGACATAATATGTAAAAGAACAAATAAAGCAAGAGAAAAATAAAAATAATCAGTTGGTGTGTGTTAGTGTGTGCGTGTGCTGCAGGGTTAAATCTACAAATCCATGGGCTTGGCTCTCTCATCCCTTCCAGGCTTCTGGGAGGGAGGGTGGACAATGAGCCTGTCAAATCGGATGTAAGCAATGTCCACATGCGCTCTGGCAGCTTTCTTGGCCAGGATAAGTTATTTTCCCTTCTGGCTCACAGATTCAGGATAGTCCTTGTTTAAGAAGATGTACGTTCCCCTCAAGTTCTTGGCTCTTTCCAGAACCGCTACCTTGTAATTGAACCTCAGGAACTATCGGCCTGGGCCTGTCACCGGGGCCGGTGGTGGGCTTTTCAGTCCTGTGGGTCAGCTCCAACTAAATCCTCCTATGGTCCATCTTCAGTTTCCCTCACTTTGTCCTCAGACTCCATCCAGGTCTCATGTGGAGATTCTGAAATTTCGTCTACCACAATGTTGTTCCACCTTGATTGCACCGCGACATAATTAGATTTCTTTGTCCTCATGGATTCACATACAGAACTAATGTCCTCTCAATGACTTTCAGATTGTTGTCATCTTGCCATTGTCCTGTTTAAATTCATCGAGCTGACCCTAGGATAACTGTAAATTGTTCTGCAGGTCCTGGACCTCTCTGTTCAGGTCGTCCATTCTTCTATTAATTGACTCCACCAGTATTTGGACGCAACAGTTGAAGCTATTTTCTTGTTGTCGTAACAACTACTTGTAGAACCATTTTTGTTTGTTTAAAAGATCCTTCACCTGTGATAGAGAGACACCACTGTTTTTAACTGTACTCCCATCAGCTTTGGCCTTTGTCATGCTAGCAACGTAGGCTATACTGTTAATCCCGGCAATTACAGACAGCGCAGGGTGTAGGGAAGATGGAAATAGCAACAAACAGTAGGGATCTAGACAGCCACAAGCCCGGGACAATCCGGGGACCCATCCACATGGGCTAACCACGTTGCGGGCTGCGTTCAAGCCGTCAAGGAAATCGCACTAACAGTGGCAGCTAGGCTAGCTGCTATGCCAAGCAGCTTATCATCAGACCTTCGATCGGCAGGAACCCTGGACAGATAGCAGCGATTCCAGCAACTGATGCCAACCCCGTTGATCCAAAATCAAAAAGTAGCTAGCTAGTAACCAAACTTTTCCAATAGAACACTCTTTCAGACACTTTCAAAAGCTTTCAAACCAACAAACCGAGCGCTGCCTCATTCCACATTCAGGAAGAAGGGACTGGATCAAAGTCAGGTTCTCGGCCACTGTTGAGCATTGCGATTCTACAAGTAGAAAAGGCTGGTTCACCGGTAACCGGTCATTACACAGCAGAGACGTCTTTTGTTCTAGTAAGAGAAGGAATGGCCCCTTCTACTGTGCTAAGTACCTATCGGCAGTCAGATTTCTCAGTGTGTCTGTACCTTTAGAAGGGCTATTATGGGGCTATTCAACTATATTCTCATGTAGGCCAAATTGCGGTTTTTGTGACTCTCCCTTCTAACGTTTCCTACGTGGCCTGTGATCATCATAGAGGGGAACAAACGGCACATCCGTGTTCCAGAGAGTCTTAGTTTTCAGCTTATAGCTAAAATGGTTTAAATGCTGGAGCCAAATTCATAGAGAAGAGAAAATATATTCAACATGCCACATTGGCTTCAGAAACTGCCAGAAGCTTTTGTTTACCACAGAGAGCATGTGATTCTGTTCTTTCCTGACTGGCAAAGTACCCGGATGTTGTCTCTGGTTTTGAATGCAGCGATTTAGAGCGATGGGACAAGACTGTAACTACCAATTGGGGAGAAAAAGGGGTAAAACATTTGTTTTAAATAAAAATAGATCCCAGACATTTTCCATATGCACAAAAACTGTATTTCTCGCAAATGTTGTGCACTCATTTGTTTACATCCCTGTTATGAAACAATTCTCGGGATCTCCTACAATTTTGCTTACAACAAGATCTACGACTTAACGGAGTTAAGTTGCCAAATTAAAATGGTAAAGTGTGCTTGTGAGGCAGAAGAACCTGGTTCGAGCTGTTGTACAGACTGTGTACCCTGGGTAGTACACAGAGAGGGAGGAAGCTATACTGGCACAGTGCGGTCCATCACAGTTGTGCACTCGAGCCGAATATGTAGTTGCGCTCAGCTCAACAGCTGGAGTCGCTGTGGTGTGAGTTTAGAGATGATTGAAACAGAATTAAGATCTTATCCTAAAGTTCACTCCACAGCTAGAAGTGTCTCCACTCGCATCAGCTAGCTTTTCGGTGAAGTAACTGGCTAATACTTTATCAAGCAGGCGATCACAAGTGTTCGACCTGTTGTACAGACAGTATACCCTGGTCCGTATGCAGAGAGGGAGCGAGCTATTCTGCTAAGCCGGCACACAGTGGTCCGTCAAAGTGTTCGGACTAACCCTAACCTCTCCTGAAGTACTCATCCTATGGAGCATCGTTGAATCCTCTGGTCTCTGTAACTCAATCAATACTATCTGGAGGGATCTGATTGGCAGCTACTAGATGGGAGGTTCTCCAGAGGAGAGCATCAGGGAGCAGATGGCCAGTGATGAGGTTTGTAAGAAAAACATCAAGTGCAGCAGACTCTGACACATTAGATATCGGCCTGTGGTCACACATTATCCGGATAGTCCATCTGTAGATGCTACACAGATGGTCAGACTATCAACAAACAACCTGTCGATAAGCAACTGACTATCTGTCGATAAGCAACTGCTTGCTAAGGTTACGGTTAGGGTAAGAATTAGAATAAGGGTTATGGGTTAGCGATAGGGCTAGGGTTACGTTTGGGGTTAGGAGAAGTGTTAGGGTTAGGGCTAGTATATAGTTTAGTTGCAATGTTACTGATTGTCTGTAGAGCATCTACAGGTGTTTTATCCAAATAAAGTGTTGCCCGGACTGTTTTCATCAAACTCCAGTGGCAGTTGGCCCTCATCCAGGCCGTCAAGGATGGAGAAATTTTGGGGGGGTTATTTTAATCTTGTTTCTGATGAGAAGGATATCTTTAAAAAAGAGCAACAAAAAAGTTCAACAGCAAATGTGTTATTTTGGGTGAAATTATGGTCTCTTTTCCACTGGGATAACAACTGAATTTGACTTTCTCCTTGCTGCACTGCGCCGGTTTCTTCCACTCAGAAATATATTTTTTACTTTTAGGCCAGCTACTTTAGGTTAGATACTTTGTAAAAGAGTCAAATAATTTAGTCAGTCAGCTCTGCAGCATGCTTAGTCAGCCTAACCGAGCTAAATAGGATGACTAAAGACAGTACAGTATGGGGAGCAGAGCCATTGTCTGGCTGAGCCAAAAAACTAAAAAAAGTTTTTTATTTTACCCCTTTTTCTCCCCAATTTTGTGGTATCCAATTGTTTTTTAGAAGCTACTATCTTGTCTCATCGCTACAACTCTCGGGAGAGACGAAGGTTGAAAGTCATGCGTCCTCTGATACACAACCCAACCAAGCCGCCCAACCAGGCACTGCTTCTTAACACAGCGCGCATCCAACCCAGAAGCCAGCCGCACCAATGTGTCGGAGGAAACACCGTGCACCTGGCAACCTTGGTTAGCGCGCACTGCGCCCAGCCCGCCACAGGAGTCGCTGGTGCGCGGTGAGACAAGGACATCCCTACCGGCAAAGCCCTTCCTAACCCGGACGACGCTAGGCCAATTGTGCATCGCCCCACGGACCTCCCGGTCACGGACGGTTACAACAGAGCCTGGGCGCGAACCCAGAGTCTCTGGTCTCTGGCACAGCTGGCGCTGCAGTACAGCGCCCTTAACCACTGCGCCACCCGGGAGGCCCGATGACTTTTAATTAAGGAATCAAAAATAAAAAGTCATCCAATTAAAAATAAGTAATACACACAACTGAAATATTGTATTATTTCATATTCATTTCGTATTTTTCTATCGATGTCTAGCCAATGTGGATATTTTCAAGGTTTGCCTGTTCATTATTTTTGGCTTTGGAATTTCCAATAAAAAGCTCTGAAATCATTTGAATGTCATTATTTCATGAAGCATTTTGTAATTAAGAAAATCATCTAAACTGAAATTGAAAACCGTGATTCTTTTTTTTAATAATCCAAACAAAATCGTACCGACCTCAAAAAAAGAAGAATTGCTCAACACTAGATCCTGACAAACTCCCCAGTCCCTGCCGGTGACAAGCATACCCATAACATGAGGCTGCCACCACAATACTTTAAAATACATAGGGGCCATACTTGCGAACGTTCGAAAAAGTTACAGTTTTAGTTTAAGCATCAGGCAATTCAAATCGTTGACGTAGTTGCACGTAGTCAAAGGCTACATATTAGCTGTTCCCATTACATAACTTGGCCCATTTAGCCATTTGCTATACTCACCAGGTGGCTGTGATTATATCCGATTATATCCGGGGGGGGGGAGGGGGTCTGATCCAAGATCAGCACTCATCCTCTGAGACGTTTGGTAAATATAAGCCTTGAGTAGCTTGGTTGCAGCAGGGACCAGGGGACGAAGAGGTTGTTGGGGTCCGGCTGAAGCATGCATATATACATGCATAGTTTCACAACAGCGCAGGATTCCTGGTAAGATTAACATCCAGTAACAAGGATCAGCCTCAATCCTCCAGCCTGAGGAACCAAGTTGCTACTGACACAACTGGGACCTGAACACACAAAACAATGAATACACACACGCATACACTCACATATGCACACACACACTATGGTACACACAGATATGCACGCACAGACTGTTCTTATGGACTGCACACACAGATTCCCACACACAGGCAAATACAGACAAACATGGATACACATACTGTACTTACAGACAGATAAACATGCATAACCCCACACATATGTACATATATCGTACTTGTTAAGGCACACTCCACGCGCACGCAGACACATGCATGTACACATTCGCAGTGCTCTTGACCCAAAGCTGTTTTGATTTTCCCCTTGTTCTCTCAGCCACAGCGACAGAAGCGCATGTTAGTGTACGGCCCCCACTTCACGTCAACTGCAGGTGACTACCTAAGCCCTTTACACCGACAGACAGACCATTTCATAACAGTCTGTGCGTTATGAAAGATTCTTAAGTAATGATGCACGAGAAGCCGGTGTTTGGAGGATATATTGGCACGGGTGTTGTTAGGCCCGGCCAATATATCCTCCAAATATCCTCCAAACACTGGCTTCGAGGGCTTACCAACATATTTGGGTTACCAACATTACGGGTCACCAACATATTCAAATAATGATTTACATCTTTTCATTAAAAACATATTCATACTATTTCATCCTCTCTACCCTAGCCGGCTGGTCGTTTGTTCTATCAGTTCGGTTGCCAGAGACGACCCAGTTGTTCAGTCTTTTTGTTCTGTATCTATGGACTTGACCCAGTCGTTCGTTCTAAATGTTCCATTGCCGTACTGGCTGGCAACGTTCTTATCCCTTGCTTACACACACAAAAATTGTGCCGTCAGAATAACAGCAGAGTTGCTGCATTTGTCCAAACTGTTTTCTAGTGACATTTATTTGGATACATCCAAAATGATGCGCGATTTTGCCTGGCATAGAAAATGTGCTCTCTCGTCAGGGCACTGTTGTTCAGAGGAGCTAGCCAACAACACAGCTAACACAATCACTTCAAACTGAAGCTGGAAAGACAGCAAACTGTCTGCACTTTGATATGTTTTTTCTATTGATAGTACTTTGCATACATCCATATAAATGATGCTGATTCACGATTTTGACTGACTTAGAAAAGCTGCCTGCCTGTCTCATCCTGACTCCTGACACGTTCATTCAGGGGCGCAACTTAGGCTTTAGAAGTTGGGGGCATCATATATATATATATATTTTTTTTTATCCAGTAAGATAAAGACTTCAAACAGCCTACCCGACCGCTCAGAGGCGTCCGCATGGTCCTAAAGCAAACCGTTGCCTCGTTTTGTATCACATTCTAATGATAAAACTTGGGGGGGGGACAAAAATGCCATTTCAGAAAGTGGGGGGGAAGGACCCAAATGAAAGTTCTGCCACTGAGTTCACTACCATGGAACAGCTGGTTATCGAATTTGAATATTGAAACCATGTTGCAAATGTCGTTAGAGACAGACAGCAACGTTTATGCAAATCTCTGCTGTTGAAAACTAAATGCTAGTCTAAAATAATGTGAGATAATGTATTTTTATAGTGGTGATCATGTCCATACATTGCATTGCTGGGCTGATGAGACAGTGGATTGTCCAGTCAGATGGAACAGAGTAAATAGGCATTTTAACGTCGTAGATTTAGCCCGTGGTTACTTGTGGAATGGACATCAGCTGGAACGTGGTTTTCACCAATCAGCATTCAGGATTAGACCCACCTGTTGTATAAAGTATAACAACAACAACAAAAGACAGCAGTTTATGTATGTTGCAATTGCATATACCAATAGTGGTGGAAATTCACAGGGTTTTAAACGCTCAATGTTGTAATAATGGCTCGACAATAATGCAATGTGAAGCTGTACGGTTACACTCAAAACACCACACTGCTTGCTTGAGGTTGTTGGCCTGGACATGATAATAAAGCACCAACTTCCCATTTATTTTGGTCAGTGACACATTTGCTAAATAGACAATTTCCTATAAACCATTAGTATTTACTGTAAACTTCCTGTGACCGAGCTCTTTACGGATTGCCTTCCTGTAACAATCGACCTGTGTATCATCAACACTGTCTGCTGATCCGAGAGCAACCCAGATGCATCCACCCTGCAGGGAGGAGCGGGAGTAAGGAATGCAGCCTCCAGACGTCACACAGAGACACAGTATTCAGTGACTGCGTGGAGGCCTAAGCCCCGTCTGTCTGTTACATGATGACAGGGAGATAGAGGAGCACACACACACACACACACACACACACACAACGCCCAACATTTGGGTCGGTTACAGAAGTGACAGCGATGTCAAGAAGAGGAAGAAGTTGTAGCCTAATATATTCTCATTCTTTGACGTCTCTCCTCCCTCCACACACATAGATACAGCTTCTATCAGTAGCTTTGAAGTCTCTCAGCTGATTCCTATTCTTTAATAAAACCCTGTTCTCTCCACTTCCTCTCTTTGCCACCGTTTGAATTGAGCACAACTACGTCAGAGTCTTTAGCTCACTGATTGGTTAGGAGGGAGGGAAGGGAGGGAATAGTAAGACATCTTGACAATACTGACACACACACACAGCCTTTTAGTTGCACTGCTATATTTGTATACACTGCAGTTACTATCTATAGTCTTTTTCTCTTTTTTATCTATCTATCTCTATTCTCAGTAATAGAAGCCCCTCTGTGGTTCTACAGACAAAGGATTGTTCACAGCAGCCAGGATTGTGTGTGTGTGTGTGTGTGTGTGTGTGTGTGTGTGTGTGTGTGTGTGTGTGTGTGTGTGTGTGTGTGTGTGTGTGTGTGTGTGTGTGTGTGTGTGTGTGTGTGTGTGTGTGTGTGTGTGTGTGTGTGTGTGTGTGTGTGTATATCCACGTGGGTTTGTGTCTGTCATAACGAGGAGGGTAGACAGTCTCAACCCATCCACTGAACATAGAGAGAGAGGAAGAGAGGAGGTGAAAGAATAATGGGACATAGATATACTGTACACTGGGAGCCAATTATTGTTTTGCAGTGTGTTGGTTTGGCAACAGTGAATCACTCCTGTCATGCCAATAAACCTAGCCTTAATTTGAAGTTGGCAGAGAGAGGGACTGAGATAAAGAAAGAGAAGAATAGAGAGTGAGAGGGGATCAGAAAGAGAAGGAAGAGAGAGCAACCAAGCAGAGAGTCAGCTGGTTGTGACTTCATCTAAGTCAGACTGTGTGTTTGTGTGTATACCCTTGGGCCGTGCAGACACAGACAAACCACTCCCAGTCTCCATCCTACTCCTCCCTTCTCTTCATACACTGAGAGAGAGAGAGAGAGAGAGAGAGAGAGAGAGAGAGAGAGAGAGAGAGAGAGAGAGAGAGAGAGAGAATTAACAGGATCGGTCTCTCTTTGTTTGCTTTTTGTTTACAGAACAGTGACACAAAGTACACTACAGACCCTCACACACACACAAATCTTCACAACAAACAGTTATTATAGTTATCATTATAGACAACATCACATTGTCTACTGTAGTAACTGTATGAGTGATTACGGGGTGGACTGTGACTGCACTGCAAGGTCAAGTAAGAACAGTAGTAGTGACACACAGTAGAGTACAATTACATCCCTCTCTGCCCCCGGGCTCCTGGTGACCCAAACACACTCTGACTCTGTCCCTGCCACAGCTGTGGGTTGCGTGCCCAGACTCCCTGCCTCCCTCTACCCAGGTCTGCGTGCTTCACACTGGGCTGGGAGTGGGGAGAGGGTGTAGGGGCGCTAGTCTAGCCTCTGGCTGTCAGGGAGAGGGAGAAGGCTGGCTGGCCAACTGACACTGGCAAGGGGGCTACGGGAGGACTGGAGGACGGGAGGGTGGAGTGGGAAGGGAAAGGCGGGGGTGTATGGTTGTGTGAGTAGCAGGCTAGGGGATGGTAACAGCTATAGGTCAAATAAGAACACTAAAATTGCATTTTGACTCCCCTCCCCCATCTCTGACACACGCACACACACACACCAGAGAGCCCCGTCCATCAAAGAGCTATAAGTGAAGCCACATGTAGTAGCTGAACGGAGAGAGGAGACAGACAACACAGTTCTATGTGTTGTGATAATTGCGTTGTTTGCTCTATAACTTTTTCATTCATATTCCTTGCGACCGTGATATGTAGGCCTAAAGGCCGAGACAATAAGAAGACACAGTGGCAGAATAAATTCAACCAAACCTTTGTTTTATCACAAAACCAGATACTAACCTCTGTCCAGTGAATTCCACAAAGCATATTGCCTGTAACAGACAGTTACATGACCTACAGCATGGTCAAGCAAGTTCATGTTTCCCACATTTTCGGCTCCCCTAAACTATTGATATAGAACCCTAGAGAGTTAACGCAAATCGCAAAGAAAACAGCTGCCTTCATCATTCCAGCACCATTTCAACTTCAACATTTCAACATCATCATGCTTAGTCTAATACAGTAGATACCAAACACAATTTAGTCCAATCAACGTAAGCTAAATATGATGTGGCTGTCCATGGTTCTGATGTCTGTGTGCGCGTGTGTGCACATTCGTGCAAGTAGAAAAACATGTTGACTCACCCTACTTGTAGAGAAATGCCAATGCCATCCTCCTCTCTTTCATGTTGACGAAACGGTCTATCACTCTGTCATACAGTACACACTTTTATTTTTTGATTTCCTGGCTACCTGGCTAAAATGCTTGCTCGCTAGCCTAACTTCCATTCATATGCAACGTTAGCTAGTTAACATTAGCCTTCTATGTCTAGTTACATATTGAACTTCCATCCTCTCAGGCCAGGAGCACAATAATGTATGAATTAATGGTTGGATCAGATTTGCTGTTATAATCATTGGCCAGTATGGAGAATTAAGTAAAACCACAAGTCCAAATCCCCATCTCCATCAATGGATAATTTAGGAAAGGGCCCATTTTAGCTAGCTAGCAACACAACAACACAACGAGATGCAACAATTCAAGTTTTTCTGTCAATGACGTATGCTCTCAATGGCATTTGATAGGACGCCAAAATCCAAGCTGGCTACCCTTGACACTTTTTTTTTGGTGCGCCAGGACCATTCACAGATGAGCTCACTCAGTTTAGCTCAACGCTGATTGGCAAATGTTTTATACTTTTTTTTATCAAGGGAGGCCAAATGCTCGCTGGCTTCCCTTGCCCTCAATGCTACGGGCGGCAACAATGCTATACTTGTTTGGACCAGACAGCATCAGATAGATGGCCTACATGTAGATCGCTCAGATGCTTTCTCCTGTGAGACACATTTAGCCTCTTGCGAATTGAAGGAAAATTACGAAACACGAAAGACAAATTATTTCATGTTTATTTTTATTTGTTTAATCTGTCAATTTTATGGGGAAGCCTGGCTTTCCTTGGCATCCGTTAATACATGCCATTGGTAGGATACATCCAGAGGTCTGATCGGATCACCAACAGATACACCAGTCAGTCATACATCCCACTGGGCTATTCTAGCTACACCTTGGGGGTGTTAGCTGTGCCTGTCATCATTGTCTTTGTTACCGCAGTACATTCATCCAGGACGAGTTTTCATTTTCAGTGGTGACAACAACACGTTGACATATTAGTTAAATATGACGTAATTAACAATAGGATGAGAACAGTTATTGGGTGATAGTCGAGTCGCATGGTGAAAATAGACAGTTTGCGTGTTTCGATTTGGGCGTGGACGTCTCTCTCTGCTTTTCTTAAGGGCATCCTGCACCTCGTTTCTATGGAAACACACTAAAAAAAGGGCTGAGAGAGAGAGCGAGAGAGAGAGAGAGAGGAACGGGAAAAGATTGAGGGGGTGCCTCTTAGGACAGGGTAAACACTAACCAGCACCCACCCACACCCAGATACACACCCACACAACCACACACATGTGCACACACACCCACCCACAGATACACACACACACACACAACACTGCTGGAAGAGAGCAGCATCACCGGATCATAGGACCCTGGTCTGCCTGTCTCTACACCCCAGAGCCCAGGACACCAGCAGACCTTTAGAAATGGCTGCAGAGTTGGCTCCGCACAGGGGGCTGATCCTCGCCAATAAGCCATAAGCCATAAAACCTGAGAGACAAGAATAATTCTCACTAACTCATCACAGTACACCAGTAATTTAAGTAAGTAAGGTTATGGTAGAGAGCCCAGGGTTTAGACCAGGGTTTAGACAGTCGATGCAGAGAGTGCAGAGGGCTCTGTGACTGTGGTGGCAGGGTGTATTGGCCTGCACAGCACACACACACACACACACACACACACAGTCACACTCATGAATACACTCACAAGACACACACACACACCTACTCTCTCTCTCCATTATGTGGATGAAAATTGGATTGCTGCTGCTGGATTTGAAATAACTTGATTATAAACAGCCTAACTGTAGTGCTGGGATAAAAATCACTTAATAAAGCTGAGTGCATTGACATGAGAACAAACAGTATACACATACACAAATACGTAGCTACCGTTATACACCGAGTATACAAAACATTAAGAACACCTGCTCTTTCCATGACATAGACTGACCAGGTGAATCCAGGTGAAAGCTATGATCCCTTACTGATGTCACTTGTTAAATCCACTTCTATCAGTGTAGATGAAGGGGAAGAAACCAGTTGAAGAAGGATTTTTAAGCCTTGAGACATGGATTGTGTATGTGCCATTCAGAGGGTTAATGGACAAGACAAAAAATGTAAGTGCCTTTTGAACGGGGTACGGTAGTAGCTGCCAGGACCCCCGGTTTGTGTTAAGAACTGTAACGCTGCTGGGTTTTTCACACTCAACAGTTTCCTATATGTATCAAGAATGGTCCACCACCCAAAGGACATCCTGACAACTTGACACAACTGTAGGAAGCATAGGAGTCAACATGGGCCAGCATCACTGTGGAACACTTGAAACCTTGTAGAGTCCATGCCCCTACGAATTGAGGCTGTTCTGAGGCCAAAAAGGGGGAGGTGTTCATAATGTTTGGTTTACTCAGTGCAAGGATGCACAATGTCCTGCTGTTTTTTACCATCAATGTATGTCATTGATTGGCCCAGAGAATGAGCACATCTGCTTTCCCTGGTTGAAAATCAAATGAATCACTGACTATGACGTACATGAATGAATGGAACCCACAAGGCAACAAATGAAAGATCAGGCAGGAACCACTTGGAAAGAACTAAAGAAAATTGCCCAGAACGGGGTCCACTGGAGATGCACTGTTGAGGCCCACTAGAAGCTAAAAAGGTACAAGTAAGTCAACACATACAGAAAATACAAGAAAGACAGGACTTTAAGGGGAAGTTCTGCCCACATACACACACAATACACACCAACCAGGGAAAGCTGAATGGTTGGGTTAACAATCAGCCAAGGTTCTAAAGTAAAACAATCTAAATACTTAAATGGACCTAAGTCAAAGTACCCTTTCGTCCACACAGCTACAGTGTGTCGTGTTTCTCCATAACTATGTTGCCTTAAGATATGGGGGGGGGGGATTAAGATTGAGGGTAATTTGGAGTTACCAGGGGTCAGGAAGGTCACCATGTTTTTGTATACAGAGTCTGTACAGATGAACAACTGAAAAGGCACACAGAAGGTCGACGCAGCACAGAAAACACTGCGCGTTTGGATTTTACAACCTGGCTCATAGTTCGTAACAACAAATGGAGACCACACATAACTTACACGTAAAAAAAAAAAAAAAAAGGAATACATTTAATACAAACATGTAAAATAAGCTGTTGACGTCTGCAGGATCAGTAGTGTATGGTGTGTTGTATGGTGAAAACAAACCAAAAAACTAAAGGTGGTGGAAGCCAGCCAGCCTGCCAGTTAGGTGGGAGAGAGAGAGTGTGTTGGCTCGTGTGGCCACCCTTTATAGCCTGCAGGCCAAGCCTGCCCAGGTGCGTCAAATCAGCTGACCATCGTCCCAGCAACGCCCACTGGCCTCCTGCAACAAGCAGACTACCAAACAGAAGATCCCAGCAGACGGGAGGGCGGCAGAGCGGGAGGGACGTCACAGTAGGGAAATCATTATAGACTCTTGACAGCAGGGCTTCCCAAGCCTCTTCCTGGAGATCTACTGTCCTGTAGGTTTTCAGTCCAACCCCAATTTAGCGTATCTGATTCAGCTTGTTAAAGTCTTGTTGAGCAGCTAATTAGTAGAATCAGGTGCGTTAAATTAGGGTTGGACTGAAAACCCTGTAGATCTCCAGGAAGAGGGTTGGGCAGCCCTTCTCTGCAGCATATAATATAACTGGTGACTTTGTCATGAGAGATGATGTAGGCTAAGCATAATTACGCTAAAAAGTTTGCTATAAGATAGGCATATTACAGTCCTATTTCCAATCATTTTTAAAAATATAAGTTCAACTCTCAGGGAAAACCTTGACTTCCAGTTATTTCAAATGTGAAACAGTATCCTGTATCAAATAGGTCCACTGAGACAGTTCACTAACTGCAGGTCAGCTTTGTTTGTGACCTCACAATCATGAAGGGGTTATCTGATACACTGAATCTCACAGGGTAAATAGGCTACTTATCCAAAAACACAGGGCCTCCCTTGTCCTTAGTTGCCAAAACACAACTTTCCCCTGAAGGAGAGAAGGACAGTTGCTGACGACAGCTGCTGATGGCTATCATCGTCGATGTTGATCTCTCCTCCTCTCGCTCTCTTTCTCTGAGTGCCTCTTACACTGTCCCTCTCTCTCTCTCTAAGGTTTTTTTTTTTTTTAAATAACCATTTTTGGTGCAATTTTCACAAGTATGTGATCGATTTTCACAACTCTAAGCACATAAATCGAAACAGATCATGGAAATGACTCATGTTTCAAAACTCGAAGGACATTTTCAATTGACTGAGTACAACAATTTCACCAAGTCAGTTGTTCAATATATCAAATTAGATACAGAGATGTAGTATGTATCTGCTTTTCAAAATGCAATATTCATTTTACTTTGATATGATTTTCTTGTCAATGGTTAACAATACAATTACCTATCACTTAATCAAACTTCTCAAAACTGATAACTAATAAAACAAAAGTATCTAGTGTCTAGTAAACATAAATAGTTTGATAACTGCTGAACACTGTACATTTCTATATTTTTACCTCACAAATGTATCAATTTCATATCAATTTATGTTGGAAGGTAAAAACGAATCATATATGGATGTGGCTGTGAACACTACATAATCATTCTCCATCAACCGGTGTGCTTCAGTAGGACAGAGTCTAAGTAGTCATTTGGTACCATTTGAAATTATATTGTACAATGCACTGATGAAATACCTGGGTTGTATATAACAATATATTCCACTCATTATGTGAATTTCATTGATACACTGTACGCTGAAGAATTTCCAGCAGAGAGTCTCTGGGGAGTAGCTAAGGGGTAACTTAGGGGCTAAGGGGTAGCTAAGGGGTAGCTTGGTCCTTGCATAGGGGTGCTTGTAATATGCGGTGTACATCTGTGCATATAATAACAAATTCTTTCTTGGGGATGTTAGGACTATTCTAGAGGGGGCTTCAGCACTGTGTTGCCCCTCCCTGGAGCCTCCCATGTCTATATCTATGTACTGTATCAGGATAATGAAACTGTAAGACTGACATTTTTCTCAATATGCTCACAACCTGCCATTGGATACAAATGAATGAAAAAAAAATGGTGCATGTCAAGTTATAGTCAAATACTGTATGGAAAATTATATTTACCATCTACTACTATTTATATACAGCACATTGAAAATAGCAGTTTTGACATTTGTATATTGTATGTTTTGCTATTGGATTAAATGGTAGTTAATGATAGACTCACCATTTAGTCATTTTATCTAATATATTGGTTACTAATCAAAATATTCCCCTGAAAACTTTGATTTGGTTTGAATGACTCAGGGGTGAAAGATGCGTGAAACCCCCATGAGTGCTTAATCAAAGGTTCTGAACATAAGCTAGGCGGCATTACAAGCGTTATCAGTTTAGTTCTGTATTTAAGAGTTTTGAAAATATCTTACATCTGAAACATTTGTCAAAGTGATTGAAAAAAACGGTACCACGACAGTTGTTATCGTTCCCGTAGCCTTCTAGTAGGTCTATAAATGTATGCCTCATGGAAAGGATTCGTCTAGTTGTTGTGGTAGAAATAGCCGTGTTCCAATATAGTTATCATCATCACATTTAATAATATCATCGCATTTATATTAGTCAGCCCATTTCCTTAACATTAAAATGAATTGACATTTAATGTTTGGCTACCTGCTATGGTATATATATATCTCACTAGGTTGAAAATAGTATCTTCAACCTCCCCCTATCAACGGAAGCAGATGGTCGTTTCCGTTCATCTGGGTGGTCTATTCATGAGACTTGGCTCCAGCGGGGATGAACCGCGGAGCAGATGAGTATTTTATTTAATTGATTGATTGATTTACCGGCCCGCCCCTCCCACGAGAACTGCATTGTTCGATTGTCTCGCGCACCGTTAATTTGTTTCAGCACAATAGTCATCAGATTATATCGTGAAATTATGCAACGAGACAGGTGGCAGTTACTATTCTTTACCTATTATCCTTCAATGTCATGATCATTTAGGCGTTGTCTAGTTTTCATGAGAGCATCATCTGGACGTGTCATTCTGAGAGTTGACAGTGATAATGGAAAACAAATACAATATCCAAATTAGGTTTGTAAATACAATTGACATTGCAATTAGGGTAATTGCATGGGCATTGGGTAGGCAGGCCTAATAAACATTGGGGGCAGAAAGATGGATTGCTCCATTTAAAAAAAAAATAGTTAAAAGAAAATAACAATCCATCTGTTTCTGTTTTTATGATGGTTAACATTTTAAGAAAAAAAGATGGAGGAAAGCTTTGCTATTGTTTACCTTATTACTCACATAGCTGACATCTGTCAACTTCTCGATAAATTGTCAGAAAATTGGGCCCAGTGAAGCATTTTAGAGCTGAACCCTTATCCTAGCCTACACATATCAGTGGTAGAATATGCTTTAAAAAATTTCCCAACGCCTCTGATAAAATTCAGGAATAAATCCCTATTTTAGTTTGACTCTTTTCACTTGTGTGGTGATGTTGATGACCTTGTAAAAACTAATGCTATTTCAATTCTAACATTATAGTGACACCTACTGGTGAGCCTCTGTAGCCTATGGCCCTGAGCTAAACTTCAAACATCAAATAACATTACAAACATTAGACATTGTCATGCAGTGTACATTTCTTCCGTGTACGTTTCGTTATTTTGTCAAAATGGAGTGTGGCTTGTTTTCCCATTAATTGTGTCAAAATTGGACATGGAATAACGGAATATAAATAACGTATCAAATGTATAATTTATTATATTACTTGTTAAGCACATTTTTACTCCTGAACTTATTTAGGCTTGCCATAACAAAGGGGTTAAATACTTCTTGACTTAAGACGTTTCAGCTTTACATTTTTTATTAATTTGTAAAAACGAAAATGAAAATCATAATTCCACTTTCACATTATGGACTATTGGGTGTAGGCCAGCGACACAAAATCTCAATTTAATACATTTAAATGCAGGCTCTAACAAAACAAAATGTGGAAAAGTCACTCAGTTAAAATAAGCCTTTTTATTGGTATGGGTATACTTCACCAACATCCTTTCCTGCTCATTGAAAGGCAGACGTAAGCTGTACCGTTTAGTTGTGAACACGCCTATTGCTGTGACAATTGACCACTGTGTAGGATCATAATTTGATCACCCTGTTGTTGAAGGAAATGTCAGGAAATGCAAACATACCATATTCAAGGTTTAAAAATGCTGCTGAAGTTTGTAATTTCCACTTCGAAAAGTCAAACTTGATTTGCCCTAACTAAATATTTATCAACCCTTACAAAAATGTGAATTAATTATAATCCACACAATAATTCATATTTCCTGTTGCTGCATAATTATTTTCCTGCTGTGAGAAAATGATCAAAGGAAGATCCTACATCTGTACATACCCCCTGTGGGGGGGTTGATGATCAATGATACAGAACCTGTCTAATATTACTGATTCACTCCACACAAACACATTTTCTCACACATACACACACACACACACACACACACACACACACACACACACACACACACACACACACACACACACTGACAGGACCATTCATACAGTTCAGTGACTCAGCCCTATCAAGTGGACATGATGCTCTCAAAGTCTTGCACTACCGCCTCCTACTACATCCTGATGAGAAGCAATAATCCTGGCCCTGTAAGTCTGGATATCTCGCTAACCCTGCTGCACCCTACTTTGCTGAGACAACATGACTCTAGAACAGTTTTACACAATTTTAAATGGAATGTACAACAGTGATTCTCTCTCTCTCTCACACAGTTCAAATACAATTCTAAGGGGCTTTATTGGCATGGGAAACATATGTTAACATTACCAAAGCAAGTGAATTATTTGTATGGAGGGATGTGGGTGTGTGGGGAGAGAGTGGATAGATTGGTGTGCATGGGTTTGGTTGAAGAAACTTCTTCACCCTTATCTCCCCTCCTCTTCTTGATATGTAAATAAAGTGAATGTAATTGCTGTCTTTAAACATCTATTCACTACTCGCCAAATGCCTGTTTTTAGGCCTGTTTTAAAAGGTAAAGCACTTTGGATGAAGTCAATATTATTATGCTTATATATGTTGGTACTATATGTACAATAAGGTATCCAATATTCTTAAATCTGACATGGGTTGAAGTTAGTATCATTAATTCTGAATTGTAGTGTATTTACAGAATAACCTGTTGTAAAAGGTAACATCCACTAGATGGAAGTAATGTGCTACCACCTTCAGGGGTCTGATGTGAACATTTTTCTATTCACCCTTCAGGTACTGAGCACATGTCCAAATTAATGAATTTCCCTAAATTTTTCAATGCTTCAATGTTGCTTTGATGGTATGACTGGTTGTGAACCAGACACACTGACATTTAAGGTTCAAGTGTCATAAAGTGGGTAACATGGAGCCCCCAAATCCTGTCTGTCAATTCAATTCAATTCAAGGGGCTTTATTGGCATGGGAAACATGTGTTAACATTGCCAATGTAAGTGAGGTAGATAATATACTGTCACTCACTCCATTAAATATCTCAAACCACCCTTTGCCTTGATGACAGCTCTGCATACTCTTGGCATTCTCTCAACCAGCTTCACCTAGAATGCTTTTCCATCAGTCTTGGAGTTCCCACGTAGATGGGGGATTTATCAATAAATGGGTGGGAAACAGAAGTTTACATGTTAAATAAAAATAAAAACCCCTGGAAAGGAGGGTCTAAACTGGTAACCAAATTTACAATCTGATGACAACAGGGAACCTTTTTTTGCTCTGACAGGGAAAAAATCATTTTGACCGGTCATCCAACTCGGGAACATAGCCCCTTTCTAGAGCTCAGACTTCCCGACCTGAAAACCACTGACATCCTGATTTGACCTAGTATTTTTCAGAGTTCCCAGTTGTCTTGAAAGCACTATAAGTCAGTTGAGTGAACTATCCCTTGTTATAAAATCTTTGGTCTGACAGACGCTTACATGACAACCGGAATGCATTGTATGATGTCAACATCATGGGCTCCCGAATGGCGCAGTGGTCTAAGGCACTACAGTCCCTGGTTTGAATCCAGACTGTTTCACATCCGGCTGTGATTGGGAGTCCCATAGGACGGAGCACAATTGGCCCAGCGTCGTCTGGGTTTGGCCGACATTGTAAATAACAATTTGTTCTTAACCTGTTTGGGATAGGGGGCAGCATTTTCATGTTTGAATGAAAAGCGTACCGAGAGTAAACTGGCTGCTACTCAGTCCCAGTTGCTAATATAGGCATAGTATTAGTAGATTTGGATAGAAAACACTGAAGTTTCTAAAACTGTTTGAATGATGTCTATGATTATAACAGAACTCATATGGCAGGCGAAAAAAAGAGAAAAATCCAACCAGGAAGTGGGAAATCTGAGGTTTGTAGTTTTTCAACTCTTTGCCTATCGAATACACAGTGTCTATGGAGTCAAAATGCACTTCCTATGTCAACAGTCTTTAGAACCTTGTTTGATGCTTCTACTGTGAAGTGGGGCGAATGAGAGGGGATTGAGTCAGAGGTCTGCCAGAGAGGCACGAGCTGGCCATGCGCATTCACGTGAGAGTTAGCTTGAGTTCCATTGCATTTCTGAAGACAAAGGAATTCTCCGGTTGTAACATTGTTGAAGATTTATGATTAAAAAATCCTAAAGATTTAGTCTATACTTCATTTGACATGTTTCTACGAACTGTAATATAACTTTTGACTTTTCGTCTGAACTAAGCGATCGCGCATTAAGCATTTGGATTACCGGGCTAAACGCACAAACAAAAAGGAGGTATTTGGACATAAAGATGAACTTTATCAAACAAATCAAACATTTAATGTGGAACTGGGATTACTGGGAGTGCATTCTGATGAAGATCATCAAAGGTAAGTGAATATTTATAATGCTATTTCTGACTTCTGTTGACTCCAACATGGCGGATATCTGTATTGCTTGATTTGTTGTCTGAGCGCTGTACTCAGATTATTGCATGGTTTGCTTTTCCTGTAAAGTTTTTTTGAAATCTGACACAGCGGTTGCATTAAGGAGAAGTATATCTCTAATTCTGTGAATAACACTTGTATCTTATATTAAAGTTTATGATGACTATTTCTGTAAATTGATGTGGCTCTCTGCAAAATCACCGGATGTTTTGGAAGCAAAACATTACTGAACGTAACGCGCCAATGTAAACTGAGATTTTTGGATATAAATATGCACTTTATCGAACAAAACATACATGTATTGTGTAACATGAAGTCCTATGAGTGTCATCTGATGAAGATCATCAAAGGTTAGTGATTAATTTCTGCTTTTTGTGACTCCTCTCTTTGGCTGGGAAATGGCTGTGTGTGTTTTTGTGACTAGGCTCTGACCTAACAATCATATGTTGTGCTTTCACTGTGAAGCCTATTTGAAATCGGACACGATTGGAGGATTAACAAGAAGTTTATCTTTCATTTGGTGTATTGCACTTGTTAATGTATGAAAGCTACATATTTAAAAAATGTATTTTGGAATTTCGCTAGCTGCCTTTTCAGCGGAATGTTGTCGAGGGTTGCCACTAGCGGAACCCCTAGCCATAAGAAGTTTTAACTGACTTGCCTAGTTAAAAAGGTAACTTTTTTTTATATAAAAACAAACAGGGCACAACACATAGCCGGCAAATATCTTAGCATTAGCTCATCATAAATCAGTACAACCTTCAAAAAAGTATTTTACACACATCATATGTGTCCATTACAATCTATGCAAGGATCGGAATGCATGATTTGTCACCAGTACTTGAAAACATGTGACTAAAACAGTAAATACATTATGATCCATAAATACACACGGTGTGCTACAGTAGAAACAACAACACAATATACATAAAATAAGCCACTTACTTTGATAGGAACGCACACATATCCAAAGTCCAATTTGTAAGGAAAACAACAATGAAAGCAATGCGGGTGCCATCCAGAAAATGTGCCGGGGGAAAAAAAAGTGTGCAAGGCCTGTTCTGATTAGAGATGCGCAATGTCTTCATACTGGATCTGAGGAAACACTGGGGAAGTGCTTGGGCTCTCGTTGAAGAGAGATGTTTGTCCAGCTCAGTAAAGGCTATGCAACTTCTTATGTGAATTAATGAGGAGGCGGAACACACCTCAATTCAAACTGTTGTTAGAATATAAAACTTGGTATAAAATCATTGTTATAATTGACAAGCCTTGGTTTGAGGCAGCACGGGTTAACTGTCTTGTTGCATAACAATCACATTTTGGAACAGTGTGTGTATTCTGACATCACACTAAAATTCAAGTGGGGCGACCATTAGAAATAGTTGGAACTCACACATGAAAAGGTTAGTTGGCCCAAACGTACACAGACCGTTATTTATTTTTCCTTTATTCCATGTCCAATGTTGACACAATGAGTAAACAAGTAGATTTGCGATTTTCGTTATTCAAATTCATAAAACGAAAAAGGAAAAATACAGTTTTGACTCAGAAATCAAAATAACAAAACTTATGCTGACCATGCAGGATACCCATTTGGTACACCATGTAATTTCAATGTCGATAATTGAGTAATATTTGGCTGATATTGATCAATGAGATTACAACATAAATCCACACACTCAAAAAGACAGACAATGCATTCAACCATCTAAATGCAAGACCAAATTAAAATGGAAAAACAATGTCAGATTTTTGGTTTAGTTGTCCATCACTGCTCTTTCAACCATTTAAAAGCACACAAATTCAAGTGGGAATACAATGTCCAATATTTTGATTATTTTACAATACATTTAGAAAGTATTCAGACCCCTTCACTTTTTCTACATTTTGATACGTTAGTCTTATTCTAAAATTGATTAAATAAAATATTTTCCTCATGAATCTACACACAATACCCCATAATAGCAAAGCGAAAACAGGTTGAGCTCAGGTGCATCCTGTTTCCGTTCGTCATCCTATTTCTTCAACTTGGAGTCCACCTGTGGTAAATTCAATTGATTGGACACGATTTGGAAAGGCACACACCTGTCTATATAAGGTCCCACAGTTGACAGTGCATGTTGACAGTGCAGAGAAAAACACCAAGCCATAAGGTTGAAGGAATTGCCCATAGAACGGAGGTAGGATTGTGTCAAGGCACAGACCAGGGGAAGGGTACCAAGAAATGTCTGCAGCATTGAAGGTACCCAAGAACACCAAGAAGGCAATACCTATTAAGATCAGCAAACAAAGAATATGTGCTTAACTCTAAATTCCCCTTCTATAACCAATTAAAAAGGGTGCTTGGAACCAAAAATAGATTTTAGTTTTGTATGACATCCATCGAGGACGAGACTAGCGAGGCCACCTCCAAGGCGATAGTGGACTATCTTCAGCACCCACGGTTCTCTCGAGGTCAACTTGAGTGACCGAGGTCATGAATACTGGAACATGGTACGAATGTTATAGGTTATATGGTTTTTTTCATTTATTTCATACAATGTGTTTTTCCATGGTACATAAGACATATTTCAATATCTTACATTGTCAATAGATATCGCTTTCCTACCCCCTCCTCCAGGTTTGTGTTCGAGATTCTGCGCAGATTATTACAGAAATGGTGAAGATTTCCACATAGCGTGCATATGTCGTCGCAGGTATCTTGAACACGCACACTTTATATGATTCCACCTGCGGCTTTGAATATTGACCTGTTTAAAGTTCTTACATCGGCTACGGAGAGCATGATCACACAGTCGTCCAGAACAGCTGATGCTCTCATGCATGCTTCAAAGTTGCTTGCCTCGAAGCGAGCATAGAAGTAATTTAGCCTTTCTGTTAGGCTCGTGTTACTGGGCAGCTCGCGGCTGTGCTTCCCTTTGTAGTCTGTAATAGTTTGCAAGCTCTGCCACATCCGACGAGCGTCGGAGCCGGTGTAGTACAATTCGATCTTAGTCCTGTATTGATGCTTTGCTTGTTTGATGGTTCGTCTGAGGGTATAGCAGGATTTCTTATAAGCTTCCAGGTTAGAGTCCCACTCCTTGAAAGCGGCAGCTCTGCCCTTTAGCTCAGTGCGAATGTTGCCTGTAATCCATGGCTTCTGGGTGGTGTATGTACATACAGTCACTGTGGGAAGACATCATCAATGCACTTATTGATGAAGCCAGTGATTGATGTGGTGTACTCCTCAATGCCATCGGAAGAATCCCGGAACATATTCCAGGCTGTGCTAGCAAAAAGATTCTGTAGCTTAGCATCTGTGTCATCTGACCACTTCTTTATTGACCGAGTCACTGGTGCTTCCTGCTTTAGTTTTTGCTTGCAAGCAGGAATCAGGAGGATAGAATTATGGTCAGATTTGCCAAATGGAGGGCGAGGAAGAGCTTTGTACGTGGAGTAACGGTGGTCAAGAGTTGTTTTTTCCCCCTCAGTTGTGCAACATGTGCAACCATGTTAAATGTGTAAATCCTTAACGTCTGACTCGTTAAAGAAAAAATCTTTGTCCAGTACGAGGTGAGTAAATCGCTGTCTTATATCTAGAAGCTCTTTTCGGTCATAACAGATGGCAGAAACACGACATACAAAATAATTTACAAATGACACGAAAAAAAACACAAAATAGCACAATTGGTTAGGAGATTGGTTAGGATCTCCTCCGATGTCATTATCATGAAAAGACTCATCTGGAGCCATTACCCTGTTAGACTACATTAGTTTGTAAAATAGCCTTAACTTTAGGCTATTGACTGTATTGCAAAAGTAATATTGAATGCAACCAAATATCAACATTTGAAGGAGATTTATCTTTTGCTTGTATAGTATAAATTATGAATTTATTGACAAACTAGAATTAAAGCCAGACTAAGTCAATGGCACAGATGGAACTAAGTGGATATAACGTTGGAGATCTGAGATCTTTTAAATGTTCAAAATATTTTATACAAATTTGGTTATCATGGTGACATAATCCTGTGGTTGATATTTTCCACATCACAACACATTGACCATTTTGTGCCCAGTGGGTAGGCCTTCATAGAGGCTATAAAACACACTGACGAAGTGTTGAAAACTCTGCTGCGACACCACTGTTTTCAGATGCCTGAGTAGGGCTGTGTAGCCTATAGCCTACGTTGGCTTTTCTCTGTAGACAACAAAAGGCTCAGTGTCTTCCTCACCAAATGACTCTCACTATCCACGTAAGAGCCCGTTTATCCGTCCATCAATAAATTAAAATTGTCTAGAACTTTCCTCGTTTCCCACCATCAATGAATCATTCATTGGAATCCTGAGAAACACGTGGAATCACCCACTAGGCCTACCCTGCACTGCATGCCTCATTTATGAACCAACTGCTTCAACAGGTGGTATTCTGACTGGGTGCCCTGCACAACTGCCCACTCATCGGTCTGTTCCGTGTGGGGTCCGTGTTGGTTGTTACATTCAGTGTGTGAGAGATACTGTATGTCAGTAAGTGACGCCTTCAGCACCGGGAGCTGTCCATGGTTTTGAATTTCCGAGCAGCAGTGTTCATCAGGACAGACGAGGCAGAGTGGATACATACCTCTATACCTACGGACGTCTGAGTGAGTGAGTGTAGAAAAAAGGAACTAAACGGGTTTTTTTAGAAATATTTTTTTTCCCCCTCTCTCGACTTGGAAACCATAAAAAGTAATCATCTAGAAATAGTTCCTTCAACCGTCGCCATGCTCCCCGCGCAGGAAGCGGCTAAGATCTACCACACCAACTACGTGCGTAACGCGCGCGCCGTGGGTGTCTTGTGGACCATCTTTACCATCTGCTTCGCCATCTTGGTGATGGTGGTGTTCATACAGGTCAGTAGACAGTTATTTCTTCTCAGAAACTATTTCTAGATAACATTGCTGTGTGTCATATCCTGAGGACCACATTGGAAATAAGTGTGGCCCCACTTTATTTGGATATAACCATCTGTATGTGTCTGCTATCAACAACTGCTTGCTAAGATTAGGGGTAGGTTTGAATAAGGATTAAGATTAGGTTTTCATGATATCCAAATTGGTAGTTACAGTCTTGTCCCATCGCTGCAATTCCCGTACGGACTCGGGTGTGAGCCATGCGTCCTCCGAAACACGACCCTGACAAGCCGCACTGCTTCTTGACACACTGCTTGCTTAACCCAGAAGCCAGCAGCACCAATGTGTCGGAGGAAACAACGTCCAACTGGCGACCTTGTCAGCGTGCATGCGGTCGGTCCGCCACAGGAGTCGCTAGAGTGCGATGGGACAAGAACATCCCGGCCAAACTCTCCCCTAACCCGGACGACGCTGGTCCAATTGTGCACCGCCTCATTGGTCTCAAATGAGCCCGGTCCCAAACCTGGATCTTTAGTGATGCCTCTAGCACTGCGATGCAGTGCCTTAGACCGCTGCACCACTTGGGAGGCCACCATAAGTGTTAACATTTTCCTGTGTCATCCTCTGGTGTTTTTTTGTTAATTTGTACACAGCCCCCGATGATGCTGTAAGTAACCAAAACCCTTGTGTGCATATTTCTTGTTCTTGATGTCCCTCTTGTTCAGCCCTACTGGATCGGTGACAGCGTCAACACCCCGCAGGCGGGCTACTTTGGCCTGTTCCACTACTGTATCGGGAACGCGCTCACCGGTGAGCTCATCTGCAAAGGGAGCGCGCTGGACTTCGGCTCCATCCCATCCGGGGCCTTCAAGACAGCCATGTTCTTCGTTGGCATATCCATGCTGCTGGTGGTGGGCAGCATTGTTTGCTTCAGCCTCTTCTTCTTCTGTAATGCCGGCAGCGTCTACAAGATATGTGCATGGATGCAGCTGGCCTCCTGTGAGTAGAAGAAGAAGCTATACACTGAAACATTTCCTTTAATTTGTACAGTAAATTACCAGCATCACAGTAGTCAGTAGGTTACTGTACATTTACAATAAATTCCTGGCAGCATCTAGTGCCAATGATGGATAGTGTATTTGATCGAGGTATTTCAATACCTTTTCTGTATTTCACTAGCCTGCAATTGAAGACGTTTGAGGGCGGAGATCAGCAGTGTGCTTTGCATTTTTACATTTTGGTAATTTAGCAGACTCTTGCTACTGTAATTGTAATATTTTACTGTAATTACATGGGATTGGTGTAAATTTATGGGAAAATGTTTTTAGAAAAATCAAATATGTTATGGTACTGTATTCTGTGGGATACAGCATTTTTATTAATGGTTGCAACAAATATAGCCTCTCACAAGGCATGCCTCAATGTTAATGAGCCAGAGATTATTTTGCCGTCCACAACATTTTCCCACAACACACTATTATTCACAGTATACCGCTGTAAATATACAGCAAAACAGCTTATACAGTACTTTACTGTAATATTGTATTGTAAAAATACAACAATTGCTGTAATTTTACAGCAGTGTAGAAGAATATTGATCCCCCTTCATGTGTTGCTCTTTACAGTACTGTAATATAGAAATACAGTAGTTTTTTTTTTTTTTATCTGTACATTTCCAGCAATTTTTACTGTGTATGATTAGGATAGTGTGTGTGCAGTGCTGTTTACTTGTTTGTAGGCTAAGTATTGAGTCTGATTAGTGGTATTGTTTCACTTAAAGTAGCAATTCTCTTCTTCCTCCTCCACCAATCCCCCACCTGTGCCTGTGAGTAATGCGACACTGAGGCTTTTCTCCATGGCAACACAGTCAGTCTATTTGTGCTTGTGGTGAAAACAGCCTTTAATCTACTTCTGAAAAGCAGGCTGCAACATCACTGAGTGAACACCTCAACGGGAAATGAACAAAATTAGTTCAACTGAGTATTTCAGCACCAAGGACAGCTACCTTGAGGGAAGAGGAAATCCAGAGTGGTCACCAACTTTGGTCCTGGAAAGCTATGTGGTGCAGGCTTTTGTTCTGGCTCAACACTGGCACATTGATTCAACTAATTAAATAAGTTAATGCTGGGCTTGAACAAAACATACCCATAAACTCTCCAGGACCATGAGCGAGTTTTAAGAGAGCAAGGCAAACTGTTGCCAAATGTAACTCAGGAAGCTGAGTCTGAATTTAAAAGGGAGCTCAGAGAATAGAAAGTGAATTTGTATGTGCCAGGTTAGAAAGTGAGTGTGTAATGTTTCAGAACCGGTAATGTGATATCACACGTAGCGTAGCGTGTCGAGGTGAGATGGCTGAGCTTAGGGGTGAATTATGGATGAAGTCTATCTTACTCATCAGACTGGAGTTGCCAAGCAACTACTGCTGTAGCTTTCTTTGCTGTGTGGGTCTTGTCCATCTACCTAACTGATTGTTGGTCAGTCCATCGGTCTTGCTCCCGCCCCCTCCAGAGTCACCTATACTACAATTAGCTTTTTAACAGGTCCATCACTTTCTCTCTGTCTCACTCCCCTTCCTAGCCACTTGCATGGTGATAGGCTGTATGATCTACCCTGACGGCTGGGACAGTGAGGAGGTGAAGAGGATGTGTGGACAGAGAACAGATAAGTACACCCTGGGTAACTGCACGGTGCGCTGGGCCTACATCCTGGCTATCATCAGCATCATGGACTCCCTCATCCTCTCCTTCCTAGCTTTCTCCCTGGGGAACAGGCAGGACCAGCTACTGCCAGACAACTTTCAGGTGGACGGGAAAGAAAAAGACAAAGGTATGGAGGGAGGAGGGGGAAGAAGAGGAAAAGGGTGAGAGGTAGGGGAGTGGGATGGAGGTACATGGAAAAGTTGAATTATAGAATTATTAAATGTTACCTAAACTCTTCCATTTCCAGACGTCCTATTAAAAAAAAACTGGAAATCAAAACAGTGGTGGAGAGAGAGACAAAAGAGAGAGGGAAAAGATGAAGTCTATAACATCATTTCTAGCACTGATGTTGATGTGTGTGAGCAGACTCTTCCTCCGAAACAAGGCATTCCTCCAAAGAATGTTCCTCTCTGACTGTTGTCCTTGTCCTCATATAAGTTATTAGTGCTGGAATCAGATCACCCAGAGAGTTTATATCATATTACAGACGGCCTAATGAGAAACCGAGACGACTTCAAACGCACCATTATTAAAAATACATTTAGGCAAAGCAACCTCTCGAAACACTATGGGCAGTTAGTGAGAGGAATTCATTGGGAGAGCAGAGAACTTGTGTAGATCTTCAATAAGTGGTGCTGTGACACCACTTTACAGGTCTTGCATGTGCCGTTTAGAAACGCAGAGGAAGACTAGTGTAACCAACAGTGTTTAGCCACAATGTAATACAGCAATTACTGTTAAGGTTCATCGCTGCCCTTTAAGATCTCATTAGGAAGTTTCAAACATCCCAACCCACTTTACCACAACTTTCCTCCTCAGTCTCTAAGGAATATTATGAAACTCTTAGTCACGTCCTTTCTTCAGCGCAATATAATAAGTACATTAAAATGTCACCATTTTGTAATACTTAATAATATCTGGGTATCTTTTATAGGAATAGGTAATACCTTTCATTAAATCGCCAAAAACAAATTATTCAGTCGACATCCATACCAGTTAAAGACTATGGCGATATTGTCGATATGAGTGAAGCAGTCAGTGTGTTGAAGCCATTGGGCGCTGTTTATCATAGCGCACTACACTTTATTATGGGCGACAGGTTCAGTACGCATCACTGCATTCTGTATCAGAAAGTAGGCTGGCCCTCTTTAAAGGCTCGTAGATTCATGCATTGCACTTTTTTATTTATTTTTAAAGCCCTCCTGAATAAACTTCAGCCGTACCTTACTTCGTTGTTAACTTGACTTCCGAGATAACAGACCTGGTCTAAGGGATGGCTAACTCTGGACATCCCTTCCATCTCTACTGAGTTAGGTATATCTGCTTTTAGTTTATTTGCACCGTACTTGTGGAATGATCTCCAAAGCTGTCTAAAAAAATGGATGAATTGGCGCTTCTAAGGAAATTCAAAAGGCTGATTGAGGACCTTTGTGTTTTGCTTTTTGTGTATTGGGATGAATATTGATGTGAATATTGGGCTCATCTGTGAACGACATTGGTCTCTGTGTGACTTAAATAACCCCTTATACCAGTATGTATTAACAACTGTATACCACTCCTAGGGATGTGCATATTTTTGCCTTTCAAGACGATTCGATACGTATCTAGATACATGGGCTTCGATACGATACAGGGCGATACGTTTTAGTTTGAAATGAGTTGGTGCGATTCGGTTCGAAGCACTAACATTTGTTGTTTAAACACATTTATTTTCCATTCGAAATGAAAATCTGGTGCTGATGGATATCATGAGCTGGATCTGTCTGAGCTGACTGTGTGTGTGTGTATAAATTATGTACTGTAAGGTGTGTGTGTGTGTGTGTGTGTGTGTAAATGATGTAATGTAGGGTGTGTGTGCGTAAATTATGTACTTTAAGGTGTGTGTGTGTGCAAATGATGTATGTCTACTATGTAGGCACCTGATCTGAGCCATAAGGGAGACTAGGCATCTACCACCCCACTACCATTATCAGATTAAGGGGGAGGTAGTGTAGTTTTGGAGGTAGCGTACACTTTGGTTCTCACCCTCTAATTAACTTATCATTTTTGCAGATTAACTGTTTGCGTTAGAAATGTATGAATATTTATAATTTACAAATGAGCTATGACATAGCCAATGAATATATATAGCCCACCCTTGGATTTCACCCATCTTAAAATCAAATGGTTTTGACCAATTGGAAGTTTAGTGAGCTTATTTTTACCTCCCTCTTTGGCGATGCAGTAATCCTCGCAAAATTTGGAAACGATTCGGTTGGATTACGATTCGATGCACTAACATTAGCTGAATAAACATACATTTTCCATTCTAAATTAAAAGATGCTGCTGATGGCTCTGAGCTGGATCTGTCAGAGCTGACTTCTCTGTGTGTGTGTAAATTATGTCTATGGTCTATTTGAGAAGGACTGGTAACACACATTTCCTAGGTGGCAAAAGGTTGCAACGCATGCATCTTCAAACTGTTCACAACCCTGTTGTTTACAGGTAAAATCGCACAATTCAGTGTGCCACCTAGGAAATGTGTGTGACTGGACTACAAAAGGAAAACCAGCCACATCGCGTCCTCAGAACATACGCAGGACCAGCTGGCATATTCAATCTCTCCATATCCCAGTCAGCTGTCCCCACATGTTCCTGTACCCAAGAAAGCAAAGGTAACTGAACAAAATTACTATTGCCCCATAGCACTGGGAGTGTGGTGCCAGGAAAATAACCTCTCACTCAACGTCAACAAAACAGAGGATCGTGGACTTCAGGAAACAGGGACCGCAGTGGAGAAGGTGGAAAGCGTCAAGTTCCTTGACGTACACATCACAAACTGAAATGGTCTATCTACCAACACAGACACTTTGGTGAAGAAAGTGCAACAGCGCCTCTTCAACCTCAGGAGGCTGAAGAAATTTGGCTTGACACCTAAAACCCTCACAAACTTTTACAGATGCACAATTGAGAGCATCCTGTCGGGCTGTATCACCACCTGGTACGGCAACTGCACTGCCCAGGGCTCTCCAGAGGATAGCGAGGTCTGCACAACGCATCATCGGGGGCAAACTACCTACCCTCCAGGACACCTACAGCACCTGATGTCACCCAAAGGCCAAAAAGATCATCAAGAACAACAACCACCCAAGCCACTGCCTGTTCATCCCACTTACCATCCAGAAGGCGAGGTCAGTACAGGTGCATCAAAGCTGGGACAGAGAGACTGAAAAACAGCTTCTATCTCAAGGTCATCAGACTGCTAGACAGCCATAACTAGCACAGAGAGACTGCAGCCTACATACATATACTTCAAATCACTGGCTACTTTAATAAATGGCACACTAGTCACTTTAATCATGTTTACATATCTTGCATTACTCATCTCATATGTGTATACTGTATTATATTCTACTGTATCTTAGTCAATGCTGCTGTGACATTGCTCATCCATATATTTACATATTCTTAATTCCATTCCTTTACTTAGATGTGTGTATTGGGTACATGTTGTGAAATTGTTAGATATTGTCAGAGATAAAAACACAAGTATTTTGCTACACCTGCAATATCTGCTAAACACGTATGTGACCAATAAAATTTGATTTGGGAATTCTACACATTTTGCATAGTAACTAACTACTTACATTTAGAAAGTAACCTACCCAACCCTGATAAACAGCGACGCAATTTTCAAAGCGCAATATCGGTTACAGAAATAAACTGTTTTACACCTGAGTTGAAAGTCATTCATGTTAGAAGCCAGTACAGTATACACTCACCGGCCAGTTTATTAGGTATACCACTTGGTTCACGAAAATTGATTGCTCCTACAGCCAGTGAGTCACGTAGCCGTGAATTGCTATATAAAGCAGGCAAACGGGCATCAAGGCATTCAATTACTGTTCGATTGAATGGGCAAAATGAGTGACCTAAGCGACATTGAGCGTTGTATGATCGTTGGTGCCAGGCGTGCCGGATCCAGTATCTCAGAGATGGCCGCCCTCCCAGATTTTCACGCAAGACAGTGTCTTGGTGCGACAAACAAAAAAACACAGTCAGCAGCAGTCCTGTGGGTGAAAACAGCTCGTTGATGGGAGAGGACGAATGAGACTGGAAAGAATCGTACAAGCTAACAGCAAGTTGCTGCAGAGGGTGCTGAGATGTTGGCCGGGGTACGGGTAGCCAGGTGGAAAGCATGGCCAGCAGTGGAAAAATGCTTATTGAAATGATCGATTATCGTAGATTTATCGGTGGTGACAGCGTTTCCTATCCTCAGCTGGGAGGAGGTGCTCTTATTCTCCATGGACTTTACAATGTCCCAAAACGTTTTGGAATTAGTGCTACAGGAAGCAAATTTCTGTTAGGAAAGCTAAGGCTAGCTTTTTCAAACTGACTGAGTATATTGGTTCCTGACTTCCCTGAAAAGTTGCAAGTCGCGGGGACTATTCAATGGTAATGCAGAACACCACAGGATGTTTTTGTGCTGGTCATGGGCAGTCAAGTCTGGGGTGAACCAAGGGCTATATCTGTTCTTAGTTGTACATTTTTGAATGGGGCATGCTTGGAGAGGAAAGCACTTTTGTCGAGCAACCAGGCATCCTCTACTGACGAGATGAGGTCAACAACCTTCCAGGATACCCAGGCCAGGTCGATTAGAAAGGCCTGCTCGCTGAAGTTATTTAGGGAGCGTTTGACAGTGAGGGGTGGACGTTTGACCGCGGACCCATTACGCACGCAGACAATGAGGCAGTGATCACTGAGATCCTGATTGAAGACAGCAGAGGTGTATTTAGAGGGCAAGTTGGTCAGGATGATATCTATGAGGGTGCCCATGGTTACGGATTTTAGGGTTGTACCTGTTAGGTTCCTTGATCATTTTTTAAAGATTGAGGGCATCTAGCTTAGATTGTAGGACGGCCGGGGTGTTAAGCATGTCCCCGTTTAGGTCACCTAACAGAACTCTGAAGATAGATGGGGGGCGATCAATTCACATATGGTGTCCAGGGCACAGCTGGGGGCTGAAGGGAGTCTATAACAAGCGGCAACGGTGAAAGACTTGTTTCTGGAAAGGTAGGTTTTTAGAAGTAGAAGCTCGAATTGTTTGGGCACAGACCTGGATAGTATGACAGAACTCTGCAGGCTGCAGTAGATTGCAACTCCGCCCCCTTTGGCAGTTCTATCTTGTCGGAAAATGTTATGGTTAGGGATGGAAATTTCAGGATTTTTGGTGACCTTCCTCAGCCAGGATTCAACATCCTTGTGGAACGTTTCCCGAGAACTTGTAGAATGTCCCAAATAATTCAGGCTGTTCTGGAGGCAATGGTGTCCTACCTGGTACTAGATGGGTGTACCTAATAAACTGTGTATCATGCCACTTCACTGGAGTCCAGATGAAGCAAAATAATACGGCCTACTTGTAGAGGCAGTTGCCAGATCGGATGGAAAGCATGCTCTATCTTTAGTGTACCATTACTTTGGAGGTCAGCCTGCCTGCAATGTGCTCATTGCCAGCCGGGTAGCCCTGTTCTTCCTCACAAATATCGTAATAAATTGGCCAGAATGTTACATCTTCATCCCATAATATTGAAGGCAGTGAAATGTTACAGCTGCTTAAGACATAGCTAGTAGCCACCGAAACTAGGCCAATTTGAAATATGAAAATGATCAATCAAATCGCCAGGTAGCCTATTATGGTTCGGGCAAAGATGAGCCGGTAATAGATTGCTAGATTGTATTTTATATGGATGATAAATGTAGGCCTACTTTGTTTTTGCCAGGCAAAACTGGATGAAATGAAACAAGTTCTTTCTGGTCACTAATCTGGATATGTGTGGCTGCCTTTGCACGCCATTGACTGGTCATTGAATAACAATCAAGACTTGCAACTTTATGGTTCTGAAGCATAGAGGAGGATTTAATGACTTGCGGGGCAGTGGGTTCAGAACTACAAAACATTTATAAAAACTGTGTTTTTAGGGGGGAAATTGCCACCACCGAAAAGGAGACTGGAAGGGTAAAGGGGCATGTGCTCTGCATGTGCCTGGTACTGAGCAATATGTTTGATGTTATTGTGGTTTGATTATTAAAAAAAAAAATACCAC
Source organism: Oncorhynchus mykiss (assembly GCF_013265735.2). Taxonomy (NCBI): domain Eukaryota; kingdom Metazoa; phylum Chordata; class Actinopteri; order Salmoniformes; family Salmonidae; genus Oncorhynchus; species Oncorhynchus mykiss. Next base: position 38,699,525 of record NC_048571.1, read on the forward strand.
GTTTTTTTATTATTTTCTTAAACATTAAACCTGCAGTATGTAACTTTTTTGGCTAACCAAATTCACGAAGAAACATGAGTTATAGATCTGTCATTCTCATTGAAAGCAAGTCTAAAAAGCGGTAGATCTGTTCTATGTGCACTATTCCTAGAATTCCCGTTCTTAAGTTTCATTTTTGCATATTTTACTTTCGGTTTTGTACACCAACTTCAAACAGCTGAAAATACAATATTTTTGGTTTTGGAAAATATATTTTACAGCGGTTTAGATAGTACAATGATTCTCTACACTATACTTGCTGGTTTTGTAGCAAACTGAAATATTACAATTTTAGCAATCAGTAAAATATTTAATTGTGCATATTTTTTTGTGCATATTACATTTTGTTTGATTACTTTTATTTCAGTCCATGTCATCCTCTCATCTCTAGAGCTGCTGCCTAAATAACTATTTCAGTAGTTCTTCAAAGTAAATAAGTAATACTGGTAGAGATACACTTCATGACCAAAAGTATGTGGATACCTGCTCGTCAAACACATCATTCCGAAATCATGGGCATTAATATGTAGTTGGTCCCCCCTTTGCTGCTAATAACAGCTTCCACTCTTCTGGGAAGGCTTTCAACTAGATGTTGAAACATTGCTGCGGGAACTTGCTTCCATTCAGCCTCGAGCATTAGTGAGGTCGGCACAGATGTTGGGCGATTAGGCCTGGCTCGCAGTCGGCATTCCCAATCATCCCAAAGGTGTTCAATGGGGTTGAGGTCAGGGCTCTGTGCAGGCCAGGCAAGTTCTTCCACACCAATCTCGACAAACCATTTCTTTATGGATCTCGTTTTGTGCATGGGGCATTGTCATGCTGAAAAAGTAAAGGGCCTTCCCCAGACTTTTACCTTAGTTGGAAGCACAGAATCCCATTTCATAACGCTCCCGACAAACAGTTCTTGTTGCTTCCAGGGGCAGTTTGGAACTAGTTAGTGAGTGTCACAAACTATTTTTACGCACAACTCGCTTCAGCGTTCCCATTCTGTGAGCTTGTGTGGCCTACCACTTCACGGCTGAGCCGTTGTTGCTCCTAGATGTTTCTACTTCACAATAACAGCACTTACAGTTGACCGGGGCAGCTCCAGCAGGGCAGACATTTTACAAACTGACTTTTGTAAAGGTGGCATCCTAGGATAGTGCCACGTTGAAAGTCACTGACCTCTTCAGTAAGGCCATTCTACTGCCAATGTTTGTCTATAGAGATTGCATGTCTGTATACGCCTGTCAGCAAAGGGTGTGGCTGAAATGGCCGAATCTACTCATTTGAAAGGGTGTCCACAAACTTTTGTATATACAGTGCATTCAGAAAGTATTCAGACCCCTTGACTTTTTCCACATTTTACATTACAGCCTTATTCTAAAATTGATTAAATAGTTTTCCCCCCTCAATCTACACACAATACCCCATAATGACAGAGCAAAAACTGGTCTTTAGAAATGTTTGCAAATTTATACAAAAAAATTAAAACAATGAAATATTACATTTACATAAGTATTCATACCCTTTACTCAGTACGCTGTTGAAGCACCATCGGCAGCGATTACAGCCTCGAGTCTTCTTGGGTATGATGCTACAAGCATAGCATACCTGTATTTGGAGTTTCTCCCATTCTTCTCTGCAGATCCTCTCAAGCTCTGTCAGGTTTGATGGGTAGCGTCTCTGCACAGCTATCCCCACACCATGCTTCACCGTAGGGATGGTGCCACGTTTCTTACAGATGTGACGCTTGGCATTCAGGCCAAAGAGTTAAATCTTCGTTTCATCATGGACAGTCATGTAGGTGCCATTTGGCAAACTCCAAGCTGGCTGTCATACCTCTTGGTCCTGTATTCTTCAGTCTCTTCTCTCCCTCTCCATGTCTGCCCCATAGTAACCTAATTTAGCAGGTGTAAAATAAAAACTGCAATGTGCTCCCAGAATAAACCCAAATGAAATGAATAATCCAAAGTCCTCAATTAGCTGTTTAAAAACCTAACGTTGGTTAATCGCTCAGCACTACATTTTATAGATAAGGATAAGTAGCATATCATTTAAATGTTTTCATGCTTTCCTCCTTCAAGAAAACAATATCTGATTCAATGGGGGGTATGGAAGATTTCAAAACTCTTCCACGAAGGACTCACTAGTGCTTCCTTGCCAAAAGGAGGCTAGAGGGTAGGACCATCTTCCATTTACTTACTAACAACTCAACACACTCCTCGACCACTTATCGGTTTCCGGTCATGGAGGAGAGAGGGCGGAGGACAGACTTTTGCCCAAATGAGGAAAAGGCATTAGATAGTGTGAAGATTCCGCATGCACCTTCTGTCAGTTGAGGGATTTTTATTTATTTGACCTTTATTTAACCAGGTAGGCCAGTTGAGAACCAAGTTCTCATTTACAACTGCGACCTGGCCAAGATAAAGCAAAGCAGTGCGACAAACAAACATACAGTCAATAACACAATAGAAAAATCTATGTACAGTGTGTGCAAATGTAGTAAGATTAGGGAGGTAAGGCAATAAATAGGCCATAGTGGCGAAATAATTACAATTTAGCTATTAAACACTGGAGTGATGTGTAGAAGATGAATGTGCAAGTAGAGCTACTGGGGTATAAAGGAGCAAAAAATAACAATGTGGGGATGTTGTTGGGTGGGCTATTTACAGATGGGCTGTGTACAGGTGCAATGATCGGTAAGCTGCTCTGACAGCTGATGCTTAAAGTTAGTGAGGGAGATATAAGGCTTAAGTGATTTTGCAATTAGTTCCAGTCATCAAACTCAAGAGAACTGGAAGGAAAGGCGGCCAAAGGAGGTGTTGGCTTTGGGGATGACCAGTGAAATATACCTGCTGGAGCATGTGCTACGGGTGGGTGTTGCTATGGTGAACTGTGAGCTGAGAAGACAGGGCTTTACCTAGCATAGACTTATAGAGCCAGTGGGTTTGGCAACAAATGAAGCAAGGGCCAGCCAATGAGAGCATACAGGTTGCAGTGGTGGGTAGTATATGGCACTGTGATAGACTACATCCAATTTGCTGAGTAGAATGTTGGAGGCTATTTTGTAAATTACATTGCCGAAGTCAAGGATCGGTAGGATAGTCAGTTTTACGAGGGTATGTTTGGCGGCATGAGTGAATGAGGCTTTGTTGCGAAATAGGAAGCCGATTCTAGATTTCATTTTGGAATGGAGATGCTTAATGTGAGTCTGGAAGGAGAGTTTAGTCTAACCAGACACCTAGGTATTTGTAGTTGCCCACATATTCACACACATAAGTCATAACCGTCCAGAGTAGTGATGCTAGACGGGAGGGCAGGTGCAGGCAGCGATCGGTTGAAGAGCATGCATTTAGTTTGGAAAATAATGCTCCCATAGTACAAGAGTCTTACCTCTTTCTCTCTCTGTTTCAGAGGAAGCCTGAGCTCATTATCAACCACAGAAGACAGATGTACTACATACAACACGAAAGACGGACCTGTGAGGTGGTGGTGTTGTGGAAATAAAGCCCAGCTAGTTAAAAGGCAATATCAACTCCACTTTAGTGCATCACTTTACAATAATACATGTACCTGGTAGAACGCTGATAAGTGATAATAAAATGTTGCATATTAATATACCCTGACCTTGCTTTACTTGAATATAGAATATACTGCACTGCCTCCTAACAAGTACAAGTCAGCCATTTTCAAAATCTAAATGTTTATTCAACTACAGAAAATGCTTAGTTTAGCAGTGAACAATTAAATGCAGAGAGGGAGGTCAGGAGAGGGGGAGGCAGATGAGGAAGAAAGGCAATGAGAGGTCAGGGGAAGAGCGCATTGAGAACGAGGGCGGGAGGAGAGGGGCTTGTAGAAAAAGAGCAACCAATGGGATCGGGGGGAGGGCACCCTTCAAAGCATTATAACAGTGTCATCATTCTTTATTACAATCCACGATTATACATTTCTCTCTCTTTGATGCATTTAAAACAGTCCTACACTGCAAGAGGGGCAACGTCAGTATGAAAATAAGCTTTAAAAATGCAGCAAAAAAAACTAGCAAATGCATCTCAAGGCATCAATCGACCTCATAACGACTCATTCAAACATTTGCACCTTAGCAGAGTGTGTATTCCAAAAGGCATCCGATTCCCTATATAGTGCATTACTTTTGACCAGAGCCTAAATGGGCTCTAGTCATAAATGGGGCACAAAATACGTAATAGGGTGCCATTTGGGACACAGGCAGAGCTTCCGCTCCTTCATAATATACACAGTTCAAACAGAAGCTCCAAACACAAGTTCAGAGAGACAAGGCCAACTCTTTGGTACAGATATGTACAAGATAGGGGTTCAGATATGGGTTGTGCCTAAAATGGCACCCTGTTCCAACTATATAAAGAATGAGTCATTTTTTTTTTGTAAATCTGCTCTGGAATCGAATACAGAATTCTGATAATTTTTCTGAAACGGGAAAATTCCTACGCTCTTGTATCACACCATCTAGCAAAAAAAAACAACATTATTTTCTCAGAGGCAAACCTTATCTAGAACCTTAAACACCACAGGAGAGGTATGAAACTAGCCAGCAGATTCTGACCCTATGTTACGCTTGTTTACACTGAGCTGCACTGGGGTCAGAACACAATCATGGTTAGATTAATACACCACAGAGCCGCAGCGAGATATGGGCTGGAAAACTTCTCAATGCAGGGATGGGATGTGCCCAATGATTTATATACACACACACACTAGATGACTTACAGGGTCACTGTTTTGAAGCCACCACGCCGTCATCTTGGCACTCCACCATTGTAAAAAAATGTTTGGGAAGCTATACAAATGCATTTATTAATGTCTACATTGACTGTCTACATTAACTGTCTGTTTTTACCAAGTTTATTCTGTTAGACACCTTAATGCATACTTTTAAATTGTTACTGTCCCCACTACAAAAATATTTAAAAACAGGTCATTTTGTCCTTTAATTTAATTGAAATACTGTGGAATTCCATTAAGTCCTATGAAGGACTGCCTCTTCTAGGGAGTGCCAATATGGTCGACCGGTTGCTTCAAAGCCACTCATTGGCCAATACATAGCATCAGCAATCCAGGTTTGATATACATCCTTGGATATAACACTGTACTGAAAAGTTTACCTATATCCAAACTGATACATCAAGAAGATTGAAATACTGCTAGTTTTACTAGAAAAATGCCCTTTCATCCTCATGCTAGCGAGCAATAGCCACCGCCACCATTTTGGAATGGCAGTGTCAGCCAATCAGCCTCTGTTGTTCAACGCGATGTGCCATTCCATAATGGCTGCTGTGCCTACTGCTAGCTCGGATGAGAAGGAAAAGGGAAGTTTGAATTGAAGTACAATTTGGGGTACAGTGGCACATCCCATCGCTGCATTGAGGAACGTTTTCGACAGTGCGCCGGCTCCACGGTGTCAAAATCTAACCATGATTGCGTTCCGACCCCAGTGCAGCTTAGTGTAAACAAACGTAACGGTAAGGTCAGAATCTGCTGGCTAGTTTGAAACATGGCTATTCAGTAGCATTGGTCTAGTCATGGTCTGTGGATCAATGCAGGTAACAGAAGGTAGTAAATCAAACGCGGGACAGAGTATGATGGTACCATCTCCACACTGTGGTAAGTGCCATTCCAAAACGGCTGCTTGGAATGAGACAAGAAAGGATAGGACAGGGATGATGTCATAGAAGAGAAACAGAACAAGTTCCATTGCATTCAGTCAATTCCAGTTCAGGAATACTTCATGGAGAATCCTTCGATTACTTTCTAGGTAGCTACTCTTCCCCACAATCCTACACACATTGTAAATATGCTTTGTTATTGAAGGAAAAGACTCAAACTAACCTCTATCAACACTGTATATAAAATAACAACCATTCGGATGTGCTAGTATAGTGGTACAGTGGGTGTTCTGTAGATATGATTGGATTGGTCTGGAAATTGTCCAGTGGAGGTCTGTGAGGTTTGATCTTAACTCTGAACATGCACATCTGTTAAAGGAACAAAAACAAAAGAGAAACTCTGAATGAAACTTGTTAGAGGTGTCATCATTGGCACAGAGAAAAACAAGAGTAAATAAAGAAAAAGAGATCAGATACTCAAGTCATATCCAGTCAGTACCAAAAAGAAACAAAGTAAAAGAGAGAGACATAAATAGATATAGTGCTGCTGGATCGGGCTTCCTTGTGTTTATTTATCTGGAACCAGTGTTTTCTATGAAGGCCACCAGTAGGGCTTCAGTAGCCAGTCTAGCGTGGTTTGTGCGTGTGTTGAGCCACTAGGGAGGCAATGCAGGCATTGTGCTGGCAACGGCTTCCTCTTAGTGTGTATCTATATGTGTGTGTGTGAATGCTTGTGAGTGCGTATGCATGTTTGTGTGTGTGTGTGTGGGTATGTACATATGTTCATGTATGTATGCATGTGTGTCCTGTATGAGCTGCTTGTTGACTGTAGTAGCGCTGTGGCTCCTCTAGGGGGCGATCCATGCGTGTCGGAGGCACTCTGCAGCCGTAGCTCTCTTCTCTGGTACCAGGTCCAACATTGGGAAAAGGAAGCTAGCGAAGGTAGCTGCCTCCTCTTTAGACCACTCATACTTCTCCACCAGCACCTCCAACAGACCCCATGGCTTCAGCTTGGTAATGTGCCTCAGGTCACCTAGGGGGGGAGAGAAAGTTAACTACACACACATTCCCAAGACAGTTTAGTTTACATGTGAAAAAAACTAAACTAAACACACCAGCACTTTTAGACAAGGCTCAACTTGAACCTTTTCACACGTGAGTAACACATATCTCTCTAATGGTCGCCCCCAGCGTGTTTTGTTTTATGCAGACAATGTCAGAATGCACTCACTGTTCCAAAATGGGATTATTACGCAACATTTAACAGTTAAACAAGACCGTTTGAACTTGTCAATTTCAAATGATTCTCTAGCAGTCTGAATTTAGGTGTGTTCCGCCTCCTCATTACTTCACATAGAAGTAGCCCATTTCAGCATTGTGGACAATTTATGTTTGAGGCTTTACTGAGCCGGACAAACTGCTCTCTTCGAGGAGAGCCCAAGCACTTCACCAATGTTTCCGCAGATCAATGCAGACATTTGCGCAGTCTTGCACGAATTGGCACATTCAGACTTTGGACATGCGTGCGTTCCTATCAAAGTAATTGCCTTATTTTCTGTATATCATGTTGGCGTTTCAACTGTAGCATGTATGTATGAAACAATGTATTTACAGTTTTATTTGATTTTCAAGTACTGGTGAAAGATAATGCATTCCGATTATTGCATATTGCATAATGGACACCGTGTACTGATTTGAATGAGCTAATGCTAAACTATTTGCCAGCTATGTGTGGCGCCATGTTTGTTGACATTATACAATGCATTCTGGGTGTCACGTTAACGTCTGTCAGACCAAAGATGTTATAATGAGGAGGTTAAAATTCTGGAAGTGAATGATCGTACACGACACACCCCCTTCAACACGCCTACTGCAAACGGACCAAACTCATCTTGTCTCCTCTTATCATCTTTGGTTGACGTGAAGAAAAAAAAACATGGCGGAGCGCACAAACTACCCGTCTTCGGATTACATTCGATTTCTAGAAAGCGTTTTACTCAAATATTTAGATCAATGATCAGCTCCCCCATGATGAAATATAAATAGTCATTAGCTAATTCATAGTGTTTTCTGACAGCCGAGAGTTATTGAAATATGACCGCTGTATTACGTCAGTTAGCGCTAGGACTAATGTAGCCCATATTTCCCGATTTGGATGATTGTGTATGATGTCTCTACTCCTGTGAATGCCTGAACATTGCATCCAAAAAGAAAACTTGACATCATTTTGTAAGGACTTTGTTTGTGAGAAAACAGTGCGGCCAGCTCAAATGCTGATTGTTGCGTCAATAGCAACTGGACGTTCTAAATAAGCGTTCTAATCACACCGGTTTGAGCGTACGCTGCAGGGAACACTGTAGAATGATCACACCCGTTTGTTGGTACGTGTGAAAAGGTTAAACCTGCTATGACACACACACACACTGATAACTATGAAAACACACACACAGCAGAGGGATAAACTACAAAGCTGAATCAATGCGTTATCCAGCTAACTTTGATAAACAACTAGAAATAACTATTGATTTTGTCTTTCATTAACAAAGCTAAACTCCGATATGTTTTTGTTTGTTGAGTTAATTTGACCATTTCCATTTCAAGCATACCCTTCTAAAAAAAGTTTGCTGGCTAACTTATTGATCCTGGTTTGTCGTACAACACTCTAGTGTGGCGTTTCCTTACCTTTCTTGGTGAAGAACTCCTTGGAGTATTTTCCGGCCAGGATCAGCTTCTTAGGAACTTTACCCAACAACTCAATGATCAAAGCTATGTGATCTACACAAGAGAGGACGACAAACAAATTAGACGGTGCCAATCATCATTTGCGATGAAGGTCTGCAGAATCCTCAGACACGGATCTACACAACAGGATGTGAGTGAGTGCGTCTTCAGGTCTAAAATATTGTAGATACTATAAAACGGCCTTACAGGGAGGGGAACACACCTTCATCTCTAGAGTAGTCCTCCCCAGAGTGAGGCTCAAACAGGTAGTCTCCTGTAGCCAGCTCAAAAGCCTAGAAGGGACGGTCACATACACAGCACTAGATAAACGTTTGGACACAACTACTCATTCAATGGCTTTCATTTTTTTTTTTTTTATTACTCTTTTCTACATTGTAGAATAATAGCGAAGACATCGAAACTGTGAAACAACACACATGGAATCATGTAGTAACCAAAGAAAAAGTGTTAAATCAATTTATATTTTATATTTGAGATTCTTGAATGTAGCCACCCTTTGCCTTGATGACAGCTTTGCACACTCTTGGCATTCTCTCAACCAGCTTCATGAGGTAGTCACCTGGATTTATTTTCCAACAGCCTTGAAGGAGTTCCCACATATGCTGAGCACTTATTGGCTGCCTTTCCTTCACGCTGCGGTCCAACTCATCCCAAACCATCTCAATTTGGTTTCACAGAACACAGTAAGGACTCTGTATTTGAACCTTTTCACACCTACCAACAAACGGGTGTGCTCATTCTACAGTGGTCCCTTACAGAACACAGTAAGGACAGCGTGAGCAGCCCAAACGCTGACTGTTGCATCAATCGAAACTGGACGTTCCAAATAAGTTTTCTAATCCCACCGGTTTGAGGGTACGCTCCAGAGTCCACTGTAGAATGAGCACACCGGTTTGTTGGTATGTGTGAAAAGGGTCAAATGCAGAGTTGTACCAGACAGGGGATAGACTGATGACTAGTAAGCCCCGCAGCTTAATACAAATACATATCAGAGCACTGTCTGCTGGGCTAGTTAGCTCAAGATTTTCTGAGGCTAGTTATACATTGACTAAATTGTTTCACATTCTTGCGGGACCTCCTTGGGAAACTAAACTATTTATTAAATGTGGTTGTACTTGTGAGATGTAACCCACATTTTTCTTTACATGACCAAGTCAACATACAGCCAGACGTGACCTGTGGTAGTTGGTAAGGGCAGAGACGTTCCTTCCTACTGACAGGAACACGGAGGCAGAAAGGCAAGGCCATGTTTTGGGTCGATCTGACAAGCGTGAGGAGTGTGTGTCGGGTGTGTGCGTGTGTGTGTGTGTGTGTGTGAGTGTTCTCTATCCTATCGCTACCCACCATTGCGGCAGTGCTCCAGATATCAGCAGGCGTCCCATAGCCGGCTCCCATCAGCACCTCCAGAGAACGGTACTGACGAGTTTGGATGTCGTCTGTAAAGTGCTTGTGCTGAGGAGGAGAGGATGGAGAGAGAGGGATAGAGGAGGGGGTAGAGAAAGAGAGAAAGAAATAGAGAGGGAGAAAGAGAGTGGGATAGATGGAGAGAGAAAGAGAAGGAATCACTGATCTGACATGACTCGTATTGGTGTACGCCTTTTAAGTCAAATCAAATTTTATTGGTCACATCACATGGTTAGCAGAGGTTATTGCGAGTGTAGCGAAATGCTTGTGCTTCTAGTTCTGACAGCGCAGCAGTATCTAATATAGACTAATATAGACTAATATATTTATTTAATAATCTGGTCATTTCGAGTCGACGGGATGAGAAGTGGGTCTTCCACAACATCCGGCCCTGATTAACGATCAAGCTAACGAGCAAGGAAGGATGATTTGGGCCCCAATTTTTTTCCCAAAAATAAAAAAAATGGCTGTACTATACTCACCACCCAGCAGGCATTCCCCAGGTCAGCTATTTTGATCTGGATCTTGTCTGCATTGAGAGGTTCCAGAGGGTTGACCAACAGACTGCCTGCTGCTATTTTATCTAAAAAGAGAGAAGAGGGTAGAAAGTGGAGAGAGAAAAAGGAGAGGAACAAAACAATATTTATCTACAATGTGAGCGTTGAGTGATGCCGCACCATCCGGAAAAAGTCAGTTCTGCCGAGTCAACTGGAAAATACGATGGAAAAGATTGAAAGAGAAGTACTGAGGTGGTGATATTATAAGGAGCCCTCAGAAAGATGACAGAGAGTAGAGAAAGAGAGACATTACAGCTATTGACACTTACAAATAACACTCACGCCATCAACGCGAGTGTCTTCAGTGAGGTGAACCGTTCAGAACATTGCAACCAGAAATGTGAGGAATAGAGCTGAAATGATACTTGAATCTACATTTCAAAGAGACATGTCTGAACTCTGTGATCTTTATTCTATCCAAATATTATTTTAGGTTTCCCCTCCTGATGAGGTGTGCAGCAAAGTGCCACCTCTCCCCCTCCACTAACCGTTCCTCTCGCCCTCCTCCTCTTCATCCTCTCTTCCAGGCACCACATCAGTTTCCATCTCCTCGTCTTTTCTCTCTTCCCCATCCTTCTCTGGTCGTTTACACTCCTCCGTCTTGCCCTCCTTTCCTCTCCCTTCTTTATCGTGTGTTCCGGAGTCGCCGTGCACTCTGCCGTTGCATTCTCGGTAAACTGCGTTGGCCGGCGAGTCCCGTCCCTGTATACTGGCGTTGTTGGGGGCTACGGCGTCAAGTTTGTTGGCGTTCTGTTGGTCCTCCTCTTCTTCTTCGCTGGTCCTCTGTACCTCATGGCTCTCCGAGAGGGCGTGGCCATTGCAGTTCACCTCCATCCTGCTCTCCTCCTCCGTTTTATCTGGAGCTGGGTCTAGGGGACAGTGATAGGACAGTCAGTCACATAACCATATGCAAACACACCACTGATCAGCAACCCTGGTCCAATGACATTTGGTCCAAATATTGTTTGAAATCCACTACATGGCAGCCGGGCTGCCAAAATCACTGTTCTACAAATCACCTTGCATGCCATAACACTACTTCCTATGTAATCAAGAGGAGCGATTCTGCGCCTCCAATTGAACTCCCCAAACACGTGTTTTGCCTTTCAGTTTCTTTTAAAAAGGTGAACAGGAACAGAATCTAATGGTGGTCGATAATTTAACACAGGATCATTTTAATATGGATTAAATGTGTTCTGTAAAACCATGGTGTTTACCTGCTGTGACACCATTAGCAATGTCCTGTAGCGTGTCGGAGGTGGGCGGGGGAGCGTCTGTGGTTACCCCTTCAGTCTCCTCTTCCCCCTCCTCCTCTCCTCCCTCCGGCGCTCCCTCCATCTCCTGAATCCTCTTCTCTAACATCTCTGCCTGCTTCCGCTGTTTCTTCTTCATCTTCTTCTTCTTGTTCTTTGACATCTTCACCGTCTGAGGGGAGGGGTAAGGAGAGGGGGGTGAAGGGAGGAGTGAAGGGAAGAGAGTTCAAGCCTTAGACTACTATACAAGTTGTAGAACTGCTTTTCCATTGATAGGTGTGAACAGAGAGACACCCACTCCCATGCATTACCTGGTAGCAGCAACCACACTCAATAAAAACATCATGCTTTTATAAATAACGCATAAAAACAGAGACTTACTGGTTTGGGCGCAGGGGCTGTGCTCACTAGGCAGAAAGAAGAGAAAGAGAACATTCGACTGTCATATCCTCAGCTAGATAATGACTAAACCAGCATAGGATTATGTCAAATCTGCCTCAGTAATTAGCATACAGTACCAGTAGCATGGTGTCTGTCTGTATTGTCCCTAGAATTTCTAAGCAAACAGCCGGAGGCAGGGCTTTCTCCTATAGATATACATTTTTATGGAATGGTCGGCAGACCATTGTATCCATGTGAGAGACGCAGACTCTGGCTCAACCTTTCAGTCTTTACTGAAGACTTGTCTTTTCAGTAGGTCCTACAATTGAGTGTTGTCTGGCACAAATCAAATGTTTTGTCACATGCGCCGAATACAACAGGTAGACCTTACAGTGAAATGCTTACTTACAGGCCCTTAACCAACAGTGCAGTTCAAATAATCTACCGAAATAAAAGTAACAAATAATTAAAGAGCAGCAGTAAAATAACAATTGCGAGGCTATATACAGGGGGTTACCGGTACATCAATGTGCGGGGGCACCATTTAGTCGAGGTAAGATGTACATGTAGGTAGAATTATTAAGGTGACTATACATAGATAACAGAGCAGCAGCAGCATCAAAGAGGGGGGGAGGGGCAATAAAAATAGACTGGGTAGCCATTTGATTAGAGGTTCAGGAATCTTATGGCTTGGGGGTAGAAGCTGTTTAGAAGCCTTATGGACCTAGACTTGGCGCTCCGGTACTGCTTGCCGTGCGGTAGCAGAGAGAACAGTCTATGACTAGGGTGGCTGGAGTCCTTGACAATTTTTAGGGCCTTCCTCTGACACTGCCTGGGTATAGAGGTCCTGGATGACAGGAAGCTTGGCCCCAGTGACGTACTGGTCCGTACACACTACCCTCTGTGGTGCCTTGCGGTTAGAGGCCAAGCAGTTTCCATACCAAGCAGTGATGCAACTCAATGGTGCAGCTGTAGAAATCTGAGGATCTGAGGACCATGCCAAATCTTTTCAGCCTCCTGAGGGGGAATAGGTTTTGTCGTGCCCTCTTCCTGACTGTCTTGGTGTGCTTGGACCATGTTAGTTTTTTTGGGGATGTCGACTCCAAGGAACTTGGAAGCTCTCAACCTGCTCCACCACAGCCCTGTCAATGAGAACGGGGGAGTGCTCGGTCCTGCTTTTCCTGTAGTCCACAATCATCTCCTTTGTCTTGATCACATTGAAGGAGAGGTTGTTGTCCTGGCACCACACGGTCAGGTCTCTGACCTCCTCCCTATAGGCTGTCTCATCGTTGTCGGTGAACAGGCCTAACACTGTTGTGTCTTCGGCATACTTAATGTTGTTGGAGTCGTGCCTGGCCGTGCAGTCATGACTGAACAGGGAGTACAGGAGGGGATTGAGCACGCACCCCTGAGGGGCCCCCGTGTTGGATGTGTTGTTACCTACCTTTACCACCTGGGGGTGGCCTGTCAGGAAGTCCAGGATCCAGTTGCAGAGGGAGGTGTTTAGTCCCGAGGTGTTTAGTCCCCTGCTTTGAGGGCACTATGGTGTTGAACGTTGAGCAGTAGTCAATAAACACATTCTCACATAGGTGTTCCTTTTATCCAGGTGGGAAAGGGCAATGTGGGGTGCAATAGAGATGGCATCATCTGTGGATCTGTTGGGGTGGTATGCAAATTGGAGTGGGTCTAGTTTTTCTGGGATAATGGTGTTGATGTGCCATGACCAACCTTTCAAAGCACTTCATGGCTATAGATGTGAGTGCTACGGGTCGGTAGTCATTTAGGCAGGTTACCTTAGTGTTCTTGGGCACAGGGACTATGGTGGTCTGCTTGAAACATGTTTGTAATTCAGACTCAGACAGGGAAAGGTTGAAAATGTCAGTGAAGTTCGTCAGTGTATGCTCGGAGTACACGTCCTGGTAAACCGTCTGGCTCGGAGGCCTTCTGATTGTTGACTTTCTTAAAAGGTCTTACTCACATCGGCTGCGGAGAGTGTGATCACACAGTCATCCGGAACAGCTTAAGCTCATGCATGCTTCAGTGTTGCTAGCCTCGAAGCGAGCATAGAAGTAATTTAGCTTGTCTGGTATGCTCGAGTCACTGAGCAGCTCTTGGCTGTGCTTCCCTTTGTAGTCTGTAATGGTTTGCAAGCTCTGCCACATCTGATGAGCATCGGAGCCGGTGTATTACGATTCGATCTTAGTCCTGTATTGATGCTTTGCCTGTTTGATGGTTCGTTGGAGGGCATAGCAGGAGTTATTATACGCTTCCGAAAGTCGCGCTCCTTGAAAGCGGCAGCTCTTCCCTTTAGCTCAGTGCAGATGCTGCATGTAATCCATGGTTTCTGGTTGGGGTATGTACTTACAGTCACTGTGGGGACGACGTCATCGATGCACTTATTGATTTACTCCTCAATGCCATCGGAAGAATCTCGGAACATATTCCAGTCTGTGCAGGCAAAACAGTCATGTAGCTTAGCATCTGCTTCATCTGACCACGTCACTGGTGCTTCCTGCTTTAGTTTTTGTTTGTAAGCAGGAATCAGGATAGAATTGTCATCAGATTTGCCAAATGGAGGGCGAGGGAGAGCTTTGTACACGTCTCTGTGTGTGGAGTAAAGGTGGTCTAGAGTTTGTTTCCCTCTGGTCACACATTTAACATGCAGGTAGAAATGAGGTAAAACAGATTTAAGCTTGCCTGCATTAAAGTCCCCAGCCACTAGGAGCACTGCCTCTGGATGAGCGTTTTCCTGTTTGCTTAATACTGTATACAGCTCACTGAGTGTGGTGTTAGTGCCAGCATCGGGGTTGTGGTGGTAAATAGACAGCTATGAAGAATATAAACTCTCTTGGTAGATAGTGTGGTCTACAGCTTGTCATGAGCGTTTTCCTGTTTGCTTAATACCGTATACAGCTCACTGAGTGTGGTGTTAGTGCCAGCATCGGGGTTGTGGTGGTAAATAGACAGCTATGAAGAATATAAACTCTTGGTAGATAGTGTGGTCTACAGCTTGTCATGAGATACTCTACCTCAGGCGAGCAAAACCTTGAGACATCATTAGATATCGTGCACCAGTTGTTTACAGATACACATAGACCGACACCCCTTGTCTTACCAGAGGGCCAGCTGTACGTTATTCATGTCGTCGTTCAGCCACGACTCGATGAAACATAAGATATTACAGCATTTATTGTCCCATTGGTAGGATATACGTGCTTGTAGTTTGTCCACTTTATTATCCAGTGATTGCCATCGGTACTATTGGCCAACGTACAAAGGCAGAATAGCCACTCGTCGACGGATCCTTACAAGGCACCTTGATCTCCTTCACGATATCTCCGTCTTTCTCCTGCGAATGAAGGGGATGAGGGACTCGTCGGGTGTCTGGAGTAAATCCCTCTCGTCCGACTCATTACAGAAAAAGTCTTCATCCAGTTCAAGGTGAGTAATCGCTGTTCTGATGTCCAGAAGCTGTTTTCGGGTCTTAAGAGACATTAGCAGCAATATTATGTACAAAATAAGTTACAAAAAATGCAACAAAAAAACCAAAACAAAATAGCACGGTTGGTTAAGAGCACATAAAAGGGCAGCCATCCCCTCTAGCGCCATTACTATCGCCCAGGGGTGCGAAGGTGAACAGCAAGGCACTGGAGTGAAGAACCACCAATGCTGTCGCTGCCTGGCCAGCTCCCCTCTCCACTAGGATTCTCTGCCTCAGACCCTATTATGTGGGCTGAGTCACTGTCTTACTAGTGCTCTCCCATGGGCATTAATATTGAATTGGTGCCACCATTGCTGCTATAACAGCCTCCAATCTTCTGGGAAACTTTCCACTACTATTGGAATATTCCTGCGGGGACTTCCTTCCATTCAGCCACAAGAACATTATTGAGGTCGGGTACTGATGTTGGACAATTAGGCCTGGCTCGCAGTCGGTGTTCCAATTGATCCCAGTGGTGTTCGATGTGTTGAGCTCAGGTTGAAAGTCACTGAGCTCTTCAGTTAGGCCATTCTAATGCCAATGTTTGTCTATGGAGATCGCATGGCTGTGTGCTTGATATTATACACCTGTCAACAGTGGGTGTGGCTGAAATAGCCGAATCCACTAATTTGAAGGGGTATCCACATACTTTTGTATATAGTGTTAATGTTTGTTTTTGACTTAGTTATACATTTGTTATAGTATTTGTTATACTTTGTTATACATTTGAGGATCCACATGTCAGCAACTCCATTGTAAATCCAGCGCATATTGAATGTTGAGATTGGCGAAAGGCCAGTCTTTTGCAGTGGAATGTTAGCTAAAGAGACTGGTACTCAGACTAGAAGGCAGTTGGGAGGAGTCAAGATCTAGTGGGACCATTCTAGCCAAGGAGAGTGCAGACTCGTGTGTGTGAACAGGTACAACTCCCGATATACAGTGCATTCGGAAAGTATTCAGACCCCTTGACTTTTTCCACATTGTGTTAAATTACAGCCTTATTCTAAAATGGATTAAATATTGTTTTTTCCCCCACAGCAATCTACACACAATACACCATAATGACAAAGTGAAAACAGGTTTTTAGAATTTTTACAAATGTATTTTAGATTAAAAAAACATAACTTATTTACATAAGTACTCAGACCCTTTGCTATGAGACCCGAAATAGAGCTCAGGTGCATCCAACTTCAATTGGTAATCCTTTTAGATGTTTCTACAACTTGGAGGCCACCTGTGGTAAATTCAATTGATTGTTTTCTACTCCGCTAGCCAGCACCTCGCCTAAATAGCTGTGCGTTTCTTTTTCTTCTAAATTCAATTGATTGGACATGATTTGGTAAGGCACACACCTGTCTATATAAGGTCACACAGTTGACAGTGCACATCAGAGCAAAAACCAAGCAATGAGGTCGAAGGAATTGTCCATAGAGCTCCGAGACAGGATTGTGTCGAGGCACAGATCTGGGGAAGGGTACCAAAGAATTTCTGCAGCATTGAAGGTACTCAAGAACACAGTGGCCTCCATCATTCCTAAATGGAAGAAGTTTGGAACCACCAAGACTCTTTCTAGAGCTGGGCACCCGGCCAAACTGAGCAATCGGGGGAGAAGGGCCTTGGTCAGAGAGGTGACCAAGAACCCAATGGTCACTCTGACAGAGCTCAAGTTCCACTGTGGAGATGGGAGAACCTTCCAGATGGGCAACCATCGTTTCAGTACTCCACCAATCAGGCTTTTATGGTAGATTGGCCAGATGGAAGCCACTCCTTAGTAAAAGGCACATGACAGCCCGCTTGGAGTTTGCCAAAAGGAAACAAGATTCTCTGGTCTGATAAAACCAAGATCAAACTCTTTGGCCTGAATGCCAAGCGACACATCTGGAGGAAACCTGGTACCATCCCTACAGTGAAGCATGGTGTTGGCAGCATCATACTGTGGGGATGTTTTTCAGCTGCAGAATGCTTATGTAAATAAGGTATCTGCTTATTTTTAATACATACAAATAAATCCAAAACCTGTTTTTGCTTTGTCATTATGGGGTATCATGTGTAGATTGATGAGGAAATAAACAATACATTTTATTTTAGAATAAGGCTGTAATGGAAGGGGTCTGAATACATTCCGAATGAACCGTATACACACTGATTCTTAAAGAATATAACTTATAACTTATGAGCCCTGATGGTAACGTTATGTTCTTGTTGATAAAACCTTCCTAAACTGTTCACTATGTTAATTCAGTGTGCCAATTGGTTGAGAGAAGTGTCAGTCATCTGTGGATACGGAGGAGGCTGGCACTGCTGTCCTCTGTCACTCTGTAACCTCATCAGCCATCTTCCTATCGTAGGATGTATATATGTGTCTACTTCTTTGTGGTGTGTCTGTACCTGCAGATCCAGAGGGGGGTGGAGCTCCTGTCCTCTGCCACTCCGTAGCTTCAGCAGCCATATTCCTAATGTAGGGCTCGTTAACAGTCAACAAGATGTTCTCTGGCTTGATGTCCGTGTGGATGATCTTACACTTTGAGTGGAGGTAGTCCAGCCCCTGGAGAACCTATAGGAGGGTAGAGCATCAGTAAGACCACTGCTGCATAGGGTTTCAACATTAAGGAGAATTCCGGTTGGAGGATTCCAAGAATCAGGGAAACTTTTGGGATAGTGTCTGGAATTTTCAACCCTCTCCATTTTTTTATGTTTTAAAAATTAATTACTGTTTCGACGTGAAAGTTATGTAGAATGTTTGTTTTTGCTAAAGATAATGCACCCAACCTGGAACACATCCAATGTTGTGTGAGGAATAAGGTGTTGTTTTACCTGTCGAATGATGCTTTTGACACAGGGCAGAGGAAGGCCCTGGTAGTTAGACTTGATGATCCACTTCAGCAAGTGATGACCCAGTACCTCAAACACCATACAGACATCTGATGGGGAACTGGGTCAAGGACTCAAAAACACACACACGTCATTCACGCCTATGCATTTGGCATACACCTACCCAATATAAAAAAATGTGAACACCTAAGGTTCTGCCAAGAACCATGATGAAAGTGGGCCAACGAACCCAGAAATCATTACGACCTCTTCCAGAAGCCGGGCATGCTGGGACGGAGGAAGTCTGGACACGTTGCCCAGACACCCAGCTGTGACTAGGATGTAAGCATTGCTGGGACAGACAGACAAACTGTCACTACATCTGTGGCTCTGTGCGTGTCATCTAGCTGGAGTGTATTGTGCTGCCAACAGCTGTACAACACCGGCCAAACATCAGTGCAACATCTCTGAACCACTGATAGATAGTACCAGGACTTGGGCAATAAAGATTTTAAGGCTCATAATATTGACTATTACTAATGCACTGATCTTAGGGAGTACTGAGTAGATGGAATATGCCTGTGTCCTTTGACTGTCTGTTTCAGGGTTATTATAGTAAACTACAACTGAAACTAAAAATATATATATATTATTATGTATTATTTTTTCAGCAAAAAAATCAAATGGGACCTAAGCTTTTTTTCATTTTTTTTTCTTCAAGCTTCCGTATCTGGCAGGTAAATGCTGAGAGGAGATAGTGATGTTTCAAATTGGCCTAGCTTGTGCATTATTATCACTAACGATCAACGTTGAATTGCTGTGGGAGCATCGAGCACCAGTGCAGTCACACACACACACACACATATACACAAAGGTATGATGATTTGATTTGATTTGAAAGGTATGTGGACACCAATTCAAATTAGCGGATTCGGCTATTTCAGCAGGTTTCCACATATTTTATACACTGCTGCTACTCGCTGTTAATTATCTATGTATAGTCACTTAACCCATATTTGCATGTACAAATTACCTCAACTAACCTGTACCCCGGCACATTGACTCGGTACCGGTACCCCCTGTATACAGCCTTTTCCCCCTGTTAATTTAGCAAATATTTTCATTTCTTGAACTGCATTGTTGGTTAAAGGGCAAGTAAGTGTACCACACCTGTTGTAATCGGCGTATGTGACAAATAAAATTTGATTTGAGGTTGGAATAATACTGTGAAATTGTGAAAACTATGATAATGCCATTTTAATGTAAGAGCTGTTTGAAAGACCACTTGAAATTTCAGCCTGTTTTGGTGGGATGGAGTTTTGGCCTTCCATGGTGACATCACCATGTGGTAAATTAGTTCATTGACCAATAACAGAGTTCCAAACATCTCTGCCAATAACAGCGCATTTTCATTGTTCCCCTTCCCACTCAGACCACTTCCATACACTCAGACAAAAATTATTGCTTGAGAAAATGCACTTTGCAAGAAGCAATTTTTGTTTATTTTAGATCATTCTAATTGAAAACCACAGTAACACTCGCTATATGCATCGCGTTGCTATGCCATCAGCGTTGGGTCAATGTGATATTTGAACTGCTACAGAGTGTGTAGTTTTGACAGCAGAAGAGAGCAGAGGGGAAGGGGGTCTTTATTCTATTTTCCTATACTGTACCATATTAATCTACTACGCACAAGTACAATAGTGTTGGTCCTGTTTTTCGTAAGTACTCATTAAAATTGTTGCTAGTGGTTGTACTAAATTATCCTCTGATTACAAAAGCAACGTGTGTGCATTGTAAACATAGTCAATGTAGCTAACTAGAGTTTCTGCTAGCTAGTAGCTTCTTGACTTAAGAAATCTTAGTAAAATAACCAGTGGTGTATAGTCGAGGCCATTTGCAACCAAAAAAACTCTCATTATTTCAATTCACAAGACAGAATCAATATGCACGTCAGCCACCAACAAATGAACCACATCGATTCTTGAGCTTGTATGCTGCCAGTGGACGCGAGCGCAACACGGGCAGTATAGTAGCTTGCATTCCTTTCAAAAGGAAGCATTCCCTCGATGGCTGATGGCAATGCAAGACACTCGATTGCCGTAGTGTAGCAGGGCAGTTAGGTACTTAATTGTTATCCACAAACTAATTGACAAAAATCGGCTTAATGTCTTTTCCACGGGTGCATGTTCATTAATTGTTTATAGTTCATCGAACAAGCATAGGAAAAAGTGTTAAAACCCTTTACAATGAAGATCTGTGAAGTTATTTACATTTTAACGAATTATCTTTGAAAGACAGGGTCCTGAAAAGGCCCCCCCCCCCCCGAGTTTATACACACACACACACACACACACACACACACACACACACACACACACACACACACACACACACACACACACACACACACACACACAACCAGGGATCTCTTCACAGTCATAGTCCAGAACAGACTGAGAAACGTGCAGTACTACATAGACACCATGACTACATGGAACTCTTCCACATCAAGTAACTCAAGCGAGCAGTGAAATCAGATTTTAAAAACAGATAAAACACCTTACGGCACAACACGGACTGTGAAGAGACGTATGCGCACACACATGCTGGCTGCATCTCTGCTTCATACAGCAACTGCAAGGCACAAGACTGCAAGGCGCCATAGAGTGGTGAGTACGACCCAGTACATCCATACCATGTTTACGAAGGACGTGACCAAACATTTGATTCTAACAGAAATACAACCTACAACACATAAATCGCCCCTCCCATAGGCTACTTAGAAATGTTTTCATCAAACTGGATAAGTAAACTGAAATTCAAATAAAAACCGAAAAACTCGTAAAAACACAAAACTATAATAACCTTGGTCTGTTTTCATACTTTGTTGAACACGCATGTGGTGTATAAAAGTTGATAAAGCATTGTGTTACTGAGGATACGACTTCCGTTCATGCCAGAGATCTTGAAGTCGTCTAGTAGCTGAACCACCTTCTCTCTGCTGGGGTCGTTCTGGTCCGTGTTCCTCACCGATCTCAGCAGCTTGATCTCATCCAGGGCCGTCTCAGTGTAGTGCTCTGCACTCTTCACCACCTTCATGGCCACAAAACGCTTCCCCCTGGAAATACAGGACAACTTACACAGTGTACCAACATTAGGAACACCATACTAATTATCAGACCTGACAACCCTGTCCAACTTTTTAGAGTACCACACGCATGCAGCAAATTGGAGATTCACGTGCTTTGACAAACATTATGGCTCGCACCTGGTTCAGTTCAGTCCTCTGAAAAGGTATTTACAAAACCTAAATAAAAAGTACAGAACATATAAAAAATATATATATGTTTGGTGGAATTAGCACAGATTGTATGTTTATTCCATTCCATGTAGAATGGAGATAATTATCTATAATGTTTTTCTTAGCACCTGAATTCCAAGTTTAGTCTCTATAGTAGAAGAACGCTTGTCGCCTCTCAAAACAGGGCCAATCACGAGGTCCGGCTCACAAGTATTGGCTTTTTAGAAACGGTTCCGAAATCAACACTAAAAGCAAAATCATTTAAAACATAAAAACAAAAATGATCGCGTCGACAGACCGCAAACTGGCTACACAAATCTTAAGTAAGGCTACCACAAAAAGGCATCTGAACACTGTTCGCTAGAATAGTCTGGTGTTTCAGCCTATGTAAAAGTGCCCATTGGATTTCTTTGCAGCGCACACATTTCAGAGTTTTGAATTTGATAAAATCTCAAATCTAGTGCAAAGGCTTTTTTGAAGCATTGCCTCTATTGCTAATACCGGACACTCATTCATTCTTCCTCACGCAGTCTTCTAAACTCCCGACTCCATTTAATGCCAATATGTTCATTTTTATTTTGGACTATACATTTGTAACGCTTTTGTGATGTGGATCATAATTACAGTTACAGTCTATCGGGTTGAGCGATCCTCGTAATGTTACGTGGAAAATACAACTAATGGGACGCAGAATTAAATGTCTCTCGCACAAATGCGACCAGTCATTTTTCGTATTTGCATGTAATTTCTTTCGCTAACTTTAGAGCCCACTGAATGTCCAGCTTATGTTCGCTAACGTTAGTTTGAAACAATTAGTGTTTACCTTTCCCCAACATACGGAGTCGAAAAGGGATTTGTCCATGTATTTACAGCTGACAGTCAGCAAACTCAGCATCATAACAAACAGGAGGGGCAGACACGGGGGAGCTACGTCAAATAATGATGTATTAATTTCCATGTCTGTTGACAAACTCAGTACATGTCTGTGTTGCAGCTCGAGAAATGGGATGTTAGATTTCCTCAGTGGATTTATTTTTTATTTAAATTGTTTAACACACACATATACAGTGCGCCTCCAACCCGGAAGCCAGCCGCACCAAAGTGTCGGAGGAAACACCGTGCACTACCCTGGTTAGCGCGCACTGTGCCCGGCCTGCCACAGGAGTCCATGGTGCGCTACCGGCCAAACCCTCCCTAACCCGGACGACGCAAGGCCAATTGTGCGTCAGAGCCTGGGCGCGAACCCAGAGTCTCTGGTGGCACAGCTAGTGCTGCGATACAGTGCCCTAGACCACTGCGCCACCCGGGAGGCTCATTTCTGCATACTTTTTAAAAATGTCTTATGCAAAACATGTGCATGTTGGCAGGTCTGTAATATTGAGTTGCACCCCTTTTGTCGAAAGCGTTCCACAGGGATGCTGGCCCATGTTGACTCCAATGCTTCCCACAGTTGTGTCAAGTTGGCCGGATGTCCTTTAGGTGATGGACCATTTTTGATACACATGGGAAACTGTTGAGCGTGAAAACCCCAGCAGCTTTGCAGTTCTTGACACACACAAACTGGTGCGCATGGCACCTACTACCATACCACGTTCAAAGGCACTTAAATATATTTTTACTATTTCATTTTTTACATTTACAGCAAAAGTACCACAAACAGGTAATTCAACCCTCCCCACCAGCCAAAATAATACAGCACAAAAATATAAAACACAACATAGAACAATTTCTACGATTATACTGCGTTACAGTTCATAAAAGGAAATCAGTCAATTGAAATGAATTCATTAGACACTAATCTATGGATTTCATATGACTGGGCATAGGCCCATCCACTGGAGAGCCAAGCAATCAGAAGTTTTTATCCACAAAAGGGCTTTATTACAGACAGAAATACTCCTCCGTTTCATCAGCTGTCGTGGTGGCTTGTCTCAGACGATCGCGAAGATGAAGAAGCTGGATGTGGAGGTCCTGGTCTGGAGTGGTTATTATTGCACATTTAGTTAATATTGCCTGCTAACACAAATTTATTTTAACTAGGGAAATTGTGTCACTTCTCTTGCGTTCTGTGCAACAGAGTCAGAGTATAAGCAGCAGTTTGGGCAGCCTGGCTCGTTGCGAACTGTGAAGACTATTTCTTCCTAACAAAGACAGCCAACTTCGCCAAACGGGGGATGATTAAAAAAAGTGCATTTGCGAAAAAAGCATAATCGTTGCATGAATGTACCTAACCATAAACATCAATGCCTTTCTTAAAATCAATACACGTAAGTATATATTTTTAAGCCTGCATATTTAGTTAAAAGAAATTAATGTTAGCAGGCAATATTAAACTACGGAAATTGTGTCACTTCTCTTGCGTTAATTGCACGCAGAGTCAGGGTATATGCAACAGTTTGGGCCGCCTGGCTCATTGCAAACTAATTTGCCAGAATGTTACGTAATTATGACATAACATTGAAGGTTGTGCAATGTAACAGGAATATTTTGACTTATGGATGCCATCCATTATATAAAATATAGAACGGTTCCGTATTTCACTGAAAGAATAAACGTTTTATTTTCGAAATGATAGTTTCCGGATTTGACCATATTAATGACCCAAGGCTCGTATTTCTGTGTGTTATTATGTTATAATTAAGTCTATGATTTGATATTTGATAGAGCAGTCTGACTGAGCGGTGGTAGGCAGCAGCAGGCTCGTAAGCATTCATTCAAACAGCACTTTTGTGCGTTTGCCAGCAGCTCTTCGCAATGCATTGCGCTGTTTATGACTTCAAGCCTATCAACTCCCGAGATTAGGCTGGTGTAACGAATGGGAAATGGCTAGCTAGTTAGCGGGGTGCGCGCTAATAGCGTTTCAAACGTCACTCACTCTGAGACTTGGAGTAGTTGTTCCCCTTGCTCTGCAAGGGCCGCGGCTTTTGTGGAGAGATGGGTAACGATGCTTCGAGGGTGGCTGTTGTCGATGTGTTCCTGGTTCGAGCCCAGGTAGGGGCGAGGAGAGGGACGGAAGCTATACTGTTACACTGGCAATACTAAAGTGCCTATAAGAACATCCAATAGTCAAAAGTATATGAAATACAAATGGTATAGAGAGAAATAGTCCTATAATTCCAATAATAACCTCAACCTAAAACTTCTTACCTGGGAATATTGAAGACTCATGTTAAAAAGGAACTACCAGCCTTCATATGTTCTCATGTTCTGAGCAATAAACTTAAAAGTTAGCTTTTTTACATGGCACATATTGCACTTTTACTTTCTTCTCCAACACTTTGATTTTGCATTATTTAAACCAAATTTAACATGTTTCATTATATATTTGAGGCTAAATTGATTTGATTGATGTATTATATTAAGTTAAAATAAGCGTTCATTCAGTATTGTTGTAATTGTCATTATTATAAATACATTTAAAAAATAATATATATATAAAAAAATCATAAAATTGGTCGACCTCTAGTCTGCAGTTGTGAGGCCAGTTGGATGTAATGGCAAATTCTCTAAAACCATGTGTCTTTCAAATTTAAGTCTGTCACAAATGATAAAGTACATTTGGCCAACTCAGTCGATGAGGTTAATTTAGTTGAGGAGCCAGCATCGGATCCAGACAATTTAAGTCGACCCTGACTAAATGTGTTCCCTGAAATTATGAATAAAAATTTTATTAGGTGCATATACATTTAGCACGGTTCAAGACGCAGTACACATTCTTCCATGGACCACTACATAATGTCCCAGTGGATCAATAACTGTTTTCGTTCTTATTGATCAACGCAGCTACTGCCAGTGTCGTTGTGTTAAATGAAGAGGCAAAGACCTGTCCCACCCATTCGTGCTAAAGTTTTATGGTCTGCCTGTTCGATGTTTTTCTTGTATAAAAACGCAAACATGGGTCTTGATCTTTTTCAGGTACATAAGCACTCATTTTCGTTTAACAGGTCCATTCAGTCCATTAACTTTCGATGATGTACGATTTACCATCTTAGCCATATTGTTCACTCAGGACATTAATGAAAATGTCAGGAATATGTCCATGCTCTGGTGACAACAAATAGCTTGTTTACATGGATAGTGAGAGCTTACATCACTGGTGTCTCCTTAGCAAGTAATTCTCTGTCCACCATGGACGATTCTCATCGTTGCAGGTTGAAGCAGTGCAAAGGGGATATTCTTGGAGGTACGTTCTTTTTTCACCTAATAGAATTACTTCCTACATTTGACCATCCTGGGACTCACTTCTGGAAAGAATCTGTTGTGTAGGATCACTCCCATCTCCTTGAAATGTTGGGCCGCGGTGCTGAAAACTCTCTCGTCCTGGTACACTATTTAGTTGAAGTCGGAAGTTTAAAATCACTTAGGTTGGAGTCATTAAAACTAGTATTTCAACCACTCCACAAATTTCTTGTTAAACTATTGTTTTGGCAAGTCGGTTAGGACATCTACTTTGTGCATGATACACGTAATTTTTCCAACAATTGTTTACAGATTTCACTTATTTCACTTATAATTCACTGCATCACAATTCCAGTGGGCCAGAAGTTTACAGACACTAAGTTGACTGTGCCTTTAAACAGCTTGGAAAATCCCAGAAAATTACCTCATGGCTTTAGAAGCTTCTGATTGACTCAAATGATGTCAATAAGCCTATTGGAGGTATACCTGTGGATGTATTTCAAGGACTACCTTCAAACTCAGTGCCTCTTTGCTTGACATCATGGGAAAAATCTAAAGAAATCAGCCAAGACCTCAGAAATTGTAGACCTCCACAAGTCTGGTTCATTCTTGGGAGCAATTTCCAAACACCTGAAGGTACCACATTCATCGGTACAAACAATAGTACGCAAGTATAAACACCATGGGACCACGCAGCCGTCATAACACGCAGGAAGGAGAAGCGTTGTGTCTCCTAGAGATAAAGGTACTTTGGTGCGAAAAGTGCAAATCAATCCCAGAACAACAGCAAAGGACCTTGCGAAGATGCTGGAGGAAACGGGTACAAAATTATCTATATCTACCGTAAAACGAGTCCCATATCGACATAACTTGAAAGCCCGCTCAGCAAGGAAGAAGCCACTGCTCCAAAACCACCATAAAAAAGCCAGACTACGGTTTGCAACTGCACATGGGGACAAAGATCATGCTTTTTGGAGAAATGTCCTGTGGTCTGATGAAAAAAAAAAATAGAACTGTTAACTGCCATAATGACCGTTGTTATGTTTGGAGGAAAAAGGGGGAGGCTTGCAAGCCGAAGAACACCATCCCAACCGTGAAGCAGGGGGGGGGGAGCATCATGTTGTGGGGGTGCTTTGCTGCAGGAGGGACTGGTGCATTTCATTTGTGTGGATATAGTGAAGCAACATCTCAAGACATCGGTCAGGAAGTTAAAGTTTGGTCACAAATGAGTCTTCCAAATGGACAATGACCCCAAGCATACTTCCAAAGTTATGGCAAAAGAGCTTAAGGACAACAAAGTCAAGGAATTTGAGTGGCCATCGCAAAGCTCTGACCTCAATCCTATAGAAAAGTTGTGGACAGAACTGAAAAAGCGTGTGCAAGCAAGGAGGCCTACAAACCTGACTCAGTTACACCAGCTGTCAGGAGGAATGGGCCAATATTCACTCAACTTACTGTGGGAAGCTTGTGGAAGGCTACCCGAAACATTTGACCGAAGTTAAACAATTTTAAGGCAATGCTACCAAATACTAATTGTATGTATGTAAACTTCTGACCCACTAGGAATCTGATGAAATAAATAAAAGCTGAAATAAATCACTCTCTACTATTATTCTGATATTTCACTATCTTAAAATAAAGTGGTGATCCTAAAAGACCTAAGACAGGGAATTTTTACGAGGATTAAATGTCAGGAATTGTGAAAAACAGAGTAAATGTATTTGGCTAAAGTGTATGTAAACTTTCGACTTCAACTGTATATACACAAAAGTATGTGGACACCCCTTCAAATTACTAGATTCTGCTATTTCAGCCACACCCGTTGCTGACACGTATATAAAATCGAGCACACAGCCATGCAATCTCCATAGACAAACACTGGCAGACAAACATATAATTGTTTGTGTGTTATTTGTTTAAGCAGACGTCTATTGTTGTGACTTAGATGAAGCTCCGATCAAAATTCATGTTCAATTTATGCAGAAATCCAGGTAATTCCAAGGTCCACTGTATGTTAGACAGATTATAGATACTGTACACCGTCAGCACTTACTGTATGTCCCAGGCCAGCCATACAGTGGAGAAATGTCCCCAGCCCAGCTTCCTGATCACATGGTATCTTCCATTGAACAGGTCTCCTATCTTCACATGGTGGTAACCTCCTGCAATAGTAACATATGGTAGTTGGTGTGTGTGACTGTGTATGGACGTGTTTAACTTTAACCAGAAGTCCCCACAAGAATAGTAAGCAAACATTTCACCAACTGGGAACACTGACCTGTTCATCGGACGTGCTACCTTGTCCCAGACCTGCTGTTTTCGACTCTCTCGCTTTCGCACCTGCTGTCTCTAACTGAATGATTGGCTATGAAAAGCCAACTGACTTTTACTCCGGAGGCGCTGACCTGTTGCACCCTCTACAACCACTGTGATTATTCTTATTTGACCCTGCTGGTCACCTACAAATGTTTGAACATCTTGTCCATGTACTGTTATAATCTCCAGCCGGCACAGCCAGAAGAGGACTGGCCACCCCTCAGAGCCTGGTTCCTCTCTAGGTTTCTTCCTCGGTTCCTGCCTTTGTAGGGAGTTTTTCCTCGCCACCATGCTGTTACATCTGCATTGCTTGCTGTTTGGGGTTTTAGGCTGGGTTTTTCTAAAGTAATTTGTGACATCGGCTGATGTAAAAAGGGCTTCATAAATCAATTTGATTGATAGATTATTAGTCACCACGAGGTCAAATGCTACTTTTAGGGGGTTAAGGTTAGAATTAGGTTAGGTTATGGTTCGGTTTTTGGGTTAAGGTTAGGTTAGGTTAAGAGTACAGGTTAGGGAAAAATTGGATTTTGAATGGGACTGAATTGTGTTTCCCCCCAAGCTCTGTACAAGAGTGTGTGTGTGGGTACACAGTGTATCATACCTCTACAGTAGTCGTTGGGATCCTCCTGCTCCTCGTCATCAGAGCCCAGTATCTCCTCATCCTGGTCTGGGATAGGAGAGTCATTCTGCTTGGACGCACCTCCCCGCGGCGCAGGGTCTGGTCTGGAGAGAGAGAGAGAGAGAGAGAGGGTAGGGTTATTGTAAATGAGCCTTTTCCGTTAACTTGGGATTGAGGCGTATAGCTGCTGGATCTACACAACCGATGTCATGGGACGTGGTTTCATTTTGACATTCTACTTTTAAAGTCGGAAAACGTGACATACTTTAATATATATGTCCCTTTGGTGCTCCCTGAAGCTGGGAGGTCAGGCCTCTAAATAGTACCCCATCGACAGCTGTGATGCCTTTGTACATTCAATCAAATCGGCCTAAATGGCAATAGGCCAAAGTGATAGAGGAATCTGTGTATGTATCCCAAATGGCACCCACGGCACCCATTTATAGTAAACATCTTTTGACCAGGGCTCATATACAGTAACAGTCTAAAGTTTGGACACACCTACACATTCCAGGGTTTTTCTTAAATGTTTTGCTATTTTCTACATGGATTCACACATGGATTCATGAAGTAACCAAAAAAGTGATAAACAAATCAAAATATTTTATATTTGAGATTCTTCAAAGCCACCCTTTGCCTTGATGACAGCTTTGCACAATTTATTTTCTTCTTAATGCATTTGAGCCAATCAGTTGTGTTGTGACAAGGTAGGGTTGGTATACAGAAGATAGCCCTATTTGGTAAAAGACCAAGTCCATATTATGGCAAGAACTGCTCAAATAAGCAAAGAGAAACAACAGTCCATCATTACTTTAAGACATGAAGGTCAGTCAATTTCAAGAACTTTGAAAGTTTCTTCAAGTGCAGTCGCAAAAACCATCAAGCGCTATGATGAAACTGGCTCTCATGAGGACCGCCACAGGAAAGGAAGACCCAGAGTTACCTCTGCTGCAGAAGATAAGTTCATTAGTTACCAGCCTCAGAAATTGCAGCCCAAATAAATGTCTGACGGTTCACGTAACAGACATCTCAACATCAACTGTTCAGAGGAGACTGAGTGAATCAGGCCTTTGTGGTCGAATTGCTGCAAAGAAACCACTGCTAAAGGACACCAATAATAAGAAGAGACTTGCTTCGGCCAAGAAACACGAGCAATGGACATTAGACAGGTGAAAATCTGTCCTTTGGTCTAATGAGTCCAAATTTTAGATTTTTGGTTCCAGACGCTGTGTCTTTGTGAGACGCAGAGTAGATGAACGGATGATCTCCACATGTGTGGTTCCCACCATGAAGCATGGAGGTGGTGGTGTGCTAGTGCTTCGCTGGTGAAACTGTCTGTAATTTATTTACAACTCGAGGCACACTTAACCAGCATGGTTACCACAGTATTCTGCAGCGACACATCACCTATCGAGTTTGAGCTTATTGGGACTATCATTTGTTTTTCAACAGGACATTGACCCAACACACCTCCAGGCTGTGTAAGGGCTATTTGACCAGGAAGGAGAGTGCTGCATCAGATGACCTGGCCTCCACAACCCAATTGAAACGGTTTGGTATGAGTTGGACCGCAGAGTAAAGGAAAAGCATCCAACAAGTGCTCAGCATATGTAGGAACTCCTTCAAGACCGTTGGAAAAGCCTTCCAGGTGAATATGGTTGAGAGAATGCAAGAGTGTGCAAAGCTGTCATCAAGGCAAAGAGTCACTAGTTTGAAGAATCTAAAATATATTTCATTGTTTAACACTTTTTTGGTTACAACACTATTACTACACTACTAGAAAATGTAAAAAAAGAAAATAAAAACCCTTTAATGAGTAGGTGTGTCCAAACTTCAGACTGGTTTTCTATGTTTGGTGTTGTCGATGTTTGATCCTGTGAAACTTGGGGAATTGCTCTCAGATGATCAAGTCCTGTCATGATAACTTGGTTGGTACAGGCGAGCACTTCAGGAGTCGAGCTCAAATGATTGCTCTCGGTCTCATGGAAATAGTTGGTTTTTAGCTGTATATAGTCAACTAAACTAGTTGTTTTGTCTTGTTCCTACCGAGTTTATTCATATGTTAACGACCCAAGCAAAAACAGTTGTGTGTAGCGGTAAATTTGGGCTGCGCTCAAGAAGCGTCAACTTCAGCTGTCACTTTCACTAGTTAGCCATACAGACAAGACCAGTTTTAATGTCACATGCACAAGTACAGTGAAATGCCTTTCTTGCAAACTCAAAACCCAACAATGAAATAATCAATAACAATGTATTACAAAAAACAAAGCGAGAAATAAGAATAAGGAAAATGAAATGCATAATAAAGTAAGTAAGCATACTCTATACAGGAACTGTGGTGGTCATAGCGGGCATTCTTGTACTTATTCCTGTCTGTCTTCGGCCGTAGCACGAGGGTTGTCTACGATAGTTCTGTGTGGGGAGCCCTCCTCTTCAGTTTAGCGCCAACCTCTGTGTTAATCCAGAGCTTTTGATTGGGGAAACAGTGAACCCACACTGTGGGTACCACATCGCCAATGCATTTTCTAATGAAGCCGGTGACGGAAGTGGTTAGCTCGTCAATGTTATCGGCGGAGTCTCTAAACATATTCTAATCAGCGCTAGCAAAGCAGTCCTGTAATTTCTCAACATAGAAAATTGCGGGTACTTGCTGTTTCAAATTCTGCTTGTAAACAGGAAGCATGAGTACATAGTCTTGATCTGATTTGCCAAATGGCGGACGAGGGAAGGTCTTGTATGCATGCTTGAGGGTAGAATAGCAGTGGTCTAGGACTTTGTCGCACTTAGTGGCGTTGGAGACGTGTTGATTGAAGTTGGGCATCATGTGTCTATAATCGCGTGCAGCCTCCGCGTGTAGGGTTTCCTGCTTGTTTATAGCCTTGTACAATTTGTTAAGCGCCAGCTTGCTATTTCTATTGTCCTGGGGTGAAAAGTATACAGCAGTCACAATACAGTTGAAAACTCCCTCGGGAGATAGAAGGGTAGGCATTTGACCATCAGGTATTGCATGACAGAATAATAGAATTAGCACACCAGTTGGTGTAGATGAAGAGGCAACCCCCCCCCCCCCCCCCCCCCCCCCCCCCCTAATTTCCCTGACTCCATTGTACTCTCCACCCATCTAGTTGGATAGCCGTGGGGGGTATCTTGTCCGAGAGCCATGTTTCTGAAAAGCAAAGAATATTGCAGTTGGTAGCAAATCCTGGATCGGAGGTCATTCATCGTATTATCAAGTGACTGTACATTAGCCAGTAGACTGGAGGGAAGAGGTGGCCAGTTTTCCCTTCGCATTAATCTCATTATCCCCATCGCTTGCCTCTGTAACGCCGGCATTTCCGCTTGGGCAGCCCAAAAATTTGGTCAGAATTGGTCAGAATTAGAGCCCAGGGGAGATGAGTCGAAGTAGAAGCCGGAATTGGGGTAAGTAACTGCCGATCTGATGTTCAAAAGTAACAATAACGGATATATTGTGAAAATATAGTTAAAATAAACAAAATAGCAATGTTGGGTCGGAGCTTGCAAAACTGTGGCCATCCAGTATGGCGTCATCTTGGACTTCTAACCACTGAAATCAAGGCTAGAGTAATTTGTGTTTATCTGTTTGGCATAAGTTAGGGTTTGTCATGTTTGCTATGTGCAGAAATTCATAGGCTATACATTGCCTCGTTTTCACATTATTTTACAGCTTAGCTGTGTAAGGTAGATGCCCGTGCAGTGGAGCTCATAGCCACCATGGTTCTACACCTGCATTGCTTGCTGT
Source organism: Oncorhynchus mykiss (assembly GCF_013265735.2). Lineage (NCBI taxonomy): Eukaryota > Metazoa > Chordata > Actinopteri > Salmoniformes > Salmonidae > Oncorhynchus > Oncorhynchus mykiss. The sequence goes on from NC_048571.1 coordinate 38,731,998, forward strand.
TTGGGGTTTTAGGCTGGGTTTCTGTACAGCACTTTGAGATATCAGCTGATGTAAGAAGGGCTTTATAAATACATTTGATTTGATGAGTTGGATATTTGTTTACATTATAACATAGTTTACATAATTAACACATTAACATTTGTTTACATAATTAACATAAGTCTTCAGACCCTTTAATCAGTCCTTTGTTGAAGCTACTTTGGCAGCGACTAAAGCCTAGACTCTTCTTAGGTATGATGCTATAAGCTTGGCACACCTGTATTTGGGGAGATTCTCCCATTCTTCTCTGCAGATCCTCTCTAGCTCTGTCAGGTTGGATAGGGAGCAACGCTGCACAGCAGACGTGACGCTTGGCATTCAGGCAAAAGAGTTCAATCTTGCAGAGAATCTTGTTTCTCATGGTCTGAGTCCTTTAAGTGCCTTTTAGCAAACTCCAAGCGGGCTGTCATGTGTCTTTTACTGGGGAGTGGCTTCTGTCTGGCCACTCTAGCATAAAGGTCTGATTGGTGGAGTGCTACAGAGATGGGAGAACCTTCCGGAAGGACAACCATCTCCACAGAAGAACTCTGGAGCTCTGTCAGAGTGACCATCGAGTTCTTGGTCACCTCCCTGACCAATGCCCTTCCCCCTTGATTGCGCAGTTTGGCTGGGCCGCCAGCTCTAGGAAAAGTCTTGGTGGTTCCAAACTTATTCCATTTAAGAATGATGGAGGCCATTGTGTTCTTGGGGACCTTCAATGCTGCAGACATTTTTTGGTACACTTCCCCAGATCTGTGCCTCGAATCCTTTCTTGGAGCTCTATGAACAATTCCTTCAAGCTCATGGCTTGGTTTTTGCTCTGGTGTGGACCTTACATAGACAGCTGTGTGCTTTTCCAAATCATGTCCAAATCAATTGAATTGACCACAGGTGGACTCAAAGTCGTACAAAACATCAAGGATGATCAATGGGAACAAGATACACCTTAACTCATAGCACAGGGTCTGAATACTTAAAACCTGTTGCGTGTAGGGGGCAGTATTTTGATGTTTGGATGAAAAACGTACCGAAATGAAACTGCCTATTTCTCAGGCCCAGAATCTAGAATATCAGATCAGATTAGGATAGAAAACACTCTAAAGTTTCTGAAACTGTCAAAATATTGTCTGTGAGTATAACAGAACTGATATTGCAGGCGAAAACCTGTTCCTTTGCCTGCCTTCGCTCCATTTAAAGGGATATCAACCAGATTCCGTTTCCTATGGCTTCCCCATGGTGTGAACAGTCTTTAGACATAGTTTCAGGCTTTTATTTTGAAAAATGAGCAAGAAAGATCACATTGCGTCATTGTATGGCTGGGTGCCAGCAGCGTTTTGCATGCGCAACAGTTTGGAGCAGACATTTTCTCTCTCCCGCCTATTGAAGAAGCTCTGGTTGAAATATTAGCGATTATATATTGTAAAAACAACCTGAGGATTGATTATAAAAAACGTTTGACATGTTTCTACGAACTTTACGGATACTATTTGGAATTTGTCTGCCTGGTCGTGACCGCTCGATCCTGTGGATTTCTGAACATAACGCGCCAACCAAATGGAGGTATTTTGGATATAAAAATAATCTTTATGGAACAAAAGGAACATTTATTATGTAACTGGGAGTCTCGTGAGTGCAAACATCCAAAGATCAAAGGTAAGCAATTCATTTTATTGCTTTTCTGTCTTTCGTGACCAATCTACTTGGCTGCTAGCTGTTTGTAATGTTTTGTCTACTGAGAGAGATGTCCTTACATAAACGCTTGGTATGCTTTTGCCGAAAAGCTTTTTTGAAATCTGACATGCCAGGTGGATTAACAACAAGCTAAACTGTGTTTTGCTATATTGCACTTGTGATTTCATGAAAATTAAATATTTTTAGTAATTTAATTTGAATTTGTTGATGAAAATTATCCCACTAAAGGGATGGGTGCGTCAAGAAGTTAAGGGCTTGTAAGCAAGCATTTTGTTGGCGCATGTGACAAATAAAATGTGATTTGATTTATTTTAGTTTAAACCCATTTTCTCTGTCATTATGGAGTATTGTGTGTAGATTGATGTGGGGAAAAATGTATTAAATCCCATTTTAGAATAAGGCTGTAACGTAACAAATGATGAAAAAGTAAATTGGTCTGAATACTTTCCGAATGCACTGTACCTAGACGTATCGAATCGTCTTGGAAGGGAACGAACCCTAATGATTTCCCCACTACACGTGCAAACCTGCCCAGAAGAATATAGCATGACTCTGACCTGATTGTGCCACCAGCTGAATTTACTATATATGGTTACAAGTTCAATACGATTTGGCTTGACTGAATAGTTAAATGTGAGAAGTTCTCTGGTTAGAGTCTGTAGACTGGGCAAAAATCGTGTAGTGTACTTCCGCCTTCAGACGCATGGGACCTCAGCCCATATAACTATAATTCATTCTATATCTAAGCCACAGCCTCAGCGGGTGTGCAAGTTCTCCAGTCAGCTTGAGAGGCTGATGTTCGCCATGGGGTAATCAGTGGGTGAAAACAGAGCAGCACATCTCAATTTTTTTTTTTTTTTTTTTTTTTTTTTTTACTAAGACACTGTCTGGTGTTTTTCTGTTCAACACTGGAAGTCTACTGAGGAAAACTCAGTGAGGAAAATGAGTATTGACTTGCTCTCTCCCCATTTCCTTCTTCGAGCGTGCGCGCGCACACACACACAGACACACACAGAGACCTCAAACCCACCTATACCACCAACTAACCAACTCCTGTCAGCTGACAAACTCAATGTCAGCTGACTGGGATCAAGTATATTAACACTATTCTGAACCTCAGGGACAACTACAAATTCACCCGTCCTTGATAACCATCTCATAGCGTTTTGAAAAGGAGGTGAAGTGAAGATTGATACAAGGAATCAAGGAAAGATTAATAGCGAAAGAGCCAAGTACCTCATCCATGACAGCTGTAGGCTACATGGATCCATCATCCTACACAACAAAACACACACCAGGAATAAACAAGCAACATTCTCACAGTCACTGTCAATTAAAATCCACCTTACAAGGTTTGCATTTATTTAGCCACTCCCTCATTTAAACCAAATGTCGCCGCAGTCACTTCCCTGTCTCACCGTCTGACATTCTCCCAACTGTTAATGCGGAGAGCTTTATATCCACTGCAAATCATTCCAAAGATGCACATCTCCTCCTACTAACGTTATAGCATTGTTGCGTTAGGCATTTTGAAAATGAAAATGTTCCGATGATGATGATCCGTTCCTTTTAGTGGTAGTTGTGTGATAACTACACAGATTTTAATTTTGTAAAAATGAAAAAGAAAATAAAAAAATATTTGGTTCGGGATCGTCTCAACGTTAACGATCCCCATGTCGTTTAAAAGTTCACAACCCTAGTTGGGAGAGAGGGGTGGAGAATGAGATGGAGCGAGAGAGGGTGCCAGACAATTATGAACAGGAAGGACGTGTAGACGATGTCACCAACATTATCCCGTCTCCATTGATGAGCAACCGTCACAGCTGCTGTTGCATTCATTCCTGACACACATGCACCACACTCAACACACTCGCGAAAACACACACGGCTCGACATTAATTGTCCTCTTGTCCAAGACAAGTAAAAAAAAATATAAATAAATAAAATCAGACAAGAATATAGATTTAAGCTGTCTGAATGGACAATAAATATATATATAAAATGTAATCACAATATCAATGACTTCGATCAGAAGAGGCCAACATTGGCACAATATTAAAATATATTTTTCATGTACATAAATAAAAATGTCAAATTATAGGTGATATGCATATTGGCTACAGCTTCATGTCCAAACCGATGCTGACATGAGGCAGGAACCAGAAAATGTAGCCAGACTTTAACCCATTACAGTCAAAGCCCTGTCAAAGCCGAGGGAGGAGTTTCTACTAAGCTATATGGAATTGTTTTAAGAAGGTCATACCAAGGATCCTTTAGCTATTTGATTTGGAATTCCCCTTGAAGTATCAAATATATATATATATATATATATATATATATATATATATATATATATATATATATATATATATATATATATATATATATATATTTATATATATATATATATATATATATATAAATATAAAATGTATCTTATTTGATGAAAAATTGTATTTGGCCTTACTGCTTTTAGCCCATACAAACACATTGAATAACAGATTCACTACATGGTACAACAGATAGTTGTCGTCCCCGTCCCCCCCAAAAAGGAACTTTGTTCTGAAGTGTCTGTCCTATATCTGAGAGATAAGAAAGATACAGGAAACTTACCCTATATGACCAAAAGTATGTGGACACCTGCTCGTCAAACATTCCAAAATCATGGGCATTAATACGGAGTAGGTCCCCCTTTGCTGCTATAACAGCATCCACTCTTCTGGGAAGGCCTTCCACTAGATGTTGGAACATTGGAAGCAAGTCCCTACAGCATTCAACCACAAGAGCATTAGTGAAGTCGGGCAATGGTGTTGGGCGATTAGGCCTGGCTCGCCGTCAGCGTTTCAATGAATCCCAAAGGTGTTCGATGGGGTTGAGGTCAGGGCTCTGTGCAGGCCGGTCAAGTTCTACCACACCGATGTCAAAAAAACCATTTCTGTATGGACCTCGCTTTGTGCACAGGGGCATTGTCATGCTGAAACAGGAAAGGGCCTTCCCCAAACAGTTGCACAAAGTTAAAAACACATGATAATCTAGAACATCATTGTATGCTTTAGCATTAAGATTTCCCTTCACAGGAGTTAAGGGGCCTAACCCAAAACGGTAGTGTTTACCTGGAATCCACCAAACCCAGATTTGTCCATCTGACCGCTATATGGTGAAGCGTAATTCATCACCCCAGAGAAGGTGTTTCCACTGCTCCAGAGATCAAGGGCGGCGAGCTTTACACCACTCCGGCCGATGCTTGACATAGTGCATGGTGATCTTAGGCTTGTGTGGGCCGGCTTGGTCAAGGAAACCCAATTCATGAAGTTCCAGATGAACAGTTCTTGTGCTGACGTTGCGTCCAGAGGCAGTGTGAATGTTGCAGAGGACAGATTATTTTTACGCCCTACACGCTTCAGCGGTCACCTTTCTGCGAGCTCTTCTGTATGGCCATTCTACTGCCAATGTTTGTCTATGGAGATTGCATGGTGGTGTGTTCGACTTCATACACCAGTCAGCAACGATGTAGCTGAAATAGCCAAATCCACTCATTTGAAGGGTTGTCCACATACACAAAAGTATTTAACCCCTTATTTGTGTCACTAAACAGTCTCCATATATACTTCCTAGAGCAAAACAACAGACATAAATGTGTTAGTGAGAATTGCCTTTCCATAGAGGGGTCAAAAATGTTTGTAGGCCAAATCGTTTGGACGCTAGACGATTTTGGTCTTATGGTCTGACAAACACTGCTCTAACTCCTTACCTTTCGCCACAGATGCAGAAGTGCAATATTTTTATGGGGATTGCTTTATTATGCCAATTCTATTAATTTGTCTTTATAAAAGTACTTGGTTGTATGCAAAGAAGCTAATAGGCAGAGTGTAGCCTACATTTTCGCAGATTCTCTATAGTAAAAAAAATAGTAATGCATTATATTTTGTAAAGTGGTTCCTTGCGTCATACAATGATGTAAAATGGTGTTAGACCATTTTATATTTCTTTGACAAGTAAATCAAATCTGTCCTACCTGTCCAAAGGACACGTGGCTAAAAAAGTAAATGTCACGCCCTGACACACACGCAAACACACACTTCCTTTCTCTATTAACCCTCTTCTCCTTCGTTCACTACTTCGCTAATCTAACCCTAATCTGACCAGGGTCAAACATCAGAAAAGACTCACAGACCTCCCTGACCACTGTTGAATTCTCAGTTAGGCTATAGCACCAGACGGACAGGCAGAAAGACCAGTGTTTTCGGTCAGACTTATCCCTAAAATCACTCAAGTGTCTTTTCTGCTTCCTCAATCCTCAAAACCACTGCAGAGGACAAAGTCCAGCTGTTACAGCTCTCTCACACACACATACACACACGCAGGCGCACATTTCATGGGTACTTCAAGGACATGCAAGTGCAGAGATCCTGACACACACACGCGCACACACCTCCTCTCCCCCTGCTCTTACCTGCAGGATGCTCGGATGCCCATGGAGGGAGGTGTAGAGAGGATGGGTGCAGGCAGGACCGGAGATCCTCACTCCATACACCACAATACGACAGGATGAGGAGATGAGTGAAGAGGAGATGGGATCAGCGTGGAGATGAACAGAGTTCAGAAAACAGAGGGGAAAAGTACAAAGCGAGGAAGAGAGCGGGAGAGGAAGAGAGCAGTGCAGAGAAGGAGGATAAGAATGAAGAGGAAAAATCTGTGAGCCCCACTCTCGCTGCAGGCTCAGGCAAAGGAGCTAGACACTGCTGTTACTGCCCCCCCTCTCTCCCCCGCTCATTCCCTCTCGCCCTCTCGCTGACCGAGAACTCTCCTTGGCTGTCGTCAGCGCCTGGCCCAACCTCCTCCCCTCTCTGCTCAGCTATGATTGGCTGACTCAGCCCAGCACTGCATTGCAGGTGATGAATGCTTACACCTCCTCCACCTCAGACCAAAACAACCTCCCCCTCTCATTTAGTCTTTCTTCTCGTTCCCTCCCGATGCTTCCTTCTCTCATTATCATTACAACGCACCACAATCTGCATCTGTACCATCTCTCACCCTATTCACTCTCTTTGTGTTCACTACTGTTAGCAATGCTGCACAGCGTGGTCGTCTGTCTCTGTGTCCATCTCCCTCTCTTTATGTAAAGTGGCAGAGAGTTTATTCATAAATTACTCAGTCCATTAATCTACATTACCGTGTTCCTCTCAATGTTTCCCCACTTATTACTGTTACTATGGAGCCAGGGGTACATCTGCACACACTGAACACTGTCCTGTCACCTCAAAACATGTACAGCATAGTCTCCAAGAATCTAGGCTTAACAAAGATGATATTTGACCGTAATACATTTGCTTTTATTTTTTTATTTTACTCAGATGGCTGTTAGCAATGACTTGAGCAACAGACAGAGTAATGTAAATCCATATTCAACTGGCCACGGTCTTTACACCCCAGAGTATTATTGAAGTATTGTGGTGGCAGCATAATGTTATGTGTACGCCTGTCACCGGAAGGGACTGGGGAGTTTGTCACACCGTAGTCTTTGGAAAAGCTAACCCTGGGATTCAGGGGAACAATTACACAAAATAGTAATGCCAAAGACACATCAGAATGACTGTCCAAGAGGTGCTGAGTGTTCCTGAATGGTCCAGTCTCAGTACTAACTTAAATCTGCTTGAAAATCAGAGACACGGTTTGAATACTGCTGTCCATCCATGATTCCCAACCAAATCTACTGAGCTTGAACAATTTTGCTAAAAACAAGGGATATGTTGCCCTAAGAGTTGTGCAAGGTTGGCAGAATCTTAAAATTATTCACAGCTGTTATGGCTGTCCTTTAGAGAAACTTAAATAGGCGAGGCCTATGTGTTGCAGTATGCCTTTGTAGAATAACCCAAAACATATCCTTGCCTATCTAGGCCTTTTTTAATATAATGTTTCATGGAAATATTTTCATGAATATTTCCCTATGCAATATTTTCACCAATATTTCTTTATGTAATGCATCTTTTACAAATGTTTATGCACGGTTTATCAAACGTTGGTGCTTGCCTTTACTGCAGATTTTTACTAATCAAATCTACAAATAAAATGTATCAAATGTAATACGCTTTTTTTTGTAAGAGAAATGAAATACAAAATATATCCTTTTTATATTTTTACGAATATATATTTGTGGGCGGTCTAATTATTTTATTATGAAAAGGCTGGAAATGGTATATAATCTCCCCTCAAGAGTCAAATCAGACACAGTTTACAATGTGTGTAGTTCACAATGGAAAGCCGAACCAAACTAATGGACGGACTGACAGCACAGTAGAATTTAGATGAGCTGGAATCTGACTGCATTTTTAGCTTGATATCGACATTGATACACTCCACATTAGTGATGGAGAGCGCTAAAGCAACACTCATGGTGGACAGATGTCAAATAAATAAGTGTTTGCATCCTCAGCACCTCATGCATCCCACTGTTGCCATCGGCTGTGACCATAAAAAGAAACCGGAGACGGTGACAGACCACAATTGCACAAAGGTATGAAGCTGTGTGCGGACTGTGGACCCGAAGCATAAAGAATCGATTGATTCATGCGCAAAGGAATAAGGGCACAACACACTGTCAAATACAATCAACAAATGACTCTTTTCATATATTGTCATGGATATAAAGAGCCTTCCGAAAGCACTTTTTCCACATTTTTTTTTGTGTGTGTGAATTTTACACCTTTTTCTCCCCAATTTCGTGGTATCCAATTGTTTTAATAGCTACTATCTTGTCTCATCGCTACAACTCCCGAACGGGCTCGGGATAGACGAAGGTTGAAAGTTATGCGTCCTCCGATACACAACCCAAGCCCTCACTAACCTGGGCGACGCTAGGCCAATTGTGCTTCGCCCCACGGACCTCCCGGTCGCGGCCGGTTACGACAGAGCCTGGGTGCAAACCCAGAGTCTCTGATGGCACAGCTGGCGCTGCAGTACAGTGCCCTTAACCACTGCGCCACCCGGGAGCCCCCCCCCTTTCCACATTTTGTTGTGCTACAGCCGGAATTTAAAATGGATTAAATTGAGATTGTGTCACTGACCTACACACATTACCCCTTAATGTCAAAGTGGAATTGTTTTTAGAAATGTATACAAATTAATAAAAACATGCAAAAATAAGTCAACCTTTTTCTTATGGCAAGCCTAAATAAGTCCTGAAGTTAATAAAGTCTGCTTAACATTCATAATAAATTGCACGGACTCACTGTATGCAAGTGTTTAGCATCATTTTTGAATAACTACCCCATCTCTGTACCCCACACATACAATAATGATCTGTGAGGTCCCTCAGTCGAGCAGTGAATTTCAAGCAGAGAGTTCTTCAAATGGTTCGCAAAGAAGGGCACCTATTAGTAGATGTTTTTTTTTTATTTTCTTAAGTAACCGTTGACTGTCCCTTTGAGCATGGTGCAGTTAATAATTACACTTTGGATGGTGTATCACAAAGCCCAGTCACCACAAAGATACAGGCGCCCTTCCTAACTCAGTTGCCGGAGAGGAAGGAAAACGCTCAGGGATTTCACCAATGGTGATTTTAAAACAGTTAAGGAGTTTAATGTCTGTGATAGGAGATGACTGATGATGGATCAACATTGTATTTACTCCACAATACTAACGTAAATGACAGAGTGAAAGAAAGCCTGTACAGAATAAACATATTCCAAAACGTGCATCCTCTTTGCAACAAGGTACTAAAGTATACTGCAAACTTTTGTCATGAATACAAAATGTTATGTTTGGAGCAAATCCAACACATCACGGAGTACCACTTCATATTTTGAAGCATGGTGGTGGCTGCATCATGTTATGGGTATTCTTGTCATCGGCAAGGACTAGGTTTTTTAAAATAATTTTTAAAATAAACAGAACAGAGCTAAGCACAGGCAAAATCCTAGAGTAAAACTTGGTTCAGTCTGCTTTCCAACAGATACTGGGTGTTAGCTTAGCTACCTGACTGCCATTCCAAGTTAAACCACCAGAAATATGCTAACATTCCACCAACCTTGCACATAATGCAACAATTTGTCAGGTCAACAAACGTGACGTCTAGATCTCCCTGTGCGGTGTACACTGCGTAAAATTGCCTGTTTTTGTGTGTCTACATGTACAGTGCCTTGCGAAAGTATTCGCCCCCCTTGAGCTTTGCGACCTTTTGCCACATTTCAGGCTTCAAACATAAAGATATAAAACTATTTTTTTGTGAAGAATCAACAACAAGTGGGACACAATCATGAAGTGGAACGACATTTATTGGATATTTCAAACTTTTTTAACAAATCAAAAACTGAAAATTGGGCGTGCAAAATTATTCTGCCCCTTTACTTTCAGTGCAGCAAACTCTCTCCAGAAGTTCAGTGAGGATCTCTGAATGATCCAATGTTGACCTAAATGACTAATGATGATAAATACAATCCACCTGTGTATAATCAAGTCTCCGTATAAATGCACCTGCACTGTGATAGTCTCAGAGGTCCGTTAAAAGCGCAGAGAGCATCATGAAGAACAAGGAACACACCAGGCAGGTCCGAGATACTGTTGTGAAGAAGTTTAAAGCCGGGTTTGGATACAAAAAGATTTCCCAAGCTTTAAACATCCCAAGGAGCACTGTGCAAGCGATAATATTGAAATGGAAGGAGTATCAGACCACTGCAAATCTACCAAGACCTGGCCGTCCCTCTAAACTTTCAGCTCATACAAGGAGAAGACTGATCAGAGATGCAGCCAAGAGGCCACTCTGGATGAACTGCAGAGATCTACAGCTGAGGTGGGAGACTCTATCCATAGGACAACAATCAGTCGTATATTGCACAAATCTGGCCTTTATGGAAGAGTGGCAAGAAGAAAGCCATTTCTTAAAGATATCCATAAAAAGTGTCGTTTAAAGTTTGCCACAAGCCACCTGGGAAACACACCAAACATGTGGAAGAAGGTGCTCTGGTCAGATGAAACCAAAATTGAACTTTTTGGCAACAATGCAAAACGTTATGTTTGGCATAAAAGCAACACAGCTCATCACCCTGAACACACCATACCCACTGTCAAACATGGTGGTGGCAGCTTCATGGTTTGGGCCTGCTTTTCTTCAGCAGGGACAGGGAAGATGGTTAAAATTGATGGGAAGATGGATGGAGCCAAATACAGGACCATTCTGGAAGAAAACCTGATGGAGTCTGCAAAAGACCTGAGACTGGGACGGAGATTTGTCTTCCAACAAGACAATGATCCAAAACATAAAGCAAAATCTACAATGGAATGGTTCAAAAATAAACATATCCAGGTGTTAGAATGGCCAAGTCAAAGTCCAGACATTAATCCAATCGAGAATCTGTGGAAAGAACTGAAAACTGCTGTTCACAAATGCTCTCCATCCAACCTCACTGAGCTCGAGCTGTTTTGCAAGGAGGAATGGGAAAAAATGTCAGTCTCTCGATGTGCAAAACTGATAGAGACATACCCCAAGCGACTTACAGCTGTAATCGCAGCAAAAGGTATTAACTTAAGGGGGCTGAATAATTTTGCACGCCCAATTTTTCAGTTTTTGATTTGTTAAAAAAGTTTGAAATATCCAATAAATGTCGTTCCACTTCATGATTGTGTCCCACTTGTTGTTGATTCTTCACAAAAAAATATCTTTATGTTTGAAGCCTGAAATGTGGCAAAAGGTCGCAAAGTTCAAGGAGGCCGAATACTTTCGCAAGGCACTGTAAGTCAGAATGTCTTTAGTCTTTAATGATCAGTAAAAACTCTGTATTGAGAAGTAATGATAAAAACCACACATACACACACTGCCTCTGGAAGCAATGTCACCACAATAGCTGTTCATCGGGAGCTTCATGAAATGGGTTTACATGGCTGAGTAGCTGCACACAAGCCTAAGATCACCATGGGCAATGCCAAGTGTCAGCTGGAGTGGTGTGAATCACACTTCACCATCTGGCAGTACAACAGACAAATCTTGGTTTGTTGGATGCTAGGAGAACGCTACCTTCCCCAATTCAGTGCCAACTGTAAAGTTTGGTGGAGGAGGAATAATGGTCTGGGCCTGTTTTTCATGCTCCCTTAGCTCCACTGAAGGGACATCTTAATGTTACAGCATACACTGATATTCTAGATGATTCTGTGCTTCCACCTTTGTGGCAACAGTTTGGGGAAGGCCCTTTCCTGTTTCAGCATGACAATGCCCCCATGCACAAACCGAGGTCCATATAGAAATGGTTTGTCGAGATTGGTGTGGAAGAACTTGACTGGGCTGCACAGAGCCCTGACCTCAACCCACCGAACAACTTTGGAATGAACTGGAACGCCGACTGCGAGCCAGGCCTAATCGCCCAACATCAGTGCCCGACCTCACAAACGCTCGAGGCTGAATGGAAGCAAGTCCCCGCAGCAATGTTACAATATCTAGTGGAAAACCTTCACAGAAGAGTGGAGGCTGTTATAGCAGCAAAGGGGGGACCAACTACATATTAATGCCCATGATTTTGGAATGAGATGTTCGACGAGCAGGTGTCCACATACACTACATGACAAAAAGTATCTCTACCAGTATGCCTTATTTACATTGAAGAACCACTAAAATAGTTATTTAGGCAGCAGCTCTAGATGAGAGGATGACATGGAATGAAATGATAGTAATCAAACAAAATGTAATATGCACAACTGAAATATTTTACTTAAGTAATGTGAATAAATTATTGTTAATAAGTGATAAGCAGTAATGGGCAGTCACTACCATCATGGGACTTAATTGTCCCATGATTCATTGTTTTATTCTGTGTTACAGCATTCAACCCACATAATAACGCATAGTGCATTTAAAGATGCACTATGCAGAAATAGCTCTGCCATTTCCTGATTGCTAAAATTCAAATATTTCAGTTTGCTACAAAACCAGCAAGTATAGTGTAGAGAATCATTGTACTAGCTAAACCGCTGTGAAATATATTTCTGATCTACATGACCAAAAGTATTTCCACACTATGAAGTTGGAATAAGTGTGAAATTATGAAAATGATAATGCCCTTTTAGTGTAAGTTCTTTGAAAAGACAGCTTGAAATAACAGCCTGCTTTGATGGGATGGAGTTGTAGCATGCCTGGTGACATCACTAGGCAGTAAATTAGTTAATACACCAATAAGAGAGATCCAAACCTTTCTGCCAATAACAGCAAGTTTTCAGATTTCCCCTCCACACTCAGACAACTCCCATAGTCCCAGCAAACTTCTAGCTTGAGAAATGACTTTAAGCTAAAAAGCCATTTTTGTTTCTTTTCGACAACTTAAATTGAAAACAATCACAATATGGTACTTAATTGTAAAAACAGCTACATTGGACCTTTAACTTCAGGCAGGAAAAACATCAGAACGTGACTTGCCAGCTAGACTAAGAGGTGGCCTTTTCTTAATTTCCTACGTCTGCCTAGTCCACTCATTATCAGCTAGTTAGTCAGTGAGCGACAATCAGTCAGTCAGGGAGAGTGTCAATCAGTGAGGCAGTCGGTACAAAACAGTTCATTTACAACAGTAGTTCTGTAACCTATCTGCACACACACACATAAAGTCTGCAGTGCTCCTTCCCCACCCCCTACCGCCCCTTCTCCTCATGTCCTAACTAACTCAGTCTCACTGCTGGGGGGCTCTCTGCAGTCCAACACACACATACTCACTGCAGGAAGAAATGGGTTACATAAAGAGCAGGAGCAACGGCTATGCAGGCAGAGCGAGATCGGGGATGAAAATGTAGCAGAGAATTATAGTGCCTTAGAAAAGCACTACAGTAACATACAGTCCATTGCCCTGGATAATACAACTGGAAGTGACTGGCCTTCCCTTTCTAAATCTGTGGAACAATGGTTAGGATTGGCAGGAAAGGAATAAACTAGATCAGGGATTCCCAACCTAGGGGCCGCGGCCCCCATAGTGGGTGCCAACATTTTGAGGACCTTGACTTGAGAGGTTAAAAACAAATATATCACACGCACACACACACACACACACGATGCACCGATATTACATTTTTGGCCAATACCGATATCCATTATTTTCCTTGCAACAAAAAAACCCCGATACAGATATGAAAACATTTTTTGCAGCCTTTTAAGCATTCCAGTACAGTTAAATAGTTAACACACACACACACACACATGGACGCAGTGGTCCAAGGCACTGCATATCACTACAGTCCCTGGTTCGAATCCAGGCTGTATCACATCCGGCCGTGATTGGGAGTCCTATAGGGCGGCACACAATTGGACCAGCGTAGTCCAGGTTTGGCCGTCATTGTAAATAAGAATTTGTTCTGAACCGACTTGCCAGGTTAAATAAAAGGTTACACACACACCAAAAGGTAATTTTGTTGGCATTTACGTGTCCCCATTACCAGTAAAACATAATCAAAACCTATTTTTTTCTCTTACTTGCTGTGCTGTTTCGTTGTTAATTTGTTCAGTTGTTTCATTCTCAACCAGGATTTCTATGGAACATCGTTTGCGGCTTTGCATCTCAAAAAAGATACACGTCAAATCACACCATTTGACGTGTCAAATCACACTATTTGACGTGTCAAAAAAGCTTGTTGACCAATCAGGACCCGAAATGACTGCACGTCACATAATAATGTAACGCGTTAATAAATATTTTACGTAGATATTACACATTGATTACATTATCACTCCTATTTCATATACGATACATCGATGTGTATGCTACGATGCTGGTAAAGTTGTCTCGCGCAACTACAGTGCTTGTCATTTAAAAAAGCTAGCTAGCTCATGGATGCAATGTTCTTCCCCAAAAACATAGCAAAACGACAATCTGTTTCAGTAGCTATAGCTAGCTCGCTAACCAAATAGCTAGGTAGCTAACTATACAGCTAGGTGTCATCTAAAAGAACCCTAGTTTATAAGACAGTTCTTATTTGATTAATGGTGGTCGGACCCATCTACAGTGGGGAAAAACAGTATTTAGTCAGCCACCAATTGTGCAAGTTCTCCCACTTAAAAAGATGAGAGGCCTGTAATTTTCATCATAGGTACACTTCAACTATGACAGACAAAATGAGAAAAAAATCCAGAAAATCACATTGTAGGATTTTTAATGAATTTATTAGGAAATTATGGCCATATATTTTCATGAATTTTCCATTTATTTTCAATTTCAATAAGCAAACAAGTGGCAACATAGCAAATACTTACTCACAAGGATTCCTAAATCATCGCTAAGAAAAATGAAAATGACTGCAGTTTCTACTGGTCAATGTTCTCCGGCTGGTTGTATTGGTGCTAGCTAGGTCCAAAGCTAATGCTAGCTACCCCAGAAGTTGCGGTCGAACAAATTATACTTTATTACCAATGAGGTATTGTAAACACATCGCTCGTGGCCTGTGTTTGCAGACTTTTTTGTACAGCTTTGACAGCGCTACTGTATCTTTCTCTAGCAGTGCCGCCATTACTGTGTAACTCCGGTAGGGCAACATCTTAAAAAATAGCGCACTTGGTTGTGTGTACCGGTGCCCGACCAATCGACGAAAGCCAACATCACCCACAACAGAGAACGGTTGATTGTCAAGGGAAATGAATTCCATCATCTTGGTTTTAATGGATTTCGCCTTTAAGTTTTCTTGCTCTTTCAAATGACTGCTTGTTCCACACAGCAGACATTGTGGGCTAGGTTAGGAATGCTGTGTTGCACGTATAACGCAACATTACATCATGTACCTACGTTATATAGGTATGCACGTCAGCTTTGACATCGGTTTTGCACATCGGCGTAAAAACTAAACAGACATCAAGCCGATACCGATGTCATTTTTAGCTAATGTCGGCCAATAAACACGACCAATGGACATTAGACCGGTGGAAATCTGTAATTTGGTCTGATGAGTCCAAATTGGAGATTTTTGGTTCCAACCGCTGTGTCTTTGTGAGGATGATCTGCGCATGTGTATTTCTCACCATAAAGCATGGAGGAGGAGTGGTTATGGTGTGGGGGTGCTTTGCTGCTGACATTGTCTGTGACTTACTTAGAATTCAAGACACACTTAACCAGCATGGCTACCGCAGCAATACGCCATCCCATCTGGTTTGCACTTAGTGGGACTATCCTTTGTTTTTCAACAGGACAATGACCCAACGCCAAGAGTGTGCAAAGCTGTCATCAAGGCAAACGGTGGCTACTTTCAAGAATCTCAAATATAAAATCTATTTTGATTTGAGACTTTTTTGGTTACTACATGATTCCATGTGTGTTATTTCATAGTTTTGATGTCTTCACTATTATTCTACAATGTAGAAAATTGTAAAAATAAAGAAAAACACTTGAACGATTAGGTGTTTTAAAACTTTTGACCGGTAGTATATATAAATAAAGAACTTTTGGTACAAGTCACACTTGTTTTTACCTATTTAAAATTACGCATAAATCCACAATGCTTTAGGCTAGAAATTTAGATGTAAAATGCTAGAGGAAGACACGACTGATGCACATTGGTTTGTCTCCATGACAAAGAAATTGTATCAGATTACTTCCCAAGCAATGTCCAATGTGACTCTGTCACTATCAATTGATCTATTCACTTTCTGTAAGAGAATATGTATAATTTAATTGAAAACATAACATTTGGTGATCCATTATTATTAAAAGGTGCACTATGCAGAAAACGCTACTCCATTTCCTGGTTGCTAAAATTGTAATAATTGCCTAAATTCAGTTTGTGACAAAATAAGCATTGTAGAGAATCATTGTACCATCTAAACCACTGTGAAATATATTTTCAATAACCCAAAATATTGTATTTTCAGCCGTTTGAAGCTGGTGTTCAAAACCACAATTAAAAGAGGCAAAAAACTTCAGAGTGGGAACCATAGAAATAGCACACATAGAACATATCTACTGCTTGCTGATGTTTCTGTTGCTCTCATGTTATTGTAGTTTGCAAAAGAAATTGACACTGAATTGATGCAAATAATCATGATATCATTCAGCCAAGGAAAGATCCACCCATAATGTTATTATTATATGACGCAAAACGAATCATACTGGCTTAATTTCTGTGTAGACGTACCCCCGCAATCTCTCTCTCTCTCACACACACACAATGGGCATTCCTGTTTCCTTTCAAAAAGTTCCAGGAAAATATGAATCACTGATGCATTTTTATTAAAGTCTTATGATTACCTTTGGGCAAATTGAGGAATTCCTAAGTTCAATACATTTAGTTGATTTCCTACTGTTCAATACATTTTTGAATATTGTTAAATTCCGTTTATAATGTCTGGATTCCGTGATTCGGTCCGGGTTCTCCACAACACAGATTTTATAGGGCATTAGGATAGGCCAATAAAGGCTTAAATGAGAACAGAGCAGCAGGATACAGTCACCAGGGGCATAGCCAGGGACGCTGAGACATCAATCTGACACATACACTAGGGTTGGGCGATATTACAATAGTATCAGATATCGAAGATGATTGACCTCCATTGTCGATGGTGACGACACTGTGATGTGACAGACAATGTAGAACCAATTCCAACTCGACACCACGCAGTAGAGCGGACCGGGCAGCCCACGGCAAGTGGCCCATTTCTTCGCTATAGTCTGCATAACCTATTTCAATTGATATGTTATAAACAATTTACAGAATGCAAGAGAACAATGTAGAGAGCTAATATTTTCACCAAAGCAGTGCAAAATGTCAAGTTGAAAAATATGCGTCTCTCCCACCGTGCTACTTCATGGTAAAACAATGAATTTACACAGAATTTTTTTTCAAAAATTAAAGTTCTGAACATTCACGCCTGTAGAGCTAAAGGACGATGGCCAGAGCTTACCCATGATGCTGCACAACGATTTAAGTCAATAAGTCATTGTTTTATTCAAAGTATGATATATTTGGGCTTGTAGTGACAAATCCAACCTGCCCGCATAAATGCTTTGTCTTTTCCTATGAGATGACGTGGAAATTATTTTTTGCCTGTTTCGTTTCATGCCTAGGTTTTATTTCAACCTACCACCCACCAGCATGGCATTGTTTATTAAATTAAACTCCTTCGAAGTTGTTCCTCTTCGAGTCATGACTGAGCCAAACGGCTTTTTGCCATAACCATGGAGAAAATTAAAAAAGGGGCGCAAATTTATGCTTTATCCCCCCCCCCCCCCTTTTCTTTGCAGAAAATTAACAATCTGTTGGATAGTTTATACATTTTCTATATCAATTTTATAACTGGTATAATTGTATCGTATGACTGTAACAGTATAGCTTCTGTCCCTCTCCTCGCCCCTACCTGGGCTCGAACCAGGGACCCTCTGCACACATCGTCAACAAGCATCGTTACCCATCGCTCCACAAAAGCCGCGGGGGGGAACAACTACGTCAAGGTCTCAGAGTGAGCGACGTCACCGAGCGACGTCACCGATTGAACCGCTATTAGCACGCACCCCGCTAACTAGCTAGCCATTTCACATCGGTTACACCAGCCTACCCTGCTCCCCCCGTCAACCCAAGATGAATGGTTTTGACCACTTCACTACACGCTTTCCTGCTTTGATTGGTGCAGCCCCTGTGAGAACGATGAGCAAGGGTTGACTTGGCTTTGCTGTACCGCAGCCTGCCAGTAGCCTACCTACCCAAGATTGCACCATGTCCATTACAATGTAGAAAAAGCGCATGTCTCTGGTGGAAGATACCAAAAACTTTGTGGATAACGAAGTCAAAGAAACTGTTTTACATCTGTGGAAACGTTTACCTTATTATGTGAATGACAAACCCAGCTCCAGAACTATTAGCCAGCTGGCTACTCTTTTGAGAACGGTGTAGTTAAAAAAAATCTGCAACAGATAACATTAGCTAGCAAGATAAGGTTAGCAAGATACACTAACAGCTGTCATTTCACTATTTGTTGGCATTCATGCCGAGGCCAGGCCGCAATGTTCAGGCCCTACATTACCCAGGTCTGATTGCGTCTGCCAAAATGAAGGCCCGGCCCAAAATAACTTACTCCATTAGAAAATCCATTAGCTGGTCCTCTCTGTCTGTCACTTGCTCCCTGCATGAAGCGCACGCGGCATGAGCTCTGCTCTTGGCAGCTTAGTCCGAGTATCCATAGCAACGGCTCTGCTTGGGCTGCTCTGCTCAATTGAAGACACATGAGAACAGTTTGCCGTTAGCTACTTTTTGTCACACTAGACTCCGACAAAACTCAAGCAACATTATTTTCTGTGAAATAATCTCTCGTGTCTTAAAACAGGCCCTACCCGACCCTAACCCATATGATGTCGGGGCCCGTCGGACTCGGGTAGCAGGGCTCTAACGTGGATATCACCAGGAGATTCTTTCCCACCCCAAATTCATGAATATACTAGCCTGTGTCAGTAGCTTGCGTCATCCTTCGGAGGTGGAACCTAAACAAGCATTTCCCCTGGGCAGGGATTGCACACCCTCCAACCAGGTTCTCTGGAAATCCAGGAACCTTCAATACATTTTGCAACCCTACTCACACGTCTCCATACGCGCCACACACAATTCTGCACACACCTCAGGTACACATGTAATACACCATGCACACACACACCACTTCCTCCTTCCTCCTCATTCTCATCGAATCTGGTGCCCAGTGGAGTGATGTCAGTCAACATCTGCTGCGTAGTAAAAAATAATAATTGATCAAGCCACCAATAAGTCAGGTGTGCTGCACACACACAGATCAGGGATTGACATTAACTTTTTTGGCCAGACAGATTTTTTTACTTGTCCAAAAGCTTAAGCCACTTGTGGTCTAACACTTTCGGCCAAAAGGGTGCTTGTTCATTGACAATGTTATCGCCCCCTAGCGGCCCTCCCCCAAACGTGTTTTTAGTAAAAGTAAAAAAAAAAGAAGACTGCTACGCATTTGGCTTGAGAGGGAGAGAGATAGAGAGAGAGACACACGAGAGGAATTATGACATTGACAAAATATATTGAGCGGAGCCAAATCTTTTCAAATAGCCCATTCCACTCCGGTGGAGCTGTTTCTCCTAAGAGATGTGTTGTAGCCTAACCCTATCTGGCTATCTGTGTGTGCCGAAGCGCACAGATGGAGTGAGTGACAGTCAACAAGCCTTGCTGGCTGTGTGTCTGTGATGGGTTGTAAATCATCATGGTCTGCAGAGCAAATCTGCTGTCCTCAGAACTGGATAAATATAAACTGATTTGCTTTTTTTTGTGCCTCATTCTAGTCTCTTATTAGGACTAGGCTACAATATGTGTTGTAGGTAGGTTGCACATTGCTAGAATAATATGTCAATAGGCCTAGGCCAACTACGCATCATTTCTTTCATAAGTTTTCCTCAGCTGTAGCACAAGTTCTTTTGACTCATTAGATTTGACCATCTGAGGATCGTTTGCACCATTTCACTCACTGTGGCCTAAAATATGTCATTAAAAATACATCTGTGAATGAGAATAGCATAGACTCCTACTTTCATATTTAATTCCAATTTAAAAGCTGCAACTTTAGGACAATAAACACTTTATTGGAGTAGTTTGGAAAATACTCTTCATAACTTTAATTTGTCTTCATGATTTAATGACATTTCAGGTCTGTTGAAATGTATCATTGGATTTGTACATGCTGCAATTGTTTCTTCAAATCGCTCTCATTATTACCTTAGGCCTCCCATGTTTTTGGGTTATTCAAAAACAACTTAAAACTTTGAGGTAGCCGAGAACACCGTTCGATTCATTCATTGTTTGATCATGAAATAGCGCAGCAGAAGAAATCTAGCATGCATGAAACTGAAGGAGTGGCTTAATAGGGACGTCACATTCATATCAAGTGGAGAGAACATTGAACATTTGGCCTTCTTTAACAATAACACACGAGTGTCTATTGGCCTAGATCATCTGACATTTGAGAGAGAAAAAATATATATTTTGCACTGCTTTGGTGAAACTCTTAGCTCGGTCCACATTGTTCTCTTGCTTTGTGTAAATATAACATTAATTGAAGCAGGATTTAGGAATATAGGCAATTTACTCAATGTCAACCATGCACTGCCTGATCCAAATCTGATCGGAGTAATAGATAGATTTTTTTTTTACATGTTCATAAGGACGACTGAAATCTATATTCTGGTTGTCTGACCAATAATTTTTTTTTCTACTTGCCCGGACAAGCAGACAAGCCTTAATGTAGAGCCCTACACACACACACAGCATCCGACCTGCCACTCACTTGCACCTCAGGCCGGTGGCCAGCTTGACAACAGCGGTGTTGAGAGAGACAATCCAGTCGAGAAGCCACATGGCCCAGAGGCAGGGGAAGGCTCGGCCAGGCTAACCCAGGAACGGTGCTCTGATCTGGGGCTCGCTCGCAACACCGCTCCCCAGCTCTCCTCTGTACCACACCAGAACTGAACACACTGCGCAACTAATGCTAGTGAGCTACTGAGGCGAGAGAGAAAGAGGAAGTGAGAGAGGAAGAAAGGGAAGGTGTGGAGGGATGAAGACTGGAAAGAGAAGAGGGAGGGAAGGAAGGAGAGATGAGATCAAGACTGAGACAGGAGAATGGAAGGAAAGTGCGCAAGAGCGCTGCAACGGAATTCAAAAACTGGAAAATTCTTCCCCAGTGTTGTGTAGATTGAGACTAGCACTGTTAGGCCATTATAGGACAACCAGAGTCAGAGCCGGAGGATTGGAGGTGTGTGTGTGTGTCTGGGTTTCCTTTAGCCGGTCATTTAAACGGCAATTAAACAAAATTGCAGCTGAGCCAATTGTCCAGGAGAAGAAATTAAATCCCATTGCGAAATAATGCTTCTGTGCCTATTCATTGATGGAAATACCAGTCTAATCAAATTTTATTGGTCACATACAGATGTTAATGCGAGTGTAGCGAAAAGCTTGTGCTTCTAGTTCCGACAGTGCAGTAATATATAACAAGTAATCTAACAATTTCACAACAACTACCTTATACACACACAAGTGTAAAGGAATGAATAAGAAAATGTACATATAAATATATGGATGAGCGATGGCCGAACGGCATAGGCAAGATGCAGTAGATGGTATAGAGTACAGTATATACATATGGGATGAGTAATGTAGAGTAAGTAAACATTATATAAAGTGGCATTGTCTAAAGTGACTAGTGATACATTTATTACATCCAATTATTCATTATTAAAGTGGCTTGACATTTGAGTCAGTATGTTGGCAGCAGCCACTTAATGTTAGTGATGGCTGTTTAACGGTCTGATGGACTTGAGATAGAAGCTGTTTTTCAGTCTCTCGGTCCCAGCTTTGATGCACCTGTACTGACCTCGCCTTCTGGATGATAACGGGGTGAACAGGAAGTGGCTCAGGTGGTTGTTCTCCTTGATGATCTTTTTGGCCTTCCAGTGACACTGGGTGGCGTAGGTGTCCTGGAGGGCAGGTAGTTTGCCCCCGATGATGCGTTGTGCAGACCTCGCTACCCTCTGGAGAGCTCTGGGCAGTGCAGTTGCCAGGTGGTGATACAGCCCGACAGGATGCTCTCAATTGTGCATCTGTAAAAGTTTGTGAGTGTTTCTGGTGACAAGCCAAATTTCTTCAGCCTCCTGAGGTTGAAGAGTAGCTGTTGCACCTTCATCACCGCGCTGTCTGTATGGGTGGACCATTTCAGTTTATCTGTGATGTGTATGCCGAGGAACTTAAACTTTCCACCTTCTCCACTACTGTCCCATCGATGTGGATAGGGGGGTGCTCCCTCTGCTGTTTCCTGAAGTCCAAGATCATCTCCATTGTTTTCTTGACGTTGAGTGTGGGGTTATTTTCCTGACACCACACTCCGAGGGCCCTCACCTCCTCCCTGTAGACCATCTCGTAGTTGTTGGTAATCAAGCCTACCACTGCAGTCAATGTAATTCATTTGACCGGTCATGCTTATCGGTCTATTCGGTTAATTTGCATAATTTTGTGGAATTAAATTGACACGTGTATATTCGTTCTGTATCTTACAGCATTTCCTGCCTTTGAGCAGAAAATCTGTCAGACAGCACGAGAGCTGATGCTACAGCTCCTCAAACAGCTCTTTCGTTGCTGCTGGAGTGAAACCTACTTTTATTTGCCCAACAATTCTAAATGTAATTGTGTGTTAAAAACAGTTTTGATGACCACGATTAAAAAGAGCAACTATTTTTATTTCTCAACTGGTAATTGAAGTGCGCTTCCCATTCACCATTCAAATGCATAGGCAACAGAAGGCAGGCTTCACTTTGCAATGAGCTTATGCATTTTGAAAACATATACTTAATTTGAAACCTTAATGTTTTACTACGTATTATGAGGCATGTCTTAGCTTGCTTCAAAGTAGCCTAGCCAAAATCCAACCACATCCGGATGTCATTTTTTAATAAAGACTTCCATTTTCGTTTTCAAATCAACTTTCTTTCATTGTCCAGTATATTGATGAGGGAAAACATTTGATCAATTTCAGAATAAGGCTGTAATGTAACAAAATGTGGAAAAAGTTAAAGGGTCTGAATACTTTCCGAATGCACTGTATATTATCAGTATTTTTTGAAATTACAATGCAAAAAATCGTGTGTAGCACCTTCAAACTATTTTTATAAAATTTTTAGTGGGACTTATGGTTGTGCAAGGCTTATATTTAGCCTAGGTATCATTTTACATGCCCTGAATTCATTATGATTTTGTCTAAAAAAATGTACTCAAAAGTAATCAAATACTAACGTCCGTTCGGGTATTTAAATAACCTTGCCCGTCCACATCTAGGACCACTAAATTATCTTCCAAGGTGTGTTACTCCATGCTCTATATCTAATGATTCCTGCAGGGCAGACACAATCCATCTCCGTCAGTCAGTATACATGCAACAACCCTACAGGTCTTCGGCCCTACGAGCACTGCTATGGTATCACACTTACAGCCCAAAGCATGAGAGCAGCATATGAGTGTGTGTGTGTGTGTGTGTGTGTGTGTGTGTGTGTGAGAGAGAGTGTCAGTGTTTGTGTGCTCAGAGGAGAGAAGGCGAATTGAACACATCAATAATTGGCAGAGCTTTGGCTCGACCATCATCTCCCCAAATCTCCACTAAATTATCTTCCAAGGTGTGTTACTCCATGCTCTATATCTAATGATTCCTGCAGGGCAGACACAATCCATCTCCGTCAGTCAGTATACATGCAACAACCCTACAGGTCTTCGGCCCTACGAGCACTGCTATGGTATCACACTTACAGCCCAAAGCATGAGAGCAGCATATGAGTGTGTGTGTGTGTGTGTGAGAGAGAGAGTGTCAGTGTTTGTGTGCTCAGAGGAGAGAAGGCGAATTGAACACATCAATAATTGGCAGAGCTTTGGCTCGAGCATCATCTCCCCAAATCTCCACCACACATAGGTACTCCGTGAAAGCATAAAATGGACCATACTGTCATAGGAGCACCACTGTCAACAGGAATAATGTTAACTGTCCTTTCATTTATTTGTTCATTCATTCATGAGTAGTAACAGCACGGGTTCCTTCTCCATTAAATCCTGAGGTAGTAAAAGGAGAGGAGGGAACCCCATTGACACGATTGAGATGCAGCCCTGGACAAAACAATGGCATCAGGGCAACTTTCACTTCTCATGTCAGTTCAGTGAATGAGTCAACCACACAAACCAGGATAAGGAACGCACCGAATGGACGACAGCAAAATGTGGATTATGTGGCATAATGAAAACCTAAATACCAACAGAAAGATTCCAATCAGACTTATCTAGCCGATAACCAGGATCTAAGACCATAAAGTCAATTCGGCCATGCAGAGGAGCGCTCTCGACAGTCCAAATGACTAACTAATACAAAAAAAAGTGACTGGGCACTCACTTTTTGCCGGGTTTTTTCGTCTTTGTCCTTTTCTTCCTCGCCTGGAGTGCAAGAACTGCCACGGGGGTAGACGACAAAAAAATAACGTTACCATCGTTTCATTTGGCAGACCTTTCATAACAGTACGTATTAACTTCGTTTGATACCAAACCTGGTAGCTAACGTTAGCTATTTAATTATACCATTGGTAGCTGGTTATAACGTGAACACCACGGTGTTCCATAGTGATAAGGAGGGCGAAAGTATATGCGCACAAAGTTGCAATATGGAACTAACGTTACCTAGCCAGATAACGTTAGCCGCTAAGATAGCTAGCGGGCAGGTGTTAGATGCTGAAATGGCCAGACTTAGTTAAGTTAGCTAGCTACAAAAATACAGGTGTTCCCCACACGTTTGTTTTTTATTTTATTCAATTGCACAAACGAGTTTTAATCATTTTTATCAAATCATATCAGGATTGTGCAACTGTGAAAACCTCCACCGCTAACTAGCTTTACAGCTCACGATAGCTAGCATTTCGTGCCTAGCTAGCTACAACGCGTGGTTGGCTATTGTCTAGTTCCACACAACAAACAACAAAAATCCACGGCCTTGACAATTCCTTCTATAACAGTCACATGTCCAACATCAACGGCCTCAGCTTGTTGGATCATGGATGTGCGCATTCACTGATACTGTTCATTTATCGTCCTTCTTCTTTAAGCAGATTTACCTTTCCTTTCCATGCTGTAAACGGGCCCGGGGGATGGGGTTCAAGCTGGAGTTGAGCGATGTTTTCAGTATAGTAGTCAGAGCGCATGCGTCCCTTGGTCATTGCAATCTGGAATTCTTGGGACGTCCATAACCCCAACCTGTACCAGAGTATGTGAACGGAGTTGAGCGCTCATCCGTCCATGCCATTTCCTATCGCTTCACGCTCACAGGAAGGGGGGAAAAAAACGGTCGCTCCATTAATTAAAATCACAATTTAACCAACACACTCAACTATTTTTGTGACTACTAGGCCCTCCTTGGGTGGGGGGACGTCCCAACGATCCCAGATAGCACGGACCCGGCGTCCCATCACAGGCAAAACTTCACAAACGTTCCCTCTTGACCATGGCCACTTAACGTTACTTTCGGTGTCCCTTTGCTAGGCCTACATGAAAACAATTATACTTTTTGCTACATGTCCTCTTAAATAACAAATATGTTTACGGATCATATTGATATATGATTATATTGAATCGTTTTAACTGAATAAACAGTAGTCCTGGTTCACTTGCCCCAAAAATCTATCATCATGCAGATGTGGCCCAGGCCAAATCTAGGCCCACTTTATTGATAATAGGAGTTTGCCATGTATTTAATCGATTACTACCTTTTCCAGAACTTCACTGTCAAGAGCCAACGTGTTCAACCCAACACCAGTGTAGTGGTGCCACCTAGTGGTAGCAGTGTGCACAACACCATACCTGGGTCGTATTCATTATGCCCATTCTGTTGCAAACATTTCTTAAACGGAAGCAAACGGAAGCTACCCGAATTTGTAAAATAGAAACTCTCGTTTTAGTTGGAAAACGAAACGTTTTGCAACTGTTTTGACTAATGATTATACCCTTATCATGGGTACAGTAAAATCAAATAAAAGTGTATTGGTTGTGTACACAGTTTTTCAGATGTTATCACAGGTGCAGCAAAATTATTGTGTTTGTATTTCCAACAATGCAGCAATATTTATCAATACAATAACAATACACACATAATAACAAGAAAAAAAATAACAAGAAATTAATGTGCAATATGCAGAAATCGCTCCGCCACCTGGTTGCTAAAATTAGAATAGTTCACCTAATTTCAGTTTATGTGACAACACAAGGAAGTGTAGGGAATAATTTTACATTTTACACAATCATTTAGCAGACACTCTTATCCAGAGCGATGTACAGGAGTAATTAGGGTTAAGTGCCTTGCTCAAGGGCACATAGACAGATTTTTCACCCAGTTGGCTCAGGGATTCGAAACCAGCGACCTTTCAGTAATAAACTATAGGACTGTTTCGCTAGCACAGACTGGAATATGTTCCAGGATTAATCTGATGGGCTTGAGTACGTACGTACATATCCCAACTAGAAGCCATGGATTACAGGCAACATCTCCATTGAGCAAAAGACTAGAGCTGCTACTTTCAATGAGCAGGACACTAATCCGGAAGATTATAAGAAATCCCCGCTACGCCCTCTGACGAACCATCAAACAGGCAAAGAGTCAATACTGGACCAAGATTGAATCCTACTACACCGTCTCTGATGCTCGTCGGATGTGGCAGGGCTTGCAAACTATCACGGATTACAAAGGGAAACCTAGCCGTGAGCTGTCCAGTGACGTGAGCCTACCAGACGAGCTAAATACGTTCTATGCATGCTGCGGTACCAGCAGCACTGAACTATGCATGAGAGCACCAGCTGTTCCGGACGACTGTGTGATCATGCTCTCCGTAGCCGATGTGAGTAAAACCATTAAACCGGTTAACATTTACAAGGCCGCAGGGTCAGACTGATTACCAGGACACCTACACAGCGCATGCAGTGACCAGCTGGCAAGTGTCTTCACTTTTCAACCAATTCCTGTACCACCCCAACAGATCCAGAGATGATGAAATCTCTATTGCACTCCACACTGCCCTTCCCACCTGGACAAAAGGAACACCTATGTGAGAATGCTGTTCATTGACTACAGCTCAGCGTTCAACACCAATGTGCCCGCAAAGCTCATCACTAAGCTGAGGACCCTTGAATTAAACACCTCCCTCTGCAACCGGATCCTGGACTTCCTGACGTGCCGTAGGCAACAACACATCCGCCACGCTGATCCTCAACACGGGGGCCCCTCAGGGGTGCATGCTTAGTCCTCTCCTATACTCCCTGTTCACCCACGACTGCGTGGCCACACACGACTCCAACAACATCATTAAGTTTGCAGACGACACGATGGTGGTAGACCAAATCACCAACGACGATGTGACAGCCTACAGGGATGATGCCAGAGTCCTGGCAGTGAGGTGCCAGGACAACAACCTCTCCATCAACATCAGCAAGTTGAAGGAGCTGATCATGTATTACAGGAAATGTAGGTCCGAGCACGCCCCCATCCACATCAACGGGCTGTTGTGGAACAGGTCGGGAGCTTCAAGTTTTTCGGTGTCCACATCCCTATGGAACTATCATGGTCCACACACATCAACACAGTCGTGAAGAGGGCACGACAATGCCTCTTCCCTCTCAGGAGGCTGTAAAGATTCGGGCATGGGCCCTCAGATCCTCAAAAAGTTCTACAGCTGACTATTGAGAGCATCTTGACTGACTGCATCACTGCTTGGCATGGCAACTGTTTGGCATCTGACTGCAAGGTGCTACATATGGTAGTGCATATGGCCCAGTACATCACTTGGGCTGAGCTACCTGCCATCCAGGACCTCAATACCAGGTGGTGTCAGAGGAAGTTGTCCAAAACTCCAGCCACTCAAGTCATAGACTGTCCTCTCTGCTGCCGCACGGCAAGTTTGGAACAAACAGGACCCTGAACAGCTTCTACCCCCAAGATATAAGACTGCTAAATGATTAGTTAAATAGTTAACCAATAGCTACCCTGAATATCCGCATTGACCCTTTTTGCACTAATCTCTTTTGACTCATCACATACTGTATGCTGCTGTTACTGTTTATTATTTATCCTGTTGCCTAGTCACTTTATCCTTACCTAAATGTACATACCTATCTCAACTACCTTGTAACCCTGCACATCAACTCAGTACTGGTACCTGGTGTATATAGCCAAGTTATTCATTGTGTATTTATTCCTTGTGTTATTATTTTTCTGTTTGTTCCTCGTGTTATTATTTTTCTCAGTTTTAGATTATTTTTCTACTATTTCTAAGAAAAAATATCTTTGCATTTTTGGGAAAAGGGCCCGTAAGTAAGTATTTCCCTGTTAGTCTACACCTGTTGTTTGCGAAGAATGTGACAAATAAAATGTGATTTGATTATAGGAGTGTAGGCCTAATATCATTGCAATTCACAGTGCGTAGATGTGTTGATTGCTTTAGTACATTCAATTAAAGTGTGTTTAGTGCACTGTGAATGCATTGTATTGATAGGCCAGTAGGCCTACCACATGCAAGATCTTCTTTGGTAAGCATGTACTGTTACACCAACCCAGTTCAGTAGATGGCAGTGCTTTTAGCTTTTACTTTCGTACTACAAACCAAGGGGACTTTAACAAATTCTATGACTGATTTAGCTAATTGTCACGTTCAGACCATAGTTCTTTTGTGTTTTCCTTGTTTTAGTCTTGGTCAGGACGTGAGCTGGGTGGGCATTCTATGTTGTGTGTCTAGTTTGTCTATTTCTATGTTTGGCCTGATATGGTTCTCAATCAGAGGCAGGTGTTAGTCATTGTCTCTGATTGGGAACCATATTTAGGTAGCCTGTTTAGTGTTGGGTTTTGTGGGTGTTTGTTTCCTGTCTTTGTGTTTTCTGCACCAGTTAGGACTGTTTTGGTTTTGCCATGTTTATTGTTTTATGTTCATGTTTAGTTTTCTTATTAAAAAACATGAACTATAACCATGCTGCGTTTTGGTCCGCCTCTCCTTTGCAGGAAGAAAGCTGTTACAGAACCACCCACCACAACAGGACCAAGCGGCGTGGTGAAAAGCAGCTACAGCAAGAGAGGCCGAACTATTTGGAAAAATGGACTTGGGAGGAGATCCTAGACGGGAAAGGACCCTGGGCGCAGGCAGGAGAATATCGCCGCCCCAAGGAAGAGCTGGAGGCAGCGACGGCGGAGAGGCGCTGGTATGAGGAGGCAGCATGGCGGCGCGGATGGAAGCCCGAGAGTCAGCCCCAAAAATGTATTGGAGGGGGCACACAGGAAGTGTGGCAAAGCCAGGTAGGAGACCTGCGCCAACTTCCTGTGCTTACCGGAGGGCGAGAGAGACTGGGCAGGCACCACGTTATGCTGTGGAGCACACAGTGTTCCCAGTGCGGGTGCATAGCCCGGTGCGGTACATTCCAGCTCCTCATATCGGCAGGGCTAGAGTGGGCATCGAGCCAGGTGCCATGAAGCCGGCTCTACGCATCTGGTCTCCAGTGCGTCTCCTTGGGCCGGCATACATGGCACCAGCCTTACGCATGGTGTCCCCGGTTCGCCTGCACAGCCCAGTGCGGGCTATCGGGAGCATTCAACCAGGTAAGGTTGGGCAGGCTCAAGAGCTCCAGTGCGCTTGTCCGGTCTATCCAGTACCACCTCCACGCATCAGCCCTCCGGTGGCAGCTCCCCGCACTCGCCCTGAGGTGCGTGTCCTCGGCCCAGTACCACCAGTGCCAGCATCACGCACCAGGCCTACAGTGCGCCTCGCCTCTCCGGCGCTGCCAGAGCCTCCCGCCTCTCCGGCGCTGCCAGAGCCTCCCGCCTCTCCGGAGCCGCCCCTTATTAAAAAACTAACTATAACCACGCTGCGTTTGTCTGCCTCTCCTTCCCAGGAAGAAAGCTGTTACACTAATAGCCTTCCCGTGTGGAAACTTTGCATTTATCAATACAAAAAATTCACCTGGATGTGACTTGTATTTACACTATTTCCCAATGTTCAACACTGTGTTAACACCATTTTACAATAATGTTATGCTGATTAAACCATTTGGTGTGATGAACCAACAACAAAGGGAGAAATGCAGAGAACAAGGTAAAGAAATTTTACCAGTTGTATTTCAAATCAAATTTCATTGGTCACATACACATGGTTAGCAGATGTTAATGCGAGTATAGCGAAATGCTTGTGCTTCTAGTTCCGACAGTGCAGTAGTATCTAACAATTTCACAACTACCTTATACACAAGTGTAAAGGGATGAATATGTACATATAAATATATGGATGAGCGATGGCCGTGCGGCATAGGCAAGATGCAGTAGATGGTATAGAGTACAGTATATACATGAGATGAGTAATGTAGGGTATGTAAACATATAAAGTGGCATTGTTTAAAGTGGTACATTTATCACATCTTATTAAAGTGGCAATAGATTTGAGTCTGTATGTAACTTTGGACCACACACCCTCTCCACTGAACAGCACCACTGATTCCTTCCAAACCACTCATTGTTTACATTTCCAATTTGTGTGTAATGTTAATGTCCAACGGCTGATGAGCACCGATACGTTTTATCTAGAATTTGTCTTCATGTGACAAGGATTGAAAAGGATTTGCCAGTAGTCTGTCGACTTCATTCATGATGACGACAGCTTGTCTAGCTTGCTAGCTAAGATTTTGAAAGTACTGTATGATGTTGACATGATACGCCCAATCAATGCTACGGTAGACATAACATGATTTGACATTTTATCTGTGTCCAATGATCTTGAGCTTTCTTGGATGGGCACTTATCAGGAAAATCTGTGGCAGCACCCAAGGGTCTTGAATTTTCAAGCTCTCCCTGTAGATTTTGCGGTAATATAGTGTCCCCATGAATGACAGAACACTGAGACAATCACGGCGCAACTAGAGAACATTACCAACCCCTACGCTCTGTATACACCTGGAATTTGGAGCTGCCTTACTCAGGAAAGCAAAAAAAGACCATGTTTATATGCTGTTTTATTAACTCAAAGATTTTGTTTTACATTGTTTGCAAACTGATATGACACATATTAATGCGGAAATAACATACAAAAACAGGCAACAAAATTTGTTAAATTTTTTTTTAAAGCTAAACAGGTGTTGCCCCACCTGCCCTGAATGACGGGTCGCCACTGATGTTTAGAGAGAGTTTGACAAGTTTTTGCGGTTTGCGCAAAAAAAAACAATAACTGATTCGATAAATTGAACCAAGTGCTGTGCATAGCCTATATATGAAGGGCCTACATGTATCAATTTTCACAGTGAATGCTTTCATTTATACGTTTTGTGCGAATGAGTTGAACAAACGCCAAATACGTCATAAAAAAATATTGAGCCTATTTAATTCAACCCTTGCTGTTAATTGATCCAAAAGCAGCATACAACTGAGCTAAACGTTTGGAAATGACAAGTTCACTTTCTGATCCATAGCCTAAAAACGCATATCAAGCGCAAGTGCGCTGTTTGGCTCACATCATCTGAAGGCTGTGGAGCATTTGGGACATCTACTGCGGATCGCTAAAATATCCTAATGATTATGATCGCACTTCCTCAATTTAATTATCATGGCAACACTATACAAAATAGGGCTTGGTATGGTTTAGAAACTTGGGAACCAAGCTCGAGTTATCAGTGTAGCCTGTTATCGCCTGGACTTGTTGAAATACTGTATTTGTCTCATCAGAACACAACATCTTTTGCCTTATGCTCTCAGAGTCTTTCACGTCTTTCACTTTTTGCAAACTCCAGGAGTGCTGTCATATGCCTTTTTCTCATGAGTGGCTTCCATCTGGCCACTCTCCCATAAAGCCCTGATTGGTGAAGTGATGTAGAGACTATTGTCCTTCTGGCAGTTTTTCCCATCTCAGCCAAGGAACTCTGTAGTTCTGTCAGAGTGGTCATTGGGTTCTTGGTCACCTCCCTGACCAAGATCCTTCTTGCCTGGTTGCTCGGTTTGGTCGGAAGGCCAGCTCTAGCCAGAGTCTGGGTAGTTCCATATTTTTTTAATTTCCCAGTGATGGAGAACACTGTGCTCTTGGAAACTTTCAACACTATAAAAATAGTAGTATACCGTTCCCCAGATATATGCCTCATCACAATTCTATCACAGAGATCTATGGACAGTTTCTTGGACTTCATGGTATAGTTTCTGACATGCACTGTCAACTGTGGGACATTATACAGACACGTGTGTTTCTTTCTAAATCATGTCCTGTCACGGATCCCCCAGTACTGTTGCTCATTCCGTGCTCCAGTACCAGGGGTCACCGGCCACTAGGCGTTGCTGAACTGTCTCATTACGCACACCTGGTTCCCATTCCCCCCTGATTAGTAATTGTATATATGTGCTCTCTTTTCACCATTGTCTTGGTCAGTTATTGTTCCCATATCCGTTGGTCTTGTGAGTACCTGTGCTTTGTTTCGGCTTTTGTGTATTGTGTACATGTTATTACTAGTCTCGTCCTGTGTATTGTTGTGCTCTTGTTATTACGGGTCTTGTACATGTGTATTTATTAGAGGTTTAACCTCTGTTTGGGTTTCATCCCTCTGCTTTTGTATACTTTTTGGGGGGCTTCGTTCCCGTGCCTTTTCATGGCATGTTGTATTTTTGGGTGGAGTATTAAAAAAGCCCTATTTCGTATTCCTGTGCCTGTCTTCAATCATTTATACAATGTAACATGTCCAAACAATTGAATTGGCCACAGGTGGACTCCAAGTTGTAGTGACATCTCAAGGGTGATCAAAGGAAATTGGATGCACCTGAGGTCAATTTGAAGTATTAAAGCAAAGGGCTGTGACTACTTATGTAAATTAGATATTTCTTTAACTTTCAATACATTTGCAGAACATTCTACAAACCTGTTTCCACTTCGTCATTATGGGTTATTATGTGTAGATGGGTCAGGAAGAAAAATATTTATTCCATTTTGAATTCGGGCTGTAACACAACCAAATGTGGAATAAATCAAGCGTTATGAATACTTTCTGAAGGCACTGTAAATTGACTTCAGTAAATGTACTGACGCTGAAGAGTAGCCTCGCCGTGGGCATAATTTGGCGAAGTAATTGTCTGCAAATAAACATGTTATCTAAATAGACACAGGCTACATTTCCAGTCAAATTATAAATGGTGTAGTTCCAACTTCCGGCTTGACACTAACAGCGTCAGATCAGCTGGTCTGCAATTTAGCCTTTTTTTTCACTGCAAGAGCCGTTATTTTAGCTAGGAGCGCTGCGTTACCTCCCATTAATAGAGAAAGCCAGCGGTAACTTGCAGGCAACCTGTCTTGTCTTCATGGATGCCAAGGGAAGCCAGGCTTCCCCAAATATTTGACTTTTTTTTTTTTTATTACTATTAAATAATTGAGCTTTCGCCTGTTTTCATACTTTTCCTCAGTGGCTGAATCTCACCGGAGAAATCAGAGCGAGGGTAACAACCCTTCTTTCTCAATATGTGTAGCCCATGTATCTGATGCTCCCTTTTATATATTCTTTAAAAAAAATAAGCTGAACTCAGCTGTGGGTTGTCCTGGTGCAGCAAAATGCCTTCCAAGGGAGGCCAGTTTGGATTCGGCTTCACACAAATTAAATCACATCCTAAACACATTTTCATTTCTTGTCCACTTGTGTTGATGTCCTGCAGTAGCTAGCTTGCTAAATCATTCCATTCCTACTCCATAGATAGAGATGTAGATTTGTCTTATGGTGTTGACAGGCCAATGATTATGACAGCGATTTGAATTTAGCAATAAATCAGTATGTTGTGCCACTGGCCGGAGAAGATTGAAGTTCTATATCTAGCCTAGCCCTTTAAGACTCACTAACAAGCTATTAATAAGAAATTATACTAGTCACTCAAAACAATTTATAAAGTATAAATGGATGAGGCACCACAAATACTTTAATGATAAGTAAATAGTTAAACATCTAATGAAATGGAGTAGCTTAATGAGAAATTATGAATAAACAATTTACTAATCCATTATAAGTGCTAGCTAAAGTTAATGTGTAACTTTGTTTTCTATTATGTTTGTGCCTAGTTGTGTGTAATTGTGTCTTTATGGTTTTAATTTTAAAAAAATAGATGCATTGTGAAACAGCTGGACTGTCTCAGTGTTTTGGTGTGTTAATGATTACCGGTATTTGTAATCTGTCTTCTGTATTTGGTTCAGTCTGTACGACTCAAACGGCTTGTTCAATTCTATGAAAGACATTTCAATCAGTGAGTTCAAACAACATGCCTTTACAGCTTCTTCTTTTGCAAGCTGTAGGCCGGACGCCTTGACACTCTACCTGGCTGGTACGAGTCTACCAAACTTGATCTTGTCTCCCTAGGCAGATGGGTTGCCTCCTACATTATCACATGAGCTCAACGTGATCTGTTTGCTTCTCATCGGAGAGAGGTGGTGATGTAGTTCTAACTTCTGACCACTAGAGAACAGCGTCTTACTTATTTTCACTAGCAAGTACTCCCTCCTAATGATGTCATTACACACCATTTGATGACAATAGGATCACAGAAGGATTGACCATACTCAGCAATATGTTTTATATTAGGATGTGTATTGGTGACCAGGCATCACGCTGTCTTCTGTTGCAAATTTTTTTTGTCATGTTTTGTGGCAAGTGAGAGAAGCATGCATCCTCACACAAACACATCTTCACAAAATGTACCTACATGTCAGACTTATCGGATTGTACACTGAGTAGGGTGTTTGTAGAAACTACTGTTTAAATTTTTTTTTTTTAAATACATTTGTATACACAACAAAAAGCCAAGAATATCACGTTGGCAACTAAATATTTTCACAGACTTCGGCTGAAGCAAAAAAAAAAATCTGCTTGAACGGTTCCTGTCCGAAACCAGAGGTGAGTTGGCTGTTAAGTGTCAGAGGTCACCACAGTTCACACCAAGATGAGGCTTGAGTCTATACTCCTTGTACTGTGAAAAGATACTGTAGGGTCCAGAAGAGGTGTCAGCTTTTCTATGCTGCTGCCAGTCAGTAGGAAATAACAACTGGAATGAAATAACACTGCAGTCAAATATAATAGTTCAAAACACATTTGCTGATGGAAAGGGCTAATAATGTTTTTAGTGTTCATAGAGATTAACCTACTACAGTGCCTTCGGAATGTATTTATGCCCCTTGACTTATTCCATGTTTTGTTGTGTTACAGCCTGAAATCTCAACCATCTACACACAATGCCCCATTACGACATTTATTTAACATGAAATACAATATCTCATTTGCATAAGTATTCAAGCCCTTACAGTTTCTAAGAGCTATGCACATCTGGATTGTACAATATTTGCACATTCTTTTTTACAATTCTTAGCTTTATTGTGTGCTTTGTTTGCTGTTTCTATCAATTCCCCATTACATACAGTACAGTGGGGCAAAAAAGTATTTAGTCAGCCACCAATTGTGCAAATTCTCCCACTTAAGATGAGAGGCCTGTAATCTTCATCATAGGTACACTTTAACTATGACAGACAATGAGAATTTTTTTCTCCAGAAAATCGCATTGTAGGATTTGTAATGAATTTATTTGCAAATTATGGTGGAAAATAAGTATTTGGTCACCTACAAGCAAGATTTCTGTCTCTCACAGACCTGTAACTTCTTTAAGAGGCTCCTCTGTCCTCCACTCGTTACTTGTATTAATGGCACCTGTTTGAACTTGTTATCAGTATAAAAGACACCTGTCCACAACCTCAAACAGTCACACTCCAAACTCCACTATGGCAAACACCAAAGAGCTGTCAAAGGACACCAGAAACAAAATTGTAGACCTGCACCAGGCTGGGAAGACTGAATCTGCAATAGGTAAGCAGCTTGGTTTGAAGAAATCAACTGTGAGAGCAATTATTAGGAAATGGAAGACATACAAGACCACTGATAATCTCCCTCGATCTGGGGCTCCACGCAAGATCTCACCCCGTGGGGGGTCAAAATGATCACAAGAACGGTGAGCAAAAATCCCAGAACCACACGGGGTGACCTAGTGAATGACCTGCAGAGAGCTGGGACCAAAGTAACAAAGCCTAACATCAATAACACACTATGCCGCCAGGGACTCAAATCCTGCAGTGCTAGACGTGTCCCCCTGCTTAAGCCAGTACATGTCCAGGCCCGTCTGAAGTTTGCTAGAGAGCATTTGGATGATCCAGAAGAAGAGTGGGAGAATATCATATGGTCAGATGAAACCAAAATATAACTTTTTGGTAAAAACTCAACTCGTGTTTGGAGGACAAAGAACACCATACCTACTGTGAAGCATGGGGGTGGAAACATCATGCTTTGGGGCTGTTTTTCTGCAAAGGGACCAGGACGACTGATCCGTGTAAAGGAAAGAATGAATGGGGCCATGTATCGTGAGATTTTGAGTGAAAACCTCCTTCCATCAGCAAGGGCATTGAAGATGAAACGTGGCTGGGTCTTTCAGCATAACAATGATCCCAAACACACCGCCCAGTCAACGAAGGAGTGGCTTCGTAAGAAGCATTTCAAGGTCCTGGAGTGGCCTAGCCAGTCTCCAGATCTCAACCCCATAGAAAATCTTTGGAGGGAGTTGAAAGTAAGTCCGTGTTGCCCAGCAACAGCCCCAAAACATCACTGCTCTAGAGGAGATCTGCCTGGAGGAATGGGCCAAAATACCAGCAACAGTGTGTGAAAACCTTGTGAAGACTTAGAGAAAACGTTTGACCTCTGTCATTGCCAACAAAGGGTATATAAAGTATTGAGAGAAACTTTTGTTATTGACCAAATACTTATTTTCCACCATAATTTGCAAATAAATTAATAAAAAATCCTACAATGTGATTTTCTGGATTTTTTTTCTAATTTTGTCTGTCATAGTTGACGTGTACCTATGATGAAAATTACAGGCATCTCTCATCTTTTTAAGTAAGAGAACTTGCACAATTGGTGGCTGACTAAATACTTCTTTACCCCACTGTATATAACTAGCTGTAGCCTACATTTACCGTTAATTCCCATAATTTCTCATCTGCAATGTTGGTTTGGTTGCAGTCAATATATTTTATTACAGTCATTTACCTTTCTCATTGTCAGAGTGAACATGTGTTTTGAAAAACTCACAACCTATGCTACACCTGTAAGAAACAAGTTCTTGTTTATTTCAATCCATTTGCGAGTTTTGTCAATGTATTCATCGTCTTCTGTTTGAAATGCTTCTGTCAGTGTTGAGTAAGGATGCGCACCTGATTTTGCATATAGAAGTAGCACTAGATGTACGCCTATACAGTGCATTCGGAAATAATTCAGACAGCTTGACTTTTTGTTACATTACAGCCTTTTTCTAAAATAAATTTAAAACACTCATCAATCTACACCCAATACCCCATAATGACAAAGCAAAAACAGGTTTTTAGGCATTTTTGCACAAAAAAACTGAAATCACATTTACATAAGTATTCAGACACTTCACTCAGTACTTTGTTGAAGCACCTTTGTCAGTGATTACAGCCTCGAGTCTTGAGTATGAGGCTACAAGCTTGGCTCACCTGTATTTGCGATGTGAAGTAAGGTTTTCATCGAGCATCTCTCTGTACTTTTGCTCTTTTCATCTGTCTGTGAAGGATGTGTAGGTGACTAGCATGATACTACTTAATAATAGTAATAATAATACATTTAATGTTTATCTGACCACAGTTGAACTAATTGACAGTTATACACTTTGTGTGGTTGTTTCTGTCAGTGGTGGAAAAAGTATCCAATTGTCATACTTGAGTAAAAGTAAAGATACCTTAATTGAAAATGACTCAAGTAAAAGTGAAAGTCACCCAGTAAAATCCTACATGAGGTAAAGTTTAAAAGTATTTGGTTTTAAAAATACTTAAGTATCAACAGTAAAAGTTTAAATCATTTCACATTCCTTATATTAAGCAAACCAGAATGCAACGTTCTCTTGTTTTAAAATTTTTTTACGGCTAACCCGGGACACACTCCAATACTCACTAAACACAAACAAAGCATTTGTTTATTGAGTCCGACAGATCAGAGCCAGTAGGGATGACCAGGGATGTTGTCTTGATAAGTGTGTGAATTAGACCATTTTCCTGTCCTGCTAAGCATTCAAAATGTAACAAATACTTTTGGGTGTCAGGGAAAATGTATGGAGTAAAAAGTATATTAGTTTCTTTAGGAATGTAGTGAAGTAAAAGTAGTTACAAATATAAATAGTAAAGTACAGATAACCCCCAAAACTACTTATGTAGTACTTTTACTTAAGTACTTTACACCATTTATTCACTTGTTGAGAAACTCAGCACGATAAATGTACATTTCAGGCTGAATTACAATAGTTAATGTTGGTCTTGTGTTATATAGATTATGTTTGATTTTGTAGGGGAGGATGATGCCTCGAGCAAGGTTTTTACCCTCCAGGTGGCAGCGGGCTTTGCAGCCCTGAAGAGCACGATTAACGGGTCATTGGAGGAGAATGAAAGTCAGGATTCCTGTCATTTCAGACACAGCCATAGTGTGCTACTAATAGTTCAACAGGTTCCTATTGGTACATGCCGGATACCCCCTTCACCCGTTACACATCATCGTTCCCTAAGCCGATGGGAGATGGTTGAAGTCATTGTTAGTAGTTCTGCCTTCCTTCTAATTCGGAATCCTAAATCACCATTCTGACCTGACCTCTCCATTGGTCTATTCTGTTCTGTTGTCTTGCATCAGGTCAGACAGTACAACCTGTCTTGTCAGTCGATGGACCTTAGTGATGTATTAGGAGTGACGCCATTCTGCTGCATTCTAGAATGTAGAGAGATTAAATCACCCACGGTTACGGTATGGGAACCCAGCCACCTGTGGATAGTTAGTTCAGCCTGTGTGAGGTAACATTTCAACCCTCATTTAGGAACATTCCTTGACAGAACTTCCTCACTGTGTGGGGTCAAACTGAGGTTAGGGTCCCCCTCGACTCTGCCAAGGGTTAGGGATAGGGTCCCTTCTCCAAACCCTCCTTCAGTTCAATCACTGCAGGGTTAGGATCCCTCCCACCACCTCCACCTCTTTATCCAATCATAATTCTCTAACCAGCAGGTGAATCAACAGAGAAACCATTGTCATGTTCATCCTAAAGCTCTTATAATCCAGTATTCCCGACATCTTCACTTACTTACTTACTTTATTGTCCCCATGGGGAAATGTTGCTGCAGTATCATGTACATGTTTAACGTGGTGTTTAAACATGTACATGACAATACCACTAATTGACAGCACAATATTCATAACAGTTACATCCAAATAAAAAAAGACTAGCTAGCCTGCTGGCCTTACTTTGTCGATAGGAACATCAGCCTGAACTGTTTAGGAGGGATATCACACCTGGCACAAATTATTGTCTAGTTTGGTTTTCATGCCAGGGGGTGCCCTAGACCTGCACCCAGAGGGGAGTAGTTCAAAGTCCGGGTACAGGGGGTGGCTTGGGTCTAAAATAATTTTATGAGCCTTGCTGAGGGTCTGTCTGTTTAACTAAGTACCTTGCTTGCTGTGGTGATAATCCTTCTCGGGATCTTTCTCTGGCTGACACAGGAATTGCCAAACCAACAAACAATACAAAAAGTTTAAATACTCTCAACATTAAAAGATCCCAGCTTTTTTAGAAAGTACAGTCTCTGTTGACTCTTTTAGTAGATCAGGTCTGTACATTTACTCCACTGACGCTTATTGTCCAAGAGGACACCCAGGTATTTGTATTCCTCTATCTCTATGTTCTGACCTCTGACAGATGATGCAGAGGTAGGTGTTGTACGCTTCTTGAAGTCTATGCACATCTCACAGCGAATTTAACTAGGTGTCTGTCAGGATGTGAACTAGTACAACTATTGGTGTACAAAATGTACAGGAGTGGGGACAAAACACATCCCTGTGGGGAGCCTGTGTTGGTGGTGCATATGTCCGACACCCAACTTGACCCACTGTGACATCTGGCTCAGGAAGTCCAACAGCCACAAAACCAGCCCCCCATCTCAGGAGAAGTCCCTTATGAGTCTGTGCCAGAATATAAGGCTGGATTGTGTTGAAGGCAGAAGAAAAGTCAACAACAGAACACTGACATGGGATTTGGCGCCCTCTTGATGTCTGTAGATCATGTCGAGGAGAGTGAGAATGGCATCATCAACTCCTCTGCTGGGCTGATAGGCAAACTGAAACGGGTGGTGCTGAGAATATGACCTTTCACAACTTTCTCAAAGCATTTCCTTCCTAAGGATGTCAAGGCGACAGGGTCATGCAGCAAAGAGGGCTAAGATGCTTTAGGAATGGGTATAATTATTGAGTTTTTCCACAATACTGGCATGTGTTGTGTTGTATTGTAAATGTGTTATATTTCTGAGTCAATATTCCACCACAGTTGCCGGTCGAGCGAGGATTGGAAAATGTCTGTAAAAACACCAACTATTTGTTCATCACAGTGCTTCAATGTCCACTTATTTTGTCCAGGCCTAGGCTTTTTTTGTGCATTACATCCACTGAACAACTTCAAAACATCAGCCTGTTTAACAACAACCCTCTCAAACACGTGTAATGATGCTTCCATTTGTTTGTTTGCTTCCTAAGTCGTCTGATTCAAATCTTGAGAAGAAAACATTCAGTTCATTAGCCTTGTTCTGGCCCTCATGTCTCCCAAGGTCAGCATTGTTTTTTCCCCTGCCTATGTGGGTGGCACGAGCCATGTATTTAATCTTTTGCCAGGCCACCCTTGAGTTTCCTGAGGAGAGGGTCCTCTCCACCCTTTGCATGCATGCCTCCTTGTCCACTAGTATCTGTCTTTTTATCTCACGTTGTGCATCTCTTAAAGCCTGTCTATCACCCTCAGCATAAACTGCCTTCTTCCTATCAAGTAGTGATTTTAGATGTTTTGATACCCAAGGCTTATTGTTAGGGAATTCTTTACTGGTTTTAATAGGCACAACTGACTCAACACAGAAGTTGACACGGTCTGAAACAACATCTGTGAGTTTGTTAAGATCAGAGCTGCTGTCTTCAAATACCTCCCACATAGTACAGTCAAAACACCCTTGGAGAGGAGTGATACTGTTGTCGTTCCAGATCTGGACAGTTTTAACTGTAGGTTTCTCCCTCTCCAAGAGCTAACAGTCGGTTGGCTGGAGGTAGACAACATTGTGGTCAGATGTCCCCAGGGGAGGTCCGTTGGTGGCAGAGAAAGCATTTGGTATGGTCCCATAGCACAGGTCAAGAGTCTTGTTTTTCCTAGTGTGACATTTCACATACTGGTGGTACGTGTGCAGGACCTTGTGCAAAGTGCTGTTGTTAAAATCCCTTAAAATAAATGTGGGTGCGTCGGGGGAGATGGTACCCAGTTTCTGTGACAGATTATAAATAATATCTGATGCCTTTGCTATATTATCTTTTGGTTGAATGTACACAACGGTAACAAACAATTGGGGGAACTCACAGGGCAGATAGTAGGGTCGCAGTGACACAGAAAGCAGTTCAATATTGTGGGTACAGAGTCTCTCTCTTACGGGGATCCATTTACACTACTAGTCCCTGTGACGGTCAGATCACGATCTGGCCAGTGTGAAGCCAGCCGACTCCACTTCCATGTCTGGGACTCATCCAGCCAAGTCTCAGTAAATGCCAACAAACAGGCCTCCAAGTAGTTTCCCCTTCAGTGACTGGGCGTTGATCAGCAAGGTGGTAGGTAAGGGATGTTTTTTATTTATACTGTCTACTATCCTGTCATACTTCTCTGTCTGATTCCCCTGCGTTTTCCACATTTACATTTGGGTTTGTAATCCACTCGCAGACAATCAGGGATTAGATTGGCCCTTGGGATATCCATTACGTTCGTGGTTTGAGTTGCATTGTAGTAGAAACTCTGCTTTATTGGATTCCGCTACCGGCAGCGTTTCCATAAGTCAATTTAGTACCGAGTATGTTCATGATCAACACGATCAGTCCAACACCCCACCACTGAAAAGCCATCATTGACAGATGGTTAACAAACAAAGTGTACAAATTTAAAAAGCGTAAAAGAACGCCACACCAAACAACATACACATTGTGGGATGCGACAGACCCGTGCCCCCCTATGACCTTCATCACCAGATCAGACATAACTGTTATCATCGTTCGCCCTCAACATCCTCTCCAATCTGCTCTGGCACCTCTGACTCCCTCTCTGGGGCAGCTTGCCTTCCGGGTCCCTACACAGCACATATTGCTTCCAGATCTTCCGGAACGCATTCTGGAACTTCTTGATCTGGAATGCGTAGACAATGGGGTTCACAGCGGAGTTGCCGTGTGTGAGCAGGATGGCAATGTAGATGAGAAGCGTGGGCTTGTCACCATTTGGGCTAAACAGCGTGATGCAGTTGAGGATGTTTAGAGGAAGCCAGCTGATGGCAAACAGGAAGAGGACCAGAGCCAATGACTTGGCTAGTTTCAGCTCCTTACTGTAGTAATGGCTGCGGTCTATGTGGCTCTCCGTCACCTGGGGTAGGAGGGAGGGAGAAGAGGATTTAGACTTTAGATTCAGAGGCTGTACATTTCTGTAATGCATACTTACAAGTTAACTGATGTTTTAACTGACGTTACATTTTTTGGTTATTCTATTCCAAGTGTGTTTGATTTGCACAGCATTGTGTCCTGGGTGGAGTGAGTTGACACCTGATTTAGAAACAAACCAACATCTCTGCTCATTATGCTTGTCTAAGCTTTCATCCCTGAGGGGAATAACCTGTTATGCCAAAGTACAGCGAATTTCAACACC
Source organism: Oncorhynchus mykiss (assembly GCF_013265735.2). NCBI lineage: Eukaryota > Metazoa > Chordata > Actinopteri > Salmoniformes > Salmonidae > Oncorhynchus > Oncorhynchus mykiss. The sequence continues at coordinate 38,774,995 of NC_048571.1, forward strand.
CCTTTATCTCCTTCCACCTCCCTGCTGTGCTCATCACATGTACCCGCTTCATTCACCTGACTCTAGTCTAGTCAGTGACCTTCATGTAACCTGGTCTGTTTGTGCAGTCTTGCCAACTCCTAGGATCATTGTCAGGCCATGTGAGAATGACCATAGGAGTTGGCAAGATCAAGCTAACTTTGGCAAGACTAGCTCAAGCTAACCTTGATTAGACATTGGAAAGACTAGCTCAAGCCAACCTTGACAAGACATTGGAAAGACTAGCTCAAGCCAACCTTGGCAAGACATTGGAAAGACTAGCTCAAGCCAACCTTGGCAAGACATTGGGAAGACTAGCTCAAGCTAACCTTGGCAAGACATTGGAAAGACTAGCTCAAGCCAACCTTGGCAAGACATTGGGAAGACTAGCTCAAGCTAACCTTGACAAGACATTGGAAAGACTAGCTCAAGCCAACCTTGGCAAGACATTGGTAAGACTAAATCTTACCGAGCTGGCGTTGGATCATATAATACCTCTGCATAGATAATTATTGCACATATAATAGAGACAATGCACATAGCTCATGGTAAAGAAGGTAGGGTTACCCTGTTCTAGTCATCTGATTCTCAAGACAGGTACTTCTCTACAGACAGTGAGCTACCTTCTTGTTGAGCTGGTGGTGTATCTTGTAGAATATCTCAGCATAGATTAGCAGCATGAGGACGAGGGGCGGCAGCACCCAGCCGAAGAAGTTGAAGTAGACCATGTAGTCCATGCTGATGACTTTCTCAAACGTACACATCACCTGGGAGACGTTGTCATGGAGACACTGCCGGTTGTTCCAGCCCAGCATGGGCGTCAGGCCAACCACTATGGCAACCATCCAACACACCACCACCGCCGTGCCTGCACGCCGCCGTGTCACCACATGTTTGTAGCTATGGAGATGGGGGATAAGACAAGAATGAGGAGTTAGAGTATACTGGGTTGGTGTGTGTGCGTGTGAGTATTGAGCAACAATTGCTGGAGTTTTAGTGCATACTTTTCTGTTTTTCCTGTTGAAATGCTTCCAAGTGCTTTTTTTGTGTCACGCCCTGATCTATTTCACCTGTCCTTGTGCTTGTCTCCACCCCAGTCCAGGTGTCGCCCATCTTCCCCACTTATCCCCTGGGTATATATACCTGTGTTTTCTGTCTGTCTGTGCCAGTTCGTCTTGTTTGTTCAAGTCTACCAGCGGTTTGTGTCTCAGCTTCTGCTTTTTCCAGTCTCTCTTTTCTCATCCTCCTGGTTTTGACGCCTGCCAGTCCTGACTCCGAGCTCGCCTGCCTGACTACTCTGCCTGAGCCTGCCTGCCGTCCTGTACCTTGGCCCCACCACTCTGGTGTTGTTTGCCTGCCCCTGTTACAATAAACATTGTTACTTCTACACAGTCTGCACTTGGGTATAACCTGAAACCTGATACTTTCTTGACTTTGAATCAATAGAAGAAATGTGTGTCCTGCACTACAAATCGTTTTCAAGGCAAAGGGTTTTGATTTGTTTATCACTTTTATGGTTAGTACTTTTTTGGTTACTACATGATTCCATATGTGTTATTTCATAGTTTTGATGTCTTCACTATTATTCTACAATATAGAAAATAGTAAACAATTAAGAAAAACCCTTGAATGAGTAGGTGTGTCCAAACGTTTGACTGGTACTGTATTTGTGGCTGGAGGCAAGGTATATACCGGGCCTGTGTTAAAAACAGAATGGTTGCAGAATTTGGCAGGACCGACATCAGTGCATTCTATGGAGTCCCAAAAACCAAGGATTTAATGTTACAGGCAATTGGGAGAGCAGAATGGAATGTGACTGGGGCAGAGATCTGTGTGGCTCATAAATTAAGGAAGTAGGTAATAGAGTCTCTGGGGAACGATACCCCTCCTCTGTGTATAGTGATACAGGAGATTTCTCGTAGTAGAGGAAGGACAGCTAATTGTGCACGATATGTATGCATGCATGTTAACATTAGAAGCCTCCTCCCTAAGTTTGTTTTATTCACTGCTTTAGCACACTCTGCCAACCCGGATGTCCTAGCTGTGTCTGAATCCTGGCTTAGGATTTCCATCCCTAACTACATCTTCCGACAAGATAGAACAGCCAAGGGGGACGGTGTTGCAATCTACTGCAGAGATAGCCTGCAGAGTTCTGCCTTACTATCCAGGTCTGTACCCAAACAATTCCAGCTTCTACTTCTAAAAATCCACCTTTCCAGAAACAAGTCTCTCACTGTTGTCACTTGCTATAGACCACCCTCTGCCCCCAGCTGTGCCCTGGACACCATATGTGAATTGATTGCCCCCTATTTATCTACAGAGCTTGTGCTGCTAGGTGACCAAAACTGGGACATGCTTAACACAATCTAAGCTTGATGCCCTCAATCTCACACAATTATCAATGAACCCACCAGGTACAACCCCAAATCTGTAAACATGGGCACCCTCATAAATATCATCCTAACCAACTTGCCCTCCAAATAATCCTCTGCTGTTTTCAACCAAGATCTCAGCGATCACTGCCTCATTGCCTGCATCTGTAATGGGTCTGCGGTCAAACGACCACCCCTCATCACTGTCAAACGCTCCCTAAAACACTTCTGCGAACAGGCCTTTCTAATTGACCTGACCCGGGTATCCTGGAAGGATATTGACCTCGTCCCGTCAGTAGAGGATGCCTGGTTATTCTTTAAAAGTAACTTCTTCACCATCTTAGATAAGCACGCTTCCCCGAGGGGAACTCCACCCCCCCCATTCAGCTGAAAAGGTGGCGCAGGGAATTCAAAAATATTCTTTAGAAATATTTAACTTTCACACATTAACAAGTCCAATACCTCAAATGAAAGATAAACATCTTGTTCATCTACCCATCATGTCTGATTTTTAAAATGTTTTACAGCGAAAACACAACATATATTTATGTTAGACCACCACCAAATCAAAGGAAAAACGCAGCAATTTTTTCCAGCCAAAGATAGTCACAAAAGCAGGATTAGAGATAAAATGAATCACTAACCTTTTGAAAATCTTCATCAGATGACACTCATATGACATGTTACATTTATGTTTTGTTCGATAATATGCATATTTATATCCACAAATCTCGGTTTACATTGACGCCATGTTCAGATGCCAGAAATGCAGATATATCCGGAGGAATTATAGAAAGCTACGCCAGATAACAGAAATACTCATCATAAACTTTGACTAAAGATACACTGGTTCTTAAAGCAACTGCTGTGTCAGATTTTTTTTAAACGTTACGGAAAAGCCTACCATGCAATAATCTGAGACAGCGCTCAGACGTAAAAGTATTTCTCCGCCATGTTGGAGTCAACAGAAATACGAAATAACATCATAAATATTCCCTTACCTTTGATGATCTTTCATCAGAATGCAGTGCAAGGAGTCCTAGTTCCACAATAAATCGTTGTTTTGTTCCATAATGTCCGTATTGGACATTATGGAACAAAACAACGATTTAGTGTCCAATTAGCTGCATTTGCTACCACTTTCAGCTCACGTACCCAAAAACTGACGCTGGTCCAGGACAACTCGCACGAAAACTTCAAAAATATATATTCCAGGTCGAATAAACTGGTCAAACTAAGTAGAGAATCAATCTTCAGGATGTTATTTTCATATATATCCAATAACGTTCCAATGTTCCAATGTTTTCAGCTGCAGCCAAATGGAACGACGGTGGCACCCACAGAGAAATGCGCCACAGGAAAATGGCATTCTGTCGGGACAGTGACTATTTCCCCTCCCATTCGGTCAAAGTTCACACCAAAAGCTCCATTCCACTTTCTACTGAATTAGGACATCTAGTGGAAGGGGTAGGAAGTGCTACCAGATCCATATCATGGGAATGGAAGGGGCGATGACGTCAAAGTTGACCCACATTTAGAATTTCCCTTCTTGTTTGGAAGATTGCCTGCCCTATGAGTTCTGTTATACTCACAGACATAATTCAAACAGTTTTAGAAACTTCAGAGTGTTTTCTACCCAATAGTAATAATATGCATATATTAGCAATCTAGGACAGAGTAGGATGCAGTTCACTATGGGCACGCAATTCATCCAAAGTGAAAATACTGCCCCCTATCCTCAACAAGTTTTAAATAAGCATGCCCCATTCAAAAAAATGTAGAACCAGGAACAGATAAAGCCCTTGGTTCTCTCCAGACCTGACTGCCCTTGACCAGCACAAAAACATCCTATGGCGTTCTGCATTAGCATCGAAAAACTTTTCAGGGAAGTTAGGAACCAATATTCACAGGCAGTTAGGAAAGCTAAGGCTAGCTTTTTCAAGCAGAATTATTTTTCATCCTGTAGCATAAACTCAAAAAATTCTGGGACACTGTAAAGTCCATGGAGAATAAGAGCACCTCCTCCCAACTGCCCACTGCACTGAGGCTAGGAAATACTGTCACCACTATAATTGAGAATTTCAATAAGCATTTTTCTACAGCTGGCCATGCTTTCCACCTGGCTACCCCTACCCCGATCAACAGCCCTGCACACCCCACAGCAACTTGCCCAAGCCTCCCTCATTTCTCCTTCACCCAAATCCAGATAGCTGATGTTCTGAAAGAGTTGCAAAATCTGGACCCCTACAGATCAGATGGGCTAGACAATCTGGACCCTCTTTGTAAAATGATCTGCCGAAATTGTTGCAACCCCTATTACCAGCCTGTTCAACCTCTCTTTCATATCGTCTGAGATCCCCAAGGATTGGAAAGCTGCCGCAGTCATCCCCCTCTTCAAAGGGGGAGACATCCTGGACCCAAACTGTTACAGACCTATATCCATCCTGCCCTGCCTATCTAAGGTCTTCGAAAGTCAAGTCAACAAACAGATCACTGACCATCTCGAATCCCACCGTACCTTCTCCGCTGTGCAATCTGGTTTCCGAGCCGGTCACGGGTGCACCTCAGCCACGCTCAAGGTACTAAACGATATCATAACCGCCATCGATAAAAGACAGTACTGTGCAGCCGTCTTCATCGACCTGGCCAAGGCTTTCGACTCTGTCAATCACCATATTCTTATTGGCAGACTCAGTAGCCTCGGTTTTTCTAATGACTGCCTTGCCTGGTTCACCAACTACTTTGCAGACAGAGTTCAGTGTGTCAAATCGGAGGGCATGTTGTCCGGTCCTCTAGCAGTCTCTATGGAGGTGCCACAGGGTTCAATTCTCGGGCCGACTCTTTTCTCTGTATATATCAATGATGTTGCTCTTGCTGCGGGCGATTCCCTGATCCACCTCTACGCAGACGACACCATTCTGTATACTTTCTGGCCCTTCCTTGGACACTGTGCTATCTAACCTCCAAACGAGCTTCAATGCCATACAACACTCCTTCCGTGGCCTCCAACTGCTCTTAAACGCTAGTAAAACCAAATGCATGCTTTTCAACCGTTCGCTGCCTGCACCCGCGCGCCCGACTAGCATCACCACCCTGGATGGTCCCGACCTAGAATATGTGGACATCTCTAAGTACCTAGGTGTCTGGCTAGACTGTAAACTCTCCTTCCAGACTCATATCAAACATCTCCAATCTAAAATCAAATCTAGAGTCAGCCTTCTATTCCGCAACAAAGCCTCCTTCACTCACGCCGCCAAACTTACCGTAGTAAAACTGACTATCCTACCGATCCTCAACTTCGGCGGTCATCTACAAAATAGCTTCCAATACTCTACTCAGCAAACTGGATGCAGTTTATCACAGTGCCATCCGTTTTGTTACTAAAGCACCTTATACCACCCACCACTGCGACCTGTATGCTCTAGTCGGCTGGCCCTCGCTACATATTCGTCGCCAGACCCACTGGCTCCAGGTCATCTACAAGTCCATGCTAGGTAAAGCTACGCCTTATCTCAGTTCACTGGTCACGATGGCAACACCCACCTGTAGCACGCGCTCCAGAAGGTGTATCTCACTGATCATCCCTAAAGCCAACACCTCATTTGGCCGCCTTTCCTTCCAGTTCTCTGCTGCCTGTGACTGGAACGAATTGCAAAAATCGCTTCACCAACTTCAAACATCTGTTATCTGAGCAGCTAACCGATCGCTGCAGCTGTACATAGTCCATCGGTAAATAGCCCACCCAATTTACCTACCTCATCCCCATACTGTTTATATTTATTTACTTTTCTGCTCTTTTGAACATCAGTATCTCTACCTGCACATGACCATCTGATCATTTATCACTCCAGTGTTAATCTGCAAAATTGTAATTATTTGCCTCATCTCCTCATGCCTTTTGCACACAATGTGTATATAGACTATTTTTTTTTCTTTCTACTGTGTTATTGACTTGTTTATTGTTTACTCCATGTGTAACTCTGTGTTGTCTGTTCACACTGCTATGCTTTATCTTGGTCAGGTCGCAGTTGTAAATGATAACTTGTTCTCAACTAGCCTACCTGGTTAAATAAAGGTGAAATAAAAATAGTTGGCTGGCCCTCGCTTCATACTTGCCGCCAATCCCACTGGCTCCAGGTCATCTACAAGTCTCTGCTAGGTAAGGTCCCGCCTTATCTCAGCTCACTGGTCACCATAGCAGCACCCACCCGTAGCACACGCTCCAGCAGGTATATCTCACTGGTCACCCCCAAAGCTTTCCTTCCAGTTCTCTGCTGCCAATGACAGGAACGAACTGCAAAAATCACTGAAGCTGGAGACTCATATCTCTCTCACTAGCTTTAAGCACCAGCTGTCAGAGCAGCTCATGGATCACTGCACCTGTACATAGCCCATCTGTAAATAGCCCATCCAACTACCTCATCCCCATACTGTATTTATGTATTTATCTTGTTCCTTTTGAACCCCGGTATCTCTACTTGCACATTCATCTTCTGCACATCTACCATTCCAGTGTTTAATTGCTATATTGTAATTACTTCGCCACCATGGCCTATTTATTGCCTTACCTCCCTTATCCTACCTCATTTGCACACACTGTATATATACTTTTTCTACTGTATTATTGACTGTATGTTTGTTTATTCCATGTGTAACTCTGTGTTGTTGTATGTCAAACTGCTGTGCTTTATCTTGGCCAGGTCGCAGTTGTAAATGAGAACTTGTTCTCAATTAGCCTACCTGGTTAAATAAAGGTTAAATAAATCAAATAAATAAATATAGAGACTACTATGAAGATAAGTTGAATGTCACACATACTCAGATCATGGTGGAGCAGAGATAGTGATAATATTTCAGACACTGTTGGCAACTTTTAGTGAGAAGTTAATTCAAAGAAGGTACAGCTCCTGGAAGACTAGCTACAGGAGGCCACCTCACTGGAAGGGAAGTTCGCTGTAATAATAGCATCACATCCCCTGCAAAGCGTGATTAAGAAACATGTGACTGAGTTTTGTAAGGTTGTATTTCAGGTGGCCGTGGAGGAAGAAGGCGATAGAGAGGATAGTGATTATCTGGGTTGGGAACACCTTTTGTAACCTGTGTCTAACGGGGGAAGACTGGATGAAAGCATGAGGTGGTTTTTTTAAGGCAGAAAAGTATCCCAAAGGTATAGAGTGAGAATTGTTGTTATCCAACTTCGTTTTTTCTTTGCTAATTGTTCAGCAGTCTTATGGCTTGGGGTATATGCTGTTAATGAGCCTTTTGGTCCTAGACTTGGCGCTCCAGTACCGCTTGCCGTATGGTAGCAGAGAAAACAGTCTATGACTTGGGTGACTGGAGTCTCTGACAATTTTATGGGCTTTCATTTGACACCACCAATTATATAGGTCCTGGATGGCAGGAAGCTTGGCCCCAGTGATGGTCACGGTCAGAAGCCGAGCAGATGCCATACCAGATGGTGATGCAACCGGTCAGGATGCTCTCGATGGTGCAGCTGTAGAACTTTTGGAAGATCTGGGGACCCATGCCAAATCTTTTCAGTCTCCTGAGGGGAGGAAGGATTTGCCGTGTCCTCTTCACGATTGTCTTGCTGTGTTTGGACCATGACAGTTTGTTGGTGATGTGGACACCAAGGAACTTGAAACTCTCGACCCGTTCCACTACAGCCCTGCCGATGTTAATGGGGGCCTGTTCGGCCCGCCTTTTCCTGTAGTCCACAATCAGCTCCTTTGTCTTGCTCACATTGAGGGAGAGATTGTTGTCATGACACCACATGGCCAGGTCTCTGACCTCCTCCCTATAGGCTGTCTCATTGTTGTTGGTGATCAGGCCTACCACTGTTGTGTCGTCAGCAAACGTAATGATGGTGTTGGGAGTCGTGTTTGGCCACGCAGTTGTGGGTGAACAGGAAGTACAGGAGGGGACTAAGTACACACCCCCGAGGGGCCCCCGTGTTGAGAATCAGCGTGGCAAACGTGTTGTTGCCTACCCTTACCACCTGAGGACGGCCCATCAGGAAGTCCAGGAACCAGATGCAGAGGGAGGTGTTTAGTCCCAGGGTCCTTAGCTTAGTGATGAGCTTCGTGGGCACTATGGTGCTGAATGCTGAGCTGTAGTCAATGAATAGCATTCTCACATAGGTGTTCCTTTTGTCCAGGTGGGAAAGGGCAGTGTGGAGTGCAATTGAGATTGCGTCATCTGTGGATCTGTTGGGGCAGTATGCGAATTGGAGTGGGTCTCGGGTATCCGTGAGGATGCTGTTGATGTGAGCCATGACCAGCCTTTCAAAGCACTTCATGGCTACCGATGTGAGTACTATGGGCGGCAGTCATTTAGGCAGGTTACCCTCGCTTCCTTGGGAACAGGGACAATGGTGGTCTGCTTGAAACATGTTGGTATTACAGACTCGATCTAGAAGAAAAAGAAACGCACACCTATTTAGGCGAGGTGCTTGCTAGCGGAGTAGAAAACGTGAAAATAAAAGAGAGCCGCACACTCTAGGAGCTCAGATGCAAAAATGTAATTACCAACGTTTCGACAGCCAAGCTGTCTTCATCAGGGTATAATCACAAACACTGCGAGATGACTCGTTTATGTAGTGTCAAAAGACAAAGGTGTCTGTAATCATGGCCAAGAGTGGCCTAATATCATTGGTTAATTATCAAATATTAAAATGGCATACAAAGAACAGCATACAAACAACAAATGGATAGCATACGATCATAGACAAATTTGACTACACAAGCTTACAAACAATTACAATGGCAAAGTCACAATAATCACAAGAATGGCTTCAGATCAAAGTCTACGTTGAGACCGAAGGGAGCAAGGGCCTTTAAGTTAAAGATCCAGGCAGCCTCTCGTTTTAACAATAAATTATCAGGGTCACCCCCTCTCCTAGGGAGGGTGACATGTTCGATGCCAATATAACGCAGAGACGAAATCGAGTGGCTTGCCTCCAAGAAGTGGGCCGCAACTGGATAAGTCAAGTTCTTACACCTAATGGTGCTACGATGCTCTGAGATACGTACTTTTAATTCGCACTTTGTTTTACCCACATCATTTTTACCACAAGGACAAGTTATAAGATAAATAACTACCTTAGTGGAGCACGTAATAACACCTTTGATTGGGATCGATTTCCCTGTTTGTGGGTGTTTGAAGGATCTACATTTATAAGTGCCATTGCATTGAGCACAGCCATTACATTTGTAATTTCCATCCAGTAGGGGCGCAAATAGATGTTGTTCAGAAATATCTTGGGGTGGTAAATCAGAGTTTACCAATTGGTCTCTGAGATTTGCTCTATTGACTTAATGGCATTAATTGTTGACCAGTTGAAGAAGGATTTTATTGAAATGGATAACACGATTAGAGACAAACGCACAACTCTACAAACAGTTGTTAATGATGATGGCATATTCAATGAACTGATGAAAACTAACCAAGCGCTCCAGGACAAGTTGTCTACAGAAATAAAGGAACTTAAAATCAAGAAATTCAACCAAGACAAAAGACAAGGCCGATGGTAAAGTCTACTTCTGGAGAAACCCTGACAAAAGAGGTCCTGCTCCCCCTCTCCATGACAGATGCAGGAGGGATGCCGCTTACTTCGATCCACCCTTGTCTGATCAACGCTCCACAACCAGCGCCTCATCGGCTTCCAGTGGTAGTTTTTTATTCAACGAGAGACTGGACGGACGGAAGGGCGGAGGAGTCCGCAGGCACGCGCATCGACGAGGTGCCGCACCCGACGGGGTAAGAGGAAACGACTATCAGAGGCAGAGGAGACCGTTCACACGGTACCAGAACCCACGGGACTGAGTGTCTTTAATTTATCAAGTAAGATATTGAGCCCTGCCCATGTCTCTTTGCTTAATAAATGAATAAATTATATTTTGTGCCTACAACCCAGTGCAACGATTTTGATGTTAAGGTAGACATGTTTAAGTTTTTTAGAAATATCCGTTTAAGGGAATACTTTAGCTCCCCTAATTCTGACACTTCTATTGAACCAGTAGGTTGCTCTCCTGCACATACTCCGACTCCTTTTAGAAGCAAGAGTTATTTTATACCTCCAGCCAATCGCAATCACTCTATCGAGACATATTGCAGACTTGTGGAAAATGATGTTGGAAATCTCCTTAAGAATAAACAGGGGTCCAAATCTTTCCATAATTTACCAAAGGATGAAAAACAAGCTTTGCTTGATTTACAATCCGATACATCAGTCCTTATTCGTCCTGCTGATAAGGGTGGGTCAGTTGTACTCATGGATAGGACAGTTTATGTACATGAGTGTCATGTAAAAAAAATTACACAAGAATGTTACACAACCTCCAGGGCGCCCTATTGTAGCGGGCATTGATGCAGTAACGGCCCCTCTATCTACTTTTGTTGACTTTTTTATTAGACCATTCGCAGAACAGCTCCCCTCCTTTGTAAAGGACACCAGCAGTATGATCTCTATCATTGAATCTCTTGATCCTCTCCCTGAGAATACCTTGTTAGTTACTTTTGATGTTGAGTCGTTATACACAAATATTCCACACGAGGGCGGTATTGAAGCTATGGAACATTTTCTTCTGCAACGTGACCCTAATGAACTACCTTCCAGTGCCTGCATTATAACATTGGCTGAAATAGTACTCACACATAACTATTTCATGTTCCTAAATGATTTCTTTATTCAGACGAAAGGTACTGCTATGGGATCCCCCATGGCTCCTAACTATGCTAATTTGTATGTGGGTTACATGGAGAAACAGTCTATTTTCAATCCTCTCAAAAATGTTTTCTTGCCTCACATCATTATTTGGAAATGGTATATTGATGATATTGTTGTTCTATGGAGGGGTGATGCAAAACAGCTCCAGGCGTTCCATGCTTTTCTTAACTCCTGTTCTGAGCATCTGAGATTTACTATGCAATCTGACACACGTCAAATCAGTTTTCTTGATCTTCTGATCTTGTGTGAAGATAATGTTCTATACACTGATCTTTACAGGAAGCCTACTGATCGTAACAGTTTGTTGAGGGCTGATAGTTGTCACCCACTTCCCTTCAAAATAGTTTGCAAACTGTTGTTCACAAACATTGGCACATCCTAAAATCCGATGATCGTCTCGGTAATGTGTTTTCGGACCTTCCCTTGGTCGTATTCTCGCGGGGCAGAAAACTCAGAGAACAATTGGTACACTCTGATTTACCACCCCAAGATATTTCTGAACAACGTCTATTTGCGCCCCTACAGGATGGAAATTACAAATGTAATGGCTGTGCTCAATGCAATGGCACTTACAAATGTACATCCTTCAAACACCCACAAACAGGGAAATCGATCCCAATCAAAGGTGTTATTACGTGCTCCACTAAGGCAGTTATTTACCTTATAACTTGTCCTTGTGGTAAAAATTATGTAGGTAAAACAAAGCACGAATTAAAAGTACGTATCTCAGAGCATCGTAGCACCATTAGGTGTTAACTTGACTTATCCAGTTGCGGCCCACTTCTTGGAGGCAGGCCCCTCGATTTCGTCTCTGCGTTATATTGGCATCGAACATGTCACCCTCCCTAGGAGAGGGGGTGACCTTGATAATTTATTGTTAAAACGAGAGGCTGCCTGGATCTTTAACTTAAAGACCCTTGCTCCCTTCGGTCTCAACGTAGACTTTGATCTGAAGCCATTCTTGTGATTATTGTGACTTTGCCATTGTAATTGTTTGTAAGCTTGTGTAGTCATATTTGTCTATGATCGTATGCTATCCATTTGTTGTTTGTATGCTGTTCTAATATTTGATAATTAACCAATGATATTATAGGCCCCTCTTGGCCATGATTACAGACACCGGTGTCTTTTGACACTACAAAAACGAGTCATACCGCAGTGTTTGTGATTATACCCTGATAAAGACAGCTTGGCTGTCGAAACATTGGTAATTACATTTTTGCATCTGAGCTCCTAGAGTGTGCGGCTCTCTTTTATTACAGACTCGGTCAGGGAGAGGTTGAAGATGTCAGTGAAGACACTTGCCAGTTGTTCCGCGCATGCTTTGAGTACACGTCCTGGTAATCCGTCTGGCCCACGGTTTTGTGAATGTTCACCTGTTTAAAGGTCTTGCTCACATCGGCTACCGAGAGTGTTATCACATAGTCGTCCAGAACAGCTGGTGCTCTTGTGCATGCTTCAGTCCTTGCCTCGAAGTGAGTATAAAAGGCATTTAGCTTGTCTGGTAGGCTCGCGTAACTGGGCAGCTCACATCTGTGTTTCCCTTTGTAGTCCTTAATAGTTTTCAAGCCCTGCCACATTTGATGAGAGTCAGAGACGGTGTAGTAGGATTCAATCTTAATCCTGTATTGACGCTTTGATTGTTTGATGGTTCGTTTGAGGGTATAGCAGGATTTTTTATAAGGGTCCGGATTAGTGAGCCGCTCCTTGAAAGTGGCAGCTTTAGCTCAATGCAGATTTTGCCTGTAATCCATGGCTTCTGGTTTGGATATGTACGTACTGTCACTGTGGGGACGACGTCTTTTATGCACTTATTGATGAAGCCGATGACTGAGGTGGTGTACTCCTCAATGTCATTGGATGAATCCCGGAACATAATCCAGTCTGTGCTAGCAAAACAGTCCTGTAGCTGTCAACGGAATTTCATAATTCCTATATGTGTTCATTAATTAAAATCACTGTCTGTTTCTAAGAATTTGTAAGATTCTTATTTGTATAAAATAGACAGCGAACAGTCTTATCAAAATTAGATAATTGTATTTATTCTCGGAGCGCGCTGCCATAGAACCACGAACAACAGTTTATATACAAAATATGACATCATTGGTTATAGAATGAATCTCCTCCTCTCGACCAAGACAAAGCAGGTTCAAAAGTTTATTCCAACCCACTAGCACACACTCCTGACTCACACTATATCAGGATTAACTTCTGAAGTCTCACCATTATCTATCACTATTTAGCAGACAGTTCCAGATAACAGAAAACCTAGGAGAGGCTCTCGCTGTCTTGTTTAATCGCCACAGAGTTATAGCTGAGTGGGTTCAAACAGGTTAATGACCCTCTTTGCTTTCTTCAAACACACAACACATTCCTCTCCAACCTAGTTGGAATGGTGTTTATTATGTTTAATTACTCCTTGTTCATGCTACATAATCTCTTCCATATGAACTAAATTTATATCTATAATAAAACAGGGTAGAGTTTAATTAGTTATAGTTCTATTTAAATGTAGATATTGTTTAGTCATTATTCATAAAATTCCTATCAGTAGCGCAGCATACACATCAGTTACAGGGTGTCCACATCTCCAACAAACTAACATGGTCCAAGCACACCAAGACAGTCGTGAAGAGGGCACGACAAAACCTATTTCCCCTCAGGAGACTGAAAATATTTGGCATGGGTCCTCATGTCCTCAAAAGGCTCTCGAGCTGCACCATCAAGAGCATCCTGACCGGTTGCATCACTGCATGGTATGGCAACTGCCCAGCCTCAGACCGCAAGGCACTACAGAGGGTAGTGTGTACAGCCCAGTACATCACTGGGGCCAAGCTTCCTGCCATCCAGGACCTCTATACCAGGCAGTGTCAGCGGAAGGCCCTAAAAATTGTCAAAGCCTCCCGCCACCCTTGTCATAGACTGTTCTCTCTGCTATCACACGGTAAGCGATACCAGAGCACCAAGTCTAGGTCCAAGAGGCTTCTAAAATAGCTTCTACCCCCAATCCATAAAACTCCTGAACATCTAATCAAATGGCCACCCAGACTACTTGTATTACTATTTGCTTTGCTCCCCCTCTTTTACACCGCTGCTACTCTCTATTGTTGTCATCTATGCATAGTCACTTTAATAACTCTACCTACATGTACATATTACCTCAACTAACCGGTGCCCATTCACATTGACTCTGTACCGGTACTCCCCTGTATATAGTCTCGCTATTGTTATTTTACTGCTGCTCTTTAATTACTTGTTACTTTTATTTCTTATTCATATATTTTTTTAAACTGCATTGTTGGTTAGGGGCTTGTAAGTAAGCATTTCACTGTCACCTGTTGTTTTGAGGCGCATGTGACTAATGAAATGTGATTTGATTTGATCTTACCACTTCCGTATCGAGTGAGTCACTGGTACTTCCTGCTTAAGTTTTTGCTTGTAAGCAGGAATCAGGAGGATAGAATTATGGTCAGATTTGCCAAATGGAGGGTGGGGGAGAGCTTTGTATGCATCTGTGTGTGTGGAGTAAAGGTGGTCTACAGTTTCCCTCTGGTTGCACATGTGACATGCTGGTAAAAAAAATGTGGTAAAACTGATTTAAGTTTGCCTGCATTAATGTCCCACGCCACTAGGAGCGCCACTTCTGGATGAGCATTTTTTTGGTTTGCTTATGGCCTTGGTTTTATTTGGTTTTATTAAGGTCTTTAGTGCCAGCATTGGTCTGTGGTGGTAAATAGACGGCTACGAATAATATAGATGAGAACTCTCTTGGTAGCAATACCTTGAGACTTTTTTAATATTAGACATCGCGCACCAGCTGCTATTGACAAATAGACACACACCACCAAACCCTCGTCTTTCCAGACGTAGCTTCTATGTCCTGCCGGTGCATGGAAAATCCGGCCAGCTCTATGTTATCCATGTCGTCGTTCAGCCATGACTCAGTGAAACATAAGATATTACAGTTTTTAATGTCCCGTTGGTAGGATAATCATAATCATAGGTCCCCAATTTTATTTTCCAATGATTGCATGCTAGCCAGTAGAATGGGTGGGAGTTTGGAAAGCAGTATATCCTTCTCGTCAGAAAAAGCTTCATCCAGTTCAAGGTGAGTAACCGCTGTTCTGATGTCCAGAAGTTATTTCCGGTCATAAGAGATGGCAGCAGCCACATTATGTACAGAATACGTTTTTTAAAATAATGCAAACAACGCAAAAAACAACAACAACAAAAAATGGCACAGTAGGTTAGGAGCATGCTCTAACTTGAAATGTCCTTATTCATGTTAACATATTAGAACTGGGTGTGGAGTGCAGTAAGCACATCTACCTAAGTCCATATGTAGCAGTTCATTGTAAGTGAAATATATAATGATTTTCTCTACACATCACTACCCAGTCGGTCAACAGATGGAGAGGGTTACAGTCTCACTAGGAGAGCATTCCTCACAGCTGGTGTGGAATTCAAATAGAGCGGGTACACACATCTCATCTTGACTATGGACTTGACCCCAACTGATACTGGCTATGTATACACAGTCTGTCTGCAGTCTGTTGTGGTTGGGGACTATCCGTTGTAAATTAATTCATTCTACATTTTATATACAATGTGATATAAAATACAGTTAATGCTTCTCCAGCTGGAAGCAACATCATGTTGACATGTAGCTCTGTCTAAGAGCTGATTGTGGGAGATTCTCATTTGGGAAAATGACTGTCATCCATCCTCTCTCCTCCGCAACCTGGAACTGAGTGGTCGAGGAGTGTCAATTCGTTAGTAGGCATACGCAAGAGTGTCCTCCCCTCCTCGATAGCCCACTCCTCCTTTCGTCAAAGATATTAATGTGTATCCTACCACGGAAGAGTTTTGAAATCTGTCACACCCCCTTTGAATCAGCTTTTGTTTAGCCAGAGGAGAAAAACATGCACACGTTTAAAAACAATATGCTACTTATTGTTTTATCTATAAAATGTCTTGCACAACTAACTTCATTTGTTTTGAACACTTTACACATTTATTTTGGGGCAAGTGCAGAGGCGCCGTCTTATTTCAAGCCTGCGCATTTCCAATAATATGTACACTCCTTGCCGACCCGATTAACTTGGACCTTTTTCAAAAGGAGGAGAGTGAGAGAGGATAGAGTGAGAGAGGATGGAGGAGAGAGGACGCAGGAGATGAGCAAATCGAATTGATAAAAAGGTTCGTGCCTGTCTGGCAAAACTGCCAATGGGCTGTGTAGTTGCAGCTACAGTGAGCTCCAAAAGTAGTGGGACAATGACAAATGTTTTGTTGTTTTGGCTCTGTACTCCAGCACGTTGGATTTAAAAATGATACAATGACTGAGGTTAAAGTTAAAGCTTTAATTTGAGTCTATTTTTATCCATATCAGGTGAACCGTTTAGAAATTACAGCACTTATACATAGTCCCCCCATTTAAGGGAACCAAAAGTATTAGGAAAAATGTACGTTTTACTACTTTAATACACACATTCAGGATTATACATAATCATAGCAGTGTCCACATTATTGTAGAAATGTTTGGAAACATATTCTATTCTTATTTACAATTAAAGTGACTCCAAAATGATGCAATACATTATTTACAATTTATTTCTTTATACCCTAAAATGAAAGCTGACAGTCTGCACTTTAACCTAATAGTCATTGTACCATTTCAAATACATAGTTCTGGAGTACAGAGCAAAAAAATAAGAAAGAAAAAAGTTACTGTCCAAATAGATTTGGAGCTTACTGTAAAATAGGCTGAGTAGCCTATTCAGGCAATCTGCAACAAAATAGCCTGTACTGCACAATATCTCAAATCCCACTACCAACACACAAACGAGACAAATGTTTGACCTACTGACCTTGGCAAAGAACGCATGCAAACAGAGACCAAAGAAAACTCAGCAAAGCACAATATTTCCCCTTTCTCTCTCTCTTATTATTACCTCATGGGTATTTTCACCCTCAGGTAACGGTCGATAGCGATGGCCAGCAACGCGAAGATGGAACTCTGCGTGAGCACCAGCACGATGCACGTGACCAGCAGGCAGCTGTAGAAGTGCATCTCAAAACCGATGTTGATGGTGATGGCCAGCGGGATGACCAGAGCCCCCACCGCAATGTCCGCCAGAGCCAGAGACACAATGAAACAGAAGGTGGTGTCTCGCATCGAACGGTTGATCCGCACCGCCCAGATAACCATCACGTTTCCGAACACCGAAGTCACTGCGATGATCACCTCCATCACGATGTAGATGGCTTCAACGGGCATCGTGCCGTTAGCCTGGTCGGTCCTGTTGTCTGGTGCTGCTAGCATCTCAGAAAGACAGAGTGGAGAAGTCCTCATATTCCCTTGTGGAATTCGGAGAGGCATTGGAACTCTTCTTTAAGCCTGCGCATGGTGTTCTGTTGTTCGATCCATAGGAAGTTATGCATCTAGATATATTGGTTGAAAAGTCATTTTTGAGCCTGCATTACTGGGCAGAATGTGGACCCTGGTTTGGACACATCATGCATATTGTGGTTTTAGTGAAAGTCTGGTGTCCCACTCCCCAAAAAATGAGGAGGAACAATTTTCCCAGAGAATGTGTAATTGAGTCACACTGGCCACCTCAATTCAGTTCGCACCACCACTAGTCGTCATCATTAATAAGAATAGAAAATTGAAAAAAAAATCGTTCGTTATATTCCGGTTCTTTTTACAAAGGTGTTCCGCGTAGAATCCAGTCTTCTTTGCCAAAACCAAAGTTTGCTCACAAACGCAGAGCAGAGTGTTTTTTAAAGGCTACAGTGGCAACTGTCCCTGGCGGTACGATCAGCTCCAATACAATCTCTAGTAATTGCGGCGAGGGAATTGTCTTTTCCCCGTTCTCTGTACTTTCTGGTAAGTCACATGCGCCAGCGGACATCTATGCAGAGAGAGAGAGTGCACCCTGTCCACAAAATTAGGTGGAAACTGAGTTGCACTTCCTGGCCGCCTGCCAAATGTATGACCATATTAGCGGCACACATTTCCCTCAGATTACACAGATCCACAAAGAACTCGAAAACAACCCCAATTTTTAAATCTATCTCCCATATCTATTGAGTGAAATACCACAGTGTGACATAACAGCAGCAAGGCGTGTGACCTGTTTCCACAAGAAAAGGGCAACCAGTGAAGAACAAAAACCATTGTAAATTACAACCCATTTTTATGTTTTTCTTTTCCCTTTTGTATTTTAACTACCTTCTGTTGTGCCTTTTGTACTACTTGCACATAGTATGACATTTGACATGTCTTTATTCATTTGGAACTTTTGTGAGTGCAATGTTAATTTGTATTGTTTATTTCACTTTTGTTTATTATCTACTTCACTTGCTTTGGCAAGGTTAACATATGTTTCCTATGCCAATAAAGCCCTTAAATTGAAAATGAAATGAGAGAGAGAGAGCGAGAGAGCGCGAGGACACATGGTACCGCCAATCTATCCCAGCATTGGCCAGTGAGCATGAATGTGACATGCGCATTCTCATGAAAAACAGAAAAAAGCTATGTTATTTGTTTATGAAATAGATATTGTGTAGCCCTTACCTGCAGTCAATGACCAAACGCTCCCTCATTGGCATCATAAGTGGAAAGTTATTCATATTTTTCATAACTTCATAGGCTAAATAATCATGGGTTTTTGACAAATGACGAAAATCCAGTGTTTCTATGTCAAACAGTTTAATTATATTTCAATCTGGTATGTGTGTAATGTGTAATATTGGGATGCAAACTCAATTAAACAAATGTCAACTCTATATCTGACATGGTACAGGTGTCTTCTTCATTTTTAAGCCCATAACCATGTGAGTGAGGTGTTTCAAAGTAGATTTGTTTAACTACCAAGAATCACTCTGTCTGACCCTGATTTAGCACACTGCAGAAAAAGTTTATGTGAGCAGGTGAGAGACGGAGAAATGTTGAACGCAATCAAGGCCTAGCCTATGCTTTATTTACTAGATGCCATTGTCAAGGTCATTGAAGTGTAAAAGGCCATTTGGTGTGATTGTGAAATGCACCTTTTTCTAATGCAAGAAGGGGTGCAATATAATGACACAAAGCGCAAAGAATACACAATAACGTCATTGTCCTGTAAATGTAGCCTGTGACATAAGGATGCCCATGTATGTAAATCAAATATCTGCTTCTCATGTAAATGTGTGCATTCATTTTCAAACCTTTTGGTAGTTTCCATAACTTTGTCCACCCCCTGTGATAACGAGAGAATCACTGACATGATGTCAGCTGGTCCTTTTGTGGCAGGGCTGAAATGCAGTGGAAATGTTTTTGGGGGATTCAGTTCATTTGCATGGCAAAGATGGACTTTGCAACTCATCTGATCACTCTTCATAACATTCTGGAGTATATGCAAATTGCCATCATACAAACCGAGGCAGTAGACTTTGAAACTGAATATTTTGGCCACGACTGTACACGCACACGCACAAGCAGGCACACACACACGCACACACACTCTGACGCTTGTGTATGTCAGTGGAGGCTCCTCAGAGGAGGAAGGGAAGGACACTCCTCCGCAGTGAATTTCATTTTAAAAACAATTGTGAAGCATTAAAAAAGTTATCCTTTTTAGATAAAAACACACTATTTTGTAATGAAGGTTTACAGTAGCTTCAACAGTACTCTGTAGGGTAGCACCATGCTGTAGACGGAGGACAGTTAGTTTCCGTCCTCTAGCTACATTGACTTAAATACAAAACTTAGGAGGCTCGTTGTTCTCATCCCTTTCCAGAGACTCAAATCAAACCAAATCAAATTGTATTGGTCACATACGCATGGTTAGCAGAAAGTAAAGCGAGTGTAGCGAAATGCTTGTGCTTCGAGTTCCAGCAGTGCTGTAACATCTAACAAGTAATCGAACAAATCCCCAACTACCTAATACACACAAATCTAAAGGGGTGAACGAGAATATGTACATATAAGTACATGGATGAGCGATGGCCGAGCGGCATAGGCAAGGTGCAGTAGAAGGTATAAAATACAGTATACACATGTGATATGAGTAATGTAAGATATGTAAACATTATTAAAGTTACATTATTTAAAGTGGCATTGTTTAAAGTGACTAGTGATCCATTTATTAAAGTGTTCAGTGATTGGGTCTCAATGTAGGCAGCAGCCTCTCTAGTGATTGCTGTTTAGCAGTCTGATGGCCTTGAGATAGAAGCTGTTTTCAATCTCTCGGTTCCAGCTTTGATGCACCTGTACTGACCTCGCCTTCTGGATGATAGCGGTGTGAACAGGCAGTGGCTCGGGTGGTTGTTGTACTTGATAATCTTTTTGGCCTTCCTGTGACATCAGTGGATGTAGGTGTCATGGAGGGCAGGTAGTTTGCCCCGGTGATGCTTTGTGCAGACCGCACCACCAGGCGGTGATACAGCCTGACAGCATGCTCTTGATTGTGTATCTGAAAAAGTTTGTCATAGTTTTAGGTGACAAGACACATTTCTTCAGACTCCTGTGTTCGAAGAGGTGCTGTTGCGCCTTCTTCACCACACTGTGTGGGTGGACCATTTCAGTTTGTCTGTGATGTGTTCGCCGAGGAACTTAAAACATTCCACATTCTCCACTGCTGTCCCTTCGATGTGGATAGTGGGGTGCTCCCTCTGCTGTTTCTTGAAATCCACAATCATTACCTTTGTTTTGTTGATGTTGAGTGAGAGGTTGTTTTCCTGACACCACACTCCGAGTGCTCTCACCTCCTCCCTGTAGGCTGTCTCGTCGTTGTTGGTGATCAGGCCCACTACTGTTGTGTCATCTGCAAAGATAATGATTGAGTTGGAAGCGTGTATGGCCATGCAGTCGTGGGTGAACAGGGGAGTGCAGGAGAGGGCTGAGCACACACCCTTGTGGGGCCCCAGTGTTGAGGGTCAACGAAGTGGAGATGTTGTTTCCAATCTTCACCATCTGGGGGTCGGCCCATCAGAAAGTCCAGGACCCAGTTGCACAGGGTGTGGTTGAGACCCAGGGCCTCCAGCTTGATGATGAGCTTGGAGGGTACTATGGTGTTGAATGCTGAGCTGTAGTCAATGAACAGCATTCTTACATAGGTATTATATATGTCCAGATGGGGTATGGCAGTGTACAGTGTGATAGCGATTGCATCAACTGTGGACCTGTTGGGGCGGTATGCAAACTGAAGTAGGTCTAGGGTAGCCGGTAAGGTGGCGGTAATATTAGCCTCTCAAAGCACTTCATGATGACAGAATGTGCTATGGGGTGATAATAATTTAGTTCAGTTATCTTTGCCTTCTTGGGTACAGGAACAATGGTAGCCATCTTGAAGCCCGTGCTCCTGCTTTTCTATTCTCTTCTACTAGTCCTCCTGGTTTTGACCTTTGCCTGTTTTCTGGACTCCATTCCCACCTGCCTGACCATTCTGCCTGCCCTGACCTCGAGCCTGCCTGCTATTCTGTACCTCTGGAAGTCTGAACTGGTTTTGACCTTTTGCCTGTCCACAACCATTGTCTTGCCTACCCCTTTTGGATTGTTAATAAACATCTTGGGCTCTAACCATCTGCCTCCTGTGTCCGATCTGGGTCTCTCCTTGTGCCCTTATAGCGGCTAGGGATGCCGTCTGGGCCAGCAGCTCCGGTTTCAGTTTCTACCTATAAGAAGGGACGAGCAAGATGGCGTCGTGGTCGGATTTTCCGAAGGGAGGGCGGGGGAGGGCTTTGTATGTATCACGGAAGATAGAGTAGCAGTGGTGAAAAGTATTAGCAATCAATATGTTGATATAATTTAGGTAACCTTGTTATAACTTAGGGATCAAATCCAGTTAACGGGATCGATTTGACAACAGCCAGTGAAAGTCCAGGGCGCCAAATTCAAACAACAGAAATCTCATAATTAAATTCCTCAAACAAGTTTAAAACACCATTTTAAAGATAAACTTCTTGTTAATCTCACCACAGTGTCCAATTTAAAAAAGGCTTTATGGTGAAAGCATACCATGCAATTATGTTAGGTCAGCGCCTAGTCACAAAAAAAATACAGCCATTTTCCAGACAAAGAGAGGAGTCACAAAAATCAGAAATAGAGATAAAATGAATCACTAACCTTTGATGATCTTCATCAGATGGCACTCATAGGACTTCATGTTACACGATACATGTGTGTTTTGTTCGATAAAGTTCATATTTATATCCAAAAATCTCAGTTTACATTGACGCGTTATGTTCAGTAATGTTTTGCTTCCAAAACATCCAGTGATTTTGCAGAGAGCCACATCAATTTACAGAAATACTCATCATGAATGTTGATGAAAGATACAAGTGTTATGCATAGAATGTCACGCCCTGGCCATAGAGAGGCTTTTATTCTCTTTTTCGGTTAGACCAAGGTGTGACTATGGTGGGCATTCTAGTTTCTTTATTTCTATTTCTTAGTATTTTTGCAGAGTGTGGTTCCCAATCAGAGGCAGCTATTTATCGTTGTCTCTGATTGGGGATCACATGTAAGTTGTCATTCTCCTTTTGGTGTTTGTGGGATCTTGTTTTTTGTTAGCTCTGTGAAGCCTGCAGAACGTGACGTTCGTTATTCTTTTGTTGTTTTTGTTTGGTGTTCTGAGTAATTAAAGTATCATGAACACTTACCACGCTGCAACTTGATCTCCTTCCGACGACAATCGTTACATAGAATTAAAGATGTACTTCTCCTTAATGCAACCACTGTGTCAGATTTCAATAAAGCTTGGTCTTGGTGTTCGCTTGAGGGGGAATGTACACAGCTGTGACTATAACTGACAAGAATTCTCTTGGTAGGTAAAATGGCTGACATTTGATTGTAAGAAATTCTAGGTTGGGTGAGCAGAAGGACATGAGTTGTTATGTTGTTATGTTGTTATGATTACACCATGAGTCATTAATCACGGGGCGGCAGGTAGCCTAGTGGTTAGAACGTTGGACTAGTAACCGAAAGGTTGCAAGATCGAATCCCTGAGCTAACAAGGTAAAAGTATGTTGTTCTGCCCCTGAACAACACTGTTCCTAGGCAGTCATTGAAAATATGAATTTGTTCTTTTATCTGACTTGCTTAGTTAATAACCTCTTAGAGCTCTAGGGGCGCTATTTCATTTTTGGATAAAAAACGTTCCCGTTTTAAGCGCGATATTTTGTCACGAAAAGATGCTCGACTATGCATATTCTTGACAGTTTTGGAAAGAAAACACTCTGAAGTTTCAGAATCTGCAAAGATTTTGTCTGTAAGTGCCCCAGAACTCATTCTACAGGCGAAACCAAGATGATGCATCACCCAGGAATTAGCAGAATTTCTGAAGCTCTGTTTTCCATTCTCTCCTTATATGGCTGTGATTGCGCAACGAATGAGCCTACACTTTCTGTCGTTCGCCCAAGGTCTTAGCAGCATTGTGACGTATTTGTAGGCATATCATTGGAAGATTGGCCATAAGAGACTACATTTTCCAGAGGTCCGCCCGGTGTCCTTTGTCTAAATTTGTGCGTAATCTTCAGGTGCAGGCATTTTCTCCTGGGATTCAGGAGAGAAAGCATGTTTCCAAGAACGATGTATCAATGAAGAGATATGTGAAAAACACCTTGAGGATTGATTCTAAACAACGTTTGCCATGTTTTCAGTCGATATTATGGAGTTAATTTGGAAAAAAGTTTGCGTTTTGAGGACTGAATTTATGGATTTTTTTTGGTAGCCAAATGTGATGTATAAAACGGAGCTATTTCTAATACACAAGGAATCTTTTTGGAAAAACTGAGCATCTGCTATCTAACTGAGAGTATCCTCATTGAAAACATCAGAAGTTCTTCAAAGGTAAATTATTTTATTTGAAGGCTTTTATGTTTTTGTTAATGTTGCGTGCTGGATGCTAACGCTAATGCTAACGCTAAATGCTAACGCGAAATGCTAACTCTAGCTAGCTACTTTTACACAAATGATTGTTTTCCTATGGTTGAGAAGCATATTTTGAAAATCTGAGATGACAGTGTTGTTTACAAAAGGCTAAGCTTGAGAGATGGCATATTTATTTCATTTCATTTGCGATTTTCATAAATAGTTAACGTTGTGTTATGCTAATGAGCTTGCTGATAGATTTACACAATCCTGGATACAGGGGTTTTTTCATAGCTAAACGTGACGCAGAAAACGGAGCGATTTGTCCTAAACAAATAATCTTTCAGGAAAAACTGAACATTTGCTATCTGAGAGTCTCCTCATTGAAAACATCTGAAGTTCTTCAAAGGTAAATGATTTTTTTGAATGCTTTTCTGTTTTTTTGTGTAAATGTTGCCAGCTGAATGCTAATGCTAAATGCTACGTTAGCCATCAATACTGTTACACAAATGCTTGTTTTGCAATGGTTGAGAAGCATATTTTGAAAATCTGAGATGACAGTGTTGTTAACAAAAGGCTAAGCTTGAGAGCTAGCATATTTATTTCATTTCATTTGCGATTTTCATGAATAGTTAACGTTGCGTTATGGTAATGAGCTTGAGTCTGTATTCACGAACCCGGATCCGGGATGGGGAGATCAGAAAGGTTAAATAAAGGTCAAATATATCAATTGTACACTCTTCCCAGAGAGGTGTTTATCTCTGTTGGCGCAATGCATGGAGAACCTGTTGGTTGAACCAATTCTGACAACATAACCTGAGAGAGCCATGTTTCTGTGAAACAGAGCATGTTACAGTCTCTCTGGAAGGCAACCCTTGCTCAAATTTCATCTACCTTGTTATGAAGAGAGCAATGTGCACATCTACGGAGCCTGACCAGAAGGTCGCTCCTTCTGTGGCGCTGTTGTTTTGGATTTGCTGCTGGGATCAGAACCATTGTCCTGGGTGGTGGTCCGAACAGAGGATCCGCTTCGGGAAAGTCGTATTCCTGGTTGTAATGTTGGGAAATTGACGTTGCTCTTATATCCAATAGTTCTTTCCGGCTGTATGTAATAAGACTTAAGATTTCCTGTGGTAACAATGTAAGAAATAATACATAAAAAAACAAAATACTGAATAGTTTCCTAAGAACACGAAGCGAGGTGACCATCTCTGTCGGTGCCATCATACACAGTAATTATGACAACTTCCGGAGGAAGTCCTCCAACCTATCAGAGCTCTTGCAGCATGAACTGACATGTTGTCCACCCAATCAAAGAATCAGAGAATTAATCTATTACTGAAAGCATAAATTACAGCTAGCTAGCACTGCAGTGCATAAAATGTGGGGAATAGTTGACACAAAGAGAGAGAAAGACAATAGTTATTAAATGAATTTCTGAAAAATTGAGACTCAAGAAAGAGAAATCACTATAAAATATTTTATATTTTTTTCATGTTCACTTACTTAGCTAGCAAACTCAGCTAGCTAGTTTAGCCTACTCAAACACCAGACTCAAACAGAGAGGGGTGCTATGTCACCTAGCTGGCTATGGCTATCCAACACTGGAACTCTTCCAAGTCAAGCTAAGCTTTTGGTTTTATACATTTATTGTCACGGGGCCCGGCAGTGTAACTGCTAAACTGCACTGCATGATTGTAGGGGGTTTACTAACACATTAGATGTAGTAGCTATGTTGATTATGACGTTAGCTAATATGGTGGCAACGATGTAGGCTGTGTAGAGGTTAGCGGTTATGATATGAAGGTTTGGTTTGGAAAGATTATTTTTGCCCGGTCACAGACAGCTGATGTGTTGTGCACTGAAGTCCACAAGCTGAGAGAAAAGGTGAGAGGAGGAGAGTGCGTAGATGCTTGAAGGAATTATGCAACAATCAAAGTGTCACGCCCTGACCTTAGAGATAATTTTTATGTCTCTATTTTGGTTTGGTCAGGGCGTGAGTTGGGGTGGGCATTCTATGTTTTTGTGTTCTATGTTTTCCATTTCTGTGTGTTTGGCTGGGTGTGGTTCTCAATCAGAGGCAGCTGTCTATCGTTGTCTCTGATTGAGAATACCATACTTAGGAAGCCTTTTCCCACGTGTGTCTTGTGGGTAGTTGTTTTCTGTTTTGTGTCTTTCTGCACCTGACAGGACTGTTTCGGTTTTCATTCATTCTCTTTGTTATTTTTGTTATTTCAGTGTTCAGTTCAAATCAAGTATGAACACATACCACGCTGAGCTTTGGTCCTCTCCTTCCAACAGCCGTTACACAAAGGGATCATGCTGTTTGTATGTGGCTGCTATAAAAGTGCTCTGTTTGCGTGTGATCGGGTGTATTCATTCCGTCAATTCTGTTGAAAAACATTTCTTAAACAGAAGCAAACAGAATGAAATGGGGATAAACATACCTGAATTTGTCCAATAGAAACTCTTGTTTGGAACAGTTTGACTAATGATTACACCCTAGATCAGCTAAATGCAGGCAAGAGTGTGCAAGGCTGTATTGAATATGTTAATGTCTGTCACCTTGAATACTCAAATTTCTCTCGACGTTGTAAACGTTCATTCATAGGCTAGGTTGATAGGTAAAAGGAAAATTTAGGATCATGTAGTTGCTTAAACCTACCAATGTTACATTGAGCTGGGTGAATGGAATATGAATGACAGTCATCCAAAATGCTGCAATAGAAAAAAGTCCATGCTCATAAAAAAAAGAATCGTCCTAGCTCTTAAACGGCACCGACAACCACTGTTGTGTGCGTGTGTGGCCAGCACCTTTTATAATACTTACCAGCTATTTTTCATCTAAGTCATCCTCTCCCACAGCCTCCCAAGGCCGTATACAATCTTACAGAACACATTGATATTTACTGAGCTTGTCCTTGACTCCACCTTATTCACACTGTTTGTCGGCACACTTTACGCTCTTACTCACACAGGAAAACACATTCCAAAAACAATACCATGGTGCAGTTATAGAGCAGCCACCCAAATTGTTTGTAAGGAGAAGAGTCACAAGTAGTGTGTATGTATTGTGTTTAGAGGCCTGGCTAAATGTGAATATAAAATGTTGCTGCCATCATATAACATGGTATTACTCAGGCTATGACCAGTGGTGTAGTGGAGTTTACCCATCTATTTGCATTGAAAGTATTGGGAGTGTTTCTGTTTTCACTGCGACCGTCAGTTGGAGTTTACCCACCTATTTTCTTATCACTACATCACTGGCTATGACCCACCTGGCCAGACAAGGAATAGCGGAAGTACGGCGCTTCCTAACCACAACTTCCCTGTTTACAGTTTAAGAAAGAGCAAGTGGTATGTGTTGAGGTCAGAGAGACTCAAGCTAAATATGGCAATGTTGGTTGGAATGTAGAGCAAGATGGCGAAAGTGTTGTTTTGTCTTTGTATTGGGTTCAGGGGGCTAAATGCAGTCCTAGGTCTACTGTTCACCAACTACAATGACATGACTCAAGGTATATGTTGGAGTGCTTGTTCAGTCTCAGAGCCAATACAAACACAGTGCCAAAATAAGCTCTGAATCCACTTTTTGGAAAGAGTATTTATTAATGCGGTGACAGGTGGTTAGAGCGTTGGGGCAGCGACCGAAAGGTTGCCGGATCACGTCCTCATTCTGAACAAGGCAGTTAACCCACTGTTCCTCGGTAGCATGTCATTGTAAATAAGAATTTGTTCTTAACTGACTTGCCTAGTTAAGAAATTGCACTGATTGCAGGCAGTGTTTTGAAAAGAGAGAGCTTAAAGTAACTGTCCAGTGAAATTCTCGCTTTAAAAAGTTCATTTTCTGTAAACTCATTATCAAATAATTATTTGTGAATTGTAGAAAAAAAACCACTTCAAAAACAAAACCTTGGCAGATAAACTGGCCAATCAGCGGTTTACTCGCATTAGTATTTTGTTATGACCGGTATACGCCCGCACCATTCCGTTGTTGGGTTACGCCCACACCATTCCGTTGTTGGGTTACGCCCACACCATTCCGTTGTTGGGTTACGCCCACGCCATTCCGTTGTTGGGTTACGCCCACGCCATTCCGTTGTTGGGTTACGCCCACGCCATTCCGTTGTTGGGTTACGCCCACGCCATTCCGTTTTTGGGTTACGCCCACGCCATTCCGTTGTTGGGTTACGCCCACGCCATTCCGTTGTTGGGTTACGCCCACACCATTCCGTTGTTGGGTTACGCCCACACCATTCCGGTGTTGGGTTACGCCCACACCATTCCGTTGTTGGGTTACGCCCACACCATTCCGTTGTTGGGTTACGCCCACACCATTCCAACACAGAAAAGCTGCTTTTTAACATACTTCTTAAAAAAAAAAAATTAATTTGGAAGGGAAACTAATTCACTCATATTGTAATGAATTATAGTTCATATTTCATAGAAATTTGCAAAACACTGGAAAGTTACTTTAAGACATAGCCTATATCATTTTAAGGAGAGAGCAAGTATGGACATTTTTCTATTCAGACAAAGTTTAATATGCCCATAATTATGTGTTTTCATGTGTTTTCCAGATGTGTTTCATTTTCAAACCCATTGTGTATATGCTGTGCATAAACCTTTATAGATCTGCAAACTGAAATGTCGGTGTTGGAAGGCTGATTATGAGATTACGAGTCCCCAACAAGTGGATGTTCCAGGTTTAGAAAGAGAGCTTCCGCTTTTGGACGTTAACAAGACGACACTCCATCTTAACTCCTCCTCCACATTTACTGGATCGGATGAACAGTGCGGAAGAGAACCTCACTGACAGTTATTTTTCTTCTCATCAAGACCAGAATGTAAGGGCATCTAGTTTCAGGCATTTATTTTTAAGCCTGCTACATTAGGTTTGGCCAGAGAGAGAGAACGTTAAGTGAGAGAGACCCCATTGCCCTTCTCTGGCTTGTGTTGAATAGAAAGGTTTGTTTGACCCCGCGGTGAACGGACGGTGGGAGCGTCTCCTCACATGCACACCCTGTTGGTGATGTGTTACATGGAAAGGTCTGGGCTAAAAGCTTCTGTAGACTCACTGTATGTAAATGTCACAGTCACAGACAGAGATAAATAATATAATTTTATTTATTTAACCTTTATTTAACTAGGCAAGCCAGTTAAGAACAAATTCTTATTTACATTGACGGCCTACCCTGGCCAAACCCTAACCCGGACGACGCTGGGACAATATTGTGCCACCTTATGCGACTCCCAATCACGGCCGGATGTGATACAGCCTGGATTCAAACCAGGGACTGCAGTGACGCCTCTTGCACTGAGATGCAGTGCTTTAGACCACTGTGCCACTCGGGAGCCCAATATCTGTAAACTAATAGAATTTTTTAGAGGGGGTAGATCAGCTTGAATATTGAAGATAAATTGTGGCTTCTATCAATGTAGTTGTCTGCATCATTTCCAATACCCCATATATATTTTTGGGTAAATATATTTTATTTAAAAAATATATTTTCCTTCTTTATTATTCGGAGCTAGTAATTGGTTGCAGAGCCTTAGGCCAAGATGACTGCCAACAAATTATTATTGCAGCCATCAATGAGTATGTTTACATGGACACTAATAATTTGATATTAATCTGATTATGGCAGAAGGCAGAGTATGGCATTATTCACGCAAACACCTTACTCTGCTTATCTTAGTCGGCGTAAGGTCATAATTAATGTAAGCCTATGACGATTTCTGAGCAATCTTTTGAATACTAAATGAATGTAAACAGCTTCGGCGTTGCAGCGGTGTGTATTTGATCTGTGCATGTAACAGCAAGAGTGTTCGGTGAGTTCGGAAAAACGGAACGTCTGCAGCTTAGAAATAGTTTTCACATACAAAAGTTATATTTCCGAACTCAGAACTAAATAGTCTTTGCAAAATTAACATGGCCATTGTGGTAGAATGTTTATTTTGATTAGCGATTTTCTGCATCAAATGTCACATCAGGTGGCCTGATTTTCAATGAGTGTTTCTTCCTGTAATCAAAGACGGGGGAGCTTTGATAAGGCTGTGGGGTTACTTTGCTGCCTCTGGTACTGGGGGCCTTGAACGATCATCAGGTGTTTTTTTAAGTCCAATGTTCAACACAGTGTCTAAAAACTGGGTCTCCATTGAAGGTTGTGGGTCTTCGAGCAGGACAACGATCAAAAAGACTAACACAAATCAAAAAGCAGCCAGGAATAGTGTTTTTGATCATGAGATGCTGTACGGTTCTGGAGTGACCAGTGAAGATTCCAGATCTAAATCACATCCAAAACCTATGGCGAGATCTCAAAACATCAGTTGGTGGAGGGCACCCCTCAAATATTAAAGACTTAGAGCAGTTTGCTTCCGAAAAGGGGGCCAAATTGTCAGTTGAAAGGTGCAGCAAGCTACAGGAAGTGTTTGTCTGCAGTTATCGTTGCAAAGGCTGTGAAACCAAGTCCTTGCTCCGGGGTGCCAATAATTTTCTCCATGTCATTTGTCTTTATTTTCTAAATTCAAATTGTAAACTCATGTTTACAAAAATAAAATTGGTTCTGCAATGTGTGGTGATCAAAAGTATATTTTCAATTTCAAGTTATTTTAAAGGCTGTTATTTATGAAAAGTGCAAGGGTGCCAATATATTTGGCGGTCTCTGAATCGTATCTTAGGCATCATCTAGGTCTCTTCAACTTATTTTCTGTCTGTTCTCGATCACTACACTATTCCTACAATTATAGTTTTAGCAGGACTGAAGCCTCTGTGGTTCCCACAATTGACTGTCATGTTTTGTCATCTTCACTCTTAATCTCACATTTCTGGTATCGCTGTAAACGACTTCCTGACTGACAGTATATGTATGTGCATGTGTGGGAAGCTGGTATCGCTGTAAACAACTTCCTGACTGACAGTATATGTATGTGCATGTGTGGGAAGCTGGTATCGCTGTAAACGACTTCCTGACTGACAGTATATGTATGTGCATGTGTGGGAAGCTGGTATCGCTGTAAACGACTTCCTGACTGACAGTATATGTAAGGTATAGTTGATTTAAGTCATAATGCCTGAGAAGCCGGTGTTGGGTGGATATATTGGCACGGGTGTTGTTAGGCCCGAGACGAAGTCGCTGACCCAGTCAATCAGTAAATAGAACCTATATATTCTAAGGAAGGTCCAATAAACCTCCTTGTAATTCAGAAGAGGCGGTACTAACAATTAGTTATGCGCTATGACAGCGAGACAGTGGCTACATTCCAAACACTTAAAAGACATACCCTATCCCCTCAGCCCTCAATTTAAGTGGACACTTCTAATGACATATCATGACGTCTGACACTTGCAGGGCAAGGGAGGAAGGATTTTTTATTTTTAATTCATCCCGCGATGATTGTGTTTTCAGCCACTGGTAGCTTGTGGGTGCTTTATATGCGCTATAGTCAATTATGATTGCATGTCTACTTATATTAACTATATAATTATTAATATATGCCTACTGTATGATAGCTAGCAAATTAATTAGCTAACTAATGTTAGCCTGCCTAGCTACTTCTGAAGAAGGAACATGTTATATTTCTCCAATTTCCAAAAGCTAACCTAACAAAAACATAATTACTTTTATGAGACATGTTTGTGCATTAGTAGCACAATTTCTAACTTATTTACATTTGTTTTTACTTACACTTGTATGTTGACTCCATATTGACATTGAGGTTTTAAGTTTTGGCTGACTTTTCTTAGAAATAGACCAAAAACCCCCAATACATTTTTTTCCAATTTGCTATAAAACCGTGAACATGGCAACACTGGCTATTATTCAATTTGCGATGATTAAAAATCATCGCGGCCGCCATGGCATTCATAAAAATATATATTTCACTATGACCTGCTGCTGACTGTCAGGCAGTGAGGCAGGCTGTTGCTGAGTGAGTGGTGGGGAGAACCGAAGGGGTGGGTGTGTGTGTTGAGCAGTGGTGGAAAAATTACCCAATTGTCATACTTGAGTAAACGTATAGATACCGTAATAGAAAATTACTCAAGTAACTCAAGTTACTCAAGTAACTACTGGGAAGTCACCCAGTAAAATACAAAGGGATTTTATTTTTACAATTATAAACCTGGTTTGAACCCTGAATGTGGTTTTGGCTGAAAGCTGTGGAATATCAGACCATGTACCACAGGCATGACAATACTTTTTACTGTTCTAATTATTCTGGTAACCAATTTATAATAGCAATAAGGCACCCCGGGGGATTTTGGTTCTCCCACATAGCTGGAAGAACCTATTCAAGTAAGTAAATACATTTAGAAGATGTAAAAAAAATATATATATGTATATATATAAACTAACTATAGTAGCTACAGTGCAGGCTAACTCAAATGAGCTGCTAAATGAGCTAGCTAGCCATCTAGCCGACCTTACATACTGTATAGATAGCTAGCTAAGTGAATTAAATATCACCAGCTACCTAACATCATATTAGCTAGCTATCGTGATGTATTTATCACTGTAAAAAACAAACACCAAATGCATTTGTAGGTAGCTAGATAACAGACATGGAGGAGGGTGAAAGGAGAGCAGCCCCAACTGTCAAAGTGAGAGAGTAGGCTATTTTGGATAAGGCAGGTACTTTTATGTAGTTCTTGTCCCTAGAAGTGAGGACGGAGATAATAGTAACATAATATTCAGTGTGGTGTAATTTGACTCTAATGAAGTCTGTTTCTTGTGAGGTTTTCTGTACTCGGATAAAGAGAGCTATGAAAGCCTGTCTACAGATGAAGAGGTCCCAATGAAGAGCAGTCAGTCTCAGTCCTGGTCCTGGGAACTTAAAGGGGTGCACATTTTTGTTTTGGCATTAGCACTGCACAGCTGATTCAAATGACCAACTCATCATCAAGCTTCAAGTGGTATTTATGTATTCATTTGTGACGCTTCCTTGATATGATTCTGTTACTGTCACATGCATCTATCAATCCAATGTTATCATGATTTGTTATAAGGGATATTATACTTCAATAATCCACAATGACCTGGTGATGCAAAAGTCTAATAATGACATTATCTTCCATATCCCTACAGATACCTTGTATGTGGAGATTCCTTCAAAACAATTGCCTACAGTTAACATGTAGGGCACTGCAAGGTTGGGTGACCAGGGCCATCTGGGACTGCCTCCTGGTGGAATTCAGGCGTGTGAAGGCTACCTATGTCCTGCATAAGTTCATGAGGATGGACACTAGGACAGACACGAGGACCAGGAGGGGATCTGCAGCTTGCCGACGTGTGCCAGGGGAGAAGTCTGCTGCTCTGCAGGATGTTTCAAGGATGGGGTCCAACAATGCAGCAAGAGAGGCTATCCGCACAACCAAAGGCTCTTTTAAGAGCCATTCACATTGCAATAAGAGTATTCTTCCATTTACTTAGCTATGTCAACTGCAGTTATTCAATTCCCCGTTTCTCTCCCTTTGATTTCTACTTCTCAGGTGAGGGTGCTGTTTAGGTAAGGATGAGAACAAAAACAAAACAGGCTATATTAAATCACCCATATTGAAAGACTGACACCCTATAACCCACACCTACACACTCATGTATCAATCTGATTGATGGATTGTGTTGTGTAGTAAGCAGGCTCACCTTCAAAGAATAGGCAAGAGGGCCAACCATGGAGAATAGTAAGACACTTCTTTATTTCTATAACTACGCAATATTGTTTGTCCTCGTGTATCATTCGTGGTTTTCAGCATAACGTACTCTGCAGCCACTTAGTGTGGACACCAGGTGAGGCCATACACAGTATTCAACAGGAATCTATAACTACCTTATTGAGAACATAACAGTCCCTCTCTTTCACTTCATCCCTCTCTCCTCTTCTCCCTAAATCCTCTAGGTTATATCAGGTTGTCGGTGAACCCCTCCCGCATCTGAACTGGCTACATAGAGGACACAGCATGATCAGAGGTCAGGCCATCAGCAAGTATTATTAAAGAGATGCTTTACATTGAAATACAGATAGAGATGTAGTAGTCCCAGAGTTAATGATCCAAGGTCAGTTTTGCATTTCAACGCCTGATTATGACTGAGTGTTAGAATATTTAAAAAACACAAGGCTTAAACATGCTCTCTCTCCATCTGTCTCTCATCTGCAGGTATGTGTTGATGTGAGAGAGGATGCCAACCCCTAGTCCAGTCATCGCCACCTCACCCGCTCTTAAGATAACCTTAATAATAGTGTCTCTAGGCCGGCTAGAGACACTTATGTAATTGTGATGAACTGAGAGAATATTAGGGTAGCACTGATTCATTAATCATATGCTGCCTTCCCTTATCCTCTCTCTCACCACCTCTTTCTTCCTCTGTTTTTATAATGCACAGATGTGCATTGAAGTAAAGATTGAACTCATATGTATAATATTACAATATGTATAACGCATGTAATTATAACACTTGAATAATGATTTCTTTCAATAAAGCGTTTCACATTCTCTACTGGTTGAAATAAAGTCTAATTTGATGAAATACTACACCTATCCTGTGTTTATCAGATCAAGATAAATTTGATATTTGAGTAGAAACAGTTTTAGAGTATTTTTTTATTTATTTCACCTTTATTTAACCAGGTAGGCCAGTTGAGAACAAGTTCTTATTTACAACTGTGACCTGGCCAAGATAAAGCAAAGCAGTGCAACAAAAACAACAGAGTTACACATGGGATAAACAAACAAACAGTTAATAACACAATAGAAAAATCTGTATAGAGTGTGAGAAAATGAAGTAAGGAGGTAAGGCAATAAATAGGCCAATAGTGGCAAAGGAATTACAATTTAGAAATTTACACTGAAGTGATATGTGCAGATGAGGATGTGCAAGTAGAAATACTGGTGTGCAAAAGAGCAGAAAAACAAAAACAAATATGGGGATGAGGTAGGTAGTTGGATGGGCTATTTACAGATGGGCTGTGTACAGCTGCAGCGATCGGTAAGCTGCTCTGACAGCTGACGCTTAAAGTTAGTGAGGGAGATATAAGTCTCCAACTTCAGTGATTTTTGCAATTCGTTCCAGTCATTGGCAGCAGAGAACTGGAAGGAAAGGCGGCCAAAGTAGGTGTTGGCTTTGGGGATGACCAGTGAAATATACCTGCTGGAGCGCGTGCTACGTGTGGGTGTTGCTATGGTGACCAGTGAGTTAAGATGAGGTGGAGCTTTACCTAGCAAAGACTTATTATAGATGACCTGGAGCCAGTGGGTTTGGCGATGAATATGTAGCGAGGACCAGCCAACGAGAGCATACAGGTCTCGGTGGTGGATAGTATATGGGGTTTTGGTGACAAAACAGTGGCACTGTGATAGACTACATCCAATTTGCTGAGTAGAGTGTTGGAGGCTATTTTGTAAAGGACGTCACCGAAGTCAAGGATTAGTAGGATGGTCAGTTTTACAAGGGTATGTTTGGCAGCATGAGTGAAGGAGGCTTTGCTGCGAAATAGGAAGCCGATTCTAGATTTAACTTTGGATTGTAGATGCTTAATGTGAGTCTGGAAAGAGAGATTACAGTCTAGCCAGACACCTAGGTATTTGTAGTTGTCCACATTTTCTAAGTCAGAACAGTCCAGAGTAGTGATTCTAGTTGGGCGGGCGGGTGCGGGCAGCATTTCGTTTTACTAGCATTTAAGTGCAGTTGGAGTCCACGGAAGGAGTGTTGTATGGCATTGAAGCTCGTTCGGAGGTTTGTTAGCACAGTGTCCAAAGAAGGGCCAGATTTATACCGAATGGTGTCATCTGCGTAGAGGTGGAACAAAGAATCACCCGCAGCAAGAGCGACATCAATATATACAGAGAAGAGTCGGCCGAGAATTGAACCCTGTAGCACCCCATAGAGACTGCCAGAGGTCCGGACAACAGGCCCTCTGATGTGACACACTGAACTCAGTCTGAGAAGTAGTTAGTGAACCAGGCAAGGCAATCAGAGAAACCATGGCTGTTGAGTCTGCATTTATTAAATAAATGTTAGCTAACATTTATCATAAATTAGCTTTATGATAAAAAAAATATGCATAATTGTTTGTCTCTACATTAACATATTCCTATCAACTGTACATTTGCTTCCATCCTAGGATTTTTGTCAGCCATATGTGCTGAAGATAGTCTCCAGCCTTGGGTCACATAGCGTAAAATTCATCATGGGAACCATTCGATACGATTGGTCGTCGCCGCTGGTGATTTGCATAACGTTGGGAAAAGTTTATTTTTCACCACCTCCCGCGCCACGTTCGCACTGCCCAAAAGGCCCCCGCCCAACGGTCCCGCACTCTTCGCTTCTCATGGGAAGTGGTGTTTTACCGCACGGAATCTTGTGCTAGTGTACACGGGGCATTAGCCATGGTATATTGGCCATATACCATAACTCCTTGTGCCATATTGCTTAATCATAGCAGTCAAACGAGTTAAATAGGCATCCGTTGATGGAAAATGAATTTAATAAGGGTGAATTATATATTTTTCTTGCGACATACTCAAATTAATTTTGTCATGTCATAATTATTATTTTGAAGAAAACTGAATTTTGCTTCTAACGTCGTTATTTCAAGTTACTACGATATACCTTAATTGGCTCGATAGAATTATGGAAAAAGGGTTTAAGGTATAAATATGGCAACACTTCTCTTTCTGTGAAAAATATTTGATAGTTTTCAGGACTTGTGGGCGGGTTTTGAGTGGACATTGAACTACAGAAAGGGGAAATAAAAACAGTCACTATTGGACTTAGACTTAATGTAATTCATAGAACGGTATAGTAGCAGTGTGAACGGACAGTGAGAAGTTGGCAACACTAACAATTAGCCACAATAGCAGACAGTGTAGCTTACGCAAATACAGCTATTCTGGAAACTCATGAGCATTGCTAGCTGTGACTATAGAAGCAGATTACTAACTCATTCTAGCTGAAGATCATTCATTTGGTAACTGATATGCGAGAAGCAAACTTGTGATTTCACAGTGACTCTAAAAGAATGAACATTATTAGCTCATGGGAGAAAGGAGTTCCGTGATATTGATGTAGTTCTTTCCTTGGGCTGTTCTTGTCTGTTAATGTTCTGTATTATGTTCTGTTCCATGCTTTGTGTGGACCTCAGGAAGAGTAACTGCTGCTTTTGCAACAGCTAATGGGGATGCTAATAATAAACCAAAATACCAAACATATTTGGCTGGACAGCAAAAAAAAAAACTTTAAAGCCATTCTTCTCAGTTTCACTGTTTGCGTAGTTACTGCTCTTTGCCTTTGTAGGGCAGAGCGGGTAACTGCAGTCAAAACATGCTGAAACAAAGAGCACTGCAGTAACTTAATTTACT
The DNA here is from genome assembly GCF_013265735.2 of Oncorhynchus mykiss. Taxonomy (NCBI): domain Eukaryota; kingdom Metazoa; phylum Chordata; class Actinopteri; order Salmoniformes; family Salmonidae; genus Oncorhynchus; species Oncorhynchus mykiss. Next base: position 38,812,320 of record NC_048571.1, read on the forward strand.
GCCGTTTGCCTTGGATTTTGAAGTTACTGTAAATTTCATACTCCATTTTCTCTTTAAAGCTAAAATATGTAAACCGACCAAATTCTCATAGAAATATGATTTATAGATCTTTCATTGTCATTGAAAGTAAGTCTAAGAAGTGGAAGATCTGTTCTAATTTATGTGCACTCTTTAATCGCTTCCTGTCGCGCCCTGGTCTTAGTATTGTGTGTTTTCTTTATTATTTTGGTCAGTCCAGGGTGTGACATGGGTTATATATGTGGTGTGTTTTGTCTTGGGGTTTTTTGTAGGTCATGGGATTGTGGTTAGTGGGGTTGTCTAGAATAGTCTATGGCTGCCTGGAGTGGTTCTCAATCAGAGGCAGGTGTTTATTGTTGTCTCTGATTGGGAACCATATTTAGGCAGCCATATTCTTTGAGTGTTTCGTGGGTGATTGTTCCGGTCTCTGTTTGCACCAGATAAGGCTGTTTAGGTTTTCCGCGTTTATTGTATTCAGTTGTTCATGTGTACTATTTCGTATTAAAAGAACCATGGACACTTACCACGCCACATATTGGTCCTCTGATCCTTTTCGCCTCTCCTCTTCGGAAGAAGAGGAGGAAATCCGTAACAGCTTCCCGTTCAAAAGTTTCATCCTAAACTTTCAGTTTTGTACACCAGCTTCAAACAGCTGAAAATACAATATTTTTGGTTATGGAAAATACATTGCACAGTGATTTAGATGGTACAATGATTCTATGCACAATGTCTAATTGTCTTGTCACTTAAACTGAAATTAGGCGAACTATTAGAATTTTAATAGTTGGCCTAGGAGAAATGGTGGATCGATTTCTGCATTCGTTAAAACCTTAAACAGAACATAAACCAGGGCACTTTATCACAAGATAAAACAATTACTAAAATAGTATATTATCAGCGTAGTAACAAACCTCCAACCATGCGACCCCAAACTGTTCACAACCCTCTTGTTGGCAAATAAAAAAATGGTGCCGTTTTAAAGCTAATTCCCCGCAATTCTACAGATTTTGCATGGGGAAGATATATTTCTGTCTGAAAGCTCATACCCTGCAATTCAACACATTTTTCCAGGTCTTGTGAGTTTATATGATACCAGGGGTAGAAGCAAGACTGAATTCAAATAATATATTTATAGACCATCTTAATGTGTTGGAGTCTGGATAAATAGAGTAAAGACAGGATATGACAGTTAGTCTGATGTCTTAAATCACTCTAATTGGAGAAGAGAGAGCGAGAAAGAGGGGATGGATGAAGAGAGTACAGGACGGCGAGAATGTAAGCGTCTACTGTTGACTAGTTACTCGCACTGGCACTGCCAACCACAACATCGTGCCATTTCCAAAGTAGAACAGTTAAACGTGTCTGTACTGGCACATATTTACTGAGGTATTTTCTCATGGTGGGAAGCCAACACCAACTTCCCACATTAGTGACAGCTAGTCAGTTGACACATTACCAGGATTACCCAACCTTTTAAAGAATCAGTTCATGAGCATGGCCTTATTTCTATTTACACCCTATTGGATGACTCATTCATATTCCAGTCACCTAGCTCAATGTAACATCGATAGCTTTAGGCTATTACATGATACTCAGATTTTCCCTAAAGGACTACCCATCATGAAGTTGCTACAACCTAGTCTATGAACGCAAGTTTACAATGTAAACTCAAGTTGAGGGAGCATGGAATTGACATGCTGGCTGCAGGAATGTCCACCAGAGTTGTTGCAGAGAATTTAAAGTACATTTCTCTACCATGACGTCGTTTCAGAGAATGTGGCAGTATGTCCAACTGGCCTCACAAGATCCATCCACTCCAGCCCAGGACCTATTTTTAACTCTGCATCATTGGGGAGGCTCCTAAGCAATCGTTTCACAGTAAAGTCTACACTTGTTGTATTCAGCACATGTGACAAATAAAATGTGATTTGATTTGACATTTTGATGCCTTCAAAATAAACCAAACAAATTATTAAACGCTATATTTTGTTCTGATGTACAACCTAATACACATTTCCAAAGTTAAAGAAAAATATAGAAAATGATCCTAATGAATAAAAAAACAAAGATGTCTTGATTGTTTATGTCTTAGCCCATTACAGCTGGGAATCATATTGAATAAGATTCTACCAACTTTGTACAACTCTTCAGGGCAACATACACACTACATGACCAAACGAGTCGGCCATCGGAATACCAAATGGTGAAGCATGATTTCTCACTCCAGAGAATGCGTTTCCACTGCTCCAGAGTCCAATAACAGCAAGCTTTACACCACTCCAGCCTACACTTAGTATTGCGCATGGTGATCTTAGACTTGTGTGCGGCTGCTCGGCCATGGAAACCCATTTCATGAAGCTCCGGACGAACAGTTCTTGTGTTGACGTTGCTTCCAGAGGCAGTTTGGAACTCGGTAGTGAGTGTTGCAACCGAGGACAGATTTTTACGTGCTATGTGCTTCCATTCTGTGAGCTTACCACTTCATAGCTGAGCCATTGTTGCTCCTAGACATTTCCACTTCACAATAACAGCACTTGCAAACAGGCCAGCTCTAGGAGGGCAGACATTTGATTAATTTACTTGTTGGAAAGGTGGCATCCTATGACAGTGGTACGTTGAAAGTCACTAAGCTCTTCAGTAAGACCATTCTACTGCCAATGTTTGTCTATGGTGATTGCTTGGCTGTGTGCTCGATTTTATACACCGGTCAGCAACGAGTGTGACTGAACTAGCCGAATCCACTAGTTTGAAGGGGTGTCCACATACTTTTGTAGATATAGTGTATGACAAAGTGAAAAGAATGAAGCCTGTGTTAAAAGAAAATCCACTCCAAATCATCCATTCTGTTTGCAACAAGGCCATTTACCAATACTACAAGGCAAAACAGCAAAGAAAATGTACTTTTTGGCCTAAATTTAAAAAAAAACAACAGGCTTGAGTCAAATCAAACACAAACCCACTCTGTATTTACGTATTGTGGTGGCAGCAACAAGTGATTGGTATGCTTGTTGGAATCGACTAAACTTTAAACATTGAGATATTAAATAAATGACAGAGACAAAGCTTTGAAAAGAAAGAGTTTGTAAAAAGCCAGAAGGCTTTGGAATGTGTTTGATGGAGGAGAGTGATGTGTTGGTATAGGGAAGACGGATGGATATCTGTGGATCAGGAGGTGAGGGGTGAGGTCAGTTCCCCTTAAGGGAGTAATCAGGGTTAGTGTTTGGTTACCTTCTTTCCTGTGGAGCCGTAAACTGTAAGGAAGATGAGTGTCTTAAGTAGGATGCATATAAACTGTGATTTCTGAAATGTTTAGTGGTCTGATTTCAGCTGTACAGAACCTTTGGGAAAGATTCAACTTAAAGCTTCTCTAGTGTCCGTGAGTTATTTACTCTGAAAAATAATAACCTAACAGTTGGCGTTGTCGACAGGATTCACCACGATTTTTAAAATCAATACCAAAGAGTCCAGATCAGTGGAACAGGAGCCGGCACAGCAAATAAGGTAGGAAAGTTCCTACACCTGTTACCACTCATTTTGACATCTTGGGGAGATGAGAATCGTAGGCTGAATAGTTATAGAATACGGATTTAGGAAGCCTGAGTTTATTCAAAAGGCCCATTGTGTAACGAACGGTCTTAGCTTTATAGTAAATGGTAAGGCCCGTAAGGTAAACTCATACTCATGTAGGGTAAGTCCTAGGGGGTAACTCCCTATTAGGTTGGTTCCTGCTAGTACTATAAAGTCAATAGTAAATTCCAGTGGATTAATGCCTGTGATGACTATTAATATAGGGTGAGTGCCGGAAGGTAAGCCCGCACAGGCTGGAACCTGTGAACGGTGAGTCCTAGGGGGTAAATACCAGTGGGGTTGGGTCCCTGCATTGCTATAACAGGGTGAGAGCCTAGTTGTATTGGCCATAAAAGTGTGAATGGAAGGTTAGGTAGGTGCCCTGTTGGGGTGGTGAACCATGGCAGATGTGGAAATAGGAAGACAAGTGTGAATAATTTTGGTGATGTGTTATCAATAGGGATATTGGATGAGATGCGTCACAAATACATTAATAAATCAGTATTCTCCAGTAATAGATTCGCAGACGTTTATGGTATCGGTTTTAATACAAGGTATTAAGTGCCGTGTCCAATTAATTATTATCCGGGGAAGTGTGTAGTGCTATCTTAGAAAATAGTTAGGACTGGGAACGGGAGTGTATTGATAGAATTTGCACTTCTTTAATGACGGAGTTGAACCCTGTGATCAAAACGATAATTGCGGGAGTAGTAGATTTAATTCAAGACGATGTTTTGAGAGTGAAATATGACTCCGCTCACCTCGCAGATGTGCGAGGGGTTAATAGGACCATAGAGAAAAGCACTGAATATTGTTTCAATGGCCAAGATAAAACTAAGAAACGTAACGAAAAAGCATAAAAGCGTAGGGAAACCGAGTCCTGTATTAGGTGTGGGGCTATTGGTCATTGGAAAAGGGAGTGTAAAGTTGATAAGGAGCCTGCTATATTCGGAGAAAATGTTGCCAGGCAAGCGTTTGCATCATTTTCAAAAGCGCAACAACAAATCCTCTGGAAAGTAGAAGGAATGGAACTGTCACCTGGCGGTGTATAGTCTCTGTTCGATCGATAGGTGGTACATAGAGATTAGAGTTTCTATGTGAATGAAGACATATGAGATAACGTTACATCGAACTGTTTAATAAAGGCCAGGTATTAAATCTTGCGGTATACCTACGACGTCAAATTGGCTAAATTTGCGACAGGGAAAACTATCACGTTCAGCGGCACAATCTAAGGCGATACAACTATTACCCATGTCATTAAACATGTGACCAGTAACAATACCAGGATCATTTTACATGTGTAACAGTACAAGTTTAAACCGTCCCTCGCCCATACCCGGGCGCGAACCAGGAACCTTCTGCACACATCAACAACTGACTCCTACGAAGCGTCGTTACCCATCACTCCACAAAAGCCGCGGCTCTTGCAGAGCAAGGGGAACTACTACTTCAAGGTCTCAGAGCAAGTGACGTCACTGATTGAAACGCTATTTAGCGCCCACGCTAACTAAGCTAGCCGTTTCACATCCGTTACACATGGCAACGGGTATAGAACCGATTTAGGGGTTGGATAAGGTTTGTGAGATCCCGGGGGAATGGATTCTGAAGGGTAACATTAAAATTGGCAGTAAGAACGGCGAAAGTCGAGCAATTGTTGTTTCAGGACCATCCATTATGGGCTTGAGCAGACCTTCCCATACAATTCTGATAACTCTACCATTTCAACTTACAATATAATTTAAGAAAAAAATACAGCACATTTGAGTTCAGCCATATGTCACAGGCCGGCTCATAGCCTATGGCAAAAATGAGGGGATGCGAACAACAGGTATAAGCCAATTAAAAAAATGTTCTTTATTGTAAACAAAACTATTAACTTTAAACTAAGAAAAAGGAATGAGGTGTGGAAGTATCATAATGTAAGGTATATGTAAAGTCCATGATGTGTGAATCTGTGTGTGTGAATGACAGTGAAAACTATGCAAAACTACAAAAGAACAAAACAGGTTCATACCTGGAGAGGAGAAAGAGAAAGCGAAAGAGAGAAAGAGAAAGAGAGGATTAGTGACAGTTTAAATACTCTGATCCCAGGCGACTCCAATCACTAACGACCCTCCTCTGCCTGCAGGAGGAACCGCCCCTGCAATGCAGAGGAGCAGCTGTGACACCCACCTCCTTAAAATGAGGGTCCCACCCTCAACCCAACATATTCAAAACAATTCAAATTCTCCCTCCCCCCCCACCAAAAAAAAAGGATACCAGTCCCGGCTCCTAGTAGTAGCCCCGTGTCCCTCACAACTGACTGTCTACTCCTCAAACTCGGCAGCCCTGGTACCTGGGGAGCAATTTAAGAGGAAAGAGGTGCAGACAGCCCATAGGGGTCAGCAGAGAGAAGATACAAACTAGGTTAAAGGAGCACGGGACAGAGCATCAGCAATGATATTATCCTTACCACTAATGTGTCTAATATCAAGGTTGAATGGTTGCAAGAAAAAAGCCCAACGCATCAGGCGCTGGTTGGGATTTTGCAGGGACCTCAGAAAAATAAGTGGGTTGTGGTCAATGAACAGTTGGTTCTGGTTTGACCCCTTTAACATAGACCTCTAAGTGCTGTAAAGCCCAAATGAGACCTAAAGCCTCCTTTTCAATTACAGAATAGTTTCTGACACTTATTAAATTTCCGGGAGAAGAAACTGACTGGACACTCATTGTTATCATTCTCCTGGAGAAGCACAGCCACAGCGTCGATTTGACTGGCGTATACCTGCAATTTGAAAGGTTTCCCAAAATTTGGTGCTCCCAATACAGGTGCCAAACACAAAAGAGCCTTAACTGCATCAAATGCCTCTTGACACTGGGTGGGCCAGATAAATTCAGCCTTGGCCTCCAAGAGATTGGTCAGGGGGGACACTACTACTGAAAAGTTTACAGAAAGCACGGTAGTACCCCGCCATTCCCAGGAAGCGCATCAGTTCTTTCTTTGTGGAGGGCTGTGGGAACTGCTTCACAGCCTGGACCTTGGCTTCAACGGGACAGACAAAACCCTGACCAACAACCTTGCCTAGGTATATGACTGTAGCTTTGGCGAACTCACATTTAGCCAAATAGTCAACCTGGCCCACACCAGTCTTTCAAACAGGGCTTGCACTCTCCAAATATGCTCCTCCCAGGAGTCTGAGTAGATGACCACGTCGTCCAAATACACAGCTCACCCTTCCAGACCTGAGACCACCCGATTCATTAGCCTCTGGAAGGTGGCTGGAGCATTCCGCAAGCCGAAAGGCATCACTGTATAAGAGAACAAACCAGATGGCGTTATAAAGGCAGCAATCTCACAAGCTATTTTGGTACGGGGTACTTGCCAATATCCCTTTAAAATATCAAATTTGCTAACATACTTTGCTGACCCAACTTGAATACAGTCCTCCATCCTAGGAAGATGGTAAAGGTCTGCTTTGGTAACATTGTTAACTTTTCTATAATCAGTGCATGGTCTGAAAGTGGAAGACTTTGACCAAAAGACAGGGTGAAGCCCAATTTGAACAACATGGCTCCGCAATACCATTGTCCAACATATACTGCACCTCTGGTTCCAGTTTCAATCTCTTCTCCTCAGATAGGTTTGATAGGCTTAGCATCTCCGATGTCTATATCATGCTCAATTAAGTGGGTTTGCGATGGAGTGTCAGAAAACAAAACAGGGTAGTTTCTAATAAGAGCTACCAATTCATCACGTTTCTCAGAGTCTAAATGATCTACCAAAACCAAGGTTTTGCAAAGTCTGGGAGTTTTTCAACCGATCTTGTAAGACCTCATCCGAAACCCTAACGTCCTCTTCTTCCCCCTCCACCAAATTAAAGCCACAAGATACAGTGACTGGAGCAGCAGTCAACGCTGACCTCACCGCTGGAGTGCCTTCAACTTTGCTTAGATCACGGGAGTGATAACATTTTAACAGGTTCACATGGCATAATTTAGAGGACTTCCTGTGACTAGGGGTTTCAATAAAGAGTTCAAATCTGACACTTTACGCAACACATTGAAAGGACCACAATATTTTGCCTGAAAAGGTGAACTTACAAGAGGCAGAAGAGCAAGTACAAGATCACCGGGACTAAACTCATGCAGCTCAGCCTGTCCGTCATATTTCAGTTTCATTTTCCGTTGAGAAGATTATTTTCTTTCGCCAGTTCACCAGCCCTATACAACTTCAACCTAAAACCATTTACATAGTCAATAAGGTTCAGAGGTGGTTCCTCAGGCAAACAACCATCCTGCAACACTGCTAAAGGCCCACGCACCTTATGACCAAACACTAAGTAATTTGGGCTAAACCCTGTGCTTTCTTGCACTACTTCATGAGCAGCTAGTAACAGCCAAGGTAACCCCTCCTCCCAATCTGCAGACAGTTCTGTACAGTATGCACGAAGCAAGGATTTTTAAGTTTGATGAAAATGTTCCAAGCTCCCTGGCTCTGGGCATGGAACGCAGTAGACTTGTTGTGTTTTACTTTAAGCTGTTTGAGAACCTGAGCAAATAAATGGGAGGTAAAGTTAAACCCCAGATCTGACTGGATGGTTTTTGGAATCTCAAATGTTGAAATAATTTGAGTTAACGCTTTAACTACTGATTTTGAAGTTATGGTACGCAAGGAAAAAGCTGCCGAATATCTGGTTGCTTGACACATAACAGTTAATAAGTAGCTATGACCTGACTTGGACCTTGGTAAAGGCCCAACACAATTGATAAGATGCTCAAAAGGTTGTCCTATGGCTGGTATTGGATACAAAGGTGCTGGCTTTACAACCTGGTTTGGCTTGCTTGTGCGCTGACACGTATCACAAGTTTTAATAAACTGAGATACATCCCGCTTTAAACGTAGCCAGAAAAAAATAACGAAGTATGCGATCATAAGTTTTACGAACACCCATATGACCTGCCACATCACTATGTGAAGTTTGCAACACTTTATTTCGCCAAGTAGTAGGTACAACTATTTGTAAGGCTGGTTCTCCTAGACCCTGATCATAGTGTGGAACCCATTTCCTGACCAACAGCCCATCAAGAAGAAAATAACACTGAGCACTATTCCTCACCACTGAATCAGGAACAACTTTATCAAACAGATCAGCCAAGTTAGTATCAGCCTTTTGCTCAGCCATCAATGAATCTCTAGAACTAGTCAACTGTTCTGTCTGGAGTTTGACTGGCAACTCAAGACTTTCTGGCTTACTCTCAATCTCCTTACGAGAGGCCGCGTGGGTAACCGCACAAACTGGAAATACCTCAGGAGACAGACAGTTTTGATCCCGCGATTCCCTTGCAGGTGACACTGAAGGTTGCTTCTTATAGATGTTTAGTTTGCCATCTGCCCACACCTTACTACCTGCCAAGTCATTCCCCAAAATCATGTAGACTCCCTCTACTGGCTACTGGGGTCTAACCCCAACATCTACATCACCCTCTACCAGACCACATTTTAGGGTAACTTCATGTAAAGGACAAGAGAATGGAATTAAACCCATACCACATACTATTACACAACTGCCAGTATCAGACTCTTTAGAGAATGGCAAAACAGATTCCAGAATAAAATAATCTAAAGCTCCAGTGTCTCTTAAGATCTTGATTGAAACATTTTGGTTGCCATCTACCAGGGACACTACACCATCTGAAATAAAGGCTGAAAAATCAGTGGGAAGACTGAGAATCAAACTCAACGAGTGGATGAAAAAGCTCACCCTGGTGATCAGAGGCTGCAACAGGACTTGCCATCACAGCAGGTTTAACTTGACCTGACATTTTTGATTTAAGCAGAGGACAATCTTTCTTCCAATGTCCTTCAACTAAACAGTAGCGACAGGTATTAGCATTAACCGGTGCTTTAACAAAAGGCTAAGCTGTGTTTCACTATATTTCACTTGTGATTTCATGAATATGAATATTTTCTAGTAATATTTTTTGACCGTTGCGGTATGCTAATTAGTGTAGTTGATGACAATTCTCCCGGATCCGGGATAGGTAGTTCCAAGAGGCTTTAGTCCTCCAGACCCAAACTTCTGCTGAGTTCTTTGGAAAGAAGCCCCAGAAAAAGGTGACCTACTATTCCTAGGAGTAAAGTTATTTTTATAGTACATGTCACTGTTTGACTCAAAATGGCTTTTATGTGTTAGCATGTACTCATCTGCAAGGATTGCTGCATCACTTGGAGACTTAACTTTACATTCATTCATGTATGTAGCAACCTGGTCAGACAGAATTTTTTAACTGTTCTAACACAATCAAATTAGACAGACCCTCAAAAGTACTAACTTCAGAAGCTGTACACCAACGATTAAATGCAGAAGTGAAATCACGAACAAACTCAGAATAGGTTTGTGAATCTAACTTTTTCCTTTAACGAAAACGTTGACGATATGCCTCTGGCACAAGCTCGTAGACCTTCAGAACTGCTGATTTAACTTTAGCAAAAACTTTTACACTCAGTGCTGTAAAAGCTTCACGTGCTTTACCTGTAAGTACACATTGCAATAACATAGTCATGTCCAAATCTGACCAAGCATTTCTCAATCGCTCTAACTGCATTTGCAACAGCTCCCTTTGCTGCTCAAAAGTTAATGAAGGGCTAGACTGAAAACCTGCACCCTCACTACTAGCAGACTGACCCCAAAAAACACCCATTTCTCCAAGACCCTGCTTTAATCTGGTTTTAACAATCTCAATCTGATAATGTTCAGCAATTTCAATTAACTGCTCCTTAGTACGCAACTCTAAGGCTACCTCTGAAGGAGCTTGAACAAAACTACTCAAAATGGAAGACATTTTCCTCAACCAATACAACTATTACAAATGCAAAAAAAACAAAAAACAACTCACCTGCTGTCAGTCTGGGTTCAAGAACAGGAGCCACACCCCACTATCCTCCAAAACCAACTAACTAACTGGCCCTGGTCTTCGTGCAGTCACATGTGGTGGGGTTTTATGCACACAAAACCAGTGGAGTGGAAAAGACAACCAGTAACTGGCGGTCCCCCCCATAACCACGGAGGTGCTCCCGAGCCGATGTAAGGGAAAAGGGAAAGCGATGCTCTACCCACATTCACTTCCACCTAAAACAAAAACACCACGAGCCTCCTATTGACACTCGCTGATAAGCCTGAACATGAGGACTCCCACCTGAACAAAACCCAGAAAAACCCAGAGTGAATTGCTAACCAAATTTAGCTACCAAGCTAAATGAACCGAAAGAACACATGGCTCTCAATGCTCTCTCGAATATTGGCCCAACCAAAACATCCCCTCCAACAAAAAATTTGGCAATCTGAACTAAACTAACCCAAGTTAACTACAAAACAATAATCAAAATATAAGCCAAATTACAAAAACAAACATATCAATTAGAAGACAAAGACAATCTAGACAAAACCTTAACTATAACAAAATGTTAAAGTAAACTAAAATACTAAAGACTAAAGTACAATTAACTTTAACTTACGGATGAGCCCCCACTTGTCACAGGCCGGCTCATAGCCTGTGGCAAAAAAATGAGGGGACGCGAACAATAGGTATAGGCCAATTAAAAAAAAAATATTTATTGTAAACAAAACTATTAACTTTAAAGTAAGAAAAAGGAATGAGGTGTGGAAGTATCATAATGTAAGGTGTATGTAAAGTGCATGGATGTGTGAATCTGTGTGTGTGAATGACTGAGTGAAAACTATGCAAACTACAAAAGAACAAACAAAACAGGTTCATACCTGGAGGAGCGGAAAGAGAGAGAGAGGTGATTAGTGACAGTTTAAATACTCTGATCCCAGGTGCCTCCAATCACTAACGACCCTCCTCTGCCTGCAGGAGGAACCGTCCCTGCAATGCAGAGGAGGAGCCGTGAAACATAATATTTGTTCTATCTTTTCAGGGGGATGAAATTGAAGCCAGCTCTAATGCTGATTTGAAAAAGACAGATACTTTTACTTTTGTCAGGTTTTGTTATGGTGAGTGAATGAGGACCCAAAAGCGAACTAACTTAAACAGAGCTTCTTTAATAACCAAACATAGGTAGGCTCAGATAGACCGGCAGATTCCGACAGGACAGGACAAGGTTACAGCAAACATGACGATAGTCTGGCTCAGGCATGAAACACAACAAACAAGAATCCGACAAGGACAGGAACAGAAACAGAGAGAGATATAGGGACCTAATCAGAGGGAAAAAGGGAACAGGTGGGAAACGGGGTGAATGGGTAGTTAGAGGAGACAAGGAACAGCTGGGGGAAAGCGGGGGAGAAAAGGTAACCTAACAACGACCAGCAGAGGGAGACAGGGTGAAGGGAAAGGACAGAGACAAGACACAACATGACAGTACATGACAGGTTTAGTGTCCCAGATAAAGAAACATATTTGATTTGAAAAAATGAATCAGCAGGAGTAGGCCGTGCCATAAGTAAGTGAGTAAACATGACTAAGGAGTTAATCAGGGCAATTTTTCCAGAAATACAGGTATTTACCTCTCCATGGTTGCAGGATCCTGTCTATTTTTACAAGTATTATATTGAAATTCATTTTGCGGAGATTATTTATATATTTTGTGATATGAATGCCATGTATGTCTACTTCACCATCAGCCCATTTTATAGGTAAACTGTAGGGTAAGGTAAAAGTTTTATTTTTTAAAGATCCAATACGTAATATTGTATACTTATCTTCAATGAGACATTGCAGGGATCTAGCTTGCGGACTTAATATAAAACTGGAGTCATTGGCATACATGGACACCTTTGTTTTTAAGCCTTGAATTTATAATCCTCTAATGTTATTGAATCTGATTTTAATAGCAAGCATTTCGATGGCCATAATGAATAAATATGGTGACAGTGGACACCCTTGTTTAACTCCTCTTGACAATTCAAAACTCTGAGAAGTACACGTTTACTATTTTACACCTGGGGTTGCTATACATTATTTTGACCCATTTTATAAGAAAATAACAAAAATTGAAGAAAAACAATCAGCACGTTTATAAATCAAATCCAGTCTTACTTTATCAAATGCCTTTTCAAAATCCGCTATAAATACCAGGCCTGGCTTCATAGATGTTTCATGTTTATTATTTCTAGTAGTTGTTGTAATAATCCATGTAAAAAAAACCTGTCTGATCAGGATGAACAATACTTGGTAAAACCCTTTTAATTCTGAGTGCTATGCACTTCGCTAGTATTTTTGCATGACAATATTGAAATGTAAGGGGCCTCCAGTTTTTAGATATAAAGATCCAGTCTATTTGCCATCTGGGTCTTGTTTAGGCCTTCCTGCTCAGTACCTGACAGACTACCTTTTCTATAAGAGTAGTTAAAACAATAAAAAAATACTTGACATACCAGTATAAGTGTATCATCAAGCCCTGGGGTTTTTCCAGACTGAAAGGATTTTAAAGTTATTCCTCTCATTTGGGCCTTCGCCTTTATCTTCCTGTACATGTGTTCATTTTCCATTTATAATATTTGGAAAGAATTCCTTACCGTAATCGTCATTCAGTGGGAGAGGATGAGACAGAAAAGAGAACGTCTGCCTAAAATATTTAGCTTCCTCTTTTAAAATATAATTTGGAGAATCAGATGTTTTCAGTAACGAGTTTCTGCAAATTATTTTTGTTAGCATTCATGTATTGGAGATTCAAGAAGAATTTTGTGCATTTTTCTCCATTTTCCATCCAGTTTGCTTTAATTTAGAAATAGATTGCATTAGATATTTCTTAAATAAGTTCCTCAAGTTCTTTTTGTTTTTCCTCTAACTTATTTTGCATCTCTGTAGTATAGTTTATTGCCATCTACCTGTACTATTAGTTAATGTATTTCCCTTGTTAGTCTTGTCTCATTCACCAGAAATTGCTTTTTTATTTCACCAGGTAGGCCTGTTGAGAACAAGTTCTCATTTACAACTGCGACCTGGCCAAGATAAAGCAAAACACAGAGTTACACATGGGATAAACAAACTTACAGTCAATAACGCCATAGAAAAATCTATGTACAGTGTGTGCAAATGTAGTGAGATTAGGGAGGTAAGGCAATAAATAGGCCATAGAGGCGAAGTAATTACAATTTAGGTTTTAAACACTGGAGTGATAGATGTGCAAGTAAAGATACTGGGGTGCAAAAGAGAAAATAAATAAATATGGGGATGAGGTAGTTGGGTGTGCCATTTACAGATGGGTTGTGTACAGGTACAGTGATCGGTAAAATTCTCTTACAGCTGATGCTTAAAGTCAGAGGGAGATAAGTCTCCAGCTTCAGTGATTATTGCAATTCGTTCCAGTCATTGGCAGCAGAGAACTGGAAGGAAAGGCGGCCAAAGCAGGTGTTGGCTTTGGGGATGACCAGTGAAATATACCTGCTGGAGTGCGTGCTACGGGTGGGTGTTGCTATGGTGACCAGTGAACTGAGATAAGGTGGGGCTTTACCTAGCAAAGACTTATAGATGACCTGGAGCCAGTGGGTTTGGCGACAGATATGTAGCGAGGGCCAGCCAATGAGAGCATACAGGTTGCAGTGGTGGATAGTATATGGGGCTTTGGTAACAAAACAGATGGCACTGTGATAGACTACATCCAATTTGATGAGTGTTGGAGGCAATTTTGTAAAGGACACCGAATTCAAAGATCGGTAGGATAGTCAGTTTTAGGAGGATATGTTTGGCAGCATGAGTGAAGGAGGCTTTGTTGTGAAATAGGAAGCCGATTCTAGATTTAATTTTGGATTAGAGATGCATAATGTGAGTCTGGAAGGAGGGTTTACTGTCTAGCCAGACACCTAGGTATTTATAGTCCACATATTCTAAGTCAGAACCCTCCAGAATAGTGATGCTAGTCAGGCGGGCAGCAATCAGTTGAAGAGCAAGCATTTAGTTTGACTAGCATTTTAAAATCAGTTGGAGGCCACAGAATGAGTGTTGAATGGCATTGAAGCTCATTGAGGTTTGTTGACACCGTGTCCGAAGGGCCAGATGTATACAGAATGGTGTCGTCTACGTAGATGTGGATCAGAGAATCACCAGCAGCAAGAAAGAAAAGAGTCGGCCTGAGAATTGAACAGGGACACCCCCATAGAGACAGCCAGAGGTCCTAACAACAGGCCCTCCGATTTGACGAACTGAACTCGGAGAAGTATTTGGTGAATGAGGCGAGGCAGTCATTTGAGAAACCAAGGCTTTTTAGTCTACCGATTAGAATGCGGTGATTGACAGAGTCAAAATCCTTGGCCAGGTCAATGAAGACAGCTGCACAGTAGTCTGTTATCGATGGCGGTTATGATATCGTTTAGGACCTTGAGCGTGGCTGAGGTGCATCCATGACCCGCTCTGAAACCAAATTGCATAGCGAAGAAGGTACGGTGAGATTCGGAATGGTCGGTAATCTGTTTGTTAACTTGGCTTTCAAAGATCTTAGAAAGACAGGGTAGGGTAGATATAGGTATATAGCAGTTTGGGTCAAGAGTGTCTCCTCCTTTGAAGAGGGGGATGACTGCGGCAGCTTTCTAATCTATGGAAATCTCAGAGAATACGAAAGAGAGGTTGAACAGGCAAGTAATAGCGGTTGCAATAATTTCGGCAAATCATTTTAAAAAGAGAGGGTCCAGATTGTCTAGCCCAGCTGCTTTGTAGGGATCCAGATTTTGCAACTCTTTCAGAACATCAGCTGTCTAGACTTGGGAAAATTTCTGCGGGGGTGCAGAGCTGTTGGCCAGGTAGGAGTAGCCAGGTGGAAAGCAAGGCCAGTCGTAGAAAAATGCTTATTGAAATTATTGATTATGGTAGATTTATCAGTGGTGACAGTATTTCCTAGCCTCAGTGCAGTGGGAGGAGGTGCTCTTATTCTCCATGGACTTTAGTGTACCAAAACATTTTGGAATTAGTGCTACAGGATGCTATTTTGTTTGAAAAAGCTAGCCTTATCTTTCCTAACTGACTGTGTATATTGCTTCCTGTCTTCCCTGAAAAGTTGCATATCACAGGGGCTATTCGATGCTAATGCAGTACGTCACAGGATGTTTGTGCTGGCCAAAGGCAGTCCAGTCTGGAGTGAACCAAGGGCTATATCTGTTCTTAGTTCTACATTTGAATAGGGCATTCTTATTTAAGATGGAGAGGAGAACACTTTTGCAGAGCAACCAGGCATCCTCTACTGACAGGATGAGGTCAATATCATTCCAGGATACCCGGGCCAGGTTGATTAGAAAGGCCTGCTCACTGAAGTGTTTTAGGAAGCGTTTGACAGTGATGAGGGTTGGTACCCATTACAGACACAGGTAGAGGATCGCAAAGATCCTGGCTGAAGACAGTAGAGATGTATTTACAGGGAAAGTTGGTCAGGATGATATCTATGAGGGTGCCCATGGTTACGGATTTAACAACACCCACCCATAGCACACGTTCCAGCAGGTATGTCACTGATGATCCCCAAAGCCCCAAAGCCCAAACACTTAATTTGGCCGCCTTTCCTTCCAGTTCTCTGCTGCCAGTGACTGGAACGAATTGCAAAAATCGCTGAAGTTTGAGACTTTTATTTCCCTCACCAACTTTAAACATCAACTATTTGAGCAGCTAACCGATCGCTGCAGCTGTCCTAATCCATCTGTAAATAGCCCACCCAATCTATCTACCTCATCCCCATACTATTTTTATTTGATTTACTTTTCTGCTCTTTTGCACACCAGTATCTCTACTTACACATCATCATCTGCTCATTTATCACTCCAGTGTTAATCTGCTAAATTGTAACTATTCGCTCCTATGGCCTATTTATTGCCTACCTCCTCATGCCTTTTGCACACACTGTATATAGACTTTCATTGATTTGTTTATTGTGTTATTGGCTTGTTTATGGTTTACTCCATGTGTATCTCTGTGTTGTTGTCTGTGTCACACTGCTTTGCTTTATCTTGATCAGGCCGCAGTTGCAAATGAGAACTTGTTCTCAACTAGCCTACCTGGTTAAATAAAGGTTAAAAAAAAAAAAAAAAAAAATGGGGGGCAATTAATTCACATATGGTGTCCAGGGCACAGCTGGGGATGGTCAAAAACAATGCAATGGTGAGACTTGTTTCTGGAAAGGTGGATTTTTAAAAGTAGAAGCTCAAATTGTTTGGGCACAGACCTGGATAGTAAGACAGAGCTCTGCAGGCTCTCTGAAGTAGATTGCAAATCCGCAGTTTGGCAGTTCTATCTTGTCGGAAAATGTTGTAGTTGGGGATGGAAATTTCGGAACTTTTGGTGGCCTTCCTAAGCCAGGATTCAGACATGGCTAGGACATCAGGGAGTGTGAAAAGCAGTAAATAAAACAAATTTAGGGAGGAGGCTTCTGATGTTAACATGCATGAAACCAAGTCTTCTACGGTTACAGAAGTCAACAAATGAGAGTGCCTGGCGCCTGGGAATAGGTGTGGTTCTGGGGGCTGCAGGGCCTGGGTTAACCTCTACATCACCAGAGGAGGAGTAGAATAAGGGTACAGCTAAAGGCTATAAGAACTAGTTGTCTAGTGCGTTGGGAACAGAATAAAAGTAGCTGATTTCTGGGGGTGGGGGGAATAAATTGAGGGCATAATGTACAGACAAGGGTATGGTAGGATGTGAGTACAGTCGGTAGGATAGCACAAGTTAACCCAGGTGAGGTCTCCGCGTGTGTGTGTGGGGACAAAAGACCTAAGGACTGTAGGGCGGGCTGGGGGCCCTACAGTGAAATAAAATAATAACTAACCTAAACAGCAGTAGACAAGGCATATTGACATTAGGGAGAGGCATGTGTAGCCGAGTGATCATAGGGTCCCATGAGCAGCAATAGGTGGGTCAGGGAGCCGTTCGGTAGTCGCTACTTTGCTAGGCGAGCTGTAGACATAGAGATTCAGAAAGCTAGCGGGCCGAGGCTAGCAGATGTGTCTACGGCGATCTTGCAACGGAAAAGCCTGTTGAAACCTCCTCAGATGATTCTGTCGGCAGACCAGTCGTGATGGATCGGCGAGGCTCCTTGTTGGCCAAAAGGGTCCAGGCCAATTAGCAAAAGGTATTGTATCCCAATACTTAGCTGGTAGACCTCTTCAGCTAGCCGGGAGATAGCCTTAAGCTAGCCTCGAGCTAGGCCCATCTGGTGCTTGCTTCGGGACAGAGGAGTTAGCCAGCAGTAGCTACTCAAGTTGCAGCTAACTAACTGCGATGATCCGGTGTACTGGTTCAGAGCTTGCAGTAGGAATCCAGTGATGTGATAGAGAAAAAGCAGACCGATATCCTCTGGGTTGATATCGCGCTCTACAGACTGGCAGGTATTGACCGAGCTGAAGCTGGCTGGTGTCCGTGTTACCGGTTAAACAATTTAAAGGCAATGCTACCAAATACTAATTGAGTGTATGTAAACTTCGGACCCACTGGGAATGGGATGAAAGAAATAAAAGCTTAAATAAATCACTCTACTATTATTCTGATATTTCACGTTCTTAAAATAAAGTGGTGATCCTAACTGACCTAAAACAGGGAATTTTTACTAGGATTAAATGTCAGGAATTGTGAAACTGAGTTTAAATGTATTTGGCTAAGGTGTATGTAAACTTCCGACTTCAACTGTAGCAATACATCAGAATCTGATATGGCCAGCCCTCTGTCCAGTTCCCCGCTGTCAAAACATCCCAGGCAGTCCTTTAATTGGCAGACAGCAAGTTGTCTGGCATGCTGGACCCTGCAAGACCTGGAATGCACCACAACATAATCTCAGCCGCTTTACACGGTGGACCTGATGGCCGGACATCCATCATTACACTTGTGACACCACTGACACATGTATGGTGTGTTGCGCAAACCCTCAACCTTCCGTCTCAAAGCCCAGCGAACTATCAACTCTGCCACCATAGATATGCTGTTTGGTAGAGTCTATCTCTGCTTACAAAACAAGGTCACCACAATACAGAAAGATAATTAGAATAAGACCTAGAGTATATGCAATGTTGCATTGCCTCAAATCTCAGATGTGTAACTTACCTTTAGCTACATGCCAGGTGTCAAACTCATGTTTGATGTCAGGGTATGACTCGCGCATCTTCTTGCGGACGTATGGTGCTCTGTCGTTGGCCACCACATCTACACTAACTCCATCTTCTAGCAAATACTCAAGTCCCCTTTCAAAACCAACCAAATGTCAAGTCTGCCCAGTTCAAACTTGAACATTTTGAAAATTCGGTGCAACTTCCAGCACGCGTTTACTGTGAACACTGAGGCTGTACCTGCTTCAAGTAACAGTTTTAATAGATCATAATGTAGGCCTACCAGAGTGGCCTACCATCAAAAACAGAGAAAATGCATCCCATAACATTTTAACATGGAAATAGCTGTTCTTCAGCCTACTGCAGCAGCCAATCGTGTGGTGTTAAATGTAGGTCTACTGAAAACATTGTTGTGTTTGATGCAAGAAACCCCTTTACAAAATCAGATGTATTATTCCCATACCATTATTAGAGAATCAGACAAAGTATGCTACCCTCTGCCTATTGGATACTTAGCATATTCAAGGCTGTCTCAAAATACATCACTGCGCCTTTATGACAAAAAAAGCTCTTTACCTGACTCACTTTTCAAAGATGTCTAGAAATCTACACCTTTTGTGCTTGTAGTAAGCAACCACTCCCCTATTGCCGACTACACATTTTAAAGAACTGGTGTTACACACGCCTCTTGGAGGGAACGCAACACCCTGCTACGCTCAACTCCCCCATGGAGTTAAAGAGGTATATGACTGTAGGTGCGGGTAAGGATGACAGAGGCAGAATATATTACAGGGAATTTATTCATTCACACGGTAATTTAGGGAAAAGGGGCTGGACGGAACCAAAGCAAAGAAAGTTAGAGCCCCCTCTTCTACCCATTACTTACCTAACTAGGTCCAACTGGCACACTAACCAAAATACAGGGGATGGTCCACCCAGGTCTTACCTAGTGTGCATAGACATAGCACATACTACAGGTGTATGTATGCCCGCAGTCCTCTTGCCTAAGCACTCCCAAGGTACCTTCCCCCCTGGGAACAAATTAAACAGAATACAAACTTAAAAAGTGAACAATTTCACTAATCAAAAACACAGTCCTATGGCATACACAAACGTCAGCAGGACAGGCTACAATATACTATACAAATTATACAGACAAACAACAAAATATAGGATATACCAAGAAGCACTTTCTCAAGTGAGGTAGATAATAAAAAATAAAATATTAACAGCAAACATTCTACACACAGAAGTTTCAAAACAATAAAGACATTACAAATGTCATATTATGTTATATTATTATATATACAGTGTTGTAACAATGTACAAATGGTTAAAGTACACAAGGGAAAATAAATAAGCATAAATATGGGTTGTATTTACAATGGTGTCTGTTCACTGGTTGCCCTTTTTTTGTGGCCACAGGTCACACATCTTGCTGCTGTGATGGCACACTGTGGTATTTCACCCAGTAGATATGTGAGTTTATCAAAATTGGGTTTGTTTTTGAATTCTTTGTGGATCTGTGTAATCTGAGGGAAATATGTGTCTCTAATATGGTCATACATTGGGCAGGAGGTTAGGAAGTGCATCTCAGTTTCCACCTCATTTTGTGGGCAGTGTGCACATAGCCTGTCTTCTCTTGAGAGCCATGTCTACCTACGGCGGCCTTTCTCAATAGCAAGACTATGCTCACTGAGTCTGTACATAGTCAAAGCTTTCCTTAAGTTTGGGTCAGTCACAGTGGTCAGGTATTCTGCCACTGTGTACTCTCTGTTTAGGGCCTAATAGCATTCTAGTTTGCACTGTTTTTTTGTTAATTCTTTCCAATGTGTCAAGTAATTATCTTTTTGTTTTCTCATGATTTGCTTGGGTCTAATTGTGCTGCTGTCCTGGGGCTCTGTGGGGTGTGTTTGTGTTTGTGAACAGAGCCCCAGGACCAGCTTGCTTAGGGGACTCTTATCCAGGTTCATCTCTCTGTAGGTGATGGCTTTGTTATGGAAGGTTTGGGAATCACTTCCTTTTAGGTGGTTGTAGAATTTAAAGGCTCTTTTCTGGATTTTGATAATTAGTGGGTATCTGCCTAATTCTGCTCTGCATGCATTATTTGGTGTTCTACGTTGTACACAGAGGATATTTTTGCAGAATTCTGCATGCAGTCTAAATTTGTCCCATTTTGTGAAATCTTGGTTGGTGATCGGACCCCAGACCTCACAACCATAAAGGGCAATGGGTTCTATAACTGATTATTTTTAGCCAGATCCTAATTGGTATGTTGAATTTTATGTTCCTTTTGATGGCTTAGAATGCCCTTCTTGCCTTGTCTCTCTCTGAGCAACAACCAATACAGGACATACCCAAATGCTCTCTCTCCTCCTAACAAAGAAACACTGGCTTATATCCAGCTGCAGAAGGAGTCTGTAATTGAAGACAGCTGTATCCCCTGACAAGGGGGCAGGGTCAGAGCTCCAATTAGCAATGTGGCCAACCAATCAGCTGCTTTGGACTTTGGAAGCCTCCAATTAGCAATGTGTGAAATACACACATTAGCACATACAAACCCACAACAACACAGAAACTGGGGAACGTAACACCGGGCTAATAACTCACTAACAAAGGATATGAAAAAAATGGACACACGTGGCTTCATGCAGCTCTCACTTTGATATCAAAACAAGCACATCTACTCATGACCGCTCATACTGTAGTGTAAACACAGTCCAGTTCAAATTAAATGGCACAGATCCATATACGGCAATGTCCTATTTGCATATAGGCCTACTGCAGCTCTGATTGGTTATGCTGCACTGGTCTGTGTAGAGTATGGGCGGAGTCGTGAGTGTCAATGCAATAAAATCCTATTTCGATGCATTCTGCCTACAACAAGCATTGAAAGTGGCTAATATTGCATTGGTCAGATCAAAATTGCCACAGTAAATGGTAATGTTGATAGTGTTAACAGGGAAAACTACAGAACAGTAGTCACCAACCTTTTCTGAGTCAAGATCACTTTCTGAGTCAAAATGCAAGCCGACATCTACCGCTCAGATTTTGTATTTACATGACTTAAAAAACGAAAGCTTATGCAACATTAACCAACTAAAAACTGTACTGTAGCAATGAGGTTTGTGGAGTAAGCTTTAGACCCAAGACATTATACGTGCATATTGGCTTTGCTTGAATTCCCCTGCCAATGCATTGCTGTTGGGGCTGTTAAAAAATATATATATAATTTGAGGTAGGCTATATGATCAGACCAGTAATAGATCAGTTGTGAGGCACAGCTGAGTGAACATACATTTAAATAATTTCCTTTCTAACTTGTATTTTACTGGGCTGATAGTGCCTGCATATGATGGTCAGTCTCAGTGGAGGGAGAGAGCAGGAGACTGAAGGTCCGCCTCTCAACCTCCCTCAGCTCTCCCTTTCCTCCACTGATACTGACCAAAAAAGGGACACCGTCTTCCAGCTGATGGCAAAACTCATGTCACACCGCACTATTTCTGCCTCATGCACAAATTCATGTTGTTACTCCTATGAACAGAGAAAGTGAAAGATTCCTTGATATTAAAAAAGACCCAAGCCTCTAATAATAACGCAAGACTATAGATAAACTTTCCTACACATTCATTACTGCTGCAGTGCTCGTTGTAGTGCTGAGTGGAAATAAGAAGAACTCACATTTATAACAGTTCTTTGCTGTATTCGTAGACAGTCTCCCTCTAGTCATGGTTTTAAACTTTTTGAAAACCCACAGTATGAATTTTGCTTTAGCTTTCTTTTATGCCTGCTATATTCCTGCATAGACGGTAATCTGAGCCATCTGATTGGCCAGCGGTAAACCTATAGTGCACTTGATTTGCTCTCTGGGGAGGCAGAGTTTCTACCTTCCGACACATGAAATGGTTCAAAATGGCAACAGTTGCTTACCCGCGCACAGAGCAGCTGAATCGGGTGCACCTACCATCAACAATACAAAGAAAATAGGAACACAAGGCTTTATCGCTGGGTTTGTTACAGAAATGTTTGGTGATCGACTAGGAATGACTTGAAGATCGACCAGTCTACTGCGATTGACCGGATGGTGACCACTGCTCTAGAAAGTTGAGTGAAGTTCAATCTCTTTGGGCTAATATTTCTTCTCCCTGCACGGCAGTCTCGGGCTACTGCGCACCCAGTTTAGAGGGAACACTGAACTTGACCAGTCCACCACGATTGACCAGATGGTGACCACTGCTGATGTCCAAGGCATTCCTCCCTCCACTGAGACTGACCTGGGGAATAGTTACAGGTGAGAGGAGGGGGGAATGAATGAGCCAATTGTAAGCTGGGGATGATTAGGTAGCCATGATGGTATGAAGGACAGATTGGGAATTTAGCCAGGACACCAGGGTTAACACCCCTACTCTTACAATAAGTGCCATTCGATCTTAAACTTCTTAGTGATCCCTTCGTGCGCCAATCCCGTTAAGACAACACCCAGTGAAATAGCAGCGCGCCAAATTCAAAAACAGAAATACTAATAATAATTCATACAAGTGTTATACATCGGTTTAAATAGAAATTTCTTGTTAATCCAGCCACAGTGTCAGATTTCAAAAAGGCTTTACCGCGAAAGCAAACCATGCTATTATCTGAGGAGAGCACCCCATCAAACAAACACATGAAAATCGTATTTCAACCCGCCAGGCGCGACACAAAAGTCAGAAATAACAATATAATTAATGCCTTACCTTTGAAGATCTTCTTCTGTTGGCACTCCAATATGTCCATTAAACATCACAAATGGTTGTTTTGTTCGATAAATTCCGTGCGTTTGATTCAGAAAATACACCGGTTCCAACTCGCGCAACATGACTACAAAGTATCTAATAAGTTACCTGTAAACTTGATCCAAACATTTCAAACAACTTTCCTTGTCCAATTTTAGGTATTTTTAAACGTAAATAATAGATCAAATTTCAGACGGAATAAACTGTGTTCAATACCGGATGAAAGCAAATTGGAGCGAGCTTTCAGGTCGAACGCCCGAACCACAACAGTACACTTGGCTATCCACCCAGATAGGAAATGGCTACTTCATTTCTCAAAGGAAAAATATCAACCAATTTCTAAAGACTGTTGACATCTAGTGGAAGCGATAGGAACTGCAAGCAAGTGCCTTAGAAATCTAGATCCACATAGAACACCCATTGAAAAGAGAGTGACCTCAAAAAGAAAAATTCCTGGATGGTTTGCCCTCGAGGTCTCGCCTGCCGTATAAGTTATGTTATACTCACAGACATAATTTTAACAGTTTTAGAAGCTTTAGAGTGTTTTCTATCCAAATCTACCAATTACATGCATATCCTAGCTTCTGGGCTTGAGTAGCAGGCAGTTTACTTTGGGCACACTTTTCATCCAAATGTGAAAATAGTGCCCTCTAGCCTTAAGAAGTTAAGTGGCCACAGAGTCAGGACACCTGTTTAACGTCCCATCCGAAAGACTTCACCCTACACAGGGCAATGTCCCCAATCACTGCCCTGGGGCATTGAGATATTCTTTTAGACCAGAAGGGTGCCTGATACTGACCCTCCAACACCACTTCCAGCAGCATCCGGTTTCCCATTCAGGGACTGACCAGGACCAACCCTGCTTACCTTCAGAAGCAAGCCAGCAGTGGGATGCAGGGTAGTATGCTGCTGGAGAGGAAAGAGAGACTCAAGTCCATTGTGGCATCATCCATAAAGCAGTAGTTGGTATATTTTGCTGAGTAGCCAGGGCTGTAGGGAACACACATCAACGGCGATTCCTCCTTGTGTCTGGACTAGGGCTGTTGCTGTGACCGTATTACTGCCACACCTGTAGCCATGAGTCATTCCACGTGACTCCCATTTCAACTTATGCATTCTCCCTAGTCAAAAATTCCTATAGAACTTAAATTTAAAAAATCCCATTACAATCCAAAAGAAAATCCTATCAGGTTTTGGAACCTATCCTATAGGGTTTTATATTACAAGATAGAATCCTATTGGACCCATCCTACACGATTTAATCCTATAAGATTGGTTCCAAAATCTGATAGGGTTTTTCTATTGGATTCTTGTTCCAGTCCAATAGGACAGGTTCCAACATCTGATTTTTCGGTAACACTTCACTTGACACCCAGCATCATAACATGTTATGACATGGTCATAACCATGTCATAATATGTAAGAACAGCTGACAACCTGTCATAATATGGTCATAACACTGTCATGACCCATATATTTACACCTGTTGTGACATATTTTGCATTATTTTATTGCTGGTTATGACCCCTACATAACTGTCAAAACCCACATTTGTTCAAATGTGTTTTTGCCTTGCCAAGAACTTTCCTTTCGTTTTAAAGTTTGTTTTTAAGTCCTTTGTTGTTGTAATGAAGCCTTCACAGGCATGTTTTTTTCATCATATTTTAAATAACTTGTAGAAAATACACTTTGACAAGAAGCATTATGAACATCATAATCATACAAGCCATATAGGCCTATCACGTACATGCCCTTATGTCAGTCATCAGTCACAAAGAGGGTCTCTTGTGCTGCTCCGGAAATCTGCTCCTGCATTCATCCCAGTTATCAGCAACAGAGCAGTGGTAGTGGGGTAGGTGCATGTCTGAAATCAACATGTGCGCAATTACAATGACAATTTAATGTTTCAAATAACATAAACATACTGTTGACAAGTAGGCTATGGTGTAATGGAATGTTATGCCTTGTGTGGTAGGTTTTGACACTCTTATGTAGGGGTCATAACCAGACTTAAAATAATGCAATCTATAGCGCATTCGGAAAGTATTCAGACCCCTTGACTTTCTCCACATTTTGTTACATTACAGCTTCATTCTAAAAATGTATTTAAAATATATATATATCATCATCAATTTACACACAACACCCCATAATGACAAAGCAAAAACAGATTCAGAAATATTTGCAAATGTATTAAAAAAATAAAGTATTGAGACCCTTTACTCAGTACTTTGACAACCTTGAGTATTCCACAAGTTACCACCGGCTAAAGCTATGACGGTGATATGCCTATTTACTCTGTTCGATCTCTCAGCGCAATCCACTGTCATCAGCCCAGCCAGGCAATTTATAAACTTGATCTTCACTATAAAAACCACCTAGACATTATATCCCATTTCTTTTAGACTAGCATTTGATTTTCAACAGAAAAGAGTTGTATAAACCTTGCTGTCTGTCTCTCTGACTATTTGCAACATTGTTTCCATATTGAAATTCGGTCTCCAGCTGTCTCATAGTAATGAACTTGGGAGTCGAGACGAGACAGAAAAGCAGGCAGCTTTTCTCAGCTAGTCGAAATTATGAATCAGCTGGCATTATTTTTATGGATATATACAAAGAAATGTGAATAGAAAACAGGTCAAACGAAACTCAGCTAGTTTGCTGTCTTTCCAGCTTCAGTTTGACGTGATTGTGTTAGTTGTGTTGTTGGCTAGCTCCTCTGAACAACAGTGTCCTGATGAGAAAGCACATTTTCTATGCCAGGCAAAATGGTGTATCATAAGCTCATTGTTATGGATGTATGTAAATAAATGTATCTAAAAACAGCTTAAACACAAATGCAGCTATTGTGCTGTTATTCTGTCTGCAATGTTTAACATGACTGTAAGTTAGCCGTAGTTGGCTAGCTAGCAAGCAATAAGAACATTGCCAGCCAGTGTGGCAATGGAACATTTAGAATGAACAACCAGCCTACATGGGTAACGACCCTATATTTATGTTGGGACTATATCTTTATCTTGTGGAAGGGTGAAATAGTATGAATAAATTAAATTAAAATATATTTTTTTACGTTGGTAACCCGTTGAATAAAAGTGATAATGCCCTCGGTGTTGAGGATATATTGGCACTGTTTGCCGGCCCGAAATGAACCCGTGCCCATATATCCTCCAAAAAAAACGGCTTCTCTGGCATTATCAATTCATTTATATTCTACTACCGCAGAGAATAAATAATACCTACAACTGTTTTGTAGGCCTCCCCCTCCACGTCTGTCTGGGGCGTATTCAGTACGTTGACCACCAGGTGCAGGACAGCAGACTCAGTGGCATATGGGTGGGTGATCATGATGATGTCTGGAATATAGGCAGAGGTTCAGAGAGGAGAGAGAACTAGTTAGGGATTGTGGCGTACCGCAGGTTGGCCACCAGGGGGAGACTTGTCGAGGCCTGGTGACAGATGGAGTCGACATCACGCGGCGATGGGTCTCTCTGCTGGACGTGCCAGGTCTCGAAGGGCTCTCCGGCCAGGACTAATTGGGGCTGATTGTGGTTGGTGAGTAATCAAGGGGCTGATTGCTTACCAGCTGGACGAGTACCACAAAGCTGCCAAAAGGGCAGCATATGGGGGTGGGGGGTGGGGACTGGGGAAGAGAGGTTACTTCTGTATAGTCATGCTCAGTACAAGAGATAAAAGAGGGAGTTCGGTTTTGTTCCCCACAGGATACAGAAAGACCCCGGAGCACAGAAGACGATATGCTGGAGGACCAATTATTTTCCCTTTGTTTAAAAAAATAAACAGCCGTAAAACCGAGCTAATACAATAATGTCCGTGTCTGATTTGTGTACATTTCTAAGCAAACAGCTGGAGGCAGGGCTTTCTCCTATAGGGCTCAATTTTTATGGAATGGTCTGCCTCCCCATGTGAGAGACGCAGACTCGGTCTCAACCCTTAAGTCTTTACTGAAGACTCATCTCTTCAGTGGGTCATATGATTGAGTGTAGTCTGGCCCAGGAGTGTAAAGGTGAACGGAAAGGCTCTGGAGCAACGAACTCCCCTTGCGGTCTCTGCCTGGCCGGTTCCCCTCTCTCCACTGGGATTCTCTGCCTCTAACCCTATTACAGGGGCTAAGTCCGGCTACATGACTTCCGGCGCCGACAGAGATGGCCGCCTCGCTTCGCGTTCCTAGGAAACTATGCAGTTTTTTGTTTTTTTACGTGTTATTTCTTACATTAGTACCCCAGGTCATCTTAGGTTTCATTACATACAGTCGAGAAGAACTACTGAATATAAGATCAGCGTCAACTCACCATCAGTACGACCAAGAATATGTTTTTCGCGACGCGGACCCTGTGTTCTGCCTTACAAACAGGACAACGGAGTGGATCCTATGCAGCGACCCAAAAAATGACTCCGAAAGAGATGGAAACGAGGCGGTCTTCTGGTCAGACTCCGGAGACGGGCACACCGCGCACCACTCCCTAGCATTCTTCTTGCCAATGTCCAGTCTCTTGACAACAAGGTTGATGAAATCCGAGCAAGGGTAGCATTCCAGAGGGACATCAGAGACTGTAACGTCCTTTGCTTCACTGAAACATGGCTCACTGGAGAGACTCTATCCGAAGCGGTGCAGCCAACGGGTTTCTCCACACATCGTGCTGACAGAAACAAACATCTTTCTGGTAAGAAGAGGGGCGGGGGCGTATGCCTCATGGCCAACGTGACATGGTGTGATGAAAGAAACATACAGGAACTCAAATCCTTCTGTTCACCTGATTTAGAATTCCTCACAATCAAATGTAGACCGCATTATCTACCAAGAGAATTCTCTTCGATTATAATCACAGCCGTATATATCCCCCCCCAAGCAGACACATCGATGGCTCTGAACGAACTTTATTTAACTCTCTGCAAACTGGAAACGATTTATCCGGAGGCTGCATTCATTGTAGCTGGGGATTTTAACAAGGCTAATCTGAAAACAAGACTCCCTAAATTTTATCAGCATATCGATTGCGCAACCAGGGGAGGAAAGACCTTGGATCATTGTTACTCTAACTTCCGCGACGCATATAAGGCCCTGCCCCGCCCCCCTTTCGGAAAAGCTGACCACGACTCCATTTTGTTGATCCCTGCCTACAGACAGAAACTAAAACAAGAAGCTCCCACGCTGAGGTCTGTCCAACGCTGGTCCGACCAAGCTGACTCCACACTCCAAGACTGCTTCCATCACGTGGACTGGGAGATGTTTCGTATTGCGTCAGATAACAACATTGACGAATACACTGATTCGGTGTGCGAGTTCATTAGAACGTGCGTTGAAGATGTCGTTCCCATAGCAACGATTAAAACATTCCTAACCAGAAACCGTGGATTGATGGCAGCATTCGTGTGAAACTGAAAGCGCGAACCACTGCTTTTAATCAGGGCAAGGTGTCTGGTAACATGACCGAATACAAACAGTGCAGCTATTCCCTTCGCAAGGCTATCAAACAAGCTAAGCGCCAGTACAGAGACAAAGTAGGATCTCAATTCAACGGCTCAGACACAAGAGGCATGTGGCAGGGTCTACAGTCAATCACGGAGTACAGGAAGAAATCCAGCCCAGTCACGGACCAGGATGTCTTGCTCCCAGGCAGACTAAATAACTTTTTTGCCCGCTTTGAGGACAATACAGTGCCACTGACACGGCCTGCAACGAAAACATGCGGTCTCTCCTTCACTGCAGCCGAGGTGAGTAAGACATTTAAACGTGTTAACCCTCGCAAGGCTGCAGGCCCAGACGGCATCCCCAGCCGCGCCCTCAGAGCATGCGCAGACCAGCTGGCCGGGGTGTTTACGGACATATTCAATCAATCCCTATACCAGTCTGCTGTTCCCACATGCTTCAAGAGGGCCACCATTGTTCCTGTTCCCAAGAAAGCTAAGGTAACTGAGCTAAACGACTACCGCCCCGTAGCACTCACATCCGTCATCATGAAGTGCTTTGAGAGACTAGTCAAGGACCATATCACCTCCACCCTACCTGACACCCTAGACCCACTCCAATTTGCTTACCGCCCAAATAGGTCCACAGACGATGCAATCTCAACCACACTGCACACTGCCCTAACCCATCTGGACAAGAGGAATACCTATGTGAGAATGCTGTTAATCGACTACAGCTCGGCATTCAACACCATAGTACCCTCCAAGCTCGTCATCAAGCTCGAGACCCTGGGTCTCGACCCCGCCCTGTGCAACTGGGTACTGGACTTCCTGACGGGCCGCCCCCAGGTGGTGAGGGTAGGCAACAACATCTCCTCCCCGCTGATCCTCAACACTGGGGCCCCACAAGGGTGCGTTCTGAGCCCTCTCCTGTACTCCCTGTTCACCCACGACTGCGTGGCCACGCACGCCTCCAACTCAATCATCAAGTTTGCGGACGACACAACAGTGGTAGGCTTGATTACCAACAACGACGAAACGGCCTACAGGGAGGAGGTGAGGGCCCTCGGAGTGTGGTGTCAGGAAAATAACCTCACACTCAACGTCAACAAAACTAAGGAGATGATTGTGGACTTCAGGAAACAGCAGAGGGAACACCCCCCTATCCACATCGATGGAACAGTAGTGGAGAGGGTAGCAAGTTTTAAGTTCCTCGGCATACACATCACAGACAAACTGAATTGGTCCACTCACACAGACAGCATCGTGAAGAAGGTGCAGCAGCGCCTCTTCAACCTCAGGAGGCTGAAGAAATTCGGCTTGTCACCAAAAGCACTCACAAACTTCTACAGATGCACAATCGAGAGCATCCTGGCGGGCTGTATCACCGCCTGGTATGGCAACTGCACCGCCCTCAACCGTAAGGCTCTCCAGAGGGTAGTGAGGTCTGCACAACGCATCACCGGGGGCAAACTACCTGCCCTCCAGGACACCTACACCACCCGATGTCACAGGAAGGCCATAAAGATCATCAAGGACATCAACCACCCGAGCCACTGCCTGTTCACCCCGCTATCATCCAGAAGGCGAGGTCAGTACAGGTGCATCAAAGCTGGGACCGAGAGACTGAAAAACAGCTTCTATCTCAAGGCCATCAGACTGTTAAACAGCCACCACTAACACTGAGTGGCTGCTGCCAACACACTGACACTGACTCAACTCCAGCCACTTTAATAATGGGAATTGATGGGAAATGATGTAAATATATCACTAGCCACTTTAAACAATGCTACCTTATATAAATGTTACTTACCCTACATTATTCATCTCATATGCATACGTATATACTGTACTCTATATCATCGACGGTATCCTTATGTAATACATGTATCACTAGCCACTTTATACTATGCCACTTTGTTTACATACTCATCTCATTTGTACATACTGTACTCGATACCATCTACTGTATCTTGCCTATGCTGCTCTGTACCATCACTCATTCATATATCCTTATGTACATATTCTTTATCCCCTTACACTGTGTACAAGACAGTAGTTTTGGAATTGTTAGTTAGATTACTTGTTATTACTGCATTGTCGGAACTAGAAGCACAAGCATTTCGCTACACTCGCATTAACATCTGCTAACCATGTGTATGTGACAAATAAAATTTGATTTGATTTGATTTGAAGTCACTGGCTTACTGGTGCTCTTTCATGCCGTCCCTAGGAGGGGTGCATCACTTGAGTGGGTTGAGTCACTGACGTGATCTTCCTGTCTGGGTTGGCGCCCCTTCTTTGGTTGTGCTGTGGCGGAGATCTTTGTGGGCTATACTCCACCTTCTCTCAGGATGGTAAGTTGGTGGTTGAAGATATCCCTCTAGTGGTGTGGGGGCTGTGCTTTGGCAAAGTGGGTGGGGTTATATCCTTCCTGTTTGGTCCTGTCCGGGGCTATCATTGGATGGGGCCACAGTGTCTCCTGACCCCTCCTGTCTCAGTCTCCAGTATTTATGCTGCAGTAGTTTGTGTCGAGGGGCTAGGGTCAGTTTGTTATATCTGGAGTACTTCTCCTGTCTTATCCGGGGTCCTGTGTGAATTTAAGTATGCTCTCTCTAATTCTCTTTCTTTCTCTCTCTCGGAGGACCATGCCTCAGGACTACCTGGCATGATGACTCCTTGCTGTCCCCAGTCCACCTGGCCGTGCTGCTGCTCCAGTTTCAACTGTTCTGCCTGCAGCTATGGAACCCTGACCTGTTCACCGGACGTGCTACCAGACCTGCTGTTTTCAACTCTCTAGAGACAGCAGGAGCGGTAGAGAAACTCCTAATGATCGGCTTTGAAAAGCCAACTGACATTTACTCCTGAGGTGCTGACTTGCTGCACCCTTGACAACTACTGTGATTATTATTATTTGACCATGCTGGTCATTTATGGACATTTGAACATCTTGGCCATGTTCTGTTATAATCTCCACCCCGCACAGCCCGAAGAGGACTGGCCACCCCTCATAGCCTGGTTCCTCTCTAGGTTTCTTCCTAGGTTTTGGCCTTTCTAGGGAGTTTTTCCTAGCCACCGTGCTTCTACACCTGCATTGCTTGCTGTTTGGGGTTTTAGGCTGGGTTTCTGGACAGCACTTTGAGATATCAGCTGATGTAAGAAGGGCTATATAAATAAATTTGATTTGAGGGCACCTTGCATTGAATTGCCAGGCTTGAGAGGAGAGCATGCCAAGTGTGTGCAAAGCGGTTCGAGAGGAGAGCATGCCAAGTGTGTGCAAAGCTGTCATCAAGGCAAAGTGTGGCTACTTTGAAGAA
This sequence comes from Oncorhynchus mykiss, assembly GCF_013265735.2. Taxonomy (NCBI): domain Eukaryota; kingdom Metazoa; phylum Chordata; class Actinopteri; order Salmoniformes; family Salmonidae; genus Oncorhynchus; species Oncorhynchus mykiss. The sequence goes on from NC_048571.1 coordinate 38,844,438, forward strand.
TCTGAAATATATTTTAATTTGTTCAACACTTTTTTTGGTTACTACATGATTCCATATGTGTAACTTCATAGTTTTGCCTTCACTATTATGTTACAATGTAGAAAATAGTAAAAATAAAAACCCTGGAAAGAATAGGTGTTAACTTTTGACTGGTACTGTATATATACACATATATAGTATATATTTTTTACTTTCTATGTCCATGAGTTTCTATTAGATAGACCATATGCATAAAGAGAAAATAGCCTAATTAATCAATCAAATCTATTTAACAATGGCATTATTTCAATTAACTCTGCAACTCTTCCAACTATTGATTTTTTCCACAACTGCCACCATTTGTGCCAAAACATTTAAAACAAAGACATATTGACATTGTCAAATGTGTAAAACAAAGGATATTTCATGTTGAAATCCTATTAAACACCAACGGTATTCACCAAGTTAATGGTTTATATTTAGGATAAGGTTTTACAGCTTAGTCATTCTATTATTTTTGTAATAATCTTGAGGGCCAGAGATAATTAGACACCTGTCATAAACTCAAGTACCCAAAAAAGGGCACTAGATGTCATGTGATACATTTACATTTTTTTTTTAAGTTTGCAAAGGTTACCAGCAATATACCCTTTGAAACCCTGTAAGACAATCGAAAACAAATCTCAATTAAACTTGGTACATAAAATGATAATCAGATAAGGCATTGAAGACATAATAGCCTACCACTTAGCTCATTCAAATCACATAACATGTCATGCAGAACTACTGGGTGAGGGCCCTCGGAGTGTGGTGTCAGGAAAATAACCTCACACTCAACGTCAACAAAACTAAGGAGATGATTGTGGACTTCAGGAAACAGCAGAGGGAACACCCCCCTATCCACATCGATGGAACAGTAGTGGAGAGGGTAGCAAGTTTTAAGTTCCTCGGCATACACATCACAGACAAACTGAATTGGTCCACTCACACAGACAGCATTGTGAAGAAGACGCAGCAGCGCCTCTTCAACCTCAGGAGGCTGAAGAAATTCGGCTTGTCACCAAAAGCACTCACAAACTTCTACAGATGCGCAATCGAGAGCATCCTGGCGGGCTGTATCACCGCCTGGTACGGCAACTGCTCCGCCCTCAACCGTAAGGCTCTCCAGAGGGTAGTGAGGTCTGTACAACGCATCACCGGGGGCAAACTACCTGCCCTCCAGGACACCTACACCACCCGATGTAACAGGAAGGCCATAAAGATCATCAAGGACATCAACCACCCGAGCCACTGCCTGTTCACCCCGCTATCATCCAGAAGGCGAGGTCAGTACAGGTGCATCAAAGCTGGGACCGAGAGACTGAAAAACAGCTTCTATCTCAAGGCCATCAGACTGTTAAACAGCCACCACTAACATTGAGTGGCTGCTGCCAACACACTGACACTGACTCAACTCCAGCCACTTTAATAATGGGAATTGATGGGGAAATGATGTAAATATATCACTAGCCACTTTAAACAATGCTACCTTATATAATGTTACTTACCCTACATTATTCATCTCATATGCATACGTATATACTGTACTCTATACCATCGACTGTATCCTTATGTAATACATGTATCACTAGCCACTTTAACTATGCCACTTTGTTTACATACTCATCTCATATGTATATACTGTACTCGATACCATCTACTGTATCTTGCCTATGCTGCTCTGTACCATCACTCATTCATATATCCTTATGTACATATTCTTTATCCCCTTACACTGTGTACAAGACAGTAGTTTTGGAATTGTTAGTTAGATTACTTGTTGGTTATTACTGCATTGTCGGAACTAGAAGCACAAGCATTTCGCTACACTCGCATTAACATCTGCTAACCATGTGTATGTGACAAATAAAAATTTGATTTGATTTGATATGTATTATTAAACATATCAATACCCTCATATGGGGAACATTCACACAGTCCCATTAGACTGTGCCCGTCTTACATGAGGTAGAAGAGTGTGGTCCACCCTCTATGAGGTAGCTCTCCTTGTTGAATGAGTCGTCAAGGCTTGAATAACACAAAAGAGGCTGATCAGAACACATACAGTTGAAGTTCGAAGTTTACATACACTTAGGTTGGAGTCATTAAAACTCGATTTTCAACCACTCCACACATTTCTTCTTAACAAACTATAGTTTTGGCAAGTCGGTTAGGACATCTACTTTGTGCATGACAAGTAATTTTTCCAATAATTGTTTACAGATTATTTCACTTATAATTCACTGTATCACAATTCCAGTGTGTCAGAAGTTTACATACACTAAATTGACTGTGCCTTTAAACAGCTTGGAAAATGTCAGAAAATTATGTAATGGCTTTAGAAGTTTCTGATAGGCTAATTGACATAATTTGAGTCAATTGGAGGTGTACCTGTGGATGTATTTCAAGGCCTACCTATAAACTCAGTGATTCTTTGCTTGACATCATGGGAAAATCAAAAGAAATCAGCCAAGACCTCAGAAAAAAATTGTAGACCTCCACAAGTCTGGTTCATCCTTGGGAGCAATTTCCAAACGCCTGAAGGTACCACGTTCATCTGTACAAACAATAGTACTCAACTATAAACACCATTGGACCACACCGCCGTCATACCGCTCAGGAAGGAGAAGCATTCTGTCTTCTAGAGATGAACGTACTTTGGTGCGAAAAGTGCAAATCAGTCCCAGAACAACAGCAAAGGACCTTGTGAAGATGCTGGAGTTAACAGGTACAAAAGTATCTATATCCACAGTAAAACGAGTCCTATATCGACGTAACCTGAAAGGCCGCTCAGCAAGGAAGAAGCCACTGCTCCAAAACCTCCATAAAAAAGCCAGACTACGGTTTGCAACTGCACATGGGGACAAAGATCGTACTTTTTGGAGAAATGTCCTCTGGTCTGATGAAACAGAAATAGAATTGTTTGGCCATAATGACCATCGTTATGTTTGGAGGAAAAAGGGGGAGGCTTGCAAGCCGAAGAACACCATCCCAACCGTGAAGCACAGGGGTGGCAGCATCATGTTGTGAGGGTGCTTTGCTGCAGGAGGGACTGGTGCACTACACAAAATAGATGGCATCTGAGGTTGGAAAATTATGTGGATATATTGAAGCAACATCTCAAGACATCAGTTAGGAAGTTAAAGCTTGGTCGCTAATGGGCCTTCCAAATGGACAATGACCCTAAGCATACTTCCAAAGTTGTGGCAAAATGGCTTAAGGACAACAAAGTCAAGGTATTGGAGTGGCCATCACAAAGCCCTGACCTAAATCCCACAGAAAATTTGTGGGCAGCACTGAAAAAGTGTGTGCGAGCAAGGAGGCCTACAAACCTGACTCAGTTACACCAGCACAGTTAGGAGGAATGGGCCAAAATTCACCCAACTTATTGTGGGAAGCTTGTGGAAGGCTACCCGAAACGTTTGACCCAAGTTAAACAATTTAAAGACAATGCTACCAAATACTAATTGAGTGTATGTAAACTTCTGACCCACTGGGAATGTGATGAAAGAAATAAAAGCTGAAAGAAATAATTCTCTCTACTGTTATTCTGACATTTCACATTCTTAAAATAATGTGGTGATCCTAACTGACATAAAACAGGGATTTTTTACAAGGATTACATTTCAGGAATTGTGAAAAACTGAGTTGAAATGTATTTGGCTGAGGTGTATGTCAACTTCTGACTTAAACTGTATACAGTGCCTTGCGAAAGTATTCGGCCCCCTTGAACTTTGCGACCTTTTGCCACATTTCAGGCTTCAAACATAGAGATATAAAACTGTATTTTTTTGTGAAGAATCAACAAGTGGGACACAATCATGAAGTGGAACGACATTTATTGGATATTTTATATTTTTAACAAATCAAAAACTGAAAAATGTACGTTCAGTGCAGCAAACTCTCTCCAGAAGTTCAGTGAGGATCTCTGAATGATCCAATGTTGACCTAAATGACTAATTATGATAAATACAATCCACCTGTGTGTAATCAAGTCTCCGTATAAATGCACCTGCACTGTGATAGTCTCAGAGGTCCGTTAAAAGTGCAGAGAGCATCATGAAGAACAAGGAACACACCAGGCAGGTCCGAAATACTGTTGTGAAGAAGTTTAAAGCTGGATTTGGATACAAAAATATTTCCCAAGCTTTAAACATCCCAAGGAGCACTGTGCAAGCGATAATATTGAAATGGAAGGAGTATCAGACCACTGCAAATCTACCAAGACCTGGCCGTCCCTCTAAACTTTCAGCTCATACAAGGAGAAGACTGATCAGAGATGCAGCCAAGAGGCCCATGATCACTCTGGATGAACTGCAGAGATCTACAGCTGAGGTGGGAGACTCTGTCCATAGGACAACAATCAGTCGTATATTGCACAAATCTGGCCTTTATGGAAGAGTGGCAAGAAGAAAGCCATTTCTTAAAGATATCCATAAAAAGTGTTGTTTAAAGTTTGCCACAAGCCACCTGGAAGACACACCAAACATGTGGAAGAAGGTGCTCTGGTCAGATGAAACCAAAATTGAACTTTTTGGCAACAATGCAAAACGTTATGTTTGGCGTAAAAGCAACACAGCTCATCACCCTGAACACACCATCCCCACTGTCAAACATGGTGGTGGCAGCATCATGGTTTGGGCCTGCTTTTCTTCAGCAGGGACAGGGAAGGTGGTTAAAATTGATGGGAAGATGGATGGAGCCAAATACAGGACCATTCTGGAAGAAAACCTGATGGAGTCTGCAAAAGACCTGAGACTGGGACGGAGATTTGTCTTCCAACAAGACAATGATCCAAAACATAAAGCAAAATCTACAATGGAATGGTTCAAAAATAAACATATCCAGGTGTTAGAATGGCCAAGTCAAAGTCCAGACCTGAATCCAATCGAGAATCTGTGGAAAGAACTGAAAACTGCTGTTCACAAATGCTCTCCAACCAACCTCACTGAGCTCGAGCTGTTTTGCAAGGAGGAATGGGAAAAAATGTCAGTCTCTCGATATGCAAAACTGATAGAGACATACCCCAAGCGACTTACAGCTGTAATCGCAGCAAAAGGTGGCGCTACAAAGTATTAACTTAAGGGGGCTGAATAATTTTGCACGCCCAATTTTTCAGTTTTTGATTTGTTAAAAAAGTTTGAAATATCCAATAAATGTCGTTCCACTTCATGATTGTGTCCCACTTGTTGTTGATTCTTCACAAAAAAATACAGTTTTATATCTTTATGTTTGAAGCCTGAAATGTGGCAAAAGTTCGCAAAGTTCAAGGGGGCCGAATACTTTCGCAAGGCACTGTATACAAAAGTTTGTGGAGACTCCTTCAAATTAGTGGATTCAGCTATTTCAACCACACCCGTTGCTGACAAGTGTATAAAATCGAGCACACAGCCTTGCAATCTCCATAGACAAACACTGGCTGCAGAATGGCCTTACTGAAGAGCTCAGTGACTTTCAACGTGCGAAAGTCGTAGGATGCCACCTTTCCAACAAGTCAGTTGGTCAAATTTCTGCCCTTCTGGAGTTTCCAACATCAATTGTAAGTGCTGTTATTGTGAAGTGGAAACATCTAGGAGCAACAACGGCTCAGCAGTGAAGTGGTAGGCCACACAAGCTCACAGAACTGGACTGCCGAGTGCTGAAGCGCATAAAAATTGTCTGTCCTCGGTTGCAACACAACCTACCGATTTCCAAACTGCCTCTGGAAGCTACGTCAGCACAATAACTGTTTGTCGGGCACAAAGCGAGGCGCATACAGAAATGGTTTGCTGAGATTGCCATGGAAGAACTTGACTGGCCTGCACAAAGCCCTGATCTCAACTCCATCAAACACCTTTGGGATGAACTGGAACGCAGACTGCGAGCCAAGCCTAATCGCCCAACATCAGTGCCCGACCTCACTAATGCTCGAGGCTGAAGGGCCTAAGTGGTTAGACAGTTGGACTAGTTACCGAAAGGTTGCAAGTTCAAATCCCCGAGCTGACAAGGTACAAATCTGTCATTCTGCCCCTGAACAGGCAGTTCACCCACTGTTCCTAGGCCGTCATTGAAATAAGAATTTGTTCTTAACTGACTTGCCTAGTTAAATAAAGGTAAAATTAAAAAGAATGGAAGCAAGTCCCCAAAGCTATGTTCTAACATCTAATGCAGTGGTTCCCAAACGTTTTTTTATAGTCCCATACCCGTCCAGCTGCATACGCCCTCTGGCACGAGGGTCAGCGCACTCTCAAATGTTGTTTTTTGTCATCATTGTAAGCCTGCCACACACACACTATACGATACATTTATTAAACATAAGAATGAGTGTGAGTTTGTCACAACCCGGCTCATGGGAAGTGACAAACAGCTCATACAGGGCCAGGGCACAAATAATAACATAATAATAATCAATAATTTTGCTCTTTATTTAACCATCTTACATATAAAACCTTATTTGTTCATCGAAAATTGTGAATAACTCACCACGGGTTAATGAGAAGGGTGTGCTTGGAAGGATGCACATAACTCTGCAATGTTGGGTTGTATTGGTGAGAGGCTCCGTCTTAAATCATTTTCCACACACAGTCCGTGTCTGTATTTAGATTTCATGCTAGTGAGAGCTGAGAATCCACTCTCACATTAGGTATGTGGTTTCAAAGGGCATCAGTGTCTTAACAATGCGATTTGCCAAGGCAAGAAACTCTGAGTGCAGCCCTATCCAGAAATCTGGCAGTGGCTTCTGATTAAATTTTCACAGAACCGCTTGTTGCAATTTCGATGAGGCTCTCTTGTTCAGATATCAAGTGGACTGCAGGCAGGGCATGAAAGGGATAACGAATACAGTTGTTTGTCATCCACATTGGTAAAGTACCTGCGTAATTGCGCACCCAACTCACTCAGGTGCTTCGCTATATCACATTTGACATTGTCCATAAGCTGGAGTTCATTTACACACAAATAAAATCATACAATGATGGAAAAACCTGTGTGTTGTCCTTGTTAATGCAGACAGAGAAGCGCTCCAACTTCTTAATCCTAGCCTCAATTTTGTCCCGCACATTGAATATAGTTGCGGAGAGTCCCTGTAATCCTAGATTCAGATCATTCAGGTGAGAAAAAACATCACCCAGATAGGCCAGTTGTGTGAGAAACTTGTCATCATGCAAGCAGGTCAGACAAGTGAAAATTATGGTCAGTCAAAACTTTAAGCTGGTCTCTCAATTAAAAAAAAAAAAGAAAAAGTGTCAATACTTTGCCCCTAGATAACGAGTGTTACATGGTCGCTGCCCATATCATTGCATAGTGCAGAAAATACACAAGAGTTCAGGGGCCTTGCTTTAACAAAGTTAACAATTTTCACTGTAGTGTACAAAACGTCTTTCAAGTTGCCAGGCATTCCCTTGGCAGCAAAAGCCTCTCGGTGGATGCTGCAGTGTACCCAAGTGGTGTCGGGAGCAACCGCTTGCACGAGCGTTACCACTCCATATTAATGCCCATGATTTTGGAATGAGATGTTCGACGAGCATGAGATGTTCCACATACTTTTGGTCATTTAGTGTACAGCGTCTCAAACTGACATAGACCATGTGTGTGGCAAACCAATGGGAAATAACACTGGTAGATATAGGGTAACCTAACTTGCCCTCTGACCTCCGATGGATCGAGATGAGGTTCTGCTTGTAGAACTGCAGAACTTTCCTCCAGGGTTCCAGATTGACATTTCTGAAGAGGAGAGCAGAGGGGAGTTTGATGAACCTGCCACAACTTTCAACACAGGCAATGAGTATACATGTATGAATACACTTACACTTCATGTAACACTACAAAATTGTGTTTCATACATATAGCTAGTACAGTGAACGTAAAACAGTGGCCGAATACAATCTAAACATTCTCTCACCTGTGTGTTTCATCTCCCTGGGGTCCTCCTTGAGGTATCTGCCTAGTGTATTTTGTAAAAGTTTATGGAAATCAAATGTTAGTTAAACACACTGTTCTACATAAACAATCCTAATTAATCAACGTCTATGTTTAGGACTTCTCACACTGACCAGTAATGTGTCCTTCGCCCATCTTCCTCTGCGTGTTAGGCTCACGTGTTGTCTCCGTTGTCAGTCAGCTCATCACTGGACCTACTGTACCCTTCACACTCCTCCAGAGATTCTGAAACCATACAGAGTAGCTCCGGCTGTATTTAAAGCATTTTGAGTATTGGTTGTTAACCAATAGTATATGACCAAGCCTTAGCGTAAACAAAACAAAGAGGGATGTGAGACCAGCATAATTGTATCTTCTTCAGTGACCCCAAATAAGGTAATATTTTTATATCTTACATTTACTGACATCCTCTATGAGGAAACAGCAAGCAATTTTGTTTGAGGTGTTTTTTAAAAGTTTTTTTTCTCCAATTTATACTTTGGCCACAAATACCGGTATAAGAGGAGTCAACATTAGTTGGGTATGAGTTAACAGAATATTAACTTTTAAAAGTGAGATTTACTTGCACCGGGGCCTCCCACTCTTTCTATTCTGGTTAGAGCCAGTTTGCGCTGTTCTGTGTAGGGAGTAGTACACAGCGTTGTATGAGATCTTCAGTTTCTTCACAATTTCTCGCATGGAATAGCCTTCATTTATCAGAACAAGAATAGACTGATGAGTTTCATTAGTCCTTTGTTTCAGGCAATTTTGAGCCTGTAATCGAACCCACAAATGCTGAAACTCCAGATGCTTAACTAGTCTAAAGAAGGCCAGTTTTATTGCTTCTTTAAAATCAGCAAAACATTTTTCAGCTGTGCTAACATATCTGCAAAAGGGTTTTCTAATGATCAATTCGCCTTTTAAAATTATAAACTAGCTAACACAACATTGCATTGGAACACAGGAGTGATGGTTGTTGATAATGGGCCTCTGTACGCCTATGTAGATATTCCATAAACAAATCTGCCGTTTCCAGCTACAATAGTAATTTACAACATTACAATGTCTACACTGTATTTCTTATCAATTTGATGTTATTTTCATGGGGAAAAAAGGGCCTTTATTTAAAAAACAAGGACATTTCTAAGTGACCCCAAACTTTAGAACGGTAGTGTATATTTGTAGCAAACAGAGCGAGAAGCAGCTCAAATAAGAGCCAATGAGCGCACAGCAACGGCTTGCACCTCAATCTCTATACAGTGCAGTGGCGCCCATCAGTTATATTTCCAATGGTTTCAACATAATTACATTTTCATGCATGTCAGAGCAAAAACCAAGCCATGAGGTCGAAGGAATTGTCCGTAGAGCTCCGAGACAAGATTGTGTCGAGGCATAGATCTGGGGAAGGGTGACAAAAATGTCTGCAGCATTGAAGGTCCCCAATAAGTGGCCTCAATCATTCTTAAATGGAAGAATTTTGGAACCACCAAGGCTCTTTCTAGAGCTGGTCGACCGGCCAAACTGAGCAATCGGGGGAGAAGGGCCTTCGTCAGAGAGGTGACCAAGAACACAATGGTCACTGACAGAGCTCCAGAGTACCTCTGTGGAGATGGGAGAAACGTCCAGAAGGACAACCATCTCTACAACACTCCACCAATCAGGCCTTTATGGTAGAGTGGCCAGACAGAAGCCATTCCTCAGTAAAAGGCACGACAGCCCGCTTAGACTCAGACCATGTGAAACAAGATTCCCTGGTCTGATGAAACCAAGATTGAACCCTTTTGCCTGAATGCCAAGCATCAATTCTGGAGGAAACCTGGCACAATCCCATACGGTGAAGCATGTTGGTGGCAGCATAATGCTGTGAGGATGTTTTTCAGCAGCAGGGACTGAGAGACTAGTCAGAATTGAACAGAGCAAAGTACAGAGAGATCCTTGATGAAAACCTGGTCCAGAGCGCTCAGGACCTCAGAGGTTCACCTTCAAACAGGACAATGACCGAAAGCATAAAGCCAAGACACTACAGGAGTGGCTTCAGAACAAGTCTCAGAATGTTATTGAGTGGCCCAGCCAGAGCCCGGACATGAACCCAATCGAACATCTCTGAAGAGACCTGAAAATAGCTATGCAGCGACGCTCCACATCCAACCTGACAGGGCTTGAGAGGATCTGCAGAGAAGAATGTGAGAAACTCCCCAAATACAGGTGTTCCAAGTTTGTAGCGTCATACCCAAGACTGGAGGCTGTAATCACTGCCAGAATTGCTTTAAAGTACTGTGTAAAGGGTCTGAATACTTATGTAAATGTGATATTTCAGTTGTTTTTTATACATTTGCTAAAATTTCTAACAACCTGTTTTACTTGTCATTATTGGGTATTTTTATACAGTGCCTTGCGAAAGTATTCGGCCCCCTTGAACTTTGCGACCTTTTGCCACATTTCAGGCTTCAAACAAATCAAAAACTGAAAAATTGGGCGTGCAAAATTATTCAGCCCCCTTAAGTTAATACTTTGTAGCGCCACCTTTTGCTGCGATTACAGCTGTAAGTCGCTTGGGGTATGTCTCTATCAGTTTTGCACATCGAGAGACTGAATTATTTTCCCATTCCTCCTTGCAAAACAGCTCGAGCTCAGTGAGGTTGGATGGAGAGCATTTGTGAACAGCAGTTTTCAGTTCTTTCCACAGATTCTCGATTGGATTCAGGTCTGGACTTTGACTTGGCCATTCTAACACCTGGATATGTTTATTTTTTAACCATTCCATTGTAGATTTTGCTTTATGTTTTGGATCATTGTCTTGTTGGAAGACAAATCTCCGTCCCAGTCTCAGGTCTTTTGCAGACTCCATCAGGTTTTCTTCCAGAATGGTCCTGTATTTGGCTCCATCCATCTTCCCATCAATTTTAACCACCTTCCCTGTCCCTGCTGAAGAAAAGCAGGCCCAAACCATGATGCTGCCACCACCATGTTTGACAGTGGGGATGGTGTGTTCAGCTGTGTTGCTTTTACGCCAAACATAACGTTTTGCATTGTTGCCAAAAAGTTCAATTTTGGTTTCATCTGACCAGAGCACCTTCTTCCACATGTTTGGTGTGTCTTCCAGGTGGCTTGTGGCAAACTTTAAACAACACTTTTTATGGATATCTTTAAGAAATGGCTTTCTTCTTGCCACTCTTCCATAAAGGCCAGATTTGTGCAATATACGACTGATTGTTGTCCTATGGACAGAGTCTCCCACCTCAGCTGTAGATCTCTGCAGTTCATCCAGAGTGATCATGGGCCTCTTGGCTGCATCTCTGATCAGTCTTCTCCTTGTATGAGCTGAAAGTTTAGAGGGACGGCCAGGTTTGGTAGATTTGCAGTGGTCTGATACTCCTTCCATTTCAATATTATCGCTTGCACAGTGCTCCTTGGGATGTTTAAAGCTTGGGAAATCTTTTTGTATCCAAATCCGGCTTTAAACTTCTTCACAACAGTTTATCGGACCTGCCTGGTGTGTTCCTTGTTCTTCATGATGCTCTCTGCGCTTTTAACGGACCTCTGAGACTATCACAGTGCAGGTCCATTTATACGGAGACTTGATTACACACAGGTGGATTGTATTTATCATCATTAGTCATTTAGGTCAACATTGGATCATTCAGAGATCCTCACTGAACTTCTGGAGAGAGTTTGCTGCACTGAGAGTAAAGGGGATGAATAATTTTGCACGCCCAATTTTTCAGTTTTTGATTTGTTAAAAAAGTTTGAAATATCCAATAAATGTCGTTCCACTTCATGATTGTGTCCCACTTGTTGTTGATTCTTCACAAAATAATACAGTTTTATATCTTTATGTTTGAAGCCTGAAATGTGGCAAAAGGTCGCAAAGTTCAAGGGGGCCGAATACTTTCGCAAGGCACTGTAAATTGAGGAAAAAAATCAAATGTAATCAATTTTAGAATAAGGCTGTAATGTAACTAAATGTAGAAAAAGTCAAGGGGTCTGAATAATTTCCGAATGCACTGTACGTGGTGGGTTAGACGCTTCAGTACCTGAGAATAGTTTGACCTTAATAAGGTCATATGCTGTCCAATTGGGTCCTGGCTTGTGTCTTTCTTTCAGGACCTTCCTGCCATTGGCTGGAGGCAAAATACCTTCCTGCCCACCACCCAGGTACTGGGAACCACACCCTCCACTTCCTCCTTGCTTTCCTTCCACACCGCACAGCACCAGAAGTCATCAGTGTTCTTATAGTCCTGGAACCCACATAGGTAGAAAATGTATACAAGACTTTCTTGATTATTACATTTATTATGAATGGTTTAACATTTTCTGGGAGGGACCTCACAATTCAGAAGAGGGGTGAACAGTTGAGGTGGTGGATTGGCCACAAAACCACACATAGCCTGTATAGTTGTCTGTTCCCAGAATAAATTCTATACGTTCTACATACTGAACTCGACTAAAGGAATATTAAGTCAGCCGACCACTGTGAAGCTGATTTTGAGTGATTATTTCCCACTTTGGAGCGTTGTTTCTTGGCATTGAATCAGCAGCTCATCATTTACCCGACTTCGCAGTTTCTAAAACCTTCTTGACATCTAGGCTTAACATTTTAAGGGACGACTATCATCCAAAAACACACACAACTAAATAAAAACGAAAAAAATCTGATGTTTTGTTTCAACAATTCTGACCTTTATTTACTAAAATACACAACACAAAAACATCCCATTCACATCAAACTGTCCAATAACTGTTTTCACCAAGATCACATAGCACTTCTGTTTATGAAGGTCACTAGCCTATACTAGGCTACTTGCCTAAAGGTCTAAAATGACAAAATAGCATTATTTCGATTTTTCAAAAAGTATCAAAATGCAGTGTGAAAGGAGTCAAATGCTTGAAGAATATTCAAAGTAAATAACATTGAAATGCATTACCAATAGATGTCAGACAATGAAGAGAATAGTTTGGATGTTTGAGTCCTTTGACTAACAAAATGTATTACAGTAAATTATATTTCTGTACTTGTAGGCTTACCAATTTAAAAATAAATTTGACAATTTCTTTACATAGACAACGCCATTGAGGTAAAGTATTCCATAGACAATGTGCATTCGTAAAGTATTCAGACCCCTTGACTTTTCCCACATCTTGTTACGCTACAGCCTTATTCTAAATTTGATTGAAATTGATTTTTTTTACCCCTCATCTACACACAATACTTCAATGATGAAACAAAAACAGGTTATACATTTTTGCAAATGTATCAAAATAAAAAAATGTAAATATCACATTTACATAAGTCTTCAGACCTTTTACTCAGTAGTTTGTTGAAGCACCTTTGGCAGCGATTGCAGCCTCGAGTCTTCTTGGCTATGATGCAACAAGTTTGGCACGCCTGTATTTAGGGAGTTTCTCCCATTCTTCTCTGTAGATCCTCTCAAGCTCTGTCAAGTTGGATGGGGAGCATCGCTTCACAGCTTTTTCAGGTCTCTCCAGAGATGTTTGATCGGGTTCAAGTCCGGGCTCTGGCTAGGTCAAGGACATTCAGAGACTTGTCCTGGAGCCACTCCTGCGTTGTCTTGGCCGTGTTAGTCGTTGTCCTGTTGGAAGGTGAACCTCTGCACCAGTCTGAGGTCCTGAGCGCTATGGAGAAGGTTTTCATCAAGGATCTCTCTGTACTTTGCACCGTTCATCTTTCCCTTGATCCTGACTAGTCTCCCAGTCCCTGCCACTGAAAAACATCCCCACAGCATGACACTGCCATCACCATGCTTCACCGTAGAGATTGTGCCAGTTTTCCTCCAGATGTGACGCTTGCCATCCAGGCCAAAGAATTCAATCTTGGTTTCATCAGAATCTTGTTTCTCATAGTCTGAGTGTCCTTTAGACACCTTTTGGAAAACTCCAAGCGGGCTGTCGTGCCTTTTACTGAGGAGTGGCTTCTGTCTGGCCACTCTACCATAAAGGCCTGATTGGTGGAGTTCTGCAGAGATGGTTGTCCTTCTGGAAGGTTCTCCCATCTCCACAGAGTAGCTCTGGAGCTCTGTCAGTGACCATCGGGTTCTTGGTCACCTCCCTGACCAAGGCCCTTCTCCTTCGATTGCTCAGTTTGGCCGGGCGGCCAGCTCTAGGAAGAGTATTCGTGGATCCAAACTTTTTCCATTTAAGAATGATGGAGGCCATTGTGTTCTTGGGGAGCTTCAATGCTGCAGACATTTTTTGGTACCCTTCCCCAGATCTGTGAGTCGACACAATCCTGTCTCTGAGATCTACGGACAATTCCTTCGACCTCATAGCTTGGTTTTTGCTCTGACATGCACTGTCAACTGTGGGACCTTATATAAAACAGATGTGTGCCTTTCCAAATCATGTCCAATCAATTGAATTTACAATCAAATTGTAGAAACATCTCAAGGATGATCAATGGAAACAGGATGCACCGGAGCTCAATTTCGAATCATAGCAAGGGTCTGAGTACTTATGTAAATAAGGTATTTCAGTTAATTATTTTTCTAAAAACCTGTTTCGCTTTGTCATTATGGGGTATTGTGTGTAGGTTGATGAGGAAAATGTATTTAATCCATTTTAGAACAAGGCTGTAACATAACAAAATGTGAAAAAAGTGAAGGGGTCTGAATACTTTTCAAAAGCACTGTATGGTTGGGAAGACATGTTAAAATCCTCATTATAAACCAGTAGCCTAAATATTTCCTACACCAGAACGGATTTGAACAAACATCTCCTTAAACAAACATCATTGAACAAACATCTCCGTTATAGGCCTGGTAGGAACGAACCATCTCTAGAATGTGTCACAAGGTGTCTTTTCACCTTGTTGGATTGACTGAAGCTTTTCCCACAGACGGGACAACTAAATGGTTTCTCCCCTGTGTGGACTCTCAGGTGTACCTTCAGGTGCGCCGTCTGATTGAAACGTTTCCTACAGATATTACACTGGTAGGGCTTCTCCCCTGTGTGAATCCTCTGGTGGCCTTTCAACCTCCCAGACGAGCTAAAGGACTTACCACACAAGCCACAGAGAAATGGCTTCTCCTTCGTGTGCATTCGCACATGTGCATTTAAATGGCCCATGTGTCTACAGGGTTTCCCACACACCTTGCAACACAATGACGTGTCGTGGTGGATTTGAAGGGAATTTGAATTTTCAGTGTGTAGCGGTATCTGTAGAGCCTCAAATCCTGACAGTAGTTCGTCACCACCTTCCACCCCCATCATACTTACACTGTTCTCACTCTGTGCTGCCGAAAGGTCGAGGTTCCCTGAAGAGAAAGTATTTGGATCACTTGATGTATCATCCAATGAACAGACACCCAATCTATCAGTCTCTGTTTTGATTGGATTGGAGGTTGTTGAGCTTGATAGAAAGCCTCCCTCTATAGTCTTCCCAGTGTGAGTTTGTATTTGGAACTGATGTGAGGTGGGTTGAGGTGGGTTCTGATCATAGTCATTTCCATCAGAAGGAGCAAATCTAGACAGCGGGGCCAGTCCCCTAAACAGCTTTTCCTCCCTTCTGGCCCTTCCCTCCTGTTTCTCCAAAGTCTGTCCGAGGTCTGGTTCCTGCTTATGCCCAATGGCTCCCTCCTCCTCCTCAGATTCTACAGGAGAAAAGGGGTCTCGGTCTGAAAGTCAAGAAGGGAAAACGTGGTGTTGTTAGCTAGGCACCTTTACTTGAGCATCACGACCTGCTACCACCCAGGTCTGAGTTTGCGTTAACCAACTCACAGCTAGCGAGAAACAGAATACACAGAATGTATTGACAACTATGGGATTTGCTAGGCATGAATGCTAGCAGTCTCTGCAAAGAGTTAAATTATCTAGCTAATCTGCCAAGATAGCCACTGGCATATGGCACGTTCATTGTTGGTTAGCTGAAGCATAACGGCGTATTTCAGATAAAATAACAAATTACATAATGTGTGCATATTATCCTCGCTAGCACCGCTTGCTAGTCAGCAAACGTTAGCTATCTACTAGCCTATTCATAGATACTAACTATAGCGTCTATTCACGAAAGTATCTTATGTTTTAATAAGAGCCCCGACTCGGTCTGAACGTTAAGTGATGCGTGGTGTAGTACGGTTTTGTTACCGTAAGGCCCTTATCTTTCATATCAGCGATAAAGAAGTCAAAAAACGAAAAGGTTAAATTACTACACACCTTTATAAGGTTAGGATTCCCACAATGCCATATTTTCATGTTTACAGCGTTAAACAAAAAAATAATTAGACAGAGGCGACCATCTGTGCTAATCGGGTATCTATAGCATGCTCTGAACACCTTGGCCCAGTTTTTCACAAATTATCGCCTTATAAAACCCCGGGGTTATTTTTCTTAGAGCAAGCTAGCTACTAACCTGGCCATGGAATCCCATTATCGTGAAGCTTGCGTCTCAGTTTGTCATTCTCTCGCTTTCCCTGGAATATTTCCTCCTGGTATTCTAATATGGTCTCTTCCACTTGCTTATATATATCTTGGGCAGCTAACATCAACTTTTCTGTCAAAAATACATTTAGAAATTGTAATTTCGTCATTTTGAGGGTCGATGGTAGCCAGGGCACATTTACCCGCTAAACACAAGCGGAGAGGAAAGAGGCGAAGCGGGAGGTTCGACTCCGCCTAGATTTCTAGCGTTAAGCACACAAAGTGTCAAGTGAGTATTATTTTTTTGATTTGTTATGAGGGGCAACGAGTGTCGAATTTGGTCAAGATAAAAGTGAATTGCTATTTTGATAGGTGAGCGTTATTTGATCTAATGGACGTTTCATAATCTTTGGGTTGTTAACGGTTTCCTATAGTTCTTCTCTGAGCAGAACCCCTATATATTTCGTCCTGTCCCAGTGGTCCAACCAGCATGAAGTTCTGAACCGGTTTAACACCCCAAAAGTAACGGTTCTAACTTTTCCTTCATTTTGTACCCGTGAAATCAACAGTTTTACATTTTAGCTAATTAAATTACTCCACCAATTAGCGTAGGCTATTGCTAGCGTCATTACTTCTGGTTGTTTATTGAAATCAGTGGAGGCTGCTGAGGGGATGGCGGCTCATAATAATGGCTGGAATGGAACAAATGGAATGGCAAACAAATTGAAACGAACCTGGGTTAAAAAAGTGTAGATATCGCCACTGCCACTTGAGCATGCTTTTGGGGCACAGTCGATAGCGCGCTGGACTTCGGGCTAGGAGGTTGAGGGTTCCAGACCTGCTCCCTGGGCCCGTTTCATTACAATGCCATTCCACGTATGCCGCTCCAGCTGTTACCACCAGCCCGTGCTCCCCAAATAAGGGGCCACCAACCTCCTGTGATATTTTCTACATTAAATCATGGGCTAGATCTAGAATGTTTCCATGTATTTCCATTGTTAAAGCGGTCTGTAGACCATCTTGTCTATATAATAGATAATCTTCGACACAACAAAACGCCTTGAGAATGTGACGCAATCAGAAATTGGCCCGCTGTTAGTTACCGTAAGTACTTGAGAACCTGGGCAGTTGAAATAATTGTACCATCAGAGACAAATTAATTAGCACATGGAATACAATAGATTATTAGAGTACAAAAGTTTGTCATAATACCCATAAAACCTAGTGATCTAACAGGGAAATGGTTCCAATCGTTTTTCCATAGGGGATTTTAGAAACACTTCAAATAACGTCCGTGTTTCAGTTAGGCTTACCCTGGCATTACGTTTTGATAGCCTTGTAAATTTCTAGGAAAAGGAGACTTGTCAATACATTCGCCTGTATTTACCCCCAAAAATGAAATACATTCTCCTAATGTGGCTATCATTAAATAACTATAAATGCCACGATCTGGGCAAGACTGGCGAATCGAGGCAAAGGTAAGACTATCTAGATTAGCTAAATGTAGTAATTCATAAATTGGCTACATTTCTTTGAAATGGACAATTCTGTTTACTGTTTTGTGCAAGTTTTAAATTGACACAATACCTGTTAGCCAAGACGTCAGCTAGAGATGACATGCAGGAGCTTGCGGGGATTTGTAGTTTTGCATGATGTCTGCTTCGACACTAATTAGCATTTTCGAATCAGAGTAAAGAGGCAACTATATTGATAAGTCACCTGAGAGAGATTTACATGGTTATCTAAACATCACGCCTGGGTACGTACGCCTACACAAAACACAGCCTTTGGAGTATTTCCAAAATCCCCTATGTGAAAAATGTATGCTAGAAAAACAATTGGACCCACTTCCTTGTTTTTCCGCTAGGTTTTGACACCACTGAGGCTGTATAGATACATTCTGGAATAGATGTATGTGGTACCTAAACCCTGAATCCCAAATCAAACCCTAACCACTTTTGTATATCGGAAAGGATTGGATAGGCATGGGTAGCACCATCTTGATTGGGGATTGAGCTTTTCTGCAGTGGCTATCGAAATCAAATGTTATTTGTCACATGCTTCGTAGACAACAGGTGTAGATTAACAGTAACTTTTACTTACAGGTCCTCTTCCAACAATGCAGAGTTAAACATAAGATATAAAAGTTAAGTTTGTTACTGTACTTCTAGGTTAAGGATAGTTAATGTGTTTAAACTTTCATTTGATCCGCTGTCAGATAATGCACTCTAGCATTATTCAATCTAAAGCTCAGCTATGCCTTGTGTGGAAGGAACCTGACAATTTAGACAAGGTACTCAGACTACTTTATTTAAAAAATTACATTTATTACATAATGATACAACACTGTACAGTTGTGTGTGTGTGTGTGTGTGTGGGAGCAGCGGTGTCCCAGAATAAACTGTGTGGGAGAGAAGGGGAGGAATGCTGGTTAAATTAGAGGGCCTACTGTAGTAGCCTCAGTCCTGAGAGGAGATAAAGACCCTGTCTACTAGTAACAACCCCAAGCACCTATTGCCCAAGACACTTGCCTAGGGGATTGGGCAATGGTTTGTTTCTGGTCCGGGCCATAGGCCTACTGCTTGTTCATGAGCCTCGTTCTCAGCTAGGCACTGCTCAAGTTCTGATAAAAACTTCTAAAAAGGTAGAGACTTGCATTAAGTCTACCCCTAGATTACAAGCACTTGCAATATAAACTAAAGTGCTTTTGATTCCAGGAGTAGGCTTGATCTATCTGTAACAAAACGTATGTTACACTTAAACTGGCCATCAAGAACAGATCTTTACTATAGTGAATATACAGTATGTGCAGTGCTGAGCTCAGGGCCAACAATCAGGAACAAGCAGCTCAGATACAGGGTAATACTGTATGGCTCAGCTGGGGAATCTGTTGGTCTCTGCACCGTGTTGGTCAAATTCTGTAGTGCGGGTCATAGAGAGGACACACTATATGCATCAGAGGTGGGGGATAGATAGTGGTCATATACAGAATTAGCAAACAATCCTTATCAAGGCAACATATCTTGCAAAATAGCAGTCTTTGCATTGAATCCTCACTGATAAGTATGTTTTTAATTGTAAGATAAGTTAGTTGACTGAAATTCAGGTGGCAGTACACAGTTCTGCAATGATGACGAGAGAGGCAAATGGTCCTTTAGCATCAGTTGTATCAGGGAGGCTTTAGGTGACTGTACAGAAACCTTGAATCGAGCAGGCAGGGCTATTGCCTAACCTACCCAACCCTAACTAACAAATGGTGAACATGTGTACTTATATCCATATTTGTAAACTCAAGGAATGGACAACAGTTTATAGTCAATGCCCATACGGTTAGCCATTGTTAATTAGAATTACAAATAAAAACATCTTATGTACTTCAGCCAGCTGACTGAGGAAATAAGATTTGTGGGTTTTAGAAGAAGCTGTGATATACTTTTTAAAAATTAATGAAGAGAAAAAATAAAATAAAATGTATTTTAGAAATGCGTAAATTGGCCCTGTGCAAATCGTCTGGGGCAAGACCACCACGTTTTGGAATGCTGCTTATTGTTGCAAGCCTGAACGCATCTCCGTTTCAAGGCGCATAGTGGAAGACTTCATTATCATCATGCTACCAATTTCATTACTAAAAGTAAAGACTAAATCATTCAGAAAGACTAGCTACTAAGTCGTTCAATTTGGTGTTTAAAGATTCCCTATTATCCCATTCAGTGACAAGTACAAAAAGTAAATGGACACATACTAAATCGACTATACAAATCTACTGCATGAGAGAGAAACTATGGCATGGAGAGAAGTGTTTAACTAGGAGATAAAACATTCTAAGAAAGTCACAGAATCCCTAGCTCTTTGAGAGAAAGAGAAAAATAACAAGCCGTCTTAATGGCAGCAATTTTAGCTTTTAAAAAATGTCCCATAATCAGTAATTCATTCATTCATTCATTCATACAGACTCAGTCGCTCATTACCACCCACAACCACCGGTGGTCTCCCTCATCTTACTGCCCTGAGAAGTAAGTGCCCTCACGGCTGTGGGTCTGGAGATGACGTTTGATTTTGTCGGAGCGGCTGAAGCACTTTCCACACACTGGGCAGCTGTATGGTTTCTCTCCCGTGTGGATCCGCATGTGGACCTTCAAATGGGCCATCTGGGTGAAACCCTTCCCACAGATCTGGCAGCGGAACGGCTTCTCTCCAGTGTGACTCCTGGCGTGCTCCTGGAGCCTGCCGGAGGAGCTGCAACACTTCCCACACACCCCGCAGCGGTACGGCTTCTCCCGGGTGTGCACCTGGACATGGACATGTAGGTGTCCAACGTGGCTGAATGCCTCCCCACACACCTTGCAGCAGAACGATGACACGTGCACCTGGAGGGGGGATTTTCCACACTCTGCGGCCGCGTTACTGCCCTGGTCACCTAAATGGGAGGCCTGACCTCTGCTCCCACCAGCTCGTCCTTTAGACCCAGA
Organism: Oncorhynchus mykiss; assembly: GCF_013265735.2. Lineage (NCBI taxonomy): Eukaryota > Metazoa > Chordata > Actinopteri > Salmoniformes > Salmonidae > Oncorhynchus > Oncorhynchus mykiss. Next base: position 38,865,194 of record NC_048571.1, read on the forward strand.
CACCAACATCTGTCCTCCGTTCTCCACTCCAATGATGTCAATGTTGTTCTCGTTGGAGCAGTTGGGGTTGACTGTGGCGAGGGGCTGCGGGACGCTGTTGGACGAAGATGATGAGGAGCCTCTGTGGGTCACTTCTGACTTGACGTGTCTGGATGAGCTTCTGGGACCAGGGTCCCGCTCTCTGTTCTCCACCGACGGGTTCTGGGGCAGGTTAGAGGAGTGGGGAGGGTCCTGGGGGTATTCGTTGGTGACGCGGGGAGGAGTGAAGATGGACTCTGGGGTGCTGCAGGAGCCGTGGCCCCGGAGTTGCTCGTCCCCCTGGCTGGACCTGAGCTCCCGTTTCTCCTTGATCAGGATGGGGACTCGCTCCTCATGGCCCATGCTGGGGCTCCACTCCCGGCGAGGATGCTCGCCATCCTCCTCCTCCAATAGTGCCATAGACTGACGGTCTGGATGGAAGAGAGGGAGGGACTTGGCAGTCATGATTTACGATCGACGAAAAACACTATCAATTACATTTACGTATCAAAGGAACTAGATTTTAGAAATGATAAACAAAACAGCTGAGTCAAATGAGCCTGAATCTCTGCAGCTAGCTAGATAACTTGTTGGCTAGCTAGTTAGCTGGCTAACGAACAAAGGTGGCTAGTTAGCTAGTTACGTGAAGGAGCTACGTTAGCGTAGCTACCATTTTTAGCTTTCTGAAAAACAACTAGCTAACGTTAGTTAGTTCTCGCAACATTAATACAAGGGTGTCAAACATATATTTTTTAATGATTGCCTTTTAGTTGCTTGGCAATGCATGTATCGTTACAACAGTTTCGCAACCAATATGCTTTAGCGTGCGGCTTCGGCGCTAACTTTAACGTTAGCATAATAGCCTACGCTAGCTACTAACCTGGCCATATTTCAATCCCAGCGTCTCGGAGTCTGCGTCTCAGATGGTCGTTCTCCCTCTCCCTGAGCGCAATCTCCTCTTGGTATTCCAAAATCGTGTCTTCGACAGATTTGTAGATCTCCTGGGCAGCGAGCATAAGCCGCTCGGTCAAAAATACGTTTAAAAACTGCAGTTTTGTCATTTTCGGGTCGTGGTTAGCTACAAGGACTCAGCTATCATCCAAAATGGACCAAAAAAGATGCTCTCGTTGATCACGTGACAAGGAATGCCCGCTGTTACCGTAATAATAGGAAAACGCGAGGCCCTAAATCTAATGGGGCCAAAATATATTCAGCTCATAGCCTATGAGTATTATTGTCATCAATGGAATACATTCAAGATTTAGCTAAACGAAATGCCAGTGTATAAGTACACGATACAGTCAACTCCTTATGCTGCGAGTTTATTTTTATTTTTACAAGAGCTAGATTTTTTAAAAACCATTTTACCCCAGGCTGTATCACAACCGGCCGTGATTGGGAGTCCCATAGAGTGGCGCACAATTTGCCCAGCGTCGTCCGGGTATGGCCGGTGAAGGCCGTCATTGTAAATAAGAAATAGTTCTTATAACTGACTTGTCTACTAGTCAAATAAAGTTTAAATAAAAATATTAACTCAATGTTGTATAATCATTACTAAAATTCAATTACCTGCGTTTACAGTCGTCATTCAAGGTCCCTTTTTGCCTAAACACAAATACGCCTCGCTTGCGATACGGTTTAGGAAACATTTGTAATTTAACTTAATAAGAGGAAGACAAATATTTTTTTAAGGCCAGGTATCACACCACATAATAGGGTCACTTTAACATTAGACATGCAGAGATCCGTAACGTTAGCGCTGCTATAGACGACATAGAAAATTAGAGAAATTAAGAAGCCAGCTACATCAAGACAAACCAACTGGGCAGTGAAGTGCGTTCTGGAATGGCTGTCACAAAAGGGGATGAACATCGATCTGGCAACTGTTGCAAAACAGGAGATGGGTAATATTCTCCGGAGTTTCAACGCCACCTGAATAAGGTTTTGTGTGATTTGCAGTTGCACTTTGGCCGAAGAGGCAATGAAGGAAATCGCAAACTGAAGACAGACTCATTCGTGATAAAATACAAAAATGAAGAAACCAAGAACCACAAAAACACAATGGAAAGAGACAGAGAGAATCGTTGTGGCTGCATGTATGAGAACCTAGGGGAACAACTTCTGCCCCGTGAAATGTGCAATTCAGTATCGTAAATAAATAACTGTTGATGCTGGACCATCCAGGGTAAATAATTCTTGTTGTTTCTGTTCTGCTGTAGCAAATGCTACAACGTTTCAGCGCTATTTTCAGATCCATGGACAGCGGCCCAATACAATGTTTTGATCTGACATTCTATGCACAGACCAGACGTGCGCTGTTTTCAGAACCATGGACAGCATCCCTAGAAACCAAGGTTCTGGAACTATCGACCATCGCTTGGGTAGTTTTGGTTTACATGCCCGTCTTGTTTTGCACAAAATAATAAAATGCAGTACTACAGGATATTTCTTAACGTAGCTCTTTATTAGGTAGCTATAACTGGCATGTTCACGTATCGCCAACCAGGATCAAAACTGACCATGACCTAACCATTTGGGTGGTCTTAACCAATCATAGCACAGTATGATATGGCGGTAAAATGCATCCAATTACAATTCCGTATGTTTACACATATGAATATGACAATGCCAGTCAATGCAAAAATAACTAACAACCGGCAGAGAACACCTAAAATGCAACTTGATTGAATGGCTGCCTTCTCTCAATGCATAATCATTCCTCGTCTACGTTTCACACATTATAAGCATCGCATACCCAAACCTTATCGGGTCATGGTTGGCAATATTTTTTTATCCGAAAATCTGTATAAAACCCATAGGCTTAAATAAATGAACAAAAGTGCAGGAGTCAATTTGGCAAATTATAAACCAAGTGGCCACCTCAACTGAACTGTGTAGAAGATGAGAAATCCGAAGAAATTAGTTGACAATGAGAAATGAAATCACTGAATCATCCATCCACATTGCATCTTATAACATTGCTTGACACTTGAAGTCAGTGAGTTCTCAAAACGGGATTCTCAAGCGAGAGACCACATTTGACATCCACCACATTTTACTCGTACACTTTTTAAAAAATGATGCAAATCTTAAAATGACTAAAATATATATTTATTTTCAGCTAACTAATCAATAAACAAGTAGGCTACATTCAGACATCAAATATGATGTTCTCTATAATATATACAGGGATTAGGGTAACGGCATACATGAGTGGATTTGATGGAGGAAGAAATTTTATCAAAAAAATGGGGAGATCTGGACTAAGATTAATAAAGCAATTTTTACGAAATAGGCTTAAATTACAAACGGATCCAGTATAGAATGCATGCAGCCACCACATCAAATTATCCAGTCATATAATTCCAATAAATGTATTGAAATAATACAAATAAATTCAAATAATTGAGGGTTGTCATCTACAGGTAAATAGAAAAAGACAGTACAGTCATGAGCAAAGCTAATTATTTGACTGTTTGTTTGCCTGTGTTGCCAGTAGTTTACTCGTTGAAGGTGAAGAAGCTAACGTTAACTGTCAAATTGGGTAATTATCTATTATTATTACATCTAATTTGCAAATGCTAACTAACATTAACGTTAAAATATCATAGCTGGCGTTATATCATCTAGTGTAGCTAGCTAGGTAGCTACTGTACCGTCGGTCGCCTGTATAGCTAACGGTAACGTTAGATTAGCTGTAGCTGCAAATTAATCTAGTGTTAGCTAACGGTAGATAGCTAGCAAACTATCGCACATATTAGATTAAAATGCAATTACGTTCAATCACGTTTATGCTATCGGGCCGCGGAGTTGTAATGATAATGTTAATTTAAGGACGGTTGCTAGCTACAATAACTAATGTAGCTAGCACCGATAACGTTAACTATCTAAAACTTTGGACTGGAGAACACTCACTTGTTGCTAGTTATTGCATTTTACTCGCCATGCAGGGCCGCATGACAAGCTCATATAATCGTCGTTCATTCCTTTTATATAGCTAGCTAACCGTAGCTACATTAGGTTCAGGCGATATCGATCGAAATGTCTTAGGTTGAGGGGGAAACCCCAAGCAGATAAGACGACGAGTCTCACACAACGTTATCCATCTGTGCGACAAAGGAAACATTACTGATGAGCCTTACGATGTTTCTACTCTATTCTCCATATAGTACACTATTTTTGTCCAGGGTCTATAGGTTGCTGGTCTAAAGTAGTTTACTATGAAGGGAATAGAGTACCATTTGGCGTGTAACCTCAGTATTCATGTAGTCTTCTGATGTAATTGAAAGTACTGCACATGTAGAAGGGGTATTGAAAACTAGCCCTGCCTGCCGCTCCCTAGATTTTCACTGTGTTCTCTATCATACACTGTACTGTATAACTGTTTCCATTAAACTAAAATCATTCAATCTCTGGCAGGATATAGGCTTGCTTCCAATAAGTATTTTTTCTATATGTATTCATGTGTGTTTCTCTTGCAATTATTTTCGTTCCTTCAAGAAGCGACCATCATCATGACTCCAACCGTTGGTCATCCGGGCCTGTTTCTGAAGGTATGTGGTGTTGCGCTCCCTCGCACATACCTAGCCGTGCATAGATCTAGAAACCATTTAACCTAAACTTCTCTTCTGTTCTGGTCCCATACCTACCATGTTGTAACAGCGTGAACCCCTACACATCCACAAATTTCCCTAATGGTTGTCAATATCATCTTCAGGCTCTTCCGGAGTGGTGCAGCGGTCAAAGACACTGCATCACAGTGCTTGAGGCGTCACTACAACCCCGGGTTCGATCCCAGGCTATGTCACAGCTGGCCGCGACCCGGGAGACCGATGAAGCGGCGCACAATTTGGCCAAGCGTTGTTCGGGTTAAGGGAGGGTTTGACCGGCTGCGATTTCCTTGTCCCATCGTGCTATAGTGACTCCTTGTGGTGGGCAAGCTGACTTCGGATGCCAGTTGTACAGTGTTTCCTCCTGACACATCGGTGCAGCTGGCTTCCGGGTTAAGCGAGCAGTGTGTCAAAAAGCAGTACGGCTTGGCAGTGTCGTGTTTCGGGGGACACATTACTCTCAAACTTCGCCTCACCTGAGTTCGTACGGGGGTTGCAGCGATGGGGGAAAAAACTAACCAATTGGGGAGAAAAAGGGGGTAAATGCACAACAACAAAAACCACATTTCATCTTCAGGCTGAGAGACAATAGATTGGGCAAGAGACAATGGATGTGTCGTGTCCAAGGTTGTGGACATTGTGTGAAAGGAACATCTCGCCTTGGAACAGGAATCCCATATCCAATTGCAAGACGTCAGCAACAAAGTCTTCTAGATAGTCATGTGGCCATGGTTAGCTGTTTCCACAAAACTGTCCGATGACAAATGGCGGATGGTTTGGGAGGTTCTGAAATCAAGTTTTATTTGTCACATATGCCGAATACTACAGGTGTAGACCTTACAGTGAAATGCCAACAATGCTTTTAAGAAAAAATGTGTTTTGTAAAATAATGGAAATAAAGTAACAATTAATTAAACAGCAGCAGTAAAATAACAATAGCGAAGCTATATACAGGGGGTACCGGTACAATCTGCGGGGGCACCGGTTAGTCGAGGTAATTGAGGGAATATGTACACGTAAATAGAGTTATTAAAGTGACTATGCATAGATAATAAACAGAGAGTAGCAGCAGCGTAAAAGAGGGGCCTGGGTAGCCCTTTTAATAGCTGTTCAGGAGTAATGGCTTTGGGGGTAGAAGCTGTTGAGAAGCCTTTGGCTACCCAGACTATTTGCATTGCCCTCCCTCTTTTACGCTGCTGCTACTCTCCATTTATTATCTATGCATAGTCACTTTAATATCTCATATACATATTACCTCAACTAATCGGTGCCCCCGCACATTGACTCTGTACCGGTACCCCCTGTATATAACCTCACTATTAACTCCAGTCTTCTTCAACTCTCTTCTTCTCTCAGCTCCCTTCTTAGCATCCGACTTGATTTTACGGTGTCACTGTCCTTTGCCATACCCCTGACGCCAGAGACCAACTCGGGCAATCTCGCCCATCCTCTCTTTTTTGGTCTCTGCAGTGACCCCGCAGTTATCAAGTCTCCCCAACAGCAACCTTTTCCTGGCTGCTATTTCCTCCACCGTCACTTCAAGCTCTCGCTTGCTGAAGTTTGTATTGCGCTTGCCTTTGTTATCCATTTTTGTTTTTGATATAGCTAGTCTGATGGGTATAATGTGTGAAACATAACGTTTGTTTTTGTGTATAAAGGCTTTGCGAGCCAACAAAAAAAGTAATATTCGAGACATAAAGCAGATAAATAAATGTAATGAAATGGAAATGCTTTATTATAGTGGGCCAAATTCTATAATCCCTGTCATATAGGCTTATTTATTGGTTTCAAGCATGTCACTAATATTTACAAAGTTCTTAGGAATGATATTTACAAAGTTCCTAAAAACTATGAATTCCTGAGAACATTTTGAGGAATTGCATTTCCGAACTATCGTATGAACTTATTTTTTTCCTTAAACTTCTTACGTTTTTTCATAAGTAGTGTTTTGTGAATCCGGCCCCTGGTTCGATGTATACCTAGTATGTATGGTATTGTGGTTGGAATTATTATGAGGTAACAGATGAGAAATGCTGATTAAAACCATCAGCTTTTTCTGATCTACTCAGAATTCTCCCATCAAGAGTATTTCTTTGAATATCCCATGCCTTGCATTTGGCATACACCTATAGATGGCCTCTTGGACAAATCCAATTATATTGGTTACATACACGTGTTTAGCAGATGTTATTGCCGGTGTAGCGAAATGCTTGTGTATCTTGCACAAGACGTCGAGGTGCATGGGAGTCGACTCTTTCGGTGCCTTCGAGTTTGAAAGTTTTATGCAAAAGTTAAAAGAGGCTTGTCAGAACCTGGAGCTTCCTGTAGTCAGGTTGTTGAGAGGCTTTCTGAGAACGCAGCTGTGGTAGTGCGGAGAGTAGAGCATTTGGGTGCAAGAGGAGAATATGCATCAGGGCCTCTGCCACCAATCTTTCATTGTGCGCGGCAGTACACTCAATGCGACAGAGCTTTTCACCCTCAAACTAGACCAAGCCAAGAGCCATGTATTTATTCAGGAGAAGGTTGCAAAGATCAGGAATACCATTGTTGAGGAGGAGGCATATCTGGTGTACTCAGAATTTGCCCATCAAGTCTTTTGAATACCCAATGCCTTCTTCTACATTTGGCATACACTTAGTAAATGGCCTGTTGGACACAGCATACTACTGCAATGTTGGACTGGTAGAAGGCAAGGCTTTCCTAATACGTCATGGAAGACAATTTGTTGCTATGCCACTCATATACATCGACTGACCATTTGAGTCCACCCCCACACCTGCACCACCCCACCCATCCAATAATTCTCAGCGTTTTGTCCATCCAACATCTCTCAGCCTCTTGTCCATCCAACATCTCTCAGCCTCTTGTCCATCAAACATCTCTCAGCCTTATGTCCATCCAACATCTCTCAGCCTCTTGTCCATCCAACATCTCTCAGCCTCTTGTCCATCCAACATCTCTCAGCCTCTTGTCTATCCAACAACTCTCAGCCTCTTGCCCATACAACATCTCTCAGCGTCTTGCCCATCCAACATCTCTCAGCCTCTTGCCCATACAACAACTCTCAGCCTCTTGCCCATACAACAACTCTCAGCCTCTTGCCCATACAACAACTCTCAGCCTCTTGCCCATACAACAACTCTCAGCCTCTTGCCCATACAACAACTCTCAGCCTCTTGCCCATACAACAACTCTCAGCCTCTTGCCCATACAACATCTCTCAGCGTCTTGCCCATCCAACATCTCTCAGCGTCTTGCCCATCCAACTGCTCTCAGCGTCTTGCCCATCCAACTGCTCTCAGCGTCTTGCCCATCCAACTGCTCTCAGCGTCTTGCCCATCCAACTGCTCTCAGCGTCTTGCCCATCCAACTGCTCTCAGCGTCTTGCCCATCCAACTGCTCTCAGCGTCTTGCCCATCCAACTGCTCTCAGCGTCTTGCCCATCCAACTGCTCTCAGCGTCTTGCCCATCCAACTGCTCTCAGCGTCTTGCCCATCCAACTGCTCTCAGCGTCTTGCCCATCCAACTGCTCTCAGCGTCTTGCCCATCCAACATCTCTCAGCCTCTTGCCCATCCAACATCTCTCAGCCTCTTGCCCATCCAACATCTCTCAGCCTCTTGCCCATCCAACATCTCTCAGCCTCTTGCCCATCCAACATCTCTCAGCCTCTTGCCCATCCAACATCTCTCAGCCTCTTGCCCATCCAACATCTCTCAGCGTCTTGCCCATCCAACATCTCTCAGCGTCTTGCCCATACAACAACTCTCAGCCTCTTGCCCATACAACATCTCTCAGCGTCTTGCCCATCCAACATCTCTCAGCCTCTTGCCCATACAACATCTCTCAGCCTCTTGCCCATACAACAACTCTCAGCCTCTTGCCCATACAACATCTCTCAGCCTCTTGCCCATACAACATCTCTCAGCGTCTTGCCCATCCAACTGCTCTCAGCGTCTTGCCCATCCAACTGCTCTCAGCCTCTTGCCCATCCAACTGCTCTCAGCCTCTTGCCCATCCAACTGCTCTCAGCCTCTTGCCCATCCAACTGCTCTCAGCCTCTTGCCCATCCAACTGCTCTCAGCCTCTTGCCCATCCAACTGCTCTCAGCCTCTTGCCCATCCAACTGCTCTCAGCCTCTTGCCCATCCAACTGCTCTCAGCCTCTTGCCCATCCAACTGCTCTCAGCCTCTTGCCCATCCAACTGCTCTCAGCCTCTTGCCCATCCAACTGCTCTCAGCCTCTTGCCCATCCAACTGCTCTCAGCCTCTTGCCCATCCAACTGCTCTCAGCCTCTTGCCCATCCAACTGCTCTCAGCCTCTTGCCCATCCAACTGCTCTCAGCCTCTTGCCCATCCAACTGCTCTCAGCCTCTTGTCCATCCAACATCTCTCAGCCTCTTGTCCATCCAACATCTCTCAGCCTCTTGTCTATCCAACAACTCTCAGCCTCTTGCCCATACAACAACTCTCAGCCTCTTGCCCATACAACAACTCTCAGCCTCTTGCCCATACAACAACTCTCAGCGTCTTGCCCATCCAACATCTCTCAGCCTCTTGTCCATACAACAACTCTCAGCCTCTTGCCCATACAACAACTCTCAGCCTCTTGCCCATACAACAACTCTCAGCCTCTTGCCCATCCAACATTTCTCAGCCTCTTGCCTATCCAACAACTCTCAGCTTCTTGCCCATACAACAACTCTCAGCCTCTTGCCCATCCAACATCTCTCAGCGTCTTGCCCATCCAACATCTCTCAGCGTCTTGCCCATCCAACATCTCTCAGCGTCTTGCCCATCCAACATCTCTCAGCGTCTTGCCCATCCAACATCTCTCAGCGTCTTGCCCATCCAACATCTCTCAGCGTCTTGCCCATCCAACAACTCTAAGCCTCTTGCCCATACAACAACTCTCAGCCTCTTGCCCATACAACAACTCTCAGCCTCTTGCCCATACAACAACTCTCAGCGTCTTGCCCATACAACATCTCTCAGCGTCTTGCCCATCCAACATCTCTCAGCCTCTTGCCCATACAACAACTCTCAGCCTCTTGCCCATACAACAACTCTCAGCCTCTTGCCCATACAACAACTCTCAGCCTCTTGCCCATACAACAACTCTCAGCCTCTTGCCCATACAACAACTCTCAGCCTCTTGCCCATACAACAACTCTCAGCCTCTTGCCCATACAACAACTCTCAGCCTCTTGCCCATACAACAACTCTCAGCCTCTTGCCCATACAACATCTCTCAGCGTCTTGCCCATCCAACTGCTCTCAGCGTCTTGCCCATCCAACTGCTCTCAGCGTCTTGCCCATCCAACTGCTCTCAGCGTCTTGCCCATCCAACTGCTCTCAGCGTCTTGCCCATCCAACTGCTCTCAGCGTCTTGCCCATCCAACTGCTCTCAGCGTCTTGCCCATCCAACTGCTCTCAGCGTCTTGCCCATCCAACTGCTCTCAGCGTCTTGCCCATCCAACTGCTCTCAGCGTCTTGCCCATCCAACATCTCTCAGCCTCTTGCCCATCCAACATCTCTCAGCCTCTTGCCCATCCAACATCTCTCAGCCTCTTGCCCATCCAACATCTCTCAGCCTCTTGCCCATCCAACATCTCTCAGCCTCTTGCCCATCCAACATCTCTCAGCCTCTTGCCCATCCAACATCTCTCAGCGTCTTGCCCATCCAACATCTCTCAGCGTCTTGCCCATCCAACATCTCTCAGCGTCTTGCCCATCCAACAACTCTCAGCCTCTTGCCCATACAACAACTCTCAGCCTCTTGCCCATACAACATCTCTCAGCGTCTTGCCCATCCAACATCTCTCAGCCTCTTGCCCATCCAACATCTCTCAGCCTCTTGCCCATACAACAACTCTCAGCCTCTTGCCCATACAACATCTCTCAGCCTCTTGCCCATACAACATCTCTCAGCCTCTTGCCCATCCAACTGCTCTCAGCCTCTTGCCCATCCAACTGCTCTCAGCCTCTTGCCCATCCAACTGCTCTCAGCCTCTTGCCCATCCAACTGCTCTCAGCCTCTTGCCCATCCAACTGCTCTCAGCCTCTTGCCCATCCAACTGCTCTCAGCCTCTTGCCCATCCAACTGCTCTCAGCCTCTTGCCCATCCAACTGCTCTCAGCCTCTTGCCCATCCAACTGCTCTCAGCCTCTTGCCCATCCAACTGCTCTCAGCCTCTTGCCCATCCAACTGCTCTCAGCCTCTTGCCCATCCAACTGCTCTCAGCCTCTTGCCCATCCAACTGCTCTCAGCCTCTTGCCCATCCAACTGCTCTCAGCCTCTTGCCCATCCAACTGCTCTCAGCCTCTTGCCCATCCAACTGCTCTCAGCCTCTTGCCCATCCAACTGCTCTCAGCCTCTTGCCCATCCAACTGCTCTCAGCCTCTTGCCCATCCAACTGCTCTCAGCCTCTTGCCCATCCAACTGCTCTCAGCCTCTTGCCCATCCAACTGCTCTCAGCCTCTTGCCCATCCAACTGCTCTCAGCCTCTTGCCCATCCAACTGCTCTCAGCCTCTTGCCCATCCAACTGCTCTCAGCCTCTTGCCCATCCAACTGCTCTCAGCCTCTTGCCCATCCAACTGCTCTCAGCCTCTTGCCCATCCAACTGCTCTCAGCCTCTTGCCCATCCAACTGCTCTCAGCCTCTTGTCCATCCAACATCTCTGTCTCTTGCCCATCCAACTGCTCTCAGCCTCTTGCCTTGATCTGTTTGGCCCTCCTCACATCTTCTCAATACATTCAGTAAGTGGAACTGTTAGTTACTTGACCACAGCTAAATGGTTAACTGCAAACAGTTACATGTCACAAGTTAGCCTCATGTAGGCCACTAAGAATGATTCAATAAGAATCTGTATATTTAGCCTTTTTTCTATGTTTATTTTGAGTTGTATTTGTAATTAGCAGTAGACAAACAGCTGTCCTACAAACACACCTTTTCCCCTGCTTGCAGCCGCACCGTCCACCAAAGCCTGTTCTCCTGAGCTGCCCTGTGATCTGCCATTCCAAAATACAGTGAGCAGTTACCTGCAAATAATTGTATCAATCCACACTGTCTTGTCTTTGGATCTCTTAACCTGTCCCAGGTAGTATAATCAAGTCTACCCAACTGATTTACTGAATGAAATATTTTTGTTTGTTTTTTGTATTAGATATGTACCTCGTTGTTCTATTTGTGAAGGAAAACACAACTGGACCAGTGGCACAGGAGTGGTTTAAAGATGGGCTGGAATGGTGGCCTCCTTATGTAAGACAGGAATACAATTATTGACTGTCAAGAAAAGGTTAACTCCAAACCCCCCCAAAAAGCTGTAAGGAGTTTGCTGCACGCCTGCTCTTCCAAACAGGTCATTCCAAAAAGGCTCAGTGTACAGCCTTTCTGATGTTTGGATGTCCGGATGATGTTCTGATATTGTTAATATCACTACACATACCCACTAGTTGGTGTCTGGCGCTGATATCTTCATTCATGCTGAATGGCGCCATGTGTTTTAACAGGCTTCTATTTACAGAATCATTGTAAAGCGGTGGGATGTAATTTGTAACATCAGACCTTAACACTTCAGAAAATTTAACAAGTGAGCACATAATTGTTTGACTATGAATTTCTCCACATTTTAATTTGTTTCGTCTACATTGCTGCAAGTGTTTTAAAATGTGTGGGTTTTTTTTGCATGATGAATGGTTTGCCATAAGTATTCAGCCTTCTTTCAATTGCAAAGTGGTATGCATGTGGTAAGCGAGTGTAAACAAGTTAATTAATTGCCTGACTGGGCTGATGGGACAGTGGATGTGCAGGGATTTCTCAGATCAGAAAACCATTAGCCTGTCTACCCATTGCTATGCTTGTTTTGACCAACCCACTGTATAAATTCTAATAATGATTAATTTACATATTTAGACCCTCATTGTCCTCATCACCCCCGCCGTCCTCGGAGGAGGAAGAATACCCACCCCCACGTTCATCTTCACCTCGGCCTCCACCAACCCCTTTTACAAAATATAGGCGCCCCTTACAGAGATGGTTTATAAAAGTTAACTCACCAGGCATTCCACTACCAACTGACCACTTACTTACCCTAAAGTAAACTTAACCCTAACCATTTGCAGTGTTGATAGTTTGAGTATCTATATGGTTTACAGTGTGATCAACAACATGAATGAATGATTGTTCACTTCAAGCCACAAGACCCAGTTGGAGACCAGAGATGGAGACAAGAGCAGCGTCAGTCGGGCATCAAGGGCCGACCTTTTCAGAATGTAAGTGTCCCTTACAGATGGTTTATAAAAGTTAACTCACTAGGCCTTCCACCAACTGACTAACCACTTACTTACCCTAAAGTAAACTTAATCGTAGAGTATTTAGGGATCTGTCCAAATACATTGTGAACAACAATGTGATTTAAAAAATATATATATTTTTGTTCTCCTTAAGCCACCACTCCCATGTATTTAACTAGGCAAGTCAGTTAAGAACAAATTCTTATTTTCAGTGACTGCCTAGGAACAGTAGGTTAACTGCCTTGTTCAGGGGCAGAACGACAGATTTTTACCTTGTCAGCTCAGGGATTCAACCTTGCAACATTTTGGTTACTAGTCCAACACTCTAACCACTAGGCTACCTGCTGCCCCATGAGGAAGACTCTCTTGAATGTAAGCTATTTAATGAATGAAATTCAAAATAACAACAATACTTTTTACTCCCTTTCTCACAATGGTACTCACACCGGTCTCTCAACTTTCCCTAGGTCACCCAACGGCTTATCCCATCAAATTGCACTGGTATATTTGGCCTCATCTTTCTATTGAAATCAGAAAACTGCTTTGTATTAGTACTAATGGATCAACCTTGAAAAGCTGGGGGAGCTTCAGCTCAAGGTGGCGCATCTGACTAAACTTGTACAAGTAAGAAGTGCAACTGCAACCGCTCTACCGGGCCAAGAACCACAGAGGGGTGAGGAGGACAGGGAACCCATACTGCCACAACTTACATTGTAGGAGCTCTATGACTTCAAATGAGAGACTTGGCCGGGCACATTAAACATTTTTTTTTAAATATGTTCGCTAACCCTTTCATGGGCTACATAGAGGGATTCACAACAACTGTGTAACAGTATAATTCTTAATAACCTTTGTGTTCTAGCCCATCAGTTGTTCCTTATATTTGATCTACCGTCATACGAGCTCACCCAGCAGCAGTTAAAGTGTGTATAGTGTTGGAATACAGCCAATAGGATTTGGCTGCAGTGCCCCGATGGAATGGGTTAATTATTCTAGTTGACCTCAAACACAACTCATTCAACTAAAATGAGTTGATTAGTTGAGTCTGGTGTTAGTGCTACATTGGAACTGTATTAGTGTGCAGAAACATATCTGGTAAGACTTGAACTTTTATGTTCTGAATGTATAACAGGCAGATTTGAAAGACAATAATTGTCTGCATTAACATGTTCTTTTCCGATCTCAGTTAGTATTTTCGGATCTGACCTAGCCACCCAATTAAATTGGTGCGGGAGAGGGCATCAAGACACGACATGTGAAGGACATCATAGTGGGTAGGTTCAACCATTACTGTGATATTTTTCTGTTTTATGATTTAGTAAATGAAAGCAAAGACCTTTTGTAAATTAAATGGCTGTTATTATACAGAAGCTCTTAGAAATCTGCTAGTGTAAAGACAACAGAGAGAGCCCACCCACAGCACCCACTGTTCTAACAACCACAACAATTGTGGTATATTCCACCTTGCCTTCTTCTTATCCTCAATAATTTTGCTGTGCATGTTCGGTTGTCTCTGGCTGGAGCAGCCTTGTACTTTTTTAATTGTCAATTAAATCCATCAATCCCTCCAGCCAATACCCACACATATTAAATGCCTTTAAAACCCATGAGAAGGAGTGTACAAGTGCATACTTAAGGAAAAGTGTGGAGAATTGGGATGTATCACCACTCTTGTTGAATCGAAATGTACTGATACTTTTTTGCTTAATATTTTCCCTTCTAGTGTCAGTTCTTCGAAATGCAGCTCTGTTAGAAATGACAGAGGCTGATGTAGAGAAACCTGTTAAATTTGCTCCGGCTGAGCCAAGACAGAGCAAAAGGGAGGCGAAATAAGGCCCAGTGGACTAATGGAAGAGAGCAGAACAAGAACGTGATTAAAGGTAGGCCTACTGTTCAAGCTACAGCAGAGATGTAGCTTCTCATATACCAATCTATAATAAGTCATTGTTTGTCTCCCTCTCCCCAACAGGCTGTCGGTTCAAGTCTGCCAGCAGACTTTTGTTGAATCCCAAACGAACCCCTTGCCACCACCAACTTGTTCCATTGGCAAGGGGATGAATAAACGCTTCAACTTCGGGACACACTCGTGACTTGAATGAGTATAAAATGTAGCTCTACTATGATGAGACTGATGCTGATATGAAATGAGACTTTTAATTACAAAGATATAGGCTAGTCATGTTTGACAAATATGTTAACCAACATTATCGGCTAGATCTTATCGACATAGGCAAGGCACGGTTTGTTAAGATCAAATAATCTCAAGAACCGAGAGAAAGGGCAGTGCCAATTGGCATAGTACACAGGGGCACCATATGGGGGGGAAAGTTAGGACGAGTCTAAGGGCCTATGACTGACAGGGGCCCTAAAGAAATATTAGAACATTAGGTACATTTTTTAAAAATATTAAATTATTAACCTATCATTATTAAGAATATTTTATTTACAATGTACTAGTAAAAGTAACGGTTTCTTTTCTTGTTTTTGACAAAAGTAAACATCCAGTGAGCCTCTCTGAAAAAAAATCGCACTTGACAGAGGCAGCCAATATCAGAGCCTTAAAGGAAGAGATGCAGGCTCTTGGAGATGGATGGGAGTCTCTCCTGTCTGAGGAAACACTGATTGCTACGCAAATGATGTTGCACCTCAATTTAGCAAGGAACACAGCCGCCAGAGGAAAAGGAAGAGATTCCATGGTGAGACCTCTCAAGAGGAGACGGCTCAGGACAGTGCAGCAACAGTGTTTTGGAACACAGTGTGTTTTTTTTTTTTACTGCTATGGACAACATCATAAGTGACTTGGACACTATGTTCCACACCACTGCAAAAATTGCAGAATCATTTTCTGCTGTTCTGAAATTTGGGCAGATTGGTGAGGATAAAGTCCCTTCTGTGTGCCAACCACTGATCATGAAGTATTCCAGAGAACTTACACCTGAGTTTCAAAATGAAGTAAGACACCTGAACACTGTATATGCTGCCACTCCCCCCCCCCCCCCCCCCCCCCCCCCTAACTTGCCCTCTCTTGGTCTGCTGGATGCAATTTGTAAGATGCAGCTGCAAAGCATTTTTGGAGAAGTGTGCATTGCTTTATGTATTTTTTGCATACTGCCTGGGACTGTTGCTGGTGGCAAGAGAGCTTTCAGTAAGCTAAAACGGATCAACTATTTGAGGTCCACTATGTTCCAGGACAGGCTTTGCAGTCTTGCCATGCTGTCCATTGAACGTCAGTTAGCTAGAAAGCTGGACTTCAAAGACTTGATCAGTCACTTTGCTAGCAAGAAGGCTTGGCGCTGGGCTCTTGGTGAGTAAGGCTGAGCAATGGCCAGTGATAACTGTTAAATGGCATTGTTATGGATATTGGATCACTACATGCATGATGCCCACAGGCTGAGAACAAGATATATATCTCAAAGTAATGCCTGGATTGCCATAATATTTGTTGTGCACAATCAAGACCAAGTGGAAGAAACCTATTGATGGGATGACCACTTGACCTTTCCTCTAGCGCCACCATCCTCTAGCGTCACCATCCTCTAGCGTCACCATCCTTTATTTCCATTTTGTTTTCCATTTCCACTTTTACAGCTGCTTATTTTCTAGTTGGTATGTATACTTAGTTCAATAATCTGCTGCAGATTGTACTATTTTGTTTGTTATATAATTCTATAGATGGTAATGTAAATTTATTTTAATTGAAGAGGTTAATGTATATTTAAGTAATTTATTGTTTAAGAAAATTTTCCATTCAAGACTTTTACCATTAAAATGACATTTAGACTGTTAAATATGGCCTTTAGCACAATTCTTTATAGAGGGTATCAGTTTTGCATCAAATAGTGAATTCCACTGTATGCAGAATATTGCATGCATGTCTGCACAGTGTTATATTTTCACAGCTCACTGCCAGGAAATATCGTACAGTAAATATTGGACTTCAAGAGAGTTGCAAGCTTGCAAAGGTAGTTATTTAAAGCTTTGATTGGGTTCTAGATGTGTGTGGTTACAGCAATTGCCCAGGGTTCGTGTGGCCTGTGGTGGTGGGGTCCAATGATATATTTTCATGGGGCCCAAAATCCCTGGCGTTCCTCATTAACATTGTGCCATTGAAATCAGCATTACCTCTTGTTCTGTTGAATTTCAAATAAACGTTATTTTCTATGTCCAGAAGCCAAAAACGCAATCCTAATCATATTAACAGCCCATGATAGTTGTTAGATCTTCTCTTTATTTTTTCTCTCACGAATAGTGGTATCTCGGTCACATGAAACCTCTAGCATTTGAGGCACCGGTGCGCTTTGGGAGAACTGTGCGCTTTTAATAATTACAGGGTTTGTGTGCTTTGTTGAACAGCCCGTTACATATATATTTTAATCATTTTATCATCGATTATGGCGGGATGCCTATCATTTCGAGCCCCGAGTCATGGTATCAACTTGTGCGTTCTTGGACTCAAACATTGGCTTTTATTTGTAAATGTATTCATCACATAATCACTGCTCTTAGCCTATAATAAAACCCTAATTGCATCTTTATCGAAGCAACTGCACACTCTCTGCATAAGCTATATTTTTTGTTAAATGTGATGTTTCTATTTCTCTGTTCCTTGTTTCTCTCGTCTCTGTGCGGATGGAAAAGCAATAGCCGAATAAACTTGAACTTAACTTGAATATTCTCTTCATTTAACCCACAAACAAAATCACCTATAGTCTAGTGAAGCATATCGTTTTATTGCCTGTATAATTTAGCTATTTTCCATTTAAATGTGATGTTTACACTCATTTGGTAAGGGTCATTCAAATCGTGTAGTGAAACATTATTTGCTGTTGGATGGACCTCAACGTTTTTTAAATGTCGTCTGTAGTTGCAACACAGTCTCACATTCAATTCGTGCATATATGTACATAATGCATTTCAGCATATTTCGTGCGTTTTTGTGTGGCTTAATTCGTGAGAAAAGACACGAATTTATATGTTTCTAAATTCGTGCAAAAAGATGCAAACGCCTACTGGTTAAATTTGTAACAACAATAGACGCGATAGTCTATTTCATTTTGTTATTCTTTATGGCTAATTCAACGTTGTGAATATACAGAAATGTTGTCTTTGTTTTATAATGTGTCGTATGCATATGTACTGTTTTAGACTTGCTGATCATAATTGTTGAGAAAATACAGTTACGTAAAAAAATGGTTTTATTAATACCAATGCTGTTTTCTATGCTTGATTTCGCTTAATACTTTGGTATACTGGTGCACTTGTAATCAGAAAGGCAATTTTGTCGTGTAGGCAACAGTACACAATTTTCTTCATAACCCATTTCGTATTTCATGGAGCCTAAATACACAATTTAGTTCAATGCATTTATTACATGTTAAACAGGTTAATGTAAAATAATTAATTGCGGCCATGTCAATCATGTTATACTTAGGATACTGTAACGCGTTCAACCAGTTAGCAAGTCAGAAATGTCAGTTTCCTAGTACCGACTAGCACTTGAATGCAGTATTATGCTGGCTTCACATTCTCGTGGGAAAATGGGAAATTGTAACTCCAACGTAATCGTGTTCAAGTGCTTTTGAAGTCGGAACAATTCTTAAACCAATAAGATTGGCAACATCATTTTCTAATTTCCCACTTGTAATTCCTATTTGGAGGGTCATTCAAGTGAAACGTCCTAGTCGGAACGAGGAATTTCCGAGAACTCCGACTTGTCCAGCCTTCATACCCATTCACGACCACCGCGGAGTGAGTGTCAGTATCCTACTATGTGTCTGGTCTGTGCAGTCAACTAGTGTAATTGCTTGTGAAGTAAGTATGGTGATTATTATTAAGGTTATGGTAGTCTGAGATCCAGGCTATACAAACAATATAACTATATATAATTAAGACTAAAGTTTTAAAAAAGTAATAATGAAATTACAAAAAATTACTAACAAATGTTTGGTTGCTTTAAGACCAAGTCATGTCTACACAATAATATTGGAGCGGTTCCAATGTTTAGCCTACATCCAATGGCAAATACTGTTTTCTATGCTTGTTTTCCCTTGATATTGGTGGGTGTTGTTGCGCTCATTGCAGTCAAAACATATGTTGGCCGATCAAAACCCTTGCGGCTGACGTTGCTTTCTCTCCCCAAGTCGTACGAGAAAATAACGGAAAACTGACCCAAGATTAGTACTGTACATAGGCCACTTCAACCCAATGTAATGCGGAGCGCGTTCCAGCACGTCAACACAGTCGGCTACAAGGGAGGTTACTTTATGCGTTGTTCGGATTATAAAAAAAGTACAATTAATGAAAAAAAACGCATTTCCAGGTAGTTGAATGTATATTCTTAGTCTGTGCAGAATCCGTGTATGTTGACCTACAACACAACTGCGCATCATGACTACAACAAAGGCAACTTGGAACGTACCCGACCATTCTCTTTTCTGGTAAGTGAAGTATGCAATATAACAATGTGGTTGTAATCGCAAGTATGTAATGTTATGGAGATTGATTTCTAGCTTTTTACGACATTTCTCAAACCACTATGCATTTTCACTGATCTGTTAAGGTTTTCAATGAACATTTTAGCTATAGTCCTACTCAACAGTTTCAGCTAGCTAGCTAGAGCGAGCTAGGCAGTCAATGGAGTTTCATGGTGGGCGCAGGGTTTTGTTCTGGGCAACATCTACACACCGGATTAAAATAGTTTGAGTGGTTAATTACTTTAATCCACATGTGTCAAACTCCTACCATGGGAGGTCCGAGTGTCTGCAGGTTTTTGCTCCACCTGTCAAAGGTGTGTTCGGGAGGCGAAGTCAGGTGCAGGAGAGCAGAGTGTCGTGAACAGGCGCACTTTAATTCCGCTCCAAAATACACAGCACTTAAAAACAATAACATGCCAAAAACACGGAACATGACAAAAGTAAAGCGCCCGACAATAATCCACAATACCAAACAATTACACACAAATACATGATGGGAAACAGAGGGCTAAATTCATGTAGAATGATTAGGGAATGAAAACCAGGTGTGTATGGGTCAAGACAAAACAAATGAATATGAAAAATGGAGCGGCGATAGCTAGAAAGCCGGTGACGTCGATCGCCGCCCGAACATGAGAGGAACCGACTTCTGCGGGAGTCGTGACACCACCCTTGATTGATAAATGAAGGTCAAAAATGACCAAGGAACTCCGCTCACCTGGTTAGGTTGTCCAGGTGTTCATTGAAATGAAAAACCAAAAACCCACAGACACTCTGCCCTCTGTGGAATGAGTTTGACACCCCCGTTTGTCTTTTCAAAGCCTTTCTAAAGACAATTGTTTGCTCCCCAAGATCTAAAACGGCAAACAATGGATGAATTGGGCCCACCAGACAGCAATGCTCAGTGAATGTGTATCTATCCAATGGTCATCTTATTATCCACCATTCACATTCTTTACATTTTTGTAAATCACCTGTAGTTTTTGTGATGTAATCCACTTTCAAATGAAGTACACCTTAATGCTCAATTAAACATGTTTATTAAAATAAGTATCCTACATACACAGTCAAATACAATTCTAAACTGTTTACACTGCAGCTCCAAATAAAGACCCTTCACACCTACCACCCTTCTATTCAGACCTACGGCTGACACCTTTAGTCTCTTGCTCTCTCTCTCCATCCTCTTGATCCATCCTCTGGCTGCATTTTAAGTAAGTGGAGACTTTTTCACTTTCAATTAATTCATCTTTCTTCCCATTTCTTTTGTTTTCAAAAACCAAACCAGGTTGTAGTTTAAAAATGCAAACCAACTGGAGGAGATTATTCAAAATGTGCAGCTTAAAATAAGTAAACAAATCTCACTGGCCCAGGTACTGTTTCATCTGTCAACTAACGACACTCATTGCACTATGCTCCTGAGGCTATGGCAGGCAGCCTATATCTAGGTTACAACAGTTAGTATGGCACATTTTTCCATTACAGTGTGGCATGTGGGGTAATGTTAAAGTGTCAGGCTTTGTTTAAGTACCAGGCGAGGTCCATTATCAGATCTGACCCATATGATTGAGTCATTGAAACCCACATTACCGTCAAACACACACATAGCACTTCTTTAATGGGTTTGAGAAGGGTCGGGGCTTGATGTTTAATGTGAACTCGTCGTCAGCTCCTTAATTGGCCAAACTCTCTTTATTAATTGCTATTGTTAGTATCGTTTTTATCTCACAATCTCTAGTTCTCCTTGGCAATTCAAGCCCCATTGCCAGAGTGGACCTCCCTGGTGCAACATCAGTCAAAGTTATGTGTATAGGGCTATTTTTTCAGACACTTTCATATCCACCTTTCATGCAGAATGGCTCCTGGCTCCAGCCGTAAGCTGTATCCTAGTTGTAAAACAACAATAGGTGGAGCATCAAAGAAGTGCCAGTTCTGTGGTGCAAAAATACAGCTAAAGGTCAAGTTAGAGGCCCAAAAAATGAAGGCAACAGATGAATGGGCAAATAAGACAATGGAACATGGAAGATATGCAACCTTGGTTAATGCAGCAAACAAGCTGGTGAGCTTTATTATGTTTTCCATTAAAAAGATTTCTGCATTTCTAGCTTAGGGAAATGATAGGCCCTATGCACTTATTTGTTGTTGTCTCATTTAAGACTGTAAATCTAAATGTAATTATTTGACTGATATTTGTTGTGTTTCTGGAAGTTATTTTGTCATTAATGATTCCAGGTACATAGGTTCCACAAGGTTGGAGTGTACCCCCTGCTACTCCTCAGGAAGAGGAAGAGGGATAACATGTTGTCGTCAACGGCACTGTCCTCACAGTGGTATGATGAATCAGAACTCAATGGCAGCAATCCAAAGGTTGTATGATGTATGAGGCAATTGTGAAAAGTATTTGGACAGAAATATGTATGCTTGTCTACCTTAAGACCCTATCCCTCAACCACCACATCCATCAGATTGTAAAAAACAAATTATTCCACTTACGCAAATCCGCCAAAGTCAGCCCCTCCCTCTCCTGCCGGCCAAAACTCTAATCCATGCTTTCATCTCCTCTCCCGAATAGACTTTTGCAACTCACTAACACAAACTCCCTCTAAGCTCCAAATGGTTCAAAACTCAGCAGTCCATCTTCTAACCCACACTAAATCATCCTGGCAGCATATCACCCCCATCCTCTGAACTCCACTGGCTCCCTGTCTCCCACCGCATTAATTACAAGATCCTCCTGACCTAAAAAGCTCTCCTCCACCTTGCCTCTCTGAACTTCTTCTCTCCTACAGTACCAGCCCTCATGCTCTCTCTGCTCAACCACAGTTGCCCACCTTGTCATCCCCAGGTCCAAGCTCCAGAGTTTCAGTGACAGTGCCTTCTCCAGGGTTGCTCCTAGGCTCTGGAACTCCCTCCCTCGAGCCATCTGTGACTGTGAATGTGTGTTAGCCTTTTTAAAATGATAAACTTGGATTAGCTAATTGATAATTAGAAAACCCTTTTGCAATTAAACTGGCCTTCTTTAGACTAGTTGAGTATCTGGAGCATCAGCTTTTGTGGGTTCAATTACAGGCTCAAAATGGCCAGAAACAAAGACATTTCTGAGAAATGAAGGCTATTCCATGAGAGAAATTGCCAAGAAACTTTAGATCTCGTACAACGCTCAGTAATACTCCCTTCACAGAACAGCGCAATCTGGCTCTAACCAGAATAGAAAGAGGAGTGGGAGGCCCCGGTGCACAACTGAGTAAGAGGACAAGTACAATGAAGTGTTTAGTTTGAGAAACCGATGCCTCACAAGTCCTCAACTGGCAGCTTAATTAAATAGTACTTGCAAAACACCAATCTCAATGTCAACAGTGAAGAGGCGACTCCAGCATGCTGGCCTTCTAGGCAGATTTCCTCTGTCCGGTGTCTGTGTTCCTTTGCCCATCTTAATCTTTTCTTTTTATTGGCCAAGGAACACAGACACCGGACAGAGGAAATCTGCCTAGAAGGCCAGCATGCCGGAGTTGCCTCTTCACTGTTGACGTTGTGACTGATGTTTTGCGGGTACTATCAGACAATCAGATCCTCAAATGGGCACATTTATTGGCCAACATTAGCACGCAGGCCAGGTAGCCTAGGCCTACTTCTATGCGTAATCAGGTGCGCATCCATACGCAACACTGACATGAGCGCTTCAAACAAAAAGACAATGAAGAAAATTGACAAAACTCGTAAATGGAATGAAATAAACCAAAACTTGTTTCTCACAAGTGTAGCATAGCTTGTGCGCTCCCCTAACAACATGTCCACTCCGACAATGAGAACAGTAATATACTCTTAATAATAATATATTGAATGCATTAACAGAAATGACCATAACCAAACAAACATTGTAGATGAGAAATTGTGAATTAACGGTAGGCTAAATGTACTTCTGGTGATACTGGTGTGCCATCCACGTAGCCTACGCAATGGATTAGTCCACTTAGACAGGTGCAAATCAGACAGGTGTCTCATGTGCCATTAAATAAATAAATACATACAGTGAGGGCGAAAGGTATTTGATCCCCTGCTGATTTTGTATGTTTGCCCACTGACAAAGAAAGGATCGGTCTATAATTTTAATGGTAGGTTTATTTGAACAGTGAGAGACAGAATAACAACAAAAAAATCCAGAAAAACGCATGTCAAAATTTTTAGAAATTGATTTGTATTTTAATGAGGGAAATAAGTATTTGACCCCCTCTCAATCAGAAATATTTCTGGCTCCCAGGTGTCTTTAATACAGGTAACGAGCTGAGATTAGGAGCACACTCTTAAAGGGAGTACTCCTAATCTCAGTTTGTTACCTGTATAAAAGACACCTGTCCACAGAAGCAATTAATCAATCAGATTCCAAACTCTCCACCATGGCCAAGACCAAAGAGCTCTCCAAGGATGTCAGGGACAAGATTGTAGACCTACACAAGGCTGGAATGGGCTACAAGACCATCGCCAAGCAGCTTGGTGAGAAGGTGACAACAGTTGGTGCGATTATTCGCAATGGAAGAAACACAAAATAACTGTCAATCTCCCTCGGCCTGGGGCTCCATGCAAGATCTCACCTCGTGGAGTTGCAATGATCATGAGAACGGTGAGGAATCAGCCCAAAACTACATGGGAGGATCTTGTCAATGATCTCAAGGCAGCTGGGACCATAGTCACCAAGAAAACAATTGGTAACACACTATGCCGTGAAGGACTGAAATCCTGCAGCGCCCGCAAGGTCCTCCTGCTCAAGAAAGCACGTATACATGCCCGTCTGAAGTTTGCCAATGAACATCTGAATGATTCAGAGGATAACTGGGTGAAAGTGTTGTGGTCAGATGAGACAAATGGAGCTCTTCGGCATCAACTCAACTCGCCGTGTTTGGAGGAGGAGGAATGCTGCCTATGACCCCAAGAACACAATCCCCACCGTCAAACATGGAGGTGGAAACATTATGCTTTGGGGGTGTTTTTCTGCTAAGGGGACAGGACAGCTTCACCGCATCAAAGAGACGATGGATGGGGCCATGTGCCGTCAAATCTTGGGTGAGAACCTCCTTCCCTCAGCCAGGGCTTTGAAAATGGGTCGTGTATGGGTATTCCAGCATGACAATGACCCAAAACACACGGCCAAGGCAACAAAGGAGTGGCTCAAGAAGAAGCACATTAAGGTCCTGGAGTGGCCTAGCCAGTCTCCAGACCTTAACCAGTTAGAGCTCTAGGGGCGCTATTTCATTTTTGGATAAAAAACGTTCCCGTTTTAAGCGCGATATTTTGTCACGAAAAGATGCTCGACTATGCATATTCTTGACAGTTTTGGAAAGAAAACACTGAAGTTTCAGAATCTGCAAAGATTTTGTCTGTAAGATTTTGTCTGTAAGAACTCATTCTACAGGCGAAACCAAGATGATGCATCACCCAGGAATTAGCAGAATTTCTGAAGCTCTGTTTTCCATTCTCTCCTTATATGGCTGTGATTGCGCAACGAATGAGCCTACACTTTCTGTCGTTCGCCCAAGGTCTTAGCAGCATTGTGACGTATTTGTAGGCATATCATTGGAAGATTGACCATAAGAGACTACATTTTCCAAGTGTCCGCCTGGTGTCCTGCGTCGAATTCGGTGCGCAATTGCCAGCTGCTTCTACTTTACCATTTGATTCAGGGGAGAAAGCATGTGTCCAAGAACGATGTATCAATGAAGAGATATGTGAAAAACACCTTGATGATTGATTCTAAACAACGTTTGCCATGTTTTCAGTCGATATTATGGAGTTAATTTGGAAAAAAGTTTGCGTTTTGAGGACTGAATTTATGGATTTTTTTTGGTAGCCAAATGTGATGTATAAAACGGAGCTATTTCTAATACACAAGGAATCTTTTTGGAAAAACTGAGCATCTGCTATCTAACTGAGAGTATCCTCATTGAAAACATCAGAAGTTCTTCAAAGGTAAATTATTTTATTTGAAGGCTTTTATGTTTTTGTTAATGTTGCGTGCTGGATGCTAACGCTAATGCTAACGCTAAATGCTAACGCGAAATGCTAACTCTAGCTAGCTACTTTTACACAAATTATTGTTTTCCTATGGTTGAGAAGCATATTTTGAAAATCTGAGATGACAGTGTTGTTTACAAAAGGCTAAGCTTGAGAGATGGCATATTTATTTCATTTCATTTGCGATTTTCATAAATAGTTAACGTTGTGTTATGCTAATGAGCTTGCTGATAGATTTACACAATCCTGGATACAGGGGTTTTTTCATAGCTAAACGTGACGCAGAAAACGGAGCGATTTGTCCTAAACAAATAATCTTTCAGGAAAAACTGAACATTTGCTATCTGAGAGTCTCCTCATTGAAAACATCTGAAGTTCTTCAAAGGTAAATGATTTTTTTGAATGCTTTTCTGTTTTTTTGTGTAAATGTTGCCAGCTGAATGCTAATGCTAAATGCTACGTTAGCCATCAATACTGTTACACAAATGCTTGTTTTGCAATGGTTGAGAAGCATATTTTGAAAATCTGAGATGACAGTGTTGTTAACAAAAGGCTAAGCTTGAGAGCTAGCATATTTATTTCATTTCATTTGCGATTTTCATGAATAGTTAACGTTGCGTTATGGTAATGAGCTTGAGTCTGTATTCACGAACCCGGATCCGGGATGGGGAGATCAGAAAGGTTAACCCCATAGAAAATCTGTGGAGGGAGCTGAAGGTTCGAGTTGCCAAACGTCAGCCTTGACACCTTAATGACTTGGAGAAGATCTGCAAAGAGGAGTGGGACAAAATCTATCCTGAGATGTGGCCAACTACAAGAAACGTCTGACCTCTATGACTGCCAACAAGAGTTTTGCCACCAAGTACTAAGTCATGTTTTGCAGAGGGGTCAAATTCCCTCATTAAAATGCAAATCAATTTATAACATTTGACATGTGTTTTTCTGGATTTTTTTGTTGTTATTCTGTCTCTCACTGTTCAAATAAACCTACCATTAAAATGATAGACCGATCCTTTCTTTGTCAGTGGGCAAACATACAAAATCAGCAGGGGATCAAATACTTTCTTCCCTCACTGTATGTATGCATGTATGTATGTATGCATGTATATATATATATCTGTACACATAGTACCAGTCAAAAGTTAGGACACCTACTCATTCCAGGGTTTTTCTTTATTTTTACTATTTTCTACATTGTAGAATAATAGTGAAGACATCAAACTATGAAATAACACATGGAATCATGTGTTAAACAAATCAAAATATTTTATATTTGAGATTCTTCAAAGTAGAAGTCTTTTCATTCAAAAATGTATTGAATTAAGGGCACTTCATAATTTAAAAGGCTTTTAAAATCCATTAGCGGTGCACAATTTCTACTTAAAATATCAAAGGGACACAAAAGGTACTCATTTCGTGGAATGACTGATTGTTTTCAAGTACCTTACGAACGTGAGCTGTGATTTCCTTGTTCTGCATGAGAACCATACTTTTCCAAATGGTTCTCTTTTTCCAAGAAACTCTCAGGACTATTCTATGTTCCCCAATCTCTGGAGGTACTCCTGGTAGGACAATGAGAGAGAGAAACAAGGTATTTTTCATACAGTGGCACTGCACATAAACATGCAATGGAAAAGAGAGGTTGGTGTGTGTGACTGCATGTGTGCACCCCAATCAATTATTCAAATGTAGTTATAAAACCCTTTTTACAAGAACCCCAAATGTTTAGTACCTTGATATGGTGGATGTAGAACTGGACAGAGTTCTTCTGGACATCTTTTATAATTTTCACCAGGTTACTGAACAGCTCAGGTTTCAGCTGGCTAATCAGACTACTGATGGGTGCAGGTGGATGAGCTTGGGAAAGGCCCTCCCACCCCTGAAGAACTCTCAATCATCTGAGTGAGATGATGTGGAGCCACCATGGTGGCTTCTGGAACCGGAGGATCAACATTTATGACATTGTCTTTTGATTGAAACGTTGCACTCGTTTGTGCCTTACACTTTCCCCGTAGCCCTCGAGCATCTAAGTCAGTGTTCTTTGTCGTGGTTGACATAGCACTTGGCTTGCACGTTCCCAGTTGCTCTCAGCAGTCTGAGTCCGGGTTCTCTGTTGTTTGCGCTCTTGTTATCCACTGGTTGCCCAGTGCCAGTGGTTGGATGGGGAGGGGCGCTAGACTAGAGTGCAGCTGAGATAGAGGCAGCTCTGTCTGGGCTGGGTTGTTGTAGAGGGGAGGGGTAAAAGGAGAGGCAGCGCCAGGACCGGGGAAGGATGAAGAGCGAATAATAACATGATTGTTATTATTACTATTAAACTGAGACACAGCTGAGGGAAACTGAGAAACTGATAAAGAACTGTAAGTGGATGAACTAGCAAGGTTAAGGCCGGGGCCAGAAGGAGAGGCAGGAGAGTGGCAGTTGGGGACAGAATGAGACACAGGTAGAGAACTGTAAGAGTCTAAACTAGCACGACCAGGGGCAGACAGGGACAGAGTGAGAAACAGGGCCACGAGAAGAAGGGTACCAGTTGTATGTAGTTCTATGAACGTGGCTAGCATGGTGGTGGTTATTGTTAGAAAATACCAGGGGAGAGTCAGTGGCCACCATGCTAGGAATCCATTGCTCCTGTGTGTCTATGACGGTGCCCATGCGGTCTCTCAGGGAGCTGACGTAGTCCTGCATAGGCGGGGAGGTGTTGTAGAAGGAGACATACTCAGAGAAGGGCAGGATGGGGGGATGGCCTGGAGGACTCTGGCTAGGGATCAGCGGGGAGCTGTAGTGGACACTCTCTCTGAGCAGGAGGATCTGCATCTCTGTAGAGAAGTCGCTGAACTGCTGGTCCAGGACACAGTTCACTCTGCTCAGCACGGGCCTCTGGACGGGAGGAGTGTTCTGGATGGGGGGAGGATTTTGGACGGGAATCTGCTCAGGAGAACTGAGGTCAAGAGAGGGTGGTGACACCTCTTCTGTCTGCTTTATAACCGTCTCCACCTCTTCATCTACCACTTCAATCACATCGTCCTCCTCCAACTCTTTTTCTTCCTCCTCTACCTCCTCCCCCTCTTCTTGTCCAACATCCATTGTGGTTGGATCTTCAGCAACCACGCCAGATATAACTTTTCCTGTGCTGCCTTCAACCTGTTCCTGCCCAGCCTCCACAGGGCTAGGTTCTCCATTTGGCTTTGGCTCAGGTGAGGGGCTGCGGCACTTGTCTAGTAGCCTGGTGCTCGCTGGAGCACCAGGGATTTGAAAGAAGCTCTGGTTTGTGCTCGTCTTCTTGTCTGTGCTCGTCTTATGGTTGCCGCTTATTTCTGTGGGGTCACAGGGGGTTTCAGCTAATTGCTGCTCACCCACCATGGGACTGGAGCAAGAGCAGGCGCTTGGGCAGGGACTGGAGTAGGGGCTAGGCTCTTCTGACACCTCTAGGGAAGTACTGAGGCTATGCTGTGGGAGCTCCTCTAGTGTAGAGTTGATGCTTCTTTCCCGTCGTTCCGGGACACAGGGGGGGTAGCTTCTGTTTGCCATAGGGATCTGGGGAACAAAGCGTGGGTCCTGAAGGTTGTCCTTCTGGCTCAGGCAGTACTTGTTTGACTTCAGCCCTGCACAGGAGTAAAAGGTATTAGTAAATATCATAATAGTTTCACATATCAGCCAAATTATCTCACAGAAATGAAAATATACAGTACTAATCAAAGGTTTGGACACACCTACTCATTGTAGGGTTTTTCTGGAATAATAGTGAAGACATCAACACTATGAAATAACATATGGAATCATGCAGTAATCAGAAATGTGTTATCAAAATATTTCATATTTGAGATTCTTCAAAGTAGCTACCCTTTGCCTTGATGACAGCTTTGCACACTTGGCATTCTCTCAACCAGCTTCATGTGGTAGTCACCTGGAATGCATTTCAATTAACAGATGTGCCTTGTTAAAAGTTAATTTGTAGAATTTCTTTCCTTCTTAATGCATTTGAGCCAATCGGTTGTGTTGTGACAAGGTGGTATACAAAAGATAGCCCTATTTGGTAAGAGACCAAGTCCATATTATGGCAATAACAGCTCAAATAAGCAAAGAGAAACAACAGTCCATTACTTTATAACATGAAGATTAGTCAATGCGGAAAATGTCAAGAACTTCGAATATTTCTTCAAGTGCAGTCACAAAAAACATCAAGCACTATGATGAAACTGGCTCTCATGAGGACCGCCACCAGAATGTAATACCTAGAGTTACCTCTGCTGCAGAGAATAAGTTCATTAGAGTTACCAGCCTCAGAAATTGCAGCCCAAATAAATGCTTCAGAGTTCATGTAACAGACACTTCTCAACATCAACTGTTCAGAGGAGACTGCATGAAATCAGGCCTTCATGGTTGAATTGCTGCAAAGAAACCACTACTAAAGGACACCAATAAGAAAAGACTTGCTTGGGCCAAGAAACATGAGCAATGGACATTAGACCAGTGGAAATCTGTCCTTTGGTCTGATGAGTCCAAATTTGAGATTTTTGGTTCCAACCGCCGTGTCTTTGTGAGACGCAGAGTAAGTGAACGGATGATCTCCACGTGTGGTTCCCACCGTGAAGCATGGAGGTGGTGTGATGGTGCTTTGCTGGTGACACTGTCAGTGATATATTTAGGATTCAAGGCACACTTAACCAGCATTCTGCAGTGATACTCCATCCCATCTGGTTTGCGCTTAGTGGGACTATCATTTGTTTTTCAACAGGATAATGACCCAACACACCTCCAGGCTGTGTAAGGGCTATTTGACCAAGAAGGAGAGTAATGGAGTTCTGAATCAGATGACCTGGCCTCCACAATCACCCGACCTCAACCCAATTGAGAAAGTTTGGGATGAGTTGGACTGCAGAGTGAAGGAAAAGCAGCCAACACATGCTCAGCATGAAGATATCCCTCTAGTGGTGTGGGGGCTGTGCTTTGGAAAAGTGGGTGGGGTTATATCCTTCCTGTTTGGCCCTGTCCGGGGGTGTCCTCGGATGGGGCCACAGTGTCTCCTGACCGCTCCTGTCTCAGCCTCCAGTATTTATGCTGCAGTAGTTTATGTGTCGGGGGGCTAGGGTCAGTTTGTTATATCTGGAGTACTTCTCCTGGTACTTCTCCTGTCCTATTCGGTGTCCTGTGTGAAATTAAGTGTGCTCTCTCTAATTCTCTCTTTCTCTCTCTCAGAGGACCTGAGCCCTAGGACCATGCCTCAGGACTACCTGACATGATGACTCCTTGCTGTCCCCAGTCCACCTGGCTGTGCTGCTGCTCCAGTTTCAACTGTTCTGCCTTATTATTATTGGACCATGCTGGTCATTTATGAACATTTGAACATCTTGGCCATGTTCTGTTATAATCTCCACCCGGCACAGCCCGAAGAGGACTGGCCACCCCACATAGCCTGGTTCCTCTCTAGGTTTCTTCCTAGGTTTTGGCCTTTCTAGGGAGTTTTTCCTAGCCACCGTGCTTCTACACCTGCATTGCTTGCTGTTTGGGGTTTTAGGCTGGGTTTCTGTACAGCACTTTGAGATATCAGCTGATGTACGAAGGGCTATATAAATACATTTGATTTGATTTGATGTGGGAACTCCTTCAAGACCGTTGGAAAAGCATTCCAGGTGAAGCTGGTTGAGAGAATGCCAAGAGTGTGCAAAATTGTCATCATGGCAAAAAGTGGCTACAAATATAAAACATTTTGATTAGTTAAACTTTTTTGGTTACCACATGATTCCATATGTGTAATTTCATAGTTTCTATGTCTTCCCTATTATTCTACAATGTAGAAAATAGTATAAAAGAAAGAAAAACCCTGGAATGAGTAGGTACGTCCAAACCTTTCACTGGTACTGTATGTGCATACATTTCTTCAAACATATTTCAAAGGAACAAGTGCACATTACAGGGAAAGCCTATGTGTTATGCGATAGTCCATACCTGTGGGGATATACTATGGGAACATATAGCTTCAACTATGTGATCGTAATTGGAAAAACTTTTGCCCGGCCCGAGTTCTGCTGTATGTGCAGTGAGGGTCCATACCTGTGATGGGGATGAGGACCCATGGCATCTGTTCTTCCCCCTGATATTGGGACTGTGATCTTCTGGGCATTTCACCATTGGAACTGGGGCTGAAGCCCTCCAGACTGTTCGTGCTCCCTGCTGTCTGCTCTTACACACACACACACACACACAGAGACAGAGAGAGAGAACAATACAAAGTTATGTACACATATTCAAATCAAACTTTGTCACATACAATAGCTGTAGACCTTACAGTAAAATGCTTACTTACAAGCCCTAACCAACAATGCAGTTAAAAAAAAAATAAGAATAAGAAATAAAAGTAAGAAATAATTAAAGAGCAGCAGTAAAATAATAGCGAGGCTATATACAGGGGGTATCGGATACTTGAGGTAATATGTACAGTGGGGCAAAAAAGTATTTAGTCAGCCACCAATTGTGCAAGTTCTCCCACTTAAAAATATGAGAGGCCTGTAATTTTCATCATAGGTACACTTCAACTATGACAGACAAAATGAGAAGAAAAAAAATCTAGAAAATCACATTGTAGGATTTTTAATGAATTTATTTGCAAATTATGGTGGAAAATAAGTATTTGGTCACCTACAAACAAGCAAATTTCTGTCTCTCACAGACCTGTAACTACTTCTTTAAGAGGCTCCTCTGTCCTCCACTCGTTACCTGTATTAATGGCACCTGTTTAAACTTGTTATCAGTATAAAAGACACCTGTCCACAACCTCAAAGTCCCACTCCAAACTCCACTATGGCAAACACCAAAGAGCTGTCAAAGGACACCAGAAACAAAATTGTAGACCTGCACCAGGCTGGGAAGACTGAATCTGCAATAGGTAAGCAGCTTGGTTTGAAGAAATCAACTGTGGGAGCAATTATTAGGAAATGGAAGACATACAAGACCACTGATAATCTCCCTCGATCTGGGGCTCCATGCAAGATTTCACCCCGTGGGGTCAAAATGATCACAAGAACGGTGAGCAAAAATCCCAGAACCACACGGGGGGACCTAGTGAATGACCTGCAGAGAGCTGGGACCAAAGTAACAAAACCTACCATCAATAACACACTACGCCGCCAGGGACTCAAATCCTGCAGTGCCAGACGTGTCCCCCTGCTTAAGCCAGTACATGTCCAGGCCCGTCTGAAGTTTGCTAGAGAGCATTTGGATGATCCAGAAGAAGAGTGGGAGAATGTCATATGGTCAGATGAAACCAAAATATAACTTTTTTGGTAAAAACTCAACTCGTCGTGTTTGGAGGACAAAGAATGCTGAGTTGCATCCAAAGAACACCATACCTACTGTGAAGCATGGGGGTGGAAACATCATGCTTTGGGGCTGTTTTTCTGCAAAGGGACCAGGACGACTGATCCGTGTAAAGGAAAGAATGAATGGGGCCATGTATCGTGACATTTTGAGTGAAAACCTCCTTCCATCAGCAAGGGCATTGAAGATGAAAAGTGGCTGGGTCTTTCAGCATGACAATGATCCCAAACACACCGCCCGGGCAACGAAGGAGTGGCTTCGTAAGAAGCATTTCAAGGTCCTGGAGTGGCCTAGCCAGTCTCCAGATCTCAACCCCATAGAAAATCTTTGGAGGGAGTTGAAAGTGTGTGTTGCCCAGCAACAGCCCCAAAACATCACTGCTATAGGGGAGATCTGCATGGAGGAATAGGCCAAAATACCAGCAACAGTGTGTGAAAACCTTGTGAAGACTTACAGAAAACGTTTGACCTCTGTCATAACTTTGTTATTGACCAAATACTTATTTTCCACCATAATTTGCAAATTCATCAAAAATCCTACAATGTGATTTTCTGGATTTTCTTTCTCATTTTGTCTGTCATAGTTGAGGTGTACCTATGATGAAAATTACAGGCCTCTCATCTTTTTTTGGTGCAGCTGTAGAACCTTTTGAGGATCTGAGGACACATGCCAAATCTTTTCAGTCCCCATAGATTTCGTCGTGCCCCCTTCCTGACTGCCTTGGTGTGCTTGGACCATGTTAGTTTGTTGGTGACGTGGACACCAAGGAACTTGAAGCTCTCAACCTGCTCCACTGCAGCCCCATCGATGAGAATGGGGGCATGCTGGAGTCCTCCATTTCCTGTAGTCCACAATCATATTGAGGGAGAGGTTGTAGTCCTGGCACCACGGCCAGATCTCTGACCTCCTCCCTATAGGCTGTCTCGTCGTTGATCAGGCCTACCACTGTTGTCATCGGCAAACTTAATGATGGTGTTGGAGTCGTGCCTTTCCGTGCAGTCATGAGTGAACAGGGAGTACAGGAGGGGACTGAGCACGCTCCCGTTTTGAGGATCAGCGAAGCGGATGTGTTGTTACCTAACCTTACCACCTGGGGGCAGCCCGTCAGAAAGTCCAGGATCCAGTTGCAGAGGGAGGTGATTAGTCCCAAGGTCCTTAGCTTAGTGATGAGCTTTGAGGGCACTATGGTGTGGAACGCTGAACTGTGGTGAATAAATATAATTCTCACCTAGGTGTTCCTTTTGTCCAGGTGGGAAAGGGCAGTGTGGAGTGCATTAGAGATTGCATCATCTGTGGATCTGTTTGGGCGGTATCCAAATTGGACTGGGTCTAGGGTTTCTGGGATAATGGTATTGAAGTGGGAAATCTGAGGGTTGTAGTTTTTCAACTCAGCCCCCAATGGAGATGCAGGGTGATATTAGTTATGTTTCACTTCCCAAGGCTTCCACTAGATGTCAACAGTATTTAGAACCTGTTTTGAGGATTCTACTCTAAAGGAGGGGCTCATAAGGGCTCTTTGAATGAGTGGTCTGGCAGAGTGCCACAGCCTCGGTCTGGCGCGCTCACGTGAAAGGTAACTACGTTCCACTTCATTTGTACAGACAAAGGAATTGTCCGGTTGGAACATTAATGAAGTTTTATGTTAAAAACATCCTAAAGATTGATTCCATGCTTCGGTTGGCATGTTTCTACGGGCTGTAACGGAACTTTTTGAACTTTTCGTCCGACGTTCAGCGCGACCTGAACACGCTTTTGGATTTGTTTACCAAACGCCCTAACAAAAGAAGATATTTGGACATAAATGATGGACATTATCGAACAAATCAAAACATTTATGGTGGAACTGGGATTCTTGGGAGTGCATTCTGATGAAGATCAAAGGTAAGTGAATATTTAAAATGCTATTTCTGAGTAATGTTGACTACCCAATATGGCGGGTATCTTTTTGGCTGCTTTGTTGTCTAAAGGCTGTACTCAGATTATTGCATGGTTTGCTTTCTCCGCAAAGTTATTTTGAAATCTGACACAGCAGTTGCATTAAGGAGAAGTTTATCTAAAGTTCCATCTTTATCAATGTTTATTATGAGTATTTCTATAAATTGATGTGGCTCTCTGCAATATCACCGCATGTTTTAGAACTACTGAACGTAACGTGCCAATGTAAACTCAGATTTTTTGATATATGTATGAACTTTACCAAACAAAACATACATGTATTGTGTAACATGAAGTCCTATGAGTGTCATCTGATGAAGATCATCAAAAGTTAGTGATTAATTTTTATCTCTTTCTGCTTTTTGTGACTCCTCTCTTTGGCTAGAAAAAATGACTGTTTTTCTGTGGCTTGGTGGTGACCTAACATAATCGTTTGTGGTGCTTTCGATGTAAATCCTTTTTGAAATCAGACACTGTGGCTGTATTAACGAGAATTTTATATTTAAAATGGTGTAAAATACATGTATGCTTGAGGAATTTTAAGTATGAGAATTTTGTTGTTTTGAATTTGGCGCCCTGCACTTTCACTGGCTGTTGCAGGGGGGGTTCCCAGTCCTAGACGGGTTAAAAGGAAAAAGCTTCTACCAGTTTGTGGTGAGTAATTGCTGTTCTTTATGTACAAAATAAGTTAAAAATAAGTTACAAACAACGCAAAAAAACGAACAAAATAACAGTTGGTTAGGAGCATGTAAAATGTCAGCCTTCGCCTCCAACGCCGTTCTACCGCACTTTCACAGTCATTGAACTGGTTCTAAGTGGTACGGCTTGAGCAGAGGAAAGGTTTAGGAAAGGTTTAGGAAACAAAGGTATCGATTTATTACCTCCAAGAAGTCAGCCTTGACCTGCAGGCCCCCAGAATGTCGTTTCCTCAGGTCAATGTCCTGATTGGGCGGCAGGCCCAGCTTGATCATCCTATCAAACAGCAGAGCTTTAGTCTGCTGTGTCCCCTTTCTTGACCATCCTCCTCCTCCTCTCCCCTCAGACAACTTGAAAGCAGCCTCTGAGCGGTCTCTCCTCAGGTCCACATCTCTCAGACCAACACTCTGCAGCATCACAGAGGACAGATAAGAAGGGCTCTGGCCCTTTTCAGCAGCTGCTGCTGGGAGGGAGAGAAAAGGAAGAGAAAAAAAAGAGACATTTACTGCATTAACACTTTGTGGAACTCTTTTGCTAGGTGAGCCAGCAAACTATCCATGAAACACATTTAAGGAACTGGATTGAACATCTGAAGGACTGGATTTCAAGTTAATTTAATCTAGTTTCCACTACTTATACCTAACAGGCTGACTAAACCACTCGCTTCGCGTGCGCGAGCATTGCAAAATACATTTAGAAATCTCTGTTATTCAATTATTGCACCCACACTGCTCGCGCGCGCCAACGAGCGTCTGCTCGCGCTGCAAGTACTGCCTCTCCCATCTCCTCATTGGTTTATAGAAGCAGGTACCCATGTGCCATCTCCTCATTGGTTATACCCAATGTGGGTGACTGAAAGACAAACAAGGTCAGTGGTGGTAATGCACCTAATTTATGAAAGTTGCCAATCGCAATATAAAGTCAAGAGAATAAAAAGCTTGGTAGGAGGAGAGATAACTAGAAACGATTCGGTTGACCGTTTTATGTGTGGATTAATTGTCGGAGTAGAGGACCTTGTGCATTTCAGGTAAAATAACTCAATGTTTATATCCCAGGACAAATTAGCTAGCAACAGCAAGCTAGCTAAATAGGACAAATAGGCTAGCAAGTGCAAATGTTTAATGCTTTTTGACCTGTCCCCAAATTAATGTAATTGGTTCAGAGTTTGCTTTGATATTTTAACCTGCGTGTCGTGATCGCGTTTGGTGTGGGGGGACAATATAAATGTACGCACGGTGATGCACGCGCGCAGCCAGTTTTGGTTCTGTGTAAGGCCAATCCTCAGTAAGGCTTTCCATACCTGTTCTCCTATCCCTTCTGCCTCTTTCCTGTGAGGCCTTCTTCCGGTAGTTCAGAGTCCTCTCTGCAGTCTTCCTCTTCAGTCCTCGGGGGTCCAACCCACCTGCCCCCTGCTTTCGTCCTCCCTGCGGCACTCCCTTCTTCCGGACGTCCCCCTCTATGTTCCTCCAACACAGTATCAGGTTAATCAGCTCCTTCAACTTCTGAGGTTTGGCGTCAGTGGGAAACTGAGAGAGAGAGTGGTTGACCTGGACCCCCGGGGACTGGGCAGCAGTGGCACCATAAGGATTTACCTCTGACCCTACCACTGACTTGGCTCCACTGCCCTCCCAGCCCATTACAGGGCTGTTGTCATCGGGCACAGTGCAGTAACTCTCTACCATCTCCTTGGCTTGGAAAACAGGCATGGTGTAGAGGTTGGGGTTGTAGATGTAGGAGCGCAGGTAGCCCTCCGTGTTGAGTTTGTGGTGTTTGGGAGCCGGGAACAGCTTCCCCCGGTCATCCAGCTTGGTGTCATATTCAGTCATGGGGATGTGGCGGCGCTAGAGAGGAGATGATACAAAACTTTTCTGTATTCTTGAATGGAAATAAGCTCCATGTCACACAAAAAAGGTACAAAGTAAAACACCACATAACATTCAACGCATCATCCCAAAACACATGTCAATAACATACACATATGGTTAGTCAAAATCGAGTTAAAAGTTTGACTAGTCAAAACACAAAACATGTGATCAATATGCTTATATTATCATATAATCACACATTTATACCTTTCCATGGTGGAGTCCACTGAGGTAGTCCCTGGCCTGGCGCTCGACCCCGGCCGAGAGGTCAGCGGGCGGGTTGCAGCGCACCTTGACCAGGGCGTGATGCAGGGCTGGGACAAAGCTGTTCAGCTGGGGCATGGCGGGGTCACGGGAGGACGTCTGTAAAGGCTCCTGCGTAGTTGGACACTTTGAACTGTATTTTGCCACGTCCCTGGACTCCTGAAAAACAAATAACGCTCGAAGGCATTTTTTCAACCCATCTCTTCTTTCTGAAAAATAAAAATAGTAAATAATTAGAGAATAACTATGTCACACATTAATACTAAGTTATTACATAGTTACTACACAGGCATAGAACAACTTAAATGTAAAGTGATTTGACTTACCAGTTGGAGTGGCCATCTGAACTGAAGACAGGAGGAACAGGAATCCTTTGTCAGCCAACATGTGGACAAGAACCTGCACATAGAAGAGGTGTTAGAGCAGGGCTGGAGCAAAAGCCTGCATTCCCAATAGCTCTCCAGGAGGAGGATTGGTCTAGTTAAGATGTGCTGGACCTGGACCTACCAGTCGCTGTGTCTCCATGCCTTGAAGCAGTGCTGCCAGACAGTCTCCTGACTTGCTCTTATCCACCACCTCCAGCAGACTGCAGTGTGTCCCACTCTTCAACACTACAATAACACACACACGCGCACACACAAACACACACCATTAGAGACGTTTGAAGCCCTGTATCAGTGAGTCTTCTTCAAATCGCAGAAATTGGCACATGTATAGACACATGAAATCTAAATTGGATTAATTGTCAGTGTAAAGAAACATGACTTTGTATATCAAAATTCCACAAAGAACCAGCTAAAAAGAGGACCATATGCATGACAGGCAAAATAATTACCCAATGTTCATCTCCCAGGACAAACTAGCAAACTAGCGACCGCTAGCTAGCTAAATGTCCATGAATGGTTCATGTGTGTCGACCTGCCCCGAAATTAACATCATTTATTTGGGTATTTTAACATGCGTGTCATGATCACGCCTGGTGAAAATCATCAACATCAATCAATGTGCATGATGGCATACAAGCACGTGTGGCCAGTGTAGTCACAAGTAAGAATGACAAAAGGTACCCATGTCGTACAACATGGGAGCATAGATCACAGTGTGACGATGCAGTCTTTTACTTTTCGCTGAGCATACAGTACTGCGTATATATTCTTTGATCTCCAGCACTTGTGTAATGTGATCCTCTTGTAATGTGTACCTTGGTGGCTGCCTGCGTACAGGTTCCAGGAGAACAGAGCCGAGGGGATCATCTGAGTTACCTGGTCCATACTCATCACCAGACCCAGCTCCAGCTTCTCTGGCCTAGAACGGACACACAATGACACTGGTTACCTTCTTTCTGTAATAAAGCACTGTTGTGGAGAAAGACTCATTCTGATTGGCTGTGCCTGGCTCTCCAGTGGATGGGTGGACCTATACCCTCCTAGGCCCACCCATGGCTGCAGCCCTGCCCAGTCATGTGAAACCCATAGATGAAGTCTTAATGTATTTATTTCTCGTTTGATTTCCTTTGATTTTCCCATGATGTCAAGCAAAGAGGCACGGAGTTTGAAGGTAGGCCTTGAAATACATCCACAGGTACAACTCCAATTGACTCAAATTATGTCAATAAACTTATCATAAGCTTCTAAAGCCATGACATTTTCTGGAATTTTCCAAGCTGTTTAAAGGCACAGTCAATTTAGTGTATGTAAACTTCTGAACCACTGGAATTGTGATACAGTGAAATAATCTGTCTGTAAACAATTGTTGGGAAAATTACTTATGTCATACACAGTAGATGTCATAACTGACTTGCCAAAACTATAGTTTGTTAACAATAAATTTGTGGAGTGGTTGAAAGAAGTTAATGGCTCCTACAAAATGTATGTAAACTTCTAACTTCAACTAATTTGGGATGCCTTTAAAGCGTACTTTAGGGGGATGCAATCTCATACTCTGCAAGCTAAGAACATGAACAACTTCATAGTTAAAACCTGTTGCGACGAGCAATCCCGTATCCGGGATCCTATTTATAGCCTCAAGCTCATTACCATAACGCAACGTTAACTATTCATGAAAATCGCAAATGAAATGAAATAAATATATTTGCTCTCAAGCTTAGCCTTTTGTTAACAACACTGTCATCTCAGATTTTCAAAATATGCTTTTGAACCATAGCTAAACAAGCATTTGTGTAAGAGTATTGATAGCCTAGCATAGCATTAAGCCTGGCATTCAGCATGCAACATTTTCACAAAAACAAGAAAAGCATTCAAATAAAATAATTGACCTTTGAAGAACTTCAGATGTTTTCAATGAGGAGACTCTCAGTTAGATAGCAAATGTTCAGTTTTTCCAAAAAGATTATTTGTGTAGGAGAAATCGCTCCGTTTTGTTCATCACGTTTGGCTACCAAAAAACCCAGAAAATTCAGTCATCAA
Organism: Oncorhynchus mykiss; assembly: GCF_013265735.2. Taxonomy (NCBI): domain Eukaryota; kingdom Metazoa; phylum Chordata; class Actinopteri; order Salmoniformes; family Salmonidae; genus Oncorhynchus; species Oncorhynchus mykiss. The sequence continues at coordinate 38,905,090 of NC_048571.1, forward strand.
AACGCCGAACTTTTTTCCAAATTAACTCCATAATATCGACTGAAACATGGCAAACGTTGTTTAGAATCAATCCTCAAGGTGTTTTTCACATATGTCTTCGATGATATATCGTTCGTGGAAGTCTGGTTTCTCCTCTGAATCACATGGAAGAATACTTGCAGCTGGAGATTACGCACCAATTTCGACGCAGGACACCAGGCGGACACCTGGTAAATGTAGTCTCTTATGGTCAATCTTCCAATGATATGCCAACAAATAGTCACAATGCTGCAAACACCTTGGGGAAACGACAGAAAGTGTAGGCTCATTCCTTGCGCATTCACAGCCATATAAGGAGACAATGGAAAACAGCGCCTCAAATTTTGCTCACTTCCTGTTTGAAGTTTCATCTTGGTTTCGCCTGTAGCATCAGTTCTGTGGCACTCACAGATAATATCTTTGCAGTTTTGGAAATGTCAGTTTTCTTTCCAAAGCTGTCAATTACATGCATAGTCGAGCATCTTTTCGTGACAAAATATCTTGTTTAAAACGGGAACGTTTTGTATCCAAAAATTAAAAGAGCGCCCCCTATCTCGAAGAAGTTTTAAGAACACTAAACAATATTGTTGAAAATTAAACGTATCCAAGGATTGTTCCAAAAGGTTGTGTTTTTATGGAATGATATTGGTTCTTGTAGAATATGTTTCATTTTCAACAATATTGTTAATGTGTTAACTTTATCTTTTGAAAATAGACAACGTAAAAAGATGTCTTTAGTCGAGGTGCATCAGAATTCACCAATGAATTGGTCCACATGGAAAACGAAAGGCATAGAAACTGTAAATGACTTGGTAACAGGAAATAAATGTATTTCCATGAAAGTACTAAGAAGTAATTTTGAACGGTCCAATGTAGATAGTTTCAAATACATGCAACTTAAAAAAGTTACATATCACAACATTTTTATTTGAAATCTTTTGGACATCAGAGCAACCTTGAGGGAATCTTATTTGATTCAGATTTTTTTTTTCATATGATAGAGAAGATATACAAAACCTTGCGGAGAGCATATCCAACTGACAAACTATTAGAGCAGGTATTCCCAAACTGGGGTACGCGCAATGCCGTCAGGGGTACGCCAAATAAAAATGTGATTCACAGTTAAAAAAAACAATAATTAACACATTTTTTCTTCACATTTTCAAAACAGTCCATTTATATTTTCCTTTACATTTGGGTGTTTTTTTCCCCCTCGCCTGAGTAGCCTCATTTCACTGCCAAAAATCAAATTAAACCATCTAGTGTTCAGCGAAATAACAACACAATGTCAAATACAGGTAGCCTAGTCAAATAAATGACATCCAATCACATTAACCATTACTCTCTTGCGGGAATTCCACTAACAGTACATATGTAGCCAAACGTAGCTGCTGCTCATGTTGGTATCTGTACTGATAGCGCAAAAGCCATGACAGGGAGACATAGCGGAGTGGTAACGCGTGTGCAAGCAGTTGCTCCCAACGCTACTTGGGTACACTGCAGCATCTACCGAGAGGCTCTTGCTGCCAAGGGAATGCCTGACAGCTTGAAAGACGTTTTGGACACTACAGTGAAAATTGTTAACTTTGTTAAAGCAATGTCCCTGAACTTTCGTGTATTTTCTGCACTATGCAATGATATGGGCAGCAACCATGTAATACTTTTACAGCATACATGTCACGTCCTGACCATTGTTCTTTTGTGTTTTCTTTGTTTTAGTGTTGGTCAGGACGTGAGCTGAGTGGGCATTCTATGTTGTATGTCTGGTTTGTCTATTTCTATGTTTAGCCTGATATGGTTCTCAATCAGAGGCAGGTGTTAGTCATTGTCTCTGATTGGGAACCATATTTAGGTAGCCTGTTTTGTGTTTGGTTTTGTGGGTAGTTGTCTTCTGTCTATGCACCAGATAGGACTGTTTTGGTTTTTTAACATTTATTGTTTTGTATTTTGTAGTGTTCATGTTTATTGTCCTAATTAAACATGTTGAACACTAACCACGCTGCATTTTGGTCCTCTCCTTCAACGGAAGAAAACCGTTACAATACAGAAGTGCGTTGGTTATCTAGGGGCAAAGTATTGACACTTTCTTTTTTTAAATTGAGAGACCAGCTTAAAGTTTTGACTGACCATAATTTTCACTTGTCTGACTGCTTGCATGATGATGAGTTTCTCACACGACTGGCCTATCTGGGTGATGTTTTTTTCTGGCCTGAATGATCTGAATCTAGGATTACAGATACTCTCCACAACTATATTCAATGTGAGGGACAAAATTGAGGTTGATTAAGAAGTTGGAGCCCTTCTCTGTCTGCATTAACAAGGACAACACACAGGTCATTCCATCATTGTATGGTTTTTGTGTGCAAATGAACTCAAGCTTACGGACAATATCAAATGTGATATAGCGATGCACCTGAGTGAGTTGGTTGTGCAACTACGCAGGTACTTTCCCGAAACGGGTGACACAAGCATTCCCTGCCTCCAGTCCACTTACCGATATCTGAACAAGAGAGCCTCATCGAAATTGTGAAAATGTAATTTAAATCAGAAGCCACTGCCAGATTTCTGGATAGGGCTGCGCTCAGAGTATTCTGCCTTGGCCAATCAAGCTGTTAAGACACTGTTGCCCTTTGCAACCACGTACCTATGTGAGAGAGGATTCTCGGCCCTCACTAGCATGAAAACTAAATACAGGCACAGACTGTGTGGAAAATAATTTAAGACTGAGCCTCTCTCCAATACCTCCAAACCTCTTGTCCCAATTGGTGTTTTTAAATCACTGATGAAGGATTTTGACTGATTCCCTGATCTGTTAATGTTTTTAATTTGCTGTTTTAGGATTTTGTTATACTCTTGTGAATTTATGGTTTTTACTAGATTACTTGTAGTTTTTCATGTCTGTCTGTATTTGTCTAATGACTTGGTGCTGCCTATCTTGGCCAGGATGCTCACGAAAAAGAGACTTCTCAAAAAAATCTCAAATGAGTCCTTCCTGGTTACATAAAGGTTAAATAAAAAAATACAACCCAACATTGCAGCGTTATGTACATCCTTTCACACCCTTCTCATTAATCTGTGGTGAGTTATTCCCAATTTTCGTTGTACAAATATGTTTTATACGTAAGATGTTTAAATAAAGAGCAAAATGTTTTATTATTATTTGTGCCCTGGTCCTATAAGTGCTATTTACAACTTCCCACGAGCCGGGTTGTGACAAAAACTCACACTCTTATGTTTAACAAAGGTATCGTAAAGTGTGTGTGTGGCAGGCTTACAATGATGGCAAAAAAACAAAATTAGAGTGCACTGACCTTGGTGCCAGAGGGGGTACACAGCTTGAATGTTTGAAGGGGTACGGGACTATAAAAAGCTTGGGAACCACTGTCTTAGAAAAATATAAACTATTGGGAACTAAGACTTAAAAATGACTTGTTGGTACAAGATGGAGAGAAAGTTGGAACATAACTAATTCAATTAATTAAAGAAAATGTATGCTTAATCCAGTATAAACAAAGGTATCGGATTTAGAGACAAAATTGACTAAATTCTACAGCACAACGGAAGAGTCCTGTCTTAAGTGTAAAACTAGCAATGATTCAATAGTCCATGCTTTCTGGGAACGCTATAAAGTCCAAAAGTTGTGTGTGTAGGGCTGACCCCATTTAGTAGACTGATCTATTGTTTGGTCGATAGGCTGTTGGTCGACCGATGTTTCCTTTAGTCGAGCAGTCACAATATTATTTTTCAAGGTGCATCCGTCTGATTGGACGGAAGACTAATCCAGTGGTTCCCACTTGAGAAGATTCATGAGACCATATGCTTCCTGGTAAAATCCACACGAGGAGGTACTTCAGAGCAAAATTCAGTTGGTGCCACGGTAACTAAAAAAGGTTGGGAACCACTGGACTAATCTTTTGCAGAAGCCATGGGGATGGCACAGTCCATCACTCTGACATGTTATACTGAAATTATATGTGCTTGTGTTATGCAAAAATAATGGTGAAATACTAAAAGAAAAATCTAACATTATAACAAACGTGCTTTCTCCCGCGTTCGATACGGTCACTGTCCGCAGTTCTCAAACAATCTTCAGTGGGCTGTAGAAATGGCACCTTTCCCTATGTTGCTATGTGCATAATAGCTCAATTAACCAGCATATTGGGCTGGAGAACAATGCGGCGGAGGTAGCAGCAGAGACGAGGAAACAGCCCTTGCCTTTTCCTAGTTGTCCAAGAAAATTGAGTAGAGAGGAAACCAACTTAACTAGGTCTATAATCAATAGCCTAACTGTTCAAATGTGCCTGGCTTTATAAATCATCCATTTATATATCTACAGAAATAAGACAGCTCTTGCTTCTGTTGCCTGTTTGAGTGTTTGTTTAATAGCCTACTGATTCCGTGAGCACCAAGCCTCATGCAACAGCAAAATGTCAGATTAAGCAATTTCACAGGTTCGGCTGCCTTTATTCTTTGCTATGGTCTAATAAAGGCTTTATAACAACAACAAAAAGTTAGATCAGTGGTATTGCTCATTTATTTATTGCTGTTTACACTGTTCCAAACAGGCAGAACAATTATATTGTAATCTAACAGCACCGGTTTGCCACACATAATATGCACGCAGAGCTTGCTCTTTTACCCTCCTTTTTCTTGATCTCCTTCTTATTACAACTATTATGATCATCATTAAAGTAATAACTCATGTCTATCATTAGTAGGCTTTGTATAGTTTCCTTGTATAAGCACCATCGAGAGCTGTAGGACTAAGAGTGCAGTGCGTCCTGTTCAGTCTTAATACCGGAACGAACTTAGGCCTATCTTTCAATATACAGGATACTGTATCAATCATTAATTAGTTCATGCAATTACACAGCACACGAGGCATTCATGCTTTGAAATGCAATCAAGCATTTTAGTTTTATGGCGCACGTCGTCTCACTCTACTCCCTACTCCAGCGAAAGGCTATTCCCTCAACCCTCTTTACGTGAAACATGTAAGCATTGCATGCATGTGACTAATAGGACCAATCCCTCATCAATCTAAACACTATACCCCATAATGACAAAGCAAAAACAGGTTTTTACATAAGTATTCAGACCATTGACTCAGTACTTTGTTGAAGCACTTTTGGCAGCGATTACAGCCTCAAGTTTTCTTGCATTATGACACTACAAGCTTGGTACACCTGTATTTGGGGAGTTTCCCCTATTCTTCTCTACAGATCCTCTCAAGCTCGGTCAGGTTGGATGAGGAGTGTCGATGCACAGCTATTTTCAGGTCTCTCCAGAGATGCTCAATCGGGTCCAAGTCCGGGCTCTGGCTGGGCCACTCAAGGACATTCAGAGACTTGTGCTGAAGCCACTCCTGCGTTGCCTTGGCTATGTGCTTAGGGTCATAGTCCTATTAGAAGGTGAACCTTTGCCCCAGTCTGAGGTCCTGAGCGCTCTGGAGAAAGTTTTCATCAAGGACCTCTGTACTTCGCTCTGTTTATCTTTCCCTGGTCTCCCAGTCCCTGCCACTGAAAAACAACCCCACAGCATGATGCTGCCACCACCATGCTTCACCGTAGGGATGGTGCCCGGCTTCCTCCAGACGTGACGCTTGGCATTCAGGCCAAAGAGTTAATTCTTGGTTTCATCAGACCAGAGAATCGTGTTTCTCAATGTCTGACAGTCTTTTAGGTGCCTTTTGGCAAACTCCAAGCAGGCTGTCATGTGCCTTTTACTGAGGAGTGGCTTCTGTCTGGTCACTCCACTTTCAAGACCTGGTTGGTGGAGTACTGCAGAGATGGTTGTCCATCTGGAAGGTTCTACCATATACACAGAGGAACTCTGGAGCTCTGTCATAGTGACCATCTGGTTCTTGGTCACCTCCCTGACCAAGGCCATTCTCCCCCAATTGCTCAGTTTGGCTCTAGGAAGAGTCTTGGTGGTTCCAAACATCTTATATTTAAGAATGGTGGAGGCCACTGTGCTCTTGGGACCTTCGATGCTGCAGAAATGTTTTGGTGTCCCTTCTCCAGATCTGTGCCTCGACACAATCCGGTCTCGGAGCTCTATGGATAATTCCTTTGACCTCTTGGCTTGTTTTTTTCTCTGACATGCACTGTCAACTGTGGGACCTTATATAGACAGGTGTGTGCCTTTCCAAATTATGTCCAATCAATTGAATTTACCACAGGTGGATGCCAATCAAGTTGTAGAAACATCAAGGATGATAAATGGAAACAGGATGCCCCTGAGCTCGATTTTGAGTCTCATAGCAAAGGGTTTGAATACTTATGTTTTTTTAATGTTTAATACATTTGCTAACATTTCTTAAACCTGTTTTCGCTTTGTCATTATGGGGTATTGTGTGTAGATTGAGGAAAAGTAATCATTTAATACATTTTAGAATAAGGTTGTAACATAACAACATTTGGAAAAAGGGAAGGGGTCTGAATACTTTCCAAATGCAATGTGCAATGTAAACATATTTTTAATCCGTCTGTCTGCATATTTCAAGACATGGCATATGGGGGTGTAGTGAGATACCCAATGGGCTGGATGATTCTCTTCTCATCACTGATCTTTAAAAAGGTTATTTTAAAACTTGGAAATCAATTAATCTGCCATCATTAAATCAATGGAAAAATCAAATGATTTCTTATTGAAACAGCAAGGGCAACAAAGAAAAACAAATTGGTACAATTTAAGGCCATGTGGCAAACAATAACATAAGCAATAGGGATGGAAATGTGAGCATGAGGGTCTGGGCAGAGGCGATGTAGTTGTTTTTTGTGTGCGTCTGTAAATTGTTGTTCGTATGTTTTTGGTGTCGGTGATTTTTTTTTTTTTTTTTTAACAATAAAAATAATAGTGACTTCATTATCAAGTCGACATTGATATGTAAAAAGGTCACATGACTCACAGTTTGAAAGGCAGGAAGGGGGGAGAGAAGGAGCAGAAGGAGACCTGGGACACTACTCTACCCTCATTCACAAGCTCTCCACTCCACACTGTGTATTTACTCCTGCCTGTAGACACAGACAAGGGCATGACAGTCAAAAACATCCATCAGTAGATAACATGAACACCATGAGAGTACTTACCTGGTACGTTGCTCTGAATGACAGCATCTGCTCAATGATTAAAATGTAAATTACACATGGTAATAATATCATAATCCTACTTCCACATAACAAATTATGACATTACCTTTACTTCCTGTTTGGCTGTTTGACCTGTTAGAGAACATAAACAAAATCATTTTGTGGATTGGTTGACATTTCTACATCAACACTCATACATAATTGACATAGACCTGTACCTTAGGGGAGCCATGGGCTTGGCTTGTAACGGAGCATCTTTGCCTTTGAACTGGAAAGAGACCACTGCATAGGGGCACACATGCCTCGGCCGAGCCTTCAGCTCATCAAAGTCATACTCATAGAAGTATTGCTGTCAAATCAAATCAAATGTTATTTGATCACATACACCCACACCCTGTGGCCAGAATGAGACGTACAGTAAATACAAGAAACCTCTATGCCACACGTGCATTTTAGTTTGATTTTCCCTCTTAATATTTACAAATATTGCCGGTATAATAATCGATTATAATCCAAATGAGAGACCTATCCTCTACATGCAATGTAGTTAGTACCAGTACCTGAGTGAGCTCATAGGCTCTATAGGAGGTGAGAGATGTGACTATGCTGGCATTCTTCGATAAATGGCTGTCAAACTTGAGTGTGGGATCCAAAAGGTTCTTAGACATGTTATCATAGATGCTCTTTACTTTACCCTGTTGGAGAGAGAGATTTGCTTGTTTACTTTCATTCATATTCTGACCACTTTTTTACGAAAAACAACAAGGTTTTCTTACCTTGATAACCTTGAATATGATGATCTCTCCCATGACTCCAGGGTTAAAAGGATTGATCTGCAGTAAGTCTGAGTATTTAGACAAATAAACACCTGGAAGATACAACGGAAACATTTCAGTCTTATTCTTCCTCATAACCATTTTTTACTTGAGCTGGGAATTGCCAGGGACCTTTCAATACGATATCACAACACTTAGGTATAATCCTCACTTCAGCTTAGATCTCCCTATATACACATACAAACAATAACTACACCAAAGATAAACTAGCATCTGCCAACACTTCAACACTCAGGTTTAAATAGCCCACTATGGCTCGGATGATGACCTTACCCTTAGCTGGATTTCCCAGAGCGGTGATCCAGCTGTGCCCCACAAGAAGTCCATTCTCACAGATCCATGGTAGCTATAACCAGGCGTGTAACAGTATTATTACACGTAATATGTACATTCAATACACATATAAACGTAGCGATACTATAGGTCCTTCACCATGGTGGAGTCAGCAGTCAGGAAACAGTGGGTCTCCTCCAGCTCCTTCTCCGTCCTCCCATCCAGCTTCAGCTCCCTCCTTTTCTCTACAAACTGTCAATCAAACAACGATAAAAAAGATGAACCATCAGCGCTGCTGCAGATGAGTGGCATTTTTGTGTCACGAAAATGTCACCCTAAAGCATTGCTTACATTCTTCTCCAGCAGTTTGTTGTGGACGATTCTTAGCTTGGTGTATGTGAACGTCCCGTTGGAGCTGGCTTCTATGTAGCTGGAAGACAGAATAGTCAAGATGTCCTCAAACTCCCTGGACTCTGAGGACACATACTGGAACAACGCTACAGGGACAGAGACGAGAGACAGTCAGGTCGGTCAGTTCAGTTCTTTCCCAAATCCCAATCTAAACATGTTTGTCTTCGGAGACAAAATAATGCACAGTCTATTCTATGCTCAGTCAGAATATTGACCCACACACAAAAACAAACTTAGTAAGCCATCACGCAACACAAAGAACACCCCCTCCGTGTTAGCAAGTCAGTGTTTTTTCAACCATTTCTCTCTCTCCCAGAAATGCAACTACAGATGCTAGGCTTATATAAAGCTACATTGGCCAAAATAACGGGAAAATATGACTGGGTGCCATTTCTGACGAGACATTGTGAAGTCTACTTTTACAGAAGTGAGAAAAACCACACTCTCAAAAGTGACTCAAATAACAGGAAGCCTGTCTCAATGTGGTAACATCTTCCACTGTGCACCACAATGTATGATGTGCTGGGATGCAGGCCTTACACAAATTAAAACACATTATGAAATGTAGTATCATCTGTGTTGGTTGACATGAATAACACTTCCTCTACAATATTCATAGATCCATCAAGAACATTTTGGCAGTGCACTCATTTACGACATTGGGGCTCAAGACATGGACACATCTGCATAAATTGTGTCCTGTAGAACAGAGTTTGTGGGGAAGGATATGCAACAGCAATCATCGAGAGTGGTAGCTCCCTGATTTCTCTATCGTTCTGGTGGTTGGCGATGGAAAAATAATAATAATAATAATAATAAATACCACAATATATAATATACAACATATGAAAAACTGCTAACAGGAAGTTAATCCAGAGATTCTTACCTTTGTCTCGATTCGGCAGTCTCGTCCAAATCATTATGGCATTTATAGTTCTTTATGATATACCTTCGCTTTACATTAGCATTTCATATTATTATTATTATTGGGGGGGGGGGGGGGGGGGGGGTAAATACAGGCAAATATATTGATTAAAATCACCTTGTCCTAGAGAGATTAACACTGTTATCAACCTGCAGAAACAGTGTGCAAGATGTAGGCTAGCCGACAGTAGTGTGCTGATCTACCAGCATATCACATTTTACACAATACATCTGTTTATCTACTTACACTTTATTTATTAAAGTTTATTGTACACAATGCTCACCACCACTCTACATTCCAATGGCTATCTAACTACCTACCTGGCCAAGTAAACCATGTTTCCCTTCCAGGTGCAATAAAAGCAGGTGACCTAACTAAGCAAACGAAGAACATGCTAAATAGTCTACCTGAACAGTGACCCTGGTCAAAATTAATGATCTGACAGCTGAAACACTGTTTACAAGTAAGTAATATATATATATAGCTATTGGAATGTAAAATATATAGCCATTGGAATGTAAAATATATAGCCATTGGAATGTAAAATATATAGCCATTGGAATGTAAAATATATAGCCATTGGAATGTAAAATATTTATTTTATTTAACCTTTAACTAGGCAATTCAGTTAAAAACGAATTTTCTATTTACAATAACGGCCTACCGGGGAACAGTGGGTTAATTGCCTTGCTCATCAGTGGCAGAACGACAGATTTTGACCCCTGTCAACACTCTAACCACTAGGCTACCTGCCGCTCCAAAGTAACGTTAGCTTCCAGACCACATGGGTATCTTTCGCAGTAACAGTAGCACCAAAATCATCAGCTGGCTAACTAGCATATTAACGTTTAAATTATTTAACCAGGCAAATCAGTTAAGAACAAAGTCTTATTTACAATGACGGTCTACCACGGCCAAACCCTATCCCGGACGACGCTGGGCCAATTGTGTGCCACCCTATGGGACTCCCAACCACGGCCGGTTGTGATACAGCCTGGAATCGAACCAGGGTCTGTTGTGACGCCTCTAGCACTGAGATGCAGTGCCCTGGACCGCTGCGCCACTCGGGAGCCAACTGTTACAGCTAATTTCAATTATTTAGCCATTGAGAAAGTACCTCTCTTTTCTTTGTTCTTTCTCGGTATCTGAAAGTGTAAGTGGTCCCCCGCTTTTGGAATATATTGCGTCGAAGTTCCACTTCTCGGTCTCGTCTCCGTACCACCAGCTTGCTCGGAAGAATGCTCGCCATCTTCAGTTGGTGTAGTCTCGGAGGGTAACGTTGTGTAATATTTCACTGAGCTGCATTTCGATGCAGGGATGTTGTCACCACTGTGGCTCTCCATCTGAGATAAACAATTTGTCAACAAACGTAACCAAAACGTAGCTATATTTATTTGTAAATCGGCGGAGTGTTGGTTTCCTGTACACTCTGAGCGCAGACACTCAAAAAAATATTTTTCACTGACGTACGTATTCGACGCTTGGATTCTCAATCGAGGGCTGCGTTTCAAACTCTTAAAATAGTTACCCTCTCCCCTCAAATTAAGTGGACACTTCTGACGTGTTGACACTTGCAGGACGAGGGAATAATTAATTAATTTTAAACGGTCCGCTAATCCGGAAAGTTGTCACTCGTTCATCCCACGGTTGTGTTTTGAGTCATCATGAAACTGTTGTGTGCCTTATATGGCTACAGTCAATTATGATTGCCTTTCATATCTTGGCTTGAAGACAGCGCATCCGCAGACATCGAATGTTAGCCATCCTACCATATCAGGTAAATCGAAAATGATAAGTGTGTTGTCAGGAAAAGTTATGTGCGCAAGTTAACGTTTCCAAAAGCTTACCAAACAGAAACATCATTACTTTTATGATACGTATTTGAGCCGTCATGATCATTAGTAGCACCATTTCTAACTTATTTACATTCGTTTTTATATACACTTCTATGTTGACTTCGCCATATTAATGTTGGTTTTAAATTGACGGACGTTTCTTAGTACAATTGTCACGAATTGAAATATGGGGCGTTTCAGAGCCGGAGTGAACATAATTGTACACTCGCAAACTGGATCAAAGCGAGGGCTAAGAGGCGTACGTTGCCAATTTTCCTTGCTTGGCTAATTATTTGGAACAACGACAAAGTTACCCGCGGGGATTCGCATAATGGCACAAAGGGAGGGTAAGTGGAGGAGGGTGTGTCTTTTGTAGAGTTTGAAACGCAGCGGAGGTTTTATCCGAAGGGTTTTGGCGCCGTCTGCTGCTATTTGAAAGGTCTGATGGCTCAGTTTATATTTACATTTTAGTCATTTAGCAGAAGCTCTTAACCAGAGCAACTTAAATGTGTCCGCATGCTTCCCAGCCGAAACGGTGCGGTAGAGTTCGTGCAAATATTATGACGGCATTTGTGATGTTTTGGACTTCGCTGAGGGTTTTTTTCCGGCAGTTCGGGCACACGGTTTGGGAACCGAACGCGTGTGGTCACGTACTCCGTTAAAATACCTTCTCACTTCAAATACGAGAAAAAAGCGCCAATAGTACTGTTTGTCCATTTTAAGATGCCGTTGCCAGTGTATGTCCTCGAAATAGTCCAAATGTATCCAAATGAAGTCAAGAAATGTCATTAATGTTAGTTGCGCATTTTTACATCTAAAATGTTTGGTGCAATATTTGGTAATGAAAGAATTGTGGATTTTATATGGCGGTTGGCAACCAACTTTACTGGACAGGGTTGTGGCGCAGAGACAAGGAAGGTCTGAATCCTACCCAATATTCCTCGAGGCGTTGAGCGAGGGCGAGGGGCCTTCAGTAGCTTGTGGAGTGGGAGGGGTACAGTCCGGAGGAGAGATGCTGGCCTTTGTTGCTGCTGGAGTTCCACCGTCTCCATCCGGATCGCCCTGCGCCTCGTCCTCCGGGTCGTCCCCGAGGTCAGTGTCGGCGCGCTGCTGGAGCCGCGCGTCATAGGGGGGTGGGGGTACTGTCACGACTTCCACCGAAATTGGGCCCTCTCCTTGTTCGGTCGACGTCACCGGCCTTCTAGCCATCGCCGATCCACTTTTCATTTTCCATTTGTTTTGTCTTTGTCTTACACACCTGGTTTCAATCCCCCAATTACTTGTTCATGATTTAACCCTCTGTTCCCCCATGTTTGTTTGTGAGTAATTGTTTATTGTATTGCGGTCCGTATTTGTGTAATTGTATTTATACTACGTGTATTGTGATATTATTGAGTAAAATTGCTTTCATTCCTCATATCTGCTGTCCTGCGCCTGACTCATCTCACTAGCTACACACAGACGCTTTACATTGTGTTATTTTGCTGAGCACGAGATGGTAACATTTTATTTTTGGCAGTGAAACTAGGCTACTCAGGCGAGAAAAAAACATCACACAAATGTATAGCCCCGTTGGAAAATCTAAATGGACTGTTTGAAAATGTGAATCACATTTTTATTTGGCGTACCGCCGACGGCATTGCGCATACCCCCAGTTTGGGAATAGCCACGCTATGCTGTCCTTTACATGTGAGATTTTTTAGATATTTTTTAAGTAGCTTGTTTCATTTGAAATTCACTGACTAAAATAATCAGCTCTTGAATGCTCTTTGTTCTGTTGGCCTAAACAAATATCCAGATTTATACAAAGTCTTGGTGCTGCCCCTGAGAAAATACTACTGAACAGATGTAAGGAGAGTATGGTGTTCAGACAGACAAAAGAAACCTGAGCCTACATAAGGCTGAGCTGACATGGGCTCCCGAGAGGCGCAGCGCTCTAAGGCACTGCATCTCAGTGCTTGAGACGTCACTATAGACACCCTGGTTCGAATCCAGGCTATATCACAAGCGGCCGTGCTTGGGAGTCCCATAGGGCGGCGCACAATTGGCTCAGCGTCTTCCGGGTTTGGCTAGTGTAGGCTGTCATTGTAAATACAAATTTGTTCTTAACTAACTTGCCTTTTTTAAATAAAGGTTAAATAAATAAAAAATAAGGCGAGACAAGGTGGGACAACATGGGAGACAAGGTGCCAAAGTAAGCCTACTCATGGATGACCCTCCTAAGAGGGCGCCAACAACTACTATTGGCTAAGAGATGTCCCATGAGGAGCAGTGATCAACCACTCCAACAACTGGCTGTTCCCATGATGGTATAATTCCCCCTCTTTGTGTACTAGATCTTAAACATGGTTTGTACCAATGTGGTTGAGAGATGTTTACTTTCCTGGAAGGTTACACGAAAATCCTGTTATTTAATATGTGTAGTAACACTGTAATTAATCTAGTAGCACATTGTATTAACATGTTGTTACACATAGGGACTCAAAGATAGTAGTCACAGCTGCGGCATCTCGGACACAACTCTGGTGTGGAGTGCTATGAATCTGGCAAGCACCTAATATGGTAGTATTAATCAGTCACTAGGGGGCATTGCAAGCCAATAGCTGACCATTACATATCCTACATGGACAACAGTGGGGGTGGATGATCTTTGTTAGTCCCGCTCCGCCAAAGTTTTTACAGACCTATTGATGTAATGTACTACCAGAATCTGTAATAAGTAGAATAGCAATTACATTCTATAGCTAGAAATGGACATTTTAACACAGGTACATATGAAAAATGATAAGTAATCACATGGAATATACAGTGCCTTCAGAAAGTATTCATACCCGTTGACTTATTCCACATTTTGTTGTGTTATCGCCTGAATTCAAAATGGATGACATTTGTTTTTCTCACCCATCTACGTATACACTTACCCCATGATGACAAAGTGAAAACATGTTTTTAGACATTTTTGCAAATGTATTGAAAATGAAATGTATAATTTACATAATTATGCACACCCCTGAGTCAATACATGTTTAGTTACTTTTGGCAGCGATTACAGCTGTGAATTTTTTGGGGTAAGTGTCAAAGAGCTTTGCACACATGGATTGTACAATAATTGCCCATTATTCTTTTTAAAAATGATTCAATCTCTGTCAAGTTGGTAATTGATCATTGCTAGACAACCATTTAAAAGTCTTGCCATAGATCTGCAAGCAGATTTAAGTCAAATCTGTATCTTAGCCATTCAGGAACATTCACTGTCCTCTTGGTAAGCAACTCCAGTGTAGATTTGGCCTTGTGTGTTAGGTTATTGTCCTGCTGAAAGGTGAATTCAAATCAAAATCGAATAGTTAAAAAAAATATTTACCCCCTTTTTCTCCCCAATTGTTAGTAGTTACTATCTTGTCTTATCGCTACAGCTCCCGTACGGAGGAACGGTGAGACGAAGATCAAAAGCCATGCGTCCTCCGAAACACAACCCAACCACAGTGCAAGGTGTCGGAGGAAACACTATGCACCTGGCGAACTGGTTAGCATCCACCACAAGAGTCGCTAGTGCGCGATGAGACAAGGATATCCCTACCGGCCTAACCCGGACGACACTAGGCCAATTGTGCGTCGCCCCATGGACCTCCCGGTCGCGGCAGGCTGCAACAGAGCCTGGGCTCGAACCCAGAGTCTCTGGTGGCACAGGCTGCGATGCAGTGCCTTAGACCACTGCGCCACCCGGGAGGTCCTAAAATCAAATAGTTTTGTTCGTGTACACATTTTGTAGGTGTTGTGAAATGCTTATGTTCCTAGCTCCAGTACACGCAAATATAAAAAATTAAAGAAAGGAATTAAGAAATATTAAAACAAGCAATGTCAGAGTCTGGAATATAATTATTCTGAACAAAAATATAAACGCAACATGCAACAATTTCAAAGATTTTACTGAGTTACAGTTCATATAAGGAAATCAGAAATAAATTCATTAGGCCCCAATCTATGGATTTTACATGACTGGGAATACAGATATGCATCTGTTGGTCACGGATACCTTAAGTGTTGGGGCGTGGATCAGAACCAGTCTATATCTGGTGTGACCACCATTTGCATCTTGCAGCGTAGAGTGGATCAGGCTGTTGATTGTGGACCTCTTCAATGACTGTGCAAAGTTGCTGGATATTGGCGGGCACTGGAACACGTCGATACAGAGCATCCCAAAGGAGCTCAGTGAGTGACATGTCTGGTGAGTGTGCAGGCCATGGGAAGGACTGGGACATTTTCAGCTTCCAGGAAATGTGTACAAATCATTGTGACATGCGGCCGTGCATTATGCTCAAACATGAGGGGATGGTGGCGAATGAATGTCACGACAATGGGCCACAGGATCTCGTCACCGGATCTCTGCATTTAAATTGCAATTGATAAAATATAATTGTGTTCGTTGTCCGTAGCTTATGCCTGCGCATACCATAACCCCACCGCCACCAAGGGGCACTCTATTCACAACATTGACATCAGCAAACTGCTTGCCCATACGACACCATACACCTGGTCTGCGGTTGTGAGGCCGGTTGGACGTTTTGCCAAATATTCTAAAACGACGTTGGAGGCAGCTTATGGTAGAGAAATGAACATTCAATTATCTGGCAACGGCTCTGGTGGACATTCCTGCAGTCAGTATTCCAATTGCACGTGCCTTCAAATCTTGAAACATCTATAGCATTGTGTTGTGTGACAAAACTGCACATTTTAATGGGGCCTTTTATTGTCCCCAGCTCAAGGTGCACCAGTGTAATTATCATGCTGTTTAATCAGCTTCCTGAAATCCATCCACCTGACAGGTGTGGCATAATCTTGGCAAAGTAGAAATATTCATTAATAGGGATGTAAACAAATTTGTGCACAACATTTGAGAGAAACAAGCCTGTTGTGCATATGTAACATTTCTGGGACCTTTCATTTCAGCTCATGAAACATGGGACCAAACACATGTTGCATAATATGCTTTTGTTCAGTGTAATGACAGCATCTCTGTTTCCTCTTTGACTATTCCGCATTGCAAAATTATAACCTTAATAGATTAAGCATAATCTTTTTTTCTTTTGTGTGTTTCTTAGCGTAATAATAACTCCTGTCTTTAAATGAGTGTGGTTCTCTCTAGCTTTGACAAATTCTGTCTCTAATACCTTACGTATCCTTTAAGATTGTTATTAGACTTGATGAAGGGAAGCTAAACTGATAATCAGAGTTTCAAGTGAATTTTCTCTTTGAATAAAAACTATTACTGGTGCCCTTATTCAATGTTATTCATTTGAAATAGTAGGCAGATTCGTTCATTAAGTTACCAATTGTTAGACCACTAAAGTTCCTACACAGTTATGGGTGAACAGGGACTACAGGAGGGGGCTGAGCACGCACCCTTATGGAGCCCCTGTGTTGAGGATCAGTGGAGCGGAGGGGTTGTTGCCTACCTTCACCACCTGGGGGCGGCCTGTCAGGAAGTCCAGGACCCAGTTGCACAGGGCGGGGTTCAGACCCAGGGCCCCGAGCTTAGTGATGCGCTTGGAGGGCACAATGGTGTTGGAGGCTGAGCTGTAGTTGATGAACGGCATTCTTCCATAGTTATTCCTCTTGTCCAGTATGGGATAGGGCAGTGTGCAGTGCGATGGCGATTGTGTCATCCGTGGATCTGTTGGGGCGGGATGCAAATATTAGTGGGTCTAAGGTGGCAGGTAAGGTGGAACTGATATGATCCTTAATTAGCCTCTGAAAGAACTTCAAGATGACAGAAGTGAGTGCTACAGGGTGATAGTCCTTTAGTTCAGTTACCTTTGCTTTCTTGGGTACACAAACAATGGTGGACATATGGAAGCAAGTGGGGACAACAGACTGGAATAGGGAGAAATTAAATATGTTCATAAACACTCCAGCCAGCTGGTCTGCATATGCTCTAAGGATGCGGCTGGAGATGCCATCTAGGCTGGCAGCCTTGCGAGGGTTAACGAGCTTAAATGTCTTACTCACGTCGGCAATGGAAAATGAGAGCGCACAGACCTCATGAGCCCGAAGTGGGGGAAGAAGGTGTTTAGTTTGTAGAGGAGCAAAATGTCAGTGTCCGCGTGTCTGGTTTTCCGTTTACAATCCATGATTGTCTGGAGTCCCTGCCGCATACAGTGCCTTCGGAAAGTATTCAGACCCCTGGACTTTTTCCACATTTTGTTATGTTACAGCCTTATTCTAAAACTGATTAAATCAAATATATCCCTCAGCAATATACACACAATACCCCATAATGACAAAGCGAAAAGTTAATTTTTATTTTTATTTTTAGCAAAAATTAAAACTAAAAGCAGAAATACCTTATTTACATAAGTATTCAGACCCTTTGCTATGAGATTCGAAATTGATCTCAGGTGCATCCTGTTTCCATTATGCTTGATGTTCCTACAACTTGATTGTGGTAAATTCAATTGATTGGACATGATTTGGAAAGCCACACACCTGTCTACATAAGGTCCCACAGTTGACGTCAGAGTAAAAACCAAGCCACGAGGTCAAAGGAATTGTCCATAGCGCTCCGAGACAGCATTGTGTCGAGGGGGAAGGGTATCAAAACATTTCTGTAGTATTGAAGGTCCCCAAGAACACAGTGGCCTCCATCATTCTGAAATGGAAGACGATTAGAACTACCAAGACTCTTCCTAGAGCTGGCCACCCGGCCAAAGTGAGCAATTGGGGGATAAGGTCCTTGGTCAGGGAGGTGACCAAGAACCCCAAGGTCACTCTGACAGAGCTCCAGAGTTCCTCTGTGGCGATGGGAGAACCTTTCAGAAGGACAACCATCTCTGCAGAATTCCACCAATCAGGCCTTTATGGTAAAGTGGCCAATCGGTAGCCACTCCTCAGTAAAAGGAACATCACAGCTCGCTTGGAGTTTGCCAAACGGCACCTAAAGACTCCCAGACCATGAGAAACAATATTCTCTGGTCTGATGAAACCAAGATTGAACACTTTGGCATGAATGCCAAGCGTCACGTCTGGATGAAACCTGGCACCATCTCTACGAAAAACCATGGTGGTGGCAGCATAGTGCTTTGGGGTTGTTTTTCAGCAGCAGGGACTGGGAGACGAGTCAGCATCGAGGGAAAGATGAATGGAGCAAAGTATGGAGGATGAATGGAGAAAAGTACATAGAGATCCTTGATGAAAACCTCCAGAGCACTCAGGTCCTCAGACCGGGGCCATGGATCACCTTCCAACATGTCAATGACCCTAAGCACACAGCCAAGACAGCGTAGTAGTGGCTTCAGGACAAGACTCTGACTGTACTAGAGTGGCCCAGCCAGAGCCCAGACTTGAACCTGATCGAATATCTCTGGAGAGACCTGAAAATAGCTTTGCAGCAATGCCTGCCATCCAACCGGACAGAGGTTGAGTTGATCTGCAGAGAAGAATGGGAGAACCTTCCCAAATACAGGTTGCCAAGCTTGTAGTGTCAGACCCAAGAAGAATTAGTGCTGTAATCTCTGCCCAAGGTGCTTCAACAAAGTACAGAGTAAAGGGTCTGAATATACATTTGGACACATCTACTCATTCAAGGGTTTTTCTTTGTTTTGACAATTTTGTACATTGTAGAATAATAGTGAAGACAAACTATTAAATAACACATATGGAATCACGTAGTAACCCAAAAAAAGTGTTAAACAAATCTAAATATATTTTATATGTGAGATTCTTCAAAGTAGCCACCCTTTGCTTTGATGACAACTTTGCACACTCTTGGCATTCTCTCAACCAGCTTCATGAGGTAGTCACCTGGACTGCATTTCAATTAACAGGTTTGCCTTGTTAAGTTAATTTGTGGAATTTATTTCCTTTCTTAATGCTTTTGAGCCATTCAGTTGTGTTGTGACAAGATAGGGGTGGTATACAGAAGATAGCCCTATTTGGTAAGAGACCAAGTCCATATTATAGCAAGAACAGCTCAAATCAAAATGTATTGGTCACATACACATGGTTAGCAGATGTTAATGCAAGCGAAATGTATGTAGCGAAATGCTTGTGCTTCTAGTTCCAACAGTGCAGTAATATCTAACAAGTAATCTAACAATTCCACAACTACCTAATACACACAAATCTAAAGGGATGGAATAAGAATATGTACATATCAATATATGGATGAGCGATGTCCGAGCGGCATAGGCAAGATGCAATAGATGGTATAAAATACAGTATGTACTGTACATATAACATGAGTAATGTAAGATATGTAAACATTATTATAGTGACATTATTTCAAGTGACTGGTGTTCCATTTATTAAAGTGGCCAATGATTTGCGTCTATGTAGGCAGCAGCCCCTCTGCGTTAGTGAATGCTGTTTAACAGTCTGACGGCCTTGAGATAGAAGCTGTTTTTCAGTCTCTCGGTCCCAGCTTTGACGCACCTGTACTAACCTCGCCTTCTGGATGGTAGCGAGGTGAACAGGCAGTGGCTCGGGTGGTTGTTGTCCTTGATGATATTTTTGGCCTTCCTGTGACATCGTGTGCTATAGGTGTCCTGGAGGCCAGGTAGTTTGCCCCCAGTGAAACGTTGTGCAGACCGCACCGCCCTCTGGAGAGCCTTGCGGTTGCCATACCAGGCGGTGATACATCCCAACAGGATGCTCTCAATTGTGCATTTGGACAAGTTTGTCAGAGTTTTAGGTGACAAGCCAAATTTCTTCAGCCTTCACCACACTGTGTGGGTGGACCATTTCAGTTTGTCTGTGATGTGTACGCCGAGGAACTTAACTTTCCACCTTCTCCACTACTGTCCTGTCAATGTGGAAAGGGGGGTGTTCCCACGGCTGTTTCCTGAAGTCCACGATCATCTCCTTTGTTTTGTTGATGTTGAGTGAGAGGTTGTTTTCCTGACACCACACTCCAAGTGCACTCACCTCCTCCCTGTAGGCGGTCGTATCGTTATTGGTAATCAAACCCATTACTGCTGTGTCATCTGCAAACTTGATGATTGAGTTGGAGGCGTGCATGGCCACGCAGTCATGGGTGAACAGGGAGTACACAAATGGACTGAGCATGCACACTTGTGGGGCCCCAGTGTTGATGATCAGCAAAGTGGAGATGTTTCCTACCTTCACCACCTGTGAGCGGCCCATCTAAGTCCAGAACCCAATTGCCCAGGGCGGGGTTGAGACCCAAGGCCTCCAGCTTGATGATGAGCTTGGATGGTACTATGGTGTTGAATGCTGAGCTGTAGTCAATGAACAGCATTCTTACATAGCTATTCCTCTTGTCCAGATGGGATTGTGCAGTGTGATGGCGATTGCATCGTCTGTAGACAATGGCAGGTAAGGTGGAGGTGATATGATCCTTGACTAGTCTCTCAAAGCACTTCAGGATGACAGAAGTGAGTGCTACGGGGCAATAGTCATTTAGTTCAGTTATCTTTGCTTTCTTGGGTACAGGAACAATGGTGGCCATCTTGAAGCATGTGGGGACAGCAGACTACGATAGGGAGAGATTGAATATGTTCTTAAACACACCAGCCAGCTGTTCTGCACATGCTCTGAGGACGTGGCTAGGGATGTCGTCTGGGTCAGCAGCCTTGTGAGGGTTAACATGTTTAAATGTCTTACATCGGCCACGGAGAAGGAGAGGGGGGGCCTGCAGTCCTTGGTAGAGGGCCACATCGGTGGCACTGTATTATCCTCAAAGTGGGCAAAGGTATTTCGTTTGTCTGGAAGCAAGACGTTGGTGTCCGTGACGTGGCTGGTTTTCTCTTTGTAGCCCGTAATTGCCTGTAGACCCTGCCACATACATCTCGTGTTTGAGCCGTTGAATTATGACTCCACTTTGTCTCACTACCGACATTTCGCTTGTTTGATTGCCTTGCGGAGGGAATAACTACACTGTTTATAAATGTGCCATATTCCC
Source organism: Oncorhynchus mykiss (assembly GCF_013265735.2). Classification (NCBI taxonomy): domain Eukaryota; kingdom Metazoa; phylum Chordata; class Actinopteri; order Salmoniformes; family Salmonidae; genus Oncorhynchus; species Oncorhynchus mykiss. The sequence goes on from NC_048571.1 coordinate 38,926,395, forward strand.
AGTCAACCTTCCATAGTTAAATGTGGTGGTTCGCACTTTCAGTTTTGCGTGAATGCCGCCATCTATCCACGATTTCTGGTTAGGGTAGGTTTTAATAGTCACAGGGGGTACAGTATCTCCAATGCACTTCCTTATAAACTCACTCACCGAGTCAGCGTATAAATCAATGTTATTCTCTGAGGCTGCCCGGAACATTTCCCAGTCCGCGTGATCAAAACAATCTTGAAGTGTGGATTCTGATTGTTCAGACCAGCATTGAATGGCTCTAGTCAACAGTAAATCCTGTGAGTTTCTGCCTATAGTCGCTATGATGAAACTGGCTCTCATGAGGACCGCCATAGAAAAGGAAGACCCCGAGTTATCTCTGCTGCAGAGGATACGTTCATTAGAGTTACCAGCCTCAGAAATTTCAGTCCAAATAAATGCTTCAGAGTTCAAGTAACAGACACATCTCAACATCAACTGTTCAGAGGAGACTGCGTGAATCAGGCCTTTCGTGGTCGAATTGCTGCAAAGAAACCACTACATAAGGACACCAATAAGAAGAGACTTGCTTGGTCCAAGAAACATGAGCAATGGACATTAGACTGGTGGAAATCTGTCCTTTGGTCTGATGAGTCCAAATTTGAGATTTTATTGTTCCAACCGCCGTGTCTTTGTGAGACACAAAGTAGGTGAACTCCGCATGTGTGGTTCCCACCCGTGAAGCATGGAGGATGTGTTATGGTGTGGGGGTGCTTTGCCGGTGACACTGTCAGTGATTTATTTAGAATTCAAGGCACACTTAAGCAGCCTGGCTACTACAGCATTTTGCAGCGATACGTCATCCCATCTGGTTTGCACTTAGTTGGGCTATCATTTTTTTTCAACAGGACAATTACCCACAACACACCTCTCAGGCTGTGTAAGGGCTATTTACCAAGGAGGGTGATGGAGTGTTGCATCAGATGACCTGGACTCCACAATCACCCGACCTCAACTCAATTGAGATGGTTTGGGATGAGTTGGACCGCAGGGTGAAGGAAAAGCAGCCAACAAGTGCTCAGCATATGTGGGAACAAAACTGTTGGGAAAGCATTCCTCATGAAGCTGGTTGAGATAATGCCAAGAGTGTGCAAAGCTGTCATGAAGGCAAAGGGTGGCTACTTTGAAGAATCTCAAATATAAAATATATTTTGATTTGTTTAACACTTTTTTGGTTACTACATGATTCCATAGGTGTTACTTTATAGTTTTGATGTCTTCACTTTTATTCTACAATGTAGAAAATAGTACAAATAAATTAAAACTCTTGAATGAGTAGGTGTCTAAACTTTTGACTGGTACTGTATGTACATTTAATCTACGTTTTTTTTAAATGATAAAGTGAGCACACAAAAAAATATATATTTTTTGCTTTGTCATTATGGGGTATTGTGTGTAGATTTGGGGGGGGGGACAATTTAAATACATTTTAGAATAAGGCTGTAGCGTAACAAAATGTGGAAAAAATCTAGGAGTTTGAATACTTTCCGAAGGCACTTTCCTTCCTCTCCAGCAACTAGTGACTGGGTTATTGATACACCATCCATGCAATGAATAACTTCACAATGCTCAAATGGATATTCAATGTATGCTTTTAAAATGTTTACCCTTCTACCAATAGGTGCCCAGTTTTGCGAAATATTGGAAAACCTCCCTGGTCTTTGTGGTTGTGAGGGGTATAGAGATGAGGTAGTCATTCCAAAATAATGTTAAACTATTATTGCACACAGAGTGAAATCGAGCAAGGGTAGCATTCCAGAGGGACATCAGGGACTGTAACGTTCTTTGCTTCACGGAAACATAGAGAGACGCTATCGGAGTCGGTGCAGCCAGCTGGTTTCTCCACGCATCGCGCCGACAGAAACAAACATATTTCTGGTAAGTATGCTTTATGGTTAACGAGACGTGGTGTGGTCACAACAACATACAGGAACTCAAGTCCTTCTGTTCACCTGATGTAGAATTCCTCACAATCAAATGTCGACCGCATTATCTACCAAGGGAATTCTCTTCGATTATAATCACAGCCGTATATATTCCCCCCCAAGCAGACACATCGATGGCTCTGAACGAACTTTATTTGACTCTTTGCAAACTGGAATCCATATATCCTGAGGCTGCATTCATTGTAGCTGGGGATTTTAACAAGGCTAATCTGAAAACAAGACTCCCTTAAATTGTATCAGCATATCGATTGCGCAACCAGGGCTGGTAAAACCTTGGATCATTGCTATTCTAACTTCCGCGATGCATATAAGGCCCTCCCCCGCCCTCCTTTCGGAAAAGCTGACCACGACTCCATTTTGTTGCTCCCTGCCTACAGACAGAAGCTAAAACAAGAAGCTCCCACGCTGAGGTCAGTTCAACGCTGGTCTGACCAATCTGATTCCACGCTCCAAGACTGCTTCCATCACGTGGACTGGGATATGTTTCGTATTGCGTCAGACAACAACATTGACGAGTACGCTGATTCGGTGAGCGAGTTCATTAGAACGTGTGCGTTGAATATGTCGTTCCCATAGCAACGATTAAAACATTCCCAAACCAGAAACCATGTATTGATGGCAGTATTCGCGTGAAACTGAAAGCGCAAACCACTGCTTTTAATCAGGGCAAGGTGACCGGAAACATGACCGAATACAAACAGTGTAGCTATTCCCTCCGCAAGGCAATCAAACAAGCTAAGCGTCAGTATAGAGACAAACTAGAATCGCAATTCAACGGCTCAGATGCGAGGTATGTGGCAGGGTCTACAGTCAATCACGGATTACAAAAAGAAAAGGCAGACTAAATAACTTTTTTGCCCGCTTTGAGGACAATACAGTGCCACTGACACAGCCCGCAACCAAAACATGTGGACTCTCCTTCACTGCAACCGAGGTGAGTAAAACATTTAAACGTGTTAACCCTAGCAAGGCTGCAGGCCCAGACGGCATCCCCAGCCACGCCCTCAGAGCATGCGCAGACCAGCTGGCCGGTGTGTTTACGGACATATTCAATCGATCCCTATCCCAGTCTGCTGTTCCCACATGCTTCAAGAGGGCCACCATTGTTCCTGTTCCCAAGAAAGCTAAGGTAACTGAGCTAAATGACTACCGCCCCGTAGCACTCACTTCCGTCATCATGAAGTGCTTTGAGAGACTAGTCAAGGACCATATCACCTCCACCCTACTTGACACCCTAGACCCACTCCAATTTGCTTACCGCCCAAATAGGTCCACAGACGATGCAATCTCAACCACACTGCACACTGCCCTAACCCATCTGGACAAGAGGAATACCTATGTGAGAATGCTGTTCATCGACTACAGCTCAGCATTTAACACCATAGTACCCTCCAAACTCGAGACGGCCTACAGGGAGGAGGTGAGGGCCCTCGGAGTGTGGTGTCAGGAAAATAACATAACCTCACACTCAACGTCAACAAAACTAAGGAGATGATTGTGGACTTCAGGAAACAGCAGAGGGAACACCCCCCTATCCACATCGATGGAACAGTAGTGGAGAGGGTAGTAAGTTTTAAGTTCCTCGGCGTACACATCACAGACAAACTGAACGGGTCCACCCACACAGACAGCATCATGAAGAAGGTGCAGCAGCGCCTCTTCAACCTCAGGAGGCTGAAGAAATTCGGCTTGTCACCAAAAGCACTCACAAACTTCTACAGATGCACAATCGAGAGCATCCTGTCGGGCTGTATCACCGCCTGGTACGGCAACTGCTCCGCCCACAACCGTAAGGCTCTCCAGAGGGTAGTGAGGTCTGCACAACGCATCACCGGGGGCAAACTACCTGCCCTCCAGGACACCTACACCACCCGATGTCACAGGAAGGCCATAAAGATCATCAAGGACAACAACCACAGAGCCACTGCCTCTTCACCCCGCTATCATCCAGAAGGCGAGGTCAGTACAGGTGCATCAAAGCTGGGACCGAGAGACTGAAAAACAGCTTCTATCTCAAGGCCATCAGACTGTTAAACAGCCACCATTAACATTGAGTGGCTGCTGCCAACACACTGACTCAACTCCAGCCACTTTAATAATGGGAATTGATGTAAAATATATCACTAGCCACTTTAAACAATGCTACTTAATATAATGTTTACATACCCTGCATTATTTATCTCATATGTATACACTGTACTCTATATCTACTGCATCTTTATGTAATACATGTATCACTAGCCACTTTAAATTATGCCACTTTGTTTACATACTCATCTCATATGTATATACTGTACTCGATACCATCTACTGCATCTTGCCTATGCCGCTCTGTACCATCACTCATTCATATATCTTTATGTACATATTCTTTATCCCTTTACACTTGTGTGTATAAGGTAGTAGTTTTGGAATTGTTAGCTAGATTACTCGTTGGTTATTACTGCATTGTCGGAACTAGAAGCACAAGCATTTCGGTACACTCACATTAACATCTGCTAACCATGTGTATGTGACAAATCAAATTTGATTTGATTTGATTTAGAGTGAGTCCATGCAACTTAAGTGAGTTAAGCAAATTGTTATTCCTAAACTTATTTTGGCTTGCCCTAACAAAGGGGTTGAATACTTAATGACTCAAGTCATTTCAGCTTTTCATTATGTATTAATTTAAATATTTTGAAAAACATAATTTCACTTTAATATTATAGGGTATTGCATGTAGGCCACTGACCCAAAATCTCAATTTAATACATTTTAAATTCAGGCTATATCACAACAAAATGTGATAAAAGTCAAGGGTTGTGAATACTTTCTTAAGGCACTGTAGCTCTATCACAACAGACCATAATACCAGTAACAAATATGACTTGGTCCAGTCTTTTCATGTCCATCTTTCTCAGCCAGGTCATATAGCCATCATCTAACAATGTGAAGTATCTACAGTGGTGAGAGAAAGTTTGAACCCTTTAGGATTTTTTTGTATTATGGGACCAAATACACTTTAATTAATAGCTGATTAATCTTGAGGTTCACATACTTTTTCCGACAAATACATTGAATGTTGGATCAGTTTCCTCAACAAAAAGAAAAAGTACATTTTTTTTGTTATATCAAGTTCACTTTATTTATTATTAGGACTTTTGAGGATTTTCTGCATAAATTTGACCTAAAGGGTTCAAACTCATCACTGTATTTTCCTTTCAATTCCCTTTATCTGATGGCTTAGCTTACAGTACATAGCCTACAACAACATGCAGTATTTCGTTCTGAAACCATTATTTTTTCCTTGCTTTTTTCATTCCTTCTTTTTTTCTTGTTCGTTAGGCCCCTCTCATTCCAATACTTCCCTGTGCAATCTTCTCACCTCCAGTCTCCAACATGAACCAAATAAAAGCATATTTAACTCATTCATAGTGGGAAAATAAACTACAAATAGACATCCTAAATCATAGATTTCAATACATTTTCTTTATAAAAAAGAATACTGTTTTGGGATATTTATTTTAGTGTTTACTTGGTCAAACCGATTCCTTCCTGAACTTCTATACAAATGAGAGGGAACATGACGCCCCACAAGTAAACTTTCACAAGATCATAATTACCTGACACACACAGTTTTGGCAACAATTTAGCAGTGAGTCAGTTCAACACAGAGCACCCAGTGACAGAGGACTGGTCAGAGTACAAATACATAAACAAGTGACTACTTCTTTTAAACAATAAAGGTCTCCACTTCGCTTTTTACAGGAGCGACCAGCGAGTCACTTTGTGGGTGATAAACGTGACCATTAAACACACCAACAGTAATTCATTCAATACTGGCTTTAATCCAAAATGTATCTTTAAGACATTGACTCTCAACACCATGGAAAATCCTGCTTCCTCCAGGATGGGTTCTTTACTTGCTGTAAAATGTTAAGTTTCCCACTTCTTGCAAATCTAGTAGAGATTGACTACGTCTAACTGCCCAACTATGGAATCTGTTCAGGTCTTTCTACATGAGATTGACTACGTCTAACTGCCCAACTATGGAATCTGTTCAGGTCTTTCTACATAATTTGGAAATTCATGTAATAATTTAATGTTGTGCTTACCTCAGACTAATTTACTTTATAGAGGAGATTTAAATAAACACAATCGATTATGAAATGAATCAAACCCCACCAACAGCTCTCCCCTCTGAGTGACATGTGTTTATACTAGGTTACACAACCAAGAGGCCGTATATGGGGCCTGTTCTAGAATTGCCAGTTCCTGACTTATGGAACACCATAGCTTTTTTTTCTTCTGGCCAAGATGTGGGAAGATTCTGAGGTGAACACCTTTAACCTCTTTTACAGGGTTACGGTAACCTGTCCTTAACGAACCCCCCTGCAACCCCATGTCAAGTACTACAATAATAACATCATATTGATTGTCTTTGAAAACATTCTGCTGGTCATTTTGAATGGGTATTGCAAACACTATGTTCTCTAGATTCTTACATCAACACACACACACACACACACACACAAAATATAAAACGCAACATGCAGGAATTAACGATTTTACTGAGATACAGTACATAAGGAAATCCGTCAATTGATATATTCATTAGGCCCTAATCTATGGATTTCACATGACTGGGCATAGGCCCAGCCACTGAGAACAGGTTTTTCCCCCACAAATGGTGTTTATTACAGACAAAAATATTCCTGTTTCATCAGCTGGCCTGCTGGCTTGTCTCAGATGATCCCGCAGGTGAAGAAGCCTGATATGGAGGTCTTGAGCTGGCGTGGTTGCACATGGTCTGCGGTTGGATGTACTGCCAAATTCTCTAAAACAACATTGGAGGCGGCCTATGGTAGAGAAGTTTACATTTTATTATCTGGCAACAGCTCTGGTGGACATTCCTGCAGCCAGCATGCCAATTGTACACTCCCTCAACTTGTGACATTGTGTTGTGTGACAAAACTGCACATTTTAGAGTGGCCTTTTATTGTGCACCTGTGTAATGGTCATGCTGTTTAATTAGCTTCTTGATATGCCACACCTGTCAGGTGGATGGATTATCTTTGCAAAGAAGAAATACTCACTAACAGGGATGTGAACAAATTTGTGAGTATGGAACATTAAAATGTTGCGTTTATATTTTAGTTCAACACAAAGAAAATATCATCAGTGTATTCTCTTAGCTCTGGGAGGCCACAGTAGTACTGCAGTGGGATAATGTGTGATGGCAGTGTCTCTAGAGGCCCAGAGTCGGACCAGGAGAGACAACAAAAATACAGTCCTGTGGTCCCAGTCATGTCTGCCTTCCCTCCTCTCCAGGTAGACATCCACAGTAGACCTGACAGTCACAGCTAAGATACATGGTTGTCACTGCTACAGACAACACCACAGTCTCATAGAAAGATGCTCAAGAGAGAATGAGAGTTTTTTTTTTTTTTTTCAAGTTCAGCAACAAAGAAAACTAACAAATGAAAAAAGTGGGTAGAATAAAAAAAAAAGTGCTCCAATTTTCCACAGTGTATTTCTTCCCTCCCGTATATAGGGAGCATTGCCATGTTGCCACCAATACTGCCAAGGTTTAACCTTTAGCCTCTCTAACCCAGAGAGGTCATGACACCCCGAAGGTCACACTTCTGATGGCCTGCTACTACTAGAGTCTGTTTGGTCCATCAGGGCAGCCTGTGGGGGAGGCCAAAGCCTCGCTTGTGTCCATGTCCATGCTACAGCCTGGAGAGTCGACAGACGAGTCACTGTCGCAATGGTCCATGCTTTTTGGCTGGGGGGCCAGTGGTCCTGAGAGGGGAGGTGTTGTAGGGCTCAGAGGGCCGTGGGGGCTGAGTAGGCTTGGAGGGGGCTCTGGGTCACTGATGCTGGTTTCCACCCCGACAGGAATCCCCAACCCCACAACCCCCATGGCCGACTCAGCAGCTCCTTTGGCCTGTCGAATGCAGTTGAGCCACTGCTGTTTGTTGAAGGCATCGCTGGCTTGGAAGGAGTGGGAGTGGAGCTGGCTACTGCTATGAAACGACACTCTGAAGAAGTTCTTGGCTGAGGAGAGGAGAGATGAGGTTAGACAGGGGAAATTCGATACAAGCAGATTGCAAGTTAATGACCACAGTGGGCATTAATAGACCAGGGGTGCCCAGCGGCAACAGTCCTTCTCCGCTAGTGATGAACCAAAGAGATCCTAGAATTCATATAAAAAATGTTATATATGTAAGTCAATGGCGTAAACACTTACTCCTCTCGTTGTTGCTGAAGGCTCCTCTGATGGAGCCTCCCAGGCGTATCACCCCGTCCTGCAGGTCCTCCCACTGCAGCTCTCTGACGGGGATGGGCTGGCGGTACAGCTGGTAGTACAGCTGCTCATTGTGGGCGATGGCTCTAGTGATGACCAGCACGTCCTGGAACAGGAACACATGCAGCTTCTGGAGAACGAGGGGAGAGGAGGGTGTTAGGGTATAGGGTTTTTGCCTACTTTAAAACATATATTTATCAAGGTTTCTCATGGAGGTACAAAACAATTAACTGCATTGGAAATAATGTAATTGGACCAAACAGATAGATACATACATACATACTTTGACAGGGCTTTGACTGTAATGGATTAAAGTCTAGCTACATTTTCTGGTTCCTGCCTCATGTCAGCATCGGTTTGGACATGAAGCTGTAGCCAATATGCATATCACCTATAATTTGACATTTTTATTTACGTACATGAAAAATAGATTTGAATATTGTGCCAATGTTGGCCTCTTCTGATCGAAGTAATTGATATTGTAATTACATTTTTATATATATTTCTTGTCCATTCAGATAGCTTAAATCTATATTCTTGTCTGATATATATATATATATATATATATATACACACAGTGCCTTGCGAAAGTATTCGGCCCCCTTGAACTTTGCGACCTTTTGCCACATTTCAGGCTTCAAACATAAAGATATAAAACTGTATTTTTTTGTGAAGAATCAACAACAAGTGGGACACAATCATGAAGTGGAACGACATTTATTGGATATTTCAAACTTTTTTAACAAATCAAAAAATGAAAAATTGGGCGTGCAAAATTATTCAGCCCCCTTAAGTTAATACTTTGTAGCGCCACCTTTTGCTGCGATTACAGCTGTAAGTCGATTGGGGTAGGTCTCTATCAGTTTTGCACATCGAGAGACTGACATTTTTTCCCATTCCTCCTTGCAAAACAGCTCGAGCTCAGTGAGTTTGGTTGGAGAGCATTTGTGAACAGCAGTTTTCAGTTCTTTCCACAGATTCTCGATTGGATTCAGGTCTGGACTTTGACTTGGCCATTCTAACACCTGGATATGTTAATTTTTGAACCATTCCATTGTAGATTTTGCTTTATGTTTTGGATCATTGTCTTGTTGGAAGACAAATCTCCGTCCCAGTCTCAGGTCTTTTGCAGACTCCATCAGGTTTTCCAGAATGGTCCTGTATTTGGCTCCATCCATCTTCCCATCAATTTTAACCATCTTCCCTGTCCCTGCTGAAGAAAAGCAGGCCCAAACCATGATGCTGCCACCACCATGTTTGACAGTGGGGATGGTGTGTTCAGCTGTGTTGCTTTTACGCCAAACATAACGTTTTGCATTGTTGCCAAAAAGTTCAATTTTGGTTTCATCTGACCAGAGCACCTTCTTCCACATGTTTGGTGTGTCTCCCAGGTGGCTTGTGGCAAACTTTAAACAACACTTTTTATGGATATCTTTAAGAAATGGCTTTCTTCTTGCCACTCTTCCATAAAGGCCAGATTTGTGCAATATACGACTGATTGTTGTCCTATGGACAGAGTCTCCCACCTCAGCTGTAGATCTCTGCAGTTCATCCAGAGTGATCATGGGCCTCTTGGCTGCATCTCTGATCAGTCTTCTCCTTGTATGAGCTGAAAGTTTAGAGGGACGGCCAGGTCTTGGTAGATTTGCAGTGGTCTGATACTCCTTCCATTTCAATATTATCGCTTGCACAGTGCTCCTTGGGATGTTTAAAGCTTGGGAAATATTTTTGTATCCAAATCCGGCTTTAAACTTCTTCACAACAGTATCTCGGACCTGCCTGGTGTGTTCCTTGTTCTTCATGATGCTCTCTGCGCTTTTAACGGACCTCTGAGACTATCACAGTGCAGGTGCATTTATACGGAGACTTGATTACACACAGGTGGATTGTATTTATCATCATTAGTCATTTAGGTCAACATTGGATCATTCAGAGATCCTCACTGAACTTCTGGAGAGAGTTTGCTGCACTGAAAGTAAAGGGGCTGAATAATTTTGCACGCCCAATTTTTCAGTTTTTGATTTGTTAAAAAAGTTTGAAATATCCAATAAATGTCGTTCCACTTCATGATTGTGTCCCACTTGTTGTTGATTCTTCACAAAAAAATACAGTTTTATATCTTTATGTTTGAAGCCTGAAATGTGGCAAAAGGTCGCAAAGTTCAAGGGGGCCGACTACTTTCGCAAGGCACTGTATATACATACACTGCTCAAAAAATAAAGGGAACACTAAAAATAACACATCCTAGATCTGAATGAATGAAAGAAATATTCTTATTAAATACTTTTTTCTTTACATAGTTGAATGTGCTGACAACAAAATCACACACAAATGATCAATGGAAATCAAATTTATCAACCCATGGAGGTCTGGATTTGGAGTCCCACTCAAAATTAAAGTGGAAAACCACACTACAGGCTGATCCAACTTTGATGTAATGTCCTTAAAACAAGTCAAAATGAGGCTCAGTAGTGTGTGTGGCCTCCACGTGCCTGTATGACCTCCCTACAATGCCTGGGCATGCTCCTGATGAGGTGGCGGATGGTCTCCTGAGGGATCTCCTCCCAGACCTGGACTAAAGCATCCGCCAACTCCTGGACAGTCTGTGGTGCAATGTGGTGTTGGTGGATGGAGCGAGACATGATGTCCCAGATGTGCTCAATTGGATTCAGGTCTGGGGAACGGGCGGGCCAGTCCATAGCATCAATGCCTTCCTCTTGCAGGAACTGCTGACACACTCCAGCCACATGAGGTCTAGCATCGTCTTGCATTAGGAGGAACCCAGGGCCAACCGCACCAGCATATGGTCTCACAAGGGGTCTGAGGATCTCATCTCGGTACCTAATGGCAGTCAGGCTACCTCTGGCGAGCACATGGAGGGCTGTGCGGCCCCCCAAAGAAATGCCACCCCACACCATGACTGACCCACCGCCAAACCGGTCATGCTAGAGGATGTAGCAGGCAGCAGAACGTTCTCCACGGCGTCTCCAGACTCTGTCACGTCTGTCACATGTGCTCAGTGTGAACCTGCTTTCATCTGTGAAGAGCACAGGGCGCCAGTGGCGAATTTGCCAATCTTGGTGTTCTCTGGCAAATGCCAAACGTCCTGCACGGTGTTGGGCTGTAAGCACAACCCCCACCTGTGGACGTCGGGCCCTCATACCACCCTCATGGAGTCTGTTTCTGACCGTTTGAGCAGACACATGCACATTTGTGGCCTGCTGCAGGGCTCTGGCAGTGCTCCTCCTGCTCCTCCTTGCACAAAGGCGGAGGTAGCGGTCCTGCTGCTGGGTTGTTGCCCTCCTACGGCCTCCTCCACGTCTCCTGATGTACTAGCCTGTCTCCTGGTAACGCCTCCATGCTATTGACACTACGCTGACAGACACAGCAAACCTTCTTGCCACAGCTCGCATTGATGTGCCATCCTGGATGAACTGCACTACCTGAGCCACTTGTGTGGGTTGTAGACTCCATCTCATGCTACCACTAGAGTGAAAGCACCGCCAGCATTCAAAAGTGACCGAAACATCAGGAAGCATAGGAACCGAGAAGTGGTCTGTGGTCACCACCTGCAGAACCACTTTTATTGGGGGTGTCTTGCGAATTGCCTCTAATTTTTACATATTGTCTATTCCATTTGTACAACAGCATGTGAAATGTATTGTCAATCAGTGTTGCTTCCTAAGTGGACAGTTTGATTTCACAGAAGTGTGATTGACTTGGAGTTACATTGTGTTGTTTAAGTGTTCCCTTTATTTTTTGGAGCAGTGTATATCAACTGTTCTATACTCCTCAGACTAGAAAATAGTTAACACCAGTGTGGAAGGTATTTTATTTTAAATACACTCCAGTTGACGTGCTGTATTTCATACACAAGTCTCAGAGATATAGTCAGGTCCGACATTTTCGGCACCCTTGATTAAGTTAAAAAAAGACAGCCTTTTTCTAAAAGTATTTACTTATTATTTTGTCACATACACCAGATAGGTGCAGTGAAATGTGTTGTTTTACAGAGTCAGCCATAGTTGTAAAGGCGCCTCTGGAGCAAATTAGGGTTAAGTGCCTTGCTCAAGAGCACATCAACAAATTTTTCACCTTGACAGCTCGGGTATTCGAACCTGGAAAATTTCGGATGCTGGCGCAACGCTCTAACCGCTAGGCTACCTGCCACCCTCTTTGAGCTTGGAGAACACATTGGAAGGGATCTTAGACCATTCCTCCAAACAGAATCTTTCCAGATCCTTAACGTCCATCATCTGCCCTTATGGACTGCCCTGCATTTAAAATGGATTTCAAATAGTATTTGAACCCAGGTCCGGACGCCTCCCCCTCTACTCGGTTGTTATCTCAGTAGGAAAGATGACCCAGCGAGTGCCTAGAGGTGAACCTACTCTCTCAGAGCTGACTCCTGACCTCCAGTAGACCGATTGATATGTGGTGAGAGAGGTGCTTTAAGGGTCATGGTCAAAGGGTTTACTCGTACCATCACGGGTCTGTGTGGATTCAGAGGCTATTCATATATCTAAAATGGCAATAAGGTAAATCTATTAGAGGAAGACACTGCCCCCGCTCTTAAAAAAAACACCTCACCATTGACTTTACTTATGTCAGAGGACATAGCTAGCAGTGGCGTGTCATTAAGCATTTTAATTGACTGTCAGTGGATATTACAGTGCAGTGTTATAGTACTGTTACTGCTTTTCGTGAGTGACACTGAAAAGTAAATGGACAGAAACACTCACAGCGTCCATGTTATTATTCAGGTAAATGTCCATCCTTGCAAATGTCCATCCTATCCTTTTGTATCCCTCCCTACCCTATCTCACTGCCACTCCAAAGTGTTGTGTTATTATGATCGACAGAGCACTACTCACAGCACCCCTGTTGTTCTTCAGTTCCCCGTGACAGCTGAGGATGCGGGAGCTGTCAATGAGTAGGTCTCTCTGGCTGCCCTCTAGGTAGAGGAGACGTTCCTTGTAGAAACGACACTCTGACTCGCCCGTCTGGGTGTTGATCTCTGCCACGATGCTCTGGATCATGTTGATCTGGAGAGAGGGAGAGATGGAGAAGGGTTGTGAGTGAGAATGTATGTGTGTGTGTGTGTTTGTGTGGGGGTGTCAGTGTGTTTGCGGATATGTGGGTCTCTCAATCTCTCCCTCTCTACTCACTGCCTCATCCAGGTACTGTCGGTCTGGATGGTCGTTCGGCGTGTGTTTGAGGATCTCCCTGAGCAGCAGGGGGTATTTGACCAGCCGGCTCCTGGGTATATCCAGGAAGTTCCACAGGTCCAGCTTCCTGCTGAAGGGCGACTCCAGGCAGCGCTGCAGGAAGTCGTGCACCCGGTGGTCCTGCTTCTTATGGTCCAGCAGAGCCTTGGCTGCCACCTGATTACTGCAGTATGAGTTGTAGGAGTCTAGACAGGGAAGCTGGAGAGGAGAGAGAGGGGGACGTAGATCAAGGAAGAGGTCAGTAATGGTGTTTCTGCTTCAGATAAGTGCACACTTTGCAAAGTAGCTCTTATTTATTGTGCACATGTTTCAGAGATGTTAGGCCTCCAGACATTCCTGGTCTAGCTCTGTGTAGCATTCCCGTATGACCAACGACTCCAAGTCTTTATATATTGAGAAGAATACAAGAATGGAGTACCAGTGTGCTGGAGTTTTTGTCAAACTGCTCTTCCATATACCTGGACGACATCACATTGAAAGCTTTAGGAATGTACTGTAACTGGGCATGTGCAGCCAGAGCACAGCAGATGAACAGAAGTACAGAGAGAGGGAGGGAGGGAGGGGCTAAGTGAGTGGGTGTGGGGATGAAATCTCTTGCCTACTACAACTACATTCTGTGTACCACTCATACTATTTTGAACATACGGCTTAGTAAAAATGTAGGCAGTAAGCAACAAATATCAACATACTATGCTCACCCTTACTGAAAATGTGTCATCTAATGCGGAATTGCGCTGTTTCCCCATTCGTTAATTTTGTTAGCACCTCCCCTTATCTGAAGGGGCGGCAGGTAGCCTAGGGGTTAGAGGCGAGCCAGCAGCCGGAGTTGCCAGTTCGAATCCCAGGTCCAACAGGAAAAATCTGTCGGTAAGCGAGCTGGCAACCGGAGGGTTGCTGCATCAAATCCTACATGCCATTGCCTGCCGTTGTGCCCTTGAGCAAGGCACTAGGCCCTGACATCGATCATGCTCTTTGAAGTAAATAATCAGAGAAGCTTTCTTGGTATCATCTATTATAGAGCCAAGAGTTTGACCAGGATTTGTTTTTTGTTTTTTTATGTTTTTTTTTACTGTGAGCCAGAGGCTCTTTCTCAATGAATCTTTCCTTGATTCCTCAAATAATCTCTCCACCTCCTTTTTAAACTGCTTTGGAGAAGGGAAGGACATTGGACCTCCTCTAATACAGTCAGAGGCAAGAAGAACTCTAAAATAGTACTTACATTTCTATTGCTTCATTCTGTGCAGTGTATTGGGAGGTGATGTCGATGGGAGAGGGGTTGATGGGGTGCATGTTCACATTCGTACATCCACATGACTAACCCGGAGGCAGCACTAGCCTCACAATCCTTTTTCATAGGAACACCACTAACAATCACCTCGTTCTTCATGGAGGAAAAAAAACTTAAAAATCCTAAAAACTTAGGATGACCATTTAATCGTTGAAGGTCATTTTCATGGTGGATTGATCTGAAGTTCTAGCATGAGGAAATATAGGACAGAGAACTTGCTTTGTTTCACTTTTCATTGTTTAAAAAGTGACCAATAGATGCTTTGGAGATTAAGTGGAATTTGGAAATCTTTACTCTATTACGCAACCACATTGACATCTTTCCGTGGTGGAGCAGAGTTCAGAGGAGAAGGGCAAGTAAACCCCTGAGAAGCAGGGGAGCAGAGGAGGCTCTCCGCATCCTTGTCAGGCATACATTGTTCCCCATAACTACCTAGTGTAAACAAAAAGTAGGGATGAAGCGAAGGCGGGATGGAGAGGAGCTGCTCAGCATCAATACACTAAGAGCCTTGGACACACTTCACAGCACTGCAGAACTAACCCGATTCCAGCTCTTTGCTAAGGTGTCCAGCTAAAGTGTCACTGCACACATTCTGAGGAAGTTATCATGACATGTTACCTAAGAGCCTTGTTTTAACCTCCACACAGGGTAACCAAACTCCACACCAGTAGGAGATTTCTCTGGGTGTTGCAACAACGGCTACTGTGGGTGTGTGAACCCCAGATGTCAACTTACTGAGCTTGGAGTGCACGCACACTACACAGAGCTCTGATCACACACACTTCGCAGTTGAAGTACACTGGGCCAATAAGACACATGATGACTCTGTTTTCATAAGCTAGCTATGCTATGAAAAACAAACATCTCAGGCTGCCTCATGAACTAGCTGTTTTGAGGGTTCTCGATGGCTGAATCCATCCTCAGAAAAGTATTGAGTAAATTGATGCTGTGTGAAGTGAAGTGACACAAAACCACTTAGTTTGCCAGTGAAACAAGGACAAATTTAGCTCCCTCTCTCCCCATAGGCCAGTTCAGTTTACTGTTTTTGATTTGCCACACACACCACCCCTTAAATATTTCCACATTTTGTTCTGTTAGTCTGTATTTAAAATGTATTAAATTTAGATTTGTTTTTCCACTGGCCTTCACACAATACCCCATAACGTCAAAGTGGAATTATATTTTAAGAATTCTTTCAAATGAAAATCTGTAACATCTTGAGTCAATAAGTATTCAACCCCTTTGTTATGGCAAGCCGAAATAAGTTCAGCAGTAAAAATGTGCTTAACAGGTCACATAATAAGTTGCATGGATGCAATAATGAGTACCACGTTTCATATTTTCAAGCATGGTGATGGCTGCATAATGTTATGGGTATGCTTGTCATTGGCAAGGACTAGACATGGAACACTGGTACATTTAATCATGTTTACATACTGTTTTACCCATTTCATATGTATACTGAACAAAAATATAAAAATGCAACATGTAAAGTGTTGGTCCCATTTGTCATCAGCTGAAATAAAAGATCCCATACATTTTCCATAAGCACAAAACGTATCTCTCAAATTTTGTGCACAAATTTGTTTACATCCCTGTTAATGAGCATTTATCCTTTTCCAAGATAATCCATCCACTAGACAGGTGTGGCATATCAACAAGCTGGTTAAAACAGCATGTTCATTACACAGGTGCACCTTGTGTTGGGGACAATAAAAGGCCACTCTAAAATGTGCAGTTGTGTCACAACACTATGCCACAGATTCCTCAAGTTTTGAGGGAGTGTGCAATTGGCATGCTGACTGCAGGAATTTCCACCAGAGCTTTTGCCAGATAATGTAATGTTTATTTCTCCACCATAACTCACCTCCAACATCATTTTAGAAAATTTGTCAGTATGTCTAACTTGTTTACTGTTAGATATTCCCACCTCGGGCATGTGTAGTATGAACATACAACTGATTGCAAAGTCTAATCAGTATTGAAAACTGTAATATAATCAAGTTGATCCATCAGTTTTTCCTGTTTACGTCACATGGTCAGGAAAACCCTCATCCCCTACATATGATCATAACGGATGGTCTTACCCAGTCCACTAGGATGTGCCCCACATGTTCTGTGGAGCCGTCTGGTTTCCTGGCCTCTCGCAGTCGACTCAGCAGATCTGAATAGTGAGTAGAAGGAGCGGTCTCAACCTCTGTCTAATGGTTCATTTGGGTGTTAGTGTGTGTGTGTATATGGCTGTGTGTTGACTTCTGTGTTTGTGTGAGCAACTGTGTTTCTTTGCAATTGCCTGTTCTTGTGGTTCGGTCCTTTGTAAGCATTCATTCTCACCTTCATGCAGCGGAATGAGAGATTCCAGGGTTCCGAAGATCTGGTTGAGCTCATGTTCTGTCATGATGGACAGTTTCAGCATTGGGTCATGGTACGCCTACAGGTACAGAGAAAGTAGAATGTTAAGTTGGAGTCACAGCAATGCAACCCAACACTACTTTTCTCACTTGTTACATTAAAACAAGTTTTAGAAGCACTAAAACCTGAATCAAGTGTGAGCCCTGAAGATGAAAAACTCTTGGTATTTTTCAAATGTAGACATCCATGTCATAAGCTACGAATGAACAAGTGTTTGATACGCTACTTGATCATAGCTCAGACGTAATATAAACAACACATCCAATATTAGTGGGAAAAAAAACTTTATCCCCTTGACAAAACGGCACTAAAAAAAGACAACAGACGTCAAATGGGGCTGGCAGGTAGCCTAGAGGTTGCAAGATTGAATCCCTGAGCTGACAAGGTAAAAATCTGTCGTTCTGCCCCTGAACAAGGCAGTTAACCCACTGTTCCTAGGCCGTCATTGAAAATAAGAATTTGTTCTTAACTGACTTGCCTAGTTAAATAAAGGTTTAATAAAAATGGGACATCTCCATCAGATATAAAATACATTTTCGCAACAGTATTAGACTTATAAATAGACCAAACATCTGTTGGCATATTGTTGTACATCTACTGTAATGGTCAAAAACACACACACACACACACCACGGGGTCTCAAGTGTGTGATTGTCGGAGCGTAGGAGAAACTGGAGCCTGGCTGATCAGCAGGGTAGAATAACTCAGCTGTGACACTCAACAAAAAGGGAAATTATCTTTATTGGAAAAGCAGATTGTACCTTCTTGGCCAGCTTCAGATCCTCAATGAGATCCTTCTCCCCTCGAGAAAGCTCAAAGATCGCCTGCAAAACACACAGAGGAAGACAGAAGATAGACAAAGAGAGAACTGTGAAACAAGGGTCTCCACGTAGACAAACATCTCAGTGAGAAACAACAATTCATGCATCACCTTCAAAAGATTGCATGTTTTATTTATTAAATATTTTTTCTAGAAAAAAGGAGTCGATATGAAGTATGCGCGTTTCACAACAGTGACAGACTAATCTAAAGCGCTCAACGCGTCGCCACTCTAAAGCCACAAGACTTTACCACCAGACTTCTGTTGCACAGAAGAAAACACAGGACCCCTGACCCCTCAATACTTCCCAATGCACAGATGGATGATTTTCTAAAACAGCCTATTCCATTTTCACTGTCCTTTGATGTCTACTCTGTGTGGCCTGAGAGGTGGAGTCCCAGTTTGAGTGGAAGGTGGTGGGGCATGTTGTTTCAGACAGGCCTGACTAATTTGAACTGTGAAAACTGAATTATATAGCATTTGATCCTCTAGTCTAGAGTCTCCCGTCTGACTATGCTCTGCCCTGGTAGAGTGGTGAACCAGGCGGAGAATCAATGGAGCCCCTTCACCCACTCCTGCTGCTCCTCTTTACAGTAACTGTCCAGTGAAAACAGAATACTAAGTGAGGTTAACTCGTACCCAAATAAATTGTGTTAACTCATCCTATACTCGTATGTGGCCAAAGCATAAATTGAAGAAAAAACACACACAAAAAAAAAATATATATATATATATATATAAAACTTCTATCTCAAACAGACCGTATAAAAATTGCTTCCCATTACCTCAGAAGATGATTTTGGTATGTTATTAGGATCCCCATTAGCTGTTGCAAAAGTAGCAGCTACTCTTCCTGGGGTCCACACAAAACATGACATAATACAGAACATTAATAGACAAGAACAGCTCAAGGACAGAACTACATTAATACACTTTTTTTTAAAAAGGCACACGTAGCCTACGTATCAATACCAATAGAAACAAAATATCTAGGTCAAATAGGCGTTGTGCCGTGAGGTGTTGCTTTATCTGTTTTTGAAACCAGGTTTGCTGTTCATTTGAGCAATTTGAGATGGAACGGAGTTCCATGCAATAATAGCACTATATAACTGTACGCCTTCTTGAATTTGTTCTGGATTTGTGGACTGTGGTGGCATGTCTAGTGGAGTCAGTGTGTGTCAGCTCCGTGCATGTTGACTATGCAAACAATTTGGGATTTTCAACACATTGTTTCTTATAAAAAGAAGTGATGCAGTCAGTCTCTCCTCAAGTCTTAGCCAAGAGAGACTGGCATGAATACTATTTATAATCAGCCCTGTGATTACAATGAAGAGCAAGATGTGCCGCTCTGTTCTGGGCCAGCTGCAACTTAACCAGGTATTTCCTTGCAGCACTCAACCACACGACTGGACAATAATCAAGATAAGTCCTGCAGGCTCTAGTTTTGTCTTGCTTTTTGGAATGTGGTGTTAAAGCAGAGCATCTCTTTATTACGGACAGACCTCTTCCCATCTTTACAACCATTTACAAGTACATTAGAGTGTCTAGTTTGAGAAACAGACGCCTCACAAGTCCTCAACTGTCATTAAATCTGGTTAGAGACAGTTTGCGCTGTTCTGTGAAGGGAGTAATACACAGCGTTGTACGAGATCTTCAGTTTCTTGGAAATTTCTCACATGGAATTAGCCTCCATTTCTCAGAACAAGAATAGACTGGCGAGTTTCAGAAGAAGGTTGTTTGTTTCTGGCCATTTTGAGCATGTTATCGAACCCACAAATGCCGATGCTCCAGATACTCAACTAGTCTAAAGAAGTTTAATTGCTTCTTTAAATCAGTACAACAATTTTCTGCTGTGCTAACATAATTCCTAAAGGGTTTTCTAATGATCACTTAGCCTTTTAAAAGGATAAACTTGGATTAGCTAACACAATGTGCCAATTGGAACACAGGAGTGATGGTTGCTGATAATGGGCCTCTGTACGCCTATGTAGATATTCTATTAAAAATCAGCCGTTTCAAATTACAATAGTCATTTACAACATTAACAATGTCTACACTGTATTTCTGATCAATTTGATGTCATTTTAATGGACAACATTTTTTGCTTTTCTTTCAAAAACAAGGACATTTCCAAGTGACCCCAAACTTTGCACCTCGTCAATATCACTCGGCCATCGCTCATCCATATATTTATATGTACATTCTTGTTCCATCCCTTTACTTAGATGTGTGTGTATTAGGTAGTTGTGGAATTGTTAGATTACTTGTTAGATATTACTGCACTGTCAGAACTAGAAGCACAAGCATTTCGCTACACTCACATTAACATCTGCTAACCATGTGTATGTGACCAATAACATTTTATTTGATTTCAATTTGTCAATGCCAGGTTTGTCATTATCGATCGTAAACAATACTTTTTCCACCTCTCCCACACTACTGTAACTTTACAAATTCAAACTTGCAATGCTTTTCTTTCATTATTTGTTTTTTTATGCATGAATACGATGGCTCACTTGACATTTCCTGCCTAAGTTTGCCAATGAAGTAATAATTAAAATAATTGTGATGAAGAAGCCATCTGATTTGATAAAATATGGAGTTGAATTTGTCTTTCTGCCCATAATTTCATTTACTCAAGTTTTTTCCTATCATTCTTTATATCATTAATTTTAGCTTCATAATATTTTCTGTTAAATCACATAATTTCTCAATTTGCAGTAAGTCAGCCAGTCAGATGTACAGCCAGACTTATTAGCCACTCGTTTTGACCCATCTCTTTCAGCCATACAGTTTTTCAAAATCTCATCAATTCATGGAGCCTTAACAGTTCTAAAAGTCAGTTTCTTAACATATCCATGTTTATCAATAATTGGAAGAAGCAATTAAATAAATTAATCAAGTGCAGCGTCTGGATGCTCCTCATTAACTTCTCTAGGGTAGGGAATTTTGGATAAAAAGCATGCCCAAATTAAATATGCATATAATTAGTAGATTTGGATAGAAAACACTCTGAAGTTTCTAAAACTGTTTGAATGATGTCTGTGAGTATAACAGAACTCATATGGCAGGCAAAAACCTGAGAAAAAATCAAACCAGGAAGTGGGAAATCTGAGGTTTGTAGTTTTTCAACTCTTGCCCTATCAAATATACAGTGTCTATCGGGTCATGTTGCACTTCCTAAGGCTTCCACTAGATATCAACAGTCTTTAGAACCTTGTTTGATGCTTCTACTGTGATATGGGGGCGAATGAGAGGTCTGCCAGCAGCCACGAGCTCAGTCTCGCGCGTTCACGTAATTGCATTTCTGAAGACAAAGGAATTCTCAGGTTGGAACATCATTGAAGATTTACGTTAAAAACATCCTAAAGATTAATTCTATACATCGCTTGACATGTTTCTACGGACTGTAACGGAACTTTTGGACTGTCTGCTCGTGCGTCATGAAGTTGGATTACTGGACGTGCTAACAACAAGGAGGAATTTGGACATAAATGGACATTATTGAACAAAACAAACATTTATTGTGGAACTGGTATTCCTGGGAGTGCATTCTGATGAAGATCAAAGGTAAGTGAATATTTATAATGCTATTTCTGACTAATGTTTGACTCCAACATGGCGGATATCTGTATAGCTTTATTTGTCGTCTGAGTGCCGTACTCAGATGATTGCATGGTGTGCTTTTTCCATTAAGCTTTTTTGAAATCTGACACAGCAGTTGCATTAAGGAAAAGTGGATCTAAAATTCCATATGTATAACACTTGTATCTTTTAGCAATGTTTATTGTGAGTATTTCTGTAAATTGATGTGGCTCTCTGCAAAATCACCGGATGTTTTGGAACTACTGAACATAATGCGCCAATGTAAACTCAGATTGTTGGATATAAATATGAACTTTACCGAACAAAACATACAGGTATTGTGTAACATGAAGTCCTATAAGTGTCATCTGATGAAGATCATCAAAGGTTAGTGATTCATTTTATCTATATTTCTGATTTTTGTGACTCCTCTCTTTGGCTGGAAAAATGGCTGTGTTTTTCTGTGACTTGCCTCTGACCTAATATAATCGTTTGTTTTGCTTTCGTCGTAAAGCCTTTTTGAAATCGGACACTGTGGCTGGATTTACAACAAGTGTATCTTTAAAATGGTGTAAAATACATGTATGTTTGAGACATTTTTATTATGGGATTTCTGTTGTTTTGAATTTGGCGCCCTTCAGTTTCACTGGCTGTTGACAGGTGGGACGCTACCGTCCCACGTACCCTAGAGAGGTTAATCACATCATACCAACAAATATTTTTAACATCATCCACATAAGAGGCCCAGCAAAATCTTTTGTAAGATCTCTTATATACTATTTTAGGCCAAGCTTTTGAAACTTTGGCTTTCCTGGATATAGCCATAATATTGTGATCACTGCATCCAATCAGTACCGATACAGCTTTAGAACAAAGTTCTACAGTATTAGTAAAAATGTGATCGATACATGTGCATGACCTTGTAGTTTTTATTAACACCCTGGTAGGTTGACTAATAACATGAACCAGATTACAGGCATTGGTTACAGTGAGAAGCTTCCTCTTGAGTGGACAGCTTGATGAAAACAAGTCTATTCAGGTCCCCAAGAAAATAGACCTCTCTGTTTACATCACATACACTATCAAGAATTTCACACATATTATTTAGTTACTGACTGTTAGCACTTGGTGCCCTATAACAACACCCCAAAATAAAAGGGTTTAGATGTACCACAACACTTCTCTAAGCTTTACAGGGATATGGCTCTGAATATATACATTAACACCTCCCCCATAAGCATTTCTGTCTCTTCTATAGATGTTATATCCATGTATTGCTACTGCTGTATAATCAAATTAATTATCTAAGTGAGAGTCTCAGAAATGGCTAATATACAGTTGCAAGAAAAAGTATGTGAACCCTTTGGAATTATCTGTATTTCTACATAAATTTGACAATTTTATCTAATCTTCCTCTAAGTCACAACAATAGACAAACATTGTGCTTAAACAAATAACACATACATTATTGTATTTCTCTTGTCTATATTGAGTACACAATTTAAACATTCACAGTGTAGGTTGGAAAAAGTATATGAACCCCTTGGCTAATGACCTCTCCAAAAGCTAATTGGAGTCAGGACTCAGCTAACCTGGAGTCCAACCAATGAGACGAGATTGGAGACGTTGGTTAGAGCTGCCTTGTCCTATAAAAAAACACTCACAAATCGGAGTTAGTTATTCACATGAAGCATTGCCTGATGTGAAACATTCCTCGAACAAAATATATCTCAGAAGACCTAAGATTAAGAATAGTTGACTTGCATAAAGCTGGAAAGGGTTACAAAAGTATCTCTAAAAGCCTTGACGTTCATCAGTCCACGGTAAGACAAATTGTCTATAAATTGATAAAGTTCAGTACTGTTGCTACTCTCCCTAGGAGTGGCCATCCTGCAAAGATGACTGCAAGAGCACAGTGCAGAATGCTCACTGAGGTTAAGAAGAATCCTAGTGTCGGCTAAAGACTTACAGAAATCTCTGGAAAATGCTAACATCTCTGATGAGTCTACGATACGTAGAACACTAAACAAGAATGGTGTTCATGGGAGGACACCACGGAAGAAGCCACTGCTGTCTACAAAAAACATTGCTGCATGTCTGAAGTTAACAAAATGGACCTGGATGTTCCACAGCGATACTGGCTAAATATTCTGTGGTCAGATGAAACTAAAGTTGTGGTGTTTCGAAGGAACACACAACACTGTGTGGAGAAAAAAAGGCACAGCACACCAACATCAAAACCTCATCCCAACTGTAAAATATGGTGGAGGGAGCATCATGGTTTGGGGCTGCTTTGCTGCCTCAGAGCCTGGGCAACTTGCTATCATTGATGGAAAAATTAATGTTTATCAAGACATTTTGCAGGAGAATGTTAGGCTGTTTGTCTGCTAATTGAAGCTCAACAGAAGTTGGGTGATGCAACAGAACAACGACCCAAAACACAGAAGTAAACAAACAGAATGGCTTCAACAGAAGAAAACATGCCTTCTGGAGTGGCCCACTCAGAGTCCTGACCTCAACCTGATTGAGATGCTGTGGCATGACCTCGAGAGGGGTTTACAACTGGGCATCCCAAGAATATTGCTGAACTGAAACAGTTTAGTAAAGAGTAATGGTCCAAAAGTCCTCCTGACCATTGTGCAGGTCTGATCCGCAACTACAGAAAACATTTGGTTGAGGTTATTGCTGCCAAAGGAGGGTCAGCCAGTTATTAAAGGGGGTTCACATACTTTTCCCACCAAGGACTGAAGGTTTACACGGTCTGGTCAATTTAGATATGAAAATGTATAATTGTTTGTGTGTTATTAGTTTAAGCAGACTGTTTGTCTATTGTTGTAACTTAGATGAAGATCAAGTCAAATTTTATGACCAATTATTGCAGAAATCCATGTAATTCCACATACTTTTTCTTGCCACTGTATGAATGGTATCTGATGTTAGCAAGTTATTGATTCATGAACCTTATTTCTAAGGTTACATATATTAATGGGATATTTTCAGCCCTATCCTGGGTAGCTTATCAGAGATAGACATAATATGGAAAAGAGCAAACAAAGAGATACTAATTGAATAATATATATTTGTGTGTGCGTGTGTGCACTGCTGGGTTGAAGCTATGAACCCATAGGCTTGGCTTTCTCATCCCTTCCAGGCTTCTGGAAACGAGGGTGGACAATGAGCCTGTCATAGTGGATGTAAGCAATGTCCCCACGCGCTCTGGCAGCTTTCATGGCTGAGATCAGTTCTTACCTCTTCTGGCCCACTGCTTCAGAAAAGTCCTCGATGAGGAAGATATACATTTCTCTCAAGTGCTTGGCTCTTTCCAGAACAGCTACCTTGTCCTTGAACCTCAGGAACTCGACCACTATCGGCCCGGGACGGTGGTGGTTTTTCCAGTCCTGTGGGTGCATTCTACCTCAAACTTTTGGTGGTCAATCTTCAATTTCTCAGAATTTCCCTCACTTTGTCCTGTTTTTCAGGTCCTAGACCTCTAGTCAGGTCATCTATTATTTGAAATCGTCAAAACAATGTTGATTCTGCTTTTGGAACTATTTTTATTAGTTTAAAAGATCCTTCAGCTGTGATAGAGAGACCCCACTGTCCTCAACAGTTGGCTTTGGTCTTTGTCATGGTAGCCGGCAACGTAGGTTACGCGGTTACACCTCGCAGTTACAGACAGGGCAGGTCACAGGGATGATTGAACACAACAAACAGCAGGGATTTAGACAGCCACAAACCCGGTACAATCCACGGTCCCAGCCACAATGGCTAACCGTGTCACAGGCTGCTTTCAAGCCCTCAAGAAACCCCGCTAGCTTGATAGGCAGCTAGCTGACATTTCAGCCTGTTTTGGTAGGATGGAGTTTTGGCCTGCCTGGTGACATCACTAGGCAGTAAATTTGTTCCAAACTTTCTGCCAATGACAACTAGTTTTCAGTTTTCCCTTCCCTACTCAGATCAATCCCAGACAGTCGTAGCAAAATTCTTGCTCAATAAATATTTTTGTTTCTTTTTGACCACTAACACTTTACACTCGTGGGAATTTGCCTATATAGAAAGGGCTACATTGAAATGTTTCTTACAGAAAAAATATGAAAAGCATATGCTTAACCATGGTAGCAATTGAAAGGGAACAGTTTGGAGATAATGTGGAAATTATTATACCAAAATGTGAGGACTACAGTTCACCTGACAAGACTGAATCCAAAACATTACGCTGTTGATTTTATGTGCATTTTAGATTTACTATACTTTGCTGTATTTGTTGATAACGAAATCTGAAAATGTGGAGTAGGTGCAACATAAGACAAAAAAATGACAAGGGTTTGAGTGAGAGGACTAACTGGTGTCTCCCAAGTGGACACACACACCTCTCCAAAATGTACACAGTCCCGAAGCAATTTCAATGCACTTTTATGACTCAAAGAATAGTCTTCAACTATAAAAAGGTACTTTTTTGAGCTCTCCTATCTGTGCCGTTCAGAAACTTAGAGCAAGCACACTTGTACACAATTACTGTTGTTGTTAACGCAATCCAAAAACAGACCAATATAAAATCACAATCTGGGTCAGTTGGGCAGGATTTGAAAGCTTGTTCTATTGCCAATATGACTAGCTAAATTATAAAATATGATCTTACAGTGTTAGGCTTTCACAAAGGCAATTCAGAGAAACAGATGGTAACTTTGGTGCACTTAGAAAGCAGTCATCAGTGCCTTCAGTTGCATGTGCCAAGGCAAATTTTCTTCACAATTTAAAAAAATAAAAATAGTAGGCTGGCTCATTCTGTTCAGAACAACCCAGGGTATGACGACATGTAATCTTGTTGCTGTACATCAAACATGGTGATCATAAATGGTGACACTGATGATTTGGATACGTGAAGCGCACATATTTTTGGCTAGCTTGTATGGCATCAAATCGGTATTTATTATAATCCTCAATGTCTCAT
This sequence comes from Oncorhynchus mykiss, assembly GCF_013265735.2. NCBI lineage: Eukaryota > Metazoa > Chordata > Actinopteri > Salmoniformes > Salmonidae > Oncorhynchus > Oncorhynchus mykiss. The sequence goes on from NC_048571.1 coordinate 38,952,941, forward strand.
CTTTCAAAATAAAATGTTCATCTTAAATTTACAGCATTTCCCTCTGACAATTTTTGGGGCAAAAGTTGCCCAATTACCAGGAGGGATGGGGTCAACTTCTTGTTGCATGTGGTGCTCAAATTCAGTACGTTTGTCAGTCAAAACTCATGCAGCGCTTTGAAGTGCAGGGCCAGACCTCTGACGTCATGTGTAGTATGTTACTGTACAGCCAATTACAATCCAATGTTCACGGCTATTAGTGCCCAAATCTGCCATTTCCAACCCGTACGAGTGTAAAGGGCTACTTGAAAACAGAGTAAGATACTTAATTGTTACCCAGAAATGATATCAAGATAAAAACAGCTGCACTAGACCTTAAACTAAATGCATTATACCAGTATATACCATTATGCCATGTTAATATGATATCAATGGGGGCCCCCTTGAGGTCATTGCCCCTGGTCACATGCCCTGATTGATTGCCCAGACGGTATTCAGAACATCATTACTACAAGTTTAGATAGCTGGCAAAAAATCATTAGCCAACATGGCTTATTGAGTGACTTACATAACAAGAAAAACTACTGATGAAAATGTCACCTTGTGTATACTACCACGCTAACTCTCAACAGTAAGTTGAGAGCCCGACTGAGTTCCTAAAAAAATAGATTTAATTGTTTTGGGGTCGGGGGCCCGGTTTTTGGAAATTGATCCAAGGGCCTATAAAAGGCCGCCAGTTGCCCATCCCTGAACTAGGATCTAGGGATTCTCTCTCTAGTTTTGGATTTTGCTATGAGCCCTCAAACTAAAGTCTTCCATGCATTCTAGGAGATGCACATCCTTGGTATAGTCATGCTATTCTAAAAGTTTATGACATGGCCTCCATTTTAATGTCAGTTGAAATCAAAGCCAGACAAACCTTCCATCCAAAACTATGCAATACACTATACAGGTGCATATACAAGCCTGACAGTATTTATATTCCTCTGATAGTAACTGTGTACTCCCTTTTGTAACCCTGATAGTCTCGTCCATAAGCCGGCTCTCTGGAGACAAGGCTACCCTAGTGTTAGTAGCAGTGCTCGGACATAGTAACCTCCCGTACTACCCCTGTTGAAAAGCTTTCCGCACCTCTTGGCGATTGATCTCCTTGGACGACAGCATCTGGTGTCCAAGCCGCACGTCAAAGGTCTCGCTCCACAGCTTGCTGTCACGCCGCTTGGTGTTGGCAGGCGGGGCCGGCCGCGTCCATGGTCTGGGAGGCATGACCGACTCTGTTCGACTCTCACTGCGGAAGCTGATGGAACGCTGCGGAATAGAGAGAGAGAGAGAGAGAGAGAGAGACACAGGAAGGTGAGTGGTCCTGTGTGAGTGATTGAGAGAAGAGTATGAAAAGACAAAGATTAGAAAAATTGTCCTTCATAGGACATCAACTAGGAAGGATATAAAAAAGACCATATCAACACATTTGTTCTCATATGCCACTTACCTTATTTCTGATATCTGTAGGTTACTGTACAATTGTCTAGATTATCCTGTCTGTAATGCTATTCAAGCACTGTGCGACGATAGTGAGGCCAGAATAATTCAGAACACAACACATCATACACAGGTCAGATGAGGGCTGGCGTACTTAGTGGATGATGGTCTGGAAAGTGATTGATTTGGACTTAGAACATAACAGATAAGCTGGCTAGGGCTGGGCCTTCTAGGTCGGCCAATCCCGCTATTCATGTTTTATGTTTTTGTAGACATGTGTGGTGTAATTTCAATTGCCTTGACACAAATGGCTGTCTGTTTAGTCATTATGAGGTAAGACATTAAGGGGGTCATACATACTGTGCCTTCAGAAAGTATTCATAGCCCTGGACTTATTCCACATTGTTATGTTACAGCCTAAGTTAATTTCTTTCTCTCTCGCCCATCTACACACCCCACAAATACCCCGTAATTACAAACTGAACAAAGGGTTTTTAGAACGTTTTGCAAATGTACAAATTAAATACCTCATTTACAGTAGTCACATGTATACATGTTACAATCACATTTAGCAGTGATTACAGCTGAGAGTATTTCTGGTCTCAAGTCGCTCGCTTTGCACACCTGGATTGTACAATATTTGCACATTCTTTAAAAAAAAATATTCAAGCTCTGTCAAATTGATCATTGCTAGACAGCCATTTAAGTATTGCCATAGATTTCCAAGCCAAAACTGTAACTAGGCCACTCAGGAACATTCAAAGTCGTCTTGGTAAGCAACTCCAGTGTATATTTAGCCTTGTGATTTAGCTTATTGTGTTGCTCAAAGGTGAATTTGTCTCCCAGTATCTGTTGGAAAGCAGACAACCAGGTTTTCCTCTAGGATTTTGCCTGTGCTTAGCTCTATTCCATTTATTTTTAGCCTAAAAAACTCCCTAGTGCCATAACATGATGCACCCATCACTATGCTTGAAAATATGAAGAGTGGTACTCAGTTGTGTTTACCCCAAACACAACGCTTTGTATTCAGGACATAAAGTTAATTTCTTTACCACATTATGTGCAGTTTAACTTTAGTTCCTTATTGCAAACAGGATACATGTTTTTGAATATTTCTATTCAGTACAGGCGTCCTTCTTTTCACGCTGTCATTTAGGATAGTATTGTGGTGTCCATCCTCAGTTCTCCCATCACAGCCATTAAACTCCAACTGTTTTGAAGTCACCATTCATCTCATGGTGAAATCCCTGAGCAGTTTCCTTCCTCTCTGGCAGCTGAGTTAGGAAGGACGCCTGTATCGTAGTGACTGGATGTATTGATACACCATCCAAAGTGTAATTAATAACTCCACCATGTTTGAAGGGATATTCAATGTCTGCTTTTTATTTTAACCCATCTACCAAGAGGGGCCCTTTGCGAGGCATTGGAATACCTCCCTGGTCTTTGTGGTTGAATCTGTGTTGGAAATTCACTGCTCGACTGAGGTAGCTTACAGATAGAACTATGTGATGGGTACAGAGATGAGGTAGTCATTCAACAAAATAATGTTAAACACTATTCTGGCATACAGAGTGAGTCCATGCAACTTACAGTACGTTCGGAAATTATTCAGACCCCTTTCCTTTGTTACGTTACAGCCTTATTCTAAAATGCATTCAAATTAATTGTTTTCCTCATCAATCGACACACAATAGATTGACACACAATGACAAAGCGAAAACAGGTTTAGACATTTTTGCAAATTTGTTAAAAATGAAACAGAAATAGCTTATTTACATAAGTATTCAGACCCTGTTATGAGACTTGAAATTGCGCTCGCTCAGGTGCATCCTGTCTCCATTGATCATCCTTGAGATGTTTCTACAACTTGATTGGAGTCCACCTGCAGTAAATTCAATTGATTGGGCATGATTTGGAACCAACCTGTCTATACAAAAAGGTCCCACAGTCGACAGTGCATGTCAGAGCAAAAACCAAGCCATAAAGTCCAAGGAGACTTTTGTAGAGCTCCGAGACAGGAGCTGTCAAGGCACAGATCTGGGGAAGGGTACCAAAAACATGTCTGCAGCATTGAAGGTCCCCAAGAAGAGTAGCCTTCAACATTCTTAAATGGAAGAAGTTTGGAACCACCAAGACTCTTACTAGAGCTGGCCGCACGGCCAAACTGAGCAATCGGTCGAGAAGGGCCTTGGTCAGGGAGGTGACCAAGAACCCGATGGTCACTCTGACAGAGCTCCACTGTGGAGATGGGAGAACCTTCCAGAAGGACTCCACCAATTAGGCCTTTATGGTAGTGGGCAGATGAAAGCCACTCCTCAGTAAAAGGCACATGACAGCCCGCTTGGAGTTCGCCAAAAGGCACCTAAAAGGACTCGGACCATGAGAAACAAGACTCTCTGGTCTGATGAAACCAAGATTGAATCCTTTGGCCTGAATGCCAAGCGTCACGTGTGGAGGAAACCGGGCACCATCCCTACGGTGAAGCATGGTGGTGGCAGCTGTAATCGCTGCCAAAGGTCCTTCAACAAAGTACTGAGTAAAGGATATAAATACTTATGTAAATGTGATAGGTTTTTATACATTTTTGCAAATGTATAAAATATAAAAAACTGTTGTTGCTTTGTCATTATGGGGGATTGTGTGTAGATTGATTGGGAATAAAAACAATCCATTTTAAAATGTGGAAAACGTCAAGGGGTCTGAATACTTTCCAAATGCACTGACTCTTTAAGCAAATGTTTAATCTTGAACTTATTTAGGCTCTCCTAACAAAAGGTTGAATATTTAGACTCAAGACGTTTCAGGTTTTCATTTTGTATTCATTTGTAAACATTTTGAAGAGGGAAAAAAACAGTTCCACTTTGACATTATAGGGTTAGGCCAAGGACCAAAAATCTAAATTTAAATCAATTTTTATTTCAGGCTGTTAACAAAAGAAAATCTGGAAAAAGTCAAGGGGTATGAATACTTTCTGAAGGATCTGTACTCATGACAAGTCTAACAATGCATTATTACTTCATCATAATGCCTCATTCCTTCAGGCTAAAAAAAGTTAGTGTTACCAATGATATTTAACACTTTATCTGTAGTGTTTTGTCCTGTGCTTGTATTTGTCAGAATAGGTATTTCAGTAGACTATAAATGGTGGTGTAGTGTTGTACCTGCAGTGTTTGTCCGATCCGCTTCAGAGGTGCAGCCTTGACTGGAGGTATGAGGTTGGCCAGCGATGTAACCCGAGAAAGAGGCTTCACCCGCTTGTTACAGGGCTCCTGGAGAGACCAAAGACACTTTGTGATTAATGTTCGTATCTGACTGTGTGTTAAAATGGCAGAGGGGAGACAGCAGATTTTTTTAAAACAATAAAAAAAAAACAGAAAAGATGAAGAAAGAAAAGGTGGTAGTGGTGCAGATGAAACATTTTGTGGAGTCACAGTAGTTAATACCTTCTGCGTCCCAATCTCCATTGGATCCCATCAACACCAAAGCTTCAAGACTGGAGCCAGTTTAGGTGAACCAGCAGTACTGACCAGATCTGAGACCAGGAGGATAATATTCATCCTCATCGCACCTTGTCCTCTCTCTATCCCTCCCCCGCCCCCGTCACGACCACGGAGTCTCAGGTCTTCCTGACCAGCTGTTGCACCGTCAACCAGGGGTTACCCCTGTCCCATCTACATACATCCAAAAACATGTACGGTCTTCTCCTCTCCTCAGTGCCCCTCAAGGTTACAGTATACAGAGTCTGTCAAACATACAAGGTTTCCTGTAATCAAAACACAGACACAGGTAGCCGGTAGGTGATCGAGAAATCAAGGATGTCTTGTCCGCAACTCCAGCATCTTAACCAGTGAGATGTGCATGTTTCCCTTTTTCTATGACTCCCCATCCCGTCTTCATTCCCTCCCTCGTTTCCACCTCTGCAGGTTTCTCCGGCTGTGTCCTGTTCTTACCACGACAGACGATTTGACCTTACAGCAGTGAAAAGAGGTTTAGAATGCCCTTTGTTTCCTTCCGCAGCACTCCATCAGGATAACATTAGAAGATGAGATCCGACCTCCAGTTGCTGCAGTCAGTCAGAATCATCAGGGGGGAAAAAAACAGACTGACGGGAAAATATCTGCAACCTGCAAAACACCCTTGGCAGCAGCATCATCGCTCTATTCTCCCATCCTCCATTTCCCCCTTCTCCTGCTCTCTCCTTGTGACGTTGATCAGTATTCTGGGAACGCAGTCTTTTCAGACTGGGTAACCCCTCGTCACAATTCACACATGCCTGCTTCACACGTTTACACACACACACACACACACACACACACACACACACACGATAGGCCTGGCTATGCAGCAACAAAAGCAGGGCCATTGTGACTCATAAAAGATACAGGTAACTGCCAAAATAATGGAAACACTTGAGTAAATGAGGGATACAAGGTACACTGAAAACAGGTGCTTCCCCACAGGTGTGGTTCCTGAGTTAATTAAGCAATTAATATCCCACCATGCTTAAGGACATGTATAAAAAAATGCTGGGCAGGCCATTATTTTGGCTACCATGGCTATGGCCCCATAGGACGACAATGCCCCCATCCACAGGGCACGAGTGGTCACTGAATGGTTTGATGAACATGAAAAATCCTATTCCATGGCTGTGTCAGTCACCAGATCGCAACGCAATTGAGATTCTGGAGCGGTGCCTGAGACAGCATTTCCCACCACCATCAACAAAACGCCAAAGGATGGTGGACGTATGGAGTCGCATCCCTCCAATAGAGTTCCAAACACTTGTAGAATCCATGCAGGGGTGCTTTGAAGCTGTTCGGGCTTGTGGTGGCCCAAACCCCGATTTAAGACACTTTGTTGGTATTTCCTTATATATATCCCTTATATTCTCTCGATTGGAGAGAAGTGAGTGGCAGTTCAAATCAGACTTTACAAAATGGTGTAATCAAACACTACTGGCTTACTTAGGCTGAATCCCAAATGGCACCCAAGTCCCCTATTTGCACTATGTTGGGAATATGACTTGTCCGCAGAGATTCATTACTGTGAACTCAATATGTTGTTTAAATTCTTCTTATGCAATCCAACCCCCATAATCTGCAGACTATCTGATATTAGCGATAGGACCACGGGCTCGGCAATCTGTTCATGTGCCAATCAATATCATCAGCAGCAGCATCCCATCTCAGTGAAATGCCAGTCATTTAGTTGTTGATCTTTACAGGGGAGAGAGATGAGGGAAAGGGGGATACCTAGTCTGTTGTACAACTGAATGCAGTAAATGAAATGAGTCTTCCGCATTTAACCAAACCCCTCTGAATCAGAGGTGCGGAAGGCTGCCTTAAAAAAAATATATAGACTGATAGTACAGTCGTGGCCAAAAGTTGAGAATGACAAATATTAATTTCCACAAAGTTTGCTGCTTCAGTGTCTTTAGATATTTTTGTCAGATGTTACTATGGAATACTGAAGTATAATTACAAGCATTTCATAAGTGTCAAAGGCTTTTATTGACAATTTACATGAAGAAGATGCAACGAGTCAATATTTGCAGTGTTGACCCTTCTTTTTCAAGACCTCTGCAATCCACCATGGCACACTGTCAATTAACTTCTGGTCCACATCCTGACTGATGGCAGCCCATTCTTGCATAATCAATGCTTGGAGTTTGTCAAAGTTCTCAATGGGATTAAGGTCTGGGGAGTTTCCGGCCATGGACCCAAAATATTGATGTTTTGTTCCCCAAGCTACTTAGTTATCACTTTTGCCTTATGGCAAGGTGCTCCATCATGCTGGAAAAGGCATTGTTCATCACTAAACTGTTCCTGAATGGTTAGGAGAAGTTGCTCTCGGAGGATGTGTTGGTACCATTCTTGATTCATGGCTGTGTTCTTGGGCAAAATTGTGAGTGAGCCCACTCCCTTGGCTGAGAAGCAACCCCACACATGAATGGTCTCAGGATGCTTTACTGTTGGCATGACACAGGACTGATGGTAGCCTCGTCTTCTCCGGACAAGCCTGGTCTTCTCCGGGCAAGCTTTTTTCCGGATGCCCCAAACAATCAGAAAGGGGATTCATCAGAGAAAATGACTTTACCCCAATCCTCAGCAGTCCAATCCCTGTACATTTTGCAGAATATCAGTCTGTCCCTGATGTTTTCCCTGGAGAGAAGTGGCTTCATTGCTGCCATTCTTGACACCAGGCCATCCTACAAAAGTCTTCACCTCCCTGTGCATGCAGATGCACTCACACCTGCCTGCTGCCATTCCTGAGCAAGCTCTGTACTGGTGGTGCCCCAATCCCGCAGCTGAATCAACTTTAGGAGACGGTCCTGGTGCTTGCTGGACTTTTGTGGGTGCCCTGAAGCCTTCTTCACAACAATTGAACCGCACTCCTTGAAGTTCTTGATGATCCAATAAATGGTTGATTTAGGTACAATCTTACTGGCAGCAATATTCTTGCCTGTGAAACCCTTTTTGTGCAAAGCAATGATGACAGCACGTGTTTCCTTGCAGGTAACCATGATTGACAGAGGAAGTACAATGATTCCAAGCACGACCCTCCTTTTGAAACTTCCAGTCTGGTTTTTGAACTCAATCAGCATGACAGAGTGATCACCAGCCTTCTCCTCGTCAACACTCACACCTGTGTTAACGAGAGAATCACTGACATGATGTCAGCTGCTCCTGTTGTGGCAAGGCTGAAATGCAGTGGAAATGTTTTTTTTTTTTTTTTTGGGGGGGGGGGGGGGGGGGGGGGGTTCAGTTCATTTGCGTGGCAAAGAGGGACTTTGCAATTCATCTGATCACTCTTCATAACATTCTGGAGTATATGCAAATTGGCATCATACAAACTGAGGCAGCAGACTTTAAAAACTAATATTTGTGTCATTCTCAAAACGTTTGGCCATGACTGTATATTAGATACACTATATATTACACACAAAGTATGTGGACACCCCTTCAAATGAGTGGATTTGGCTATTTCAGCCACACCCATTGCTGACAGGTGTATATATTTGAGCACACAGCCATGCAATCTCCATAGACAAACATTCGTAGTACAAAAGGCCTTACTGAAGAACTCAGTGAAATTTGTTCTCTGGAGTCATTTAAAGCGCTTCACCATCTGGCAGTCCGACGGCCTAATTTTGGTTTGGTGGATGCCAGGAGAACACTACCTGCCCCAATGCATAGTGCAAACTGTCAAGTTTGGTGGAGGAGGAATAATGGTCTAGGGCTGTTTATGGGTCGGGTTAGGTCCCTTAGTTCCAGTCAAGGGAAATCTTAACGCTACAGCATACAATGACATTCTAGAACAATTCTGTGCTTCCAACTTTGTGGCAACAGTTGGGGGAAGGACTTTTCCTGTTTCAGCATGACAATGCCCTCATGCAAAAAGTGAGGTCCATACAGAAATGTCAATATTTCACATCGGGAGTACTGCATAGTTGACCTGCCCCCCTACAAATCACATGACCTCAACCCAATTGCAATGGTTTGGGATGAGTTGGACCGCAGAGAGGAAAAGCAGCCAACAAGTGCTCAGCATAAGTGGGAACTCCTTCAAGACTGTTGGAAAAGCCTTCCAGGTGAAGCTGGTTGAGAGAATGCCAAGAGTGTGCAAAGCTGTTAATGGCAAAGGGTGGCTATTTGAAGGATCTAAAATATATTTTAATTTGTTTAACACTTTGGTTACTACATTATTCCATGGGTTATCTCATAGTGTTGATGTCTATTACTCTACAATGTAGAAAATAGTAAAAATAACCTAAAACATTTGAATTAGTAGGTGTGTCCAAACTGACTGGTACTGAATATATAAAAAATATTCCATACTTCAAAAGCAATAATAACACTACCAATGCGATTCATGTCATTTACTCCTATATCATGACATTTACTTTGTATTTATTTTTTTCACTTGAAAAATAGTGAAATCATCCAAACCAGTGAGTGCAGCGTGACATTAAATGTGCTCTATCGTGGTACTTCACTATATTGTTTAGTCAACATTTCATAAAAGATTAAATGTATTCCTTAGGACTCCACATTTTTCAACAGTTTGATTAAATATCCACAACAAACGCGCAACAAAGTAGTAGTGCAGTGTATGTCCTATAAACTGTCTGCCTCCACTTAGTGTGCAAGTACATGATTGCGCGAAAGTACATTTTCACCGTATACAAACTGCAACAATTGAATGCAATCGATAATAGTTATATCGCAAATTAAACTCCCTACCTCTACTTCCTTAGCCGGTTGGGTGTTGCTGCTGACTGTCTGCACCTCCAGTGAACAGTTCATCCTCTTCACGACGAGGTAAAAGGGGTAATCCTTGGCCACCATGCTGCTGTCACCTTCCCCGTCCACGGTGGTTATAAACGCAGCAGGGTAGTCACATGCACGTCCTCCAGCAGTTACTGTGCTCGCCAGTGCTACGAAAAGTAAGTTCAAGTAGTATAAAATATCTTCCTGCCAACTCATCCCAGGCGAATTGTGTGCATCTACTCCGCTGTTGTGGAAACTGCGACTGCCAGGAGCGAAATTCCTCCTACTATATGCGCTCAGTGTGTAAATTGCACTCAGGATCAGAGAGCGGGCGAGGGCGTCGCGCATTGGAAAGAAATATCTCCTTACCCACATCCGATCTGAATAGCGCTAAACTTAGCTGCAGAATGTGCCCAGCCATGCGTTAGGCCTATGTGCTTATACCTTTACAGCACTGCAGGTGCATCCGATGTTCTATTTGCGCCATTTGAAACATCCTCTGTCATGACGGACTCTCAAGCACACCTCTCCGCTACCCCGTTCTAATAACTACAGTGTGTTCTGTGCAGTATGGGAAAGCCAGTTATCCGTTTAATATTAAGAGTAATGTCGGTTAACCCATAACTAAAGTCTAGTGTAATTGGTCAGACGCTCGACTAAATTCGGGGTCCATACCTGTTGAGAGAAAAGATTGAACAAGGATCAGAAGCGGAATGAAGAGCTTCACCCTCTCTCTTTGCAAGTAACAGGTATTGTGCAGAAAATCTTCCCTTGCCAGAATCCCCCTTTACGCGAACGCGCACACACTCAATTCTTCATTGCTTGCTAGTTGCGATTTCTGCTCTTTACTCCGTTGTCAGTTTAGCCTACATTTCACTGATCTTAGTAGCAGAAAGCATTTTGTATTTGTGTCCTTCAATGCAGATGTCAATGATCACGTTATGCTGGGTTACATTGTATTTTTAATGGCATTTTGATCGCGGGGGTGGCACTCGTAATGTCTGCAGTTTTCGGTTTGACTATTTGATTCAAGTGTATTAGTCTAGCAATACAGCTCTTTGCTAAAAAAATCGGCATCTCTCCCATGTCTTATTCGACTAGTAGTTGTATTGAAATGTTTATTGCTTACCTACATTTCACTCCCTCTATGTTTAATATAACACACATACATTAATTATTCATTTCGGTTGACTATCCTGGCAAGAAGTTTGTTCTATAGAAAGTATTTGACTCCGATGTGTGCCACAAAGTATGACTTTAGTGACACAATTAAGATAATTAGGGGGGGGGGGGGGGGCATTTTGGCAGGCAAGAAAATGCCTCACCTCACCTCCCCTTCTAATTTCCTTAATTTTGTCACTAGAGTCAAATACTTTCTGTGGCACACATCAGAGTCAAATATTTGTCTCAAAGTCTTGAGACATAAACCTAAATCTGTCGCCTCCACATGGGGTTTCTTGTCTTGCATGTTTTCCTTTTATGATTTGGTACAGTAATTATTATAGAAATAAAAGCAGGGAAAACAACAGGTATTAATTCAATCCCCTAGTAGCTCGCCATGAACAGCAGCAGCTTCTGGTTCAGTGAGCAGAGGTGGGGTGCCTTGCCTTCCCTTGCATGTTGCATTTCATGATTTGGTGAAGTAATTATTGTATTAAAGGAGGGAAAACAACAACTATAGGTCAATCGCAAGTAGCTCCCCTTGAAGCACATCACATCTGCAGCTCCTGTTTCAGCCAACAAGAAATTGATCCCAGTGTTAAGTCTTTGTTCTGGAGGGCTGAGAAGTTCCTGGCTTTGTGTTTTCCTAACAGACCAGGGAAGTGTGTAGGCTAGGGACAAAGCCAGTGGTGAGGAAAGTGTGGGTGTGTGTGCATGCATGTGTTTGTCTGTGCATGTGTGCCTGCGTGTGTGTGTGTGCGTAATAGTGTGCATGTGTGGACGAGCCCAGGCCCCAGCCAGTCCTTACCCGTAAAGCTACTGCCTGCCTGTAAACAAACACTGGCTTTCATATTGTCACTCAGTGAAGTGTAATTTAACATGTTTAATTCACTCACAAACGTCATCTGAAAGTTTCCGTATTGATTATTTTAAACCCAAGAACATATTTTAGAACAGTAATCTTAGTAAGACATTTGCTAACATGATTGCCAGTGCTAGCTAGATACAGTTGAAGTCCAAAGTTTACATACACCTTAGCCAAATACATTTAAACTCAGTTTTTCACAATTCCTGACATTTAATCTGAGTAAAAAATCCCTGTCTTTGGTCAGTTAGGATCACCACTTTATTTTAAGAATGTGAAATGTCAGAATAGATGAGAGAATGATTTTCTTTCATCCTTTATTTCTTTCATCACATTCCCAGTGGGTCAGAAGTTTTTGGTAGCATTGACTTTAAATTGTTTAACTTGGGCAAAATGTTTCGGGTAGCCTTAAACAAGCTTCCCACAATAAGTTGGGTGAATTTTGGCCCATTCCTCCTGACAGTAATGGTGTAAGTGAGTCAAGTTTGTAGGCCTCCTTGCTCGCGTACACTTTTTCAGTTCGGCACACAAATATTCTATAGAATTGAGCTCATGGCTTTGTGATGGACACTCCAATACCTTGACTTTGTTGTCCTTATAAGCTATTTTGCCACAACTTTGGAAGTATGCTTGGGGTCATTGTCCATTTGGAAGACCCATTTGCGACCAAGCTTTAACTTCCTGACTGAAGTGCTGCATTTGATGCCATCGATCACCACAGTCTTTTGGAGAGATTGGAAACCCAAATTGATCTACACGGACAAGTTCTGACCTGGTTTAGATCTTATCTGTTGGAAAGATATCAGTTTGTGTCTGTGAATGGCTTGTCCTCTGACAAATCAACTGTAAATTTCGGTGTTCACCAAGGTTCCGTTTTAGGACCACTATTGTTTTCACTATATATTTTACTTCTTGGGGATGTCATTCGAAAACATAATGTTAACTTTCACTGCTATGCGGATGACACACAGCTGTACATTTCAATGAAACATGGTGAAGCCCCTAAATTGCCCTCGCTAGAAGCTTGTGTTTCAGACATAAGGAAGTGGATGGCTGCAAACCTTCTACTTTTAAACTCGGACAAAACAGAGGTCCCAAGAAACAAAGAGATCTATTGAATCTGACAATTAATCTTAATGGCTGTACAGTCATCTCAAATAAAACTGTGAAGGACCTCGGCATTACTCTGGACCCTGATCTCTCTTTTGACGAACATATCAAGACTGTTTCAAGGACAGCTTTTTTCCATCTACGTAACATTGCAAAATTCAGAAACTTTCTGTCCAAAAAGGATGCAGAAAAATTCATCCATGCTTTTGTTACTTCTAGGTTAGACTACTGCAATGCTCTACTTTCCGGCTACCCGGATAAAGCACTAAATAAACTTCAGTTAGTGCTAAATACGGCTGCTGGAATCCTGACTAGAACCAATTTTTTTTTATCATATTACTCCAGTGCTAGCCTCCCTACACTGGCTTCCTGTCCAGGCAAGGGCTGATTCAAGGTTTTACAAAACATTACATGGGCTGCTCCTACCTATCTCTCTGTTTTGGTCCTGCCGTACATACCTACACGTACGCTATGGTCACAAGACGCAGGCCTCCTAATTGTCCCTAGAATTTCTAAGCAAACAGCTGTAGGCAGGGCTTTTTTCTATAGAGCTCCATTTTTATGGAATGGTCTGCCTACCCATGTGAGAGACGCAAACTCGGTCTCAACCTTTAAGTCTCTACTGAAGACTCATCTCTTCAGTGGGTCATATGATTGAGTGTAGTCTGGCCCAGGAGTGTGAAGGTGAACGGAAAGGCTCTGGAGCAACGAACCACCCTTGCTGTCTCTGCCTGGCCGGTTCCCCTCTTTCCACTGGGATTCTCTGCCTCTAACCCTATTACAGGGGCTGAGTCACTGGCTTAATGGTGCTCTTTCATGCCGTCCCTAGGAGGGGTGCGTCACTTGAGTGGGTTGAGTCACTGAAGTGATCTTCCTGTCTCGAAGACAACCCCCCTTGGGTTGTGCCGTGGCGGAGATCTTTGTGGGCTATACTCGGCCTTGCCTCAGGATGGTAGGTTGGTGGTTGAAAATAACCCTCTAGTGGTGTGGGGGCTGTGCTTTGGCAAAGTGGGTGGGGTTATATCCTTCCTGTTTGGCCCTGTCCGGGGCTATCATCGGATGGGGCCACAGTGTCTCCTGACCGCTCCTGTCTCAGCCTCCAGTATTTATGCTACAGTAGTTTATGTGTCGGGGGGCTAGGGTCAGTTTGTTATATCTGGAGTACTTCTCCTGTCTTATCCGGTGTCCTGTGTGAATTTAAGTATGCTCTCTCTAATTCTCCCTTTCTTTCTCTCTCTCAGAGGACCTGAGCCCTAGAACCATGCCTCAGGACTACCTGGCATGATAACTCCTTGCTGTCCCCAGTCCACCTGGCCGTGCTGCTGCTCCAGTTTCAACTGTTCTGCCATGCTATGGAATCCTGACCTGTTCACCGGACGTGCTACCTGTCCCAGACCTATTATTTGACCATGCTGGTCATTTATGAACATTTGAACATCTTGGCCATGTTCTGTTATAATCTCCACCCGGCACAGCCAGAAGAGGACTGGC